>NC_091856.1:33311754-33931910 GCF_037783145.1 Equus przewalskii
TAGCTTCAGAGAAGAATATCTACAATTATCTAAAAACAGGGAAAAGTTATTTTCTGGTAATAATAAAATGTTTGTTTTTAAATGAATAAGTAATTTAAACTTTTCAGTTTAAGTTTCTAGTAGGGTAACTATTGATGAGATAACCAATATAGACAAAAGCTCTTTGCGGTCCTCAGTCATTTTCAAGAGGGTAAAGAGGTCCCGAGATGCCAAGTTTGGGAACTGCTTGCTATGGAAAGTCATCCAAGAAGGGACAGGAGGGTGTTGACGGCCAGTGTGCTGTGAAGTACCACACCGAGAGGCGTCCGTGTAGTGGTAAGCGGAAAAAAGCAACTTGGAGAGCAGTCTGCATGGTATGGCCCCGTTTTTCTTGGTACTGAAGGTTTTTAATATAAAATCACTTCGAAACAAAACGAAAATTATCTATCTGTTTGTACAGGCGCAGAAAAAAGTGTGGAAGGATTTAGCCTGAAATAGTTTTTTTCTCTAGGGAATTGGGATTTAGGTGGAATAGGAGAAAACTTTCACTTTTTACTTTGCATTTGTGGTGTTCCTGATTTCTTTTTACAACAAATTTGTGTTATTTTGTAATACAAAAAATATGAAGATTTAAAAACCAAACTGATGGCAGCCCAATCAAATAGTCACTTCTTTTCAGCACCCTTTTATGAAACAATTTGCCTAAGTCATGTTTTACTGAAGACAGCTTTATTTCTTTGGACCTTGGGTATTCTTTTTTCTAGGGGAACGCTGTCTTACTTTGTGTTATAAATTGTTCTTGATCTTTCAAAGGCTGATCTTTCTAGAGTTGGTTAATATCCATATAGGTTGGATTGAAAAACTTGCAGTCATAACATACAGTGTTGAACCAGACGTGAATCTGGAAGCCAAGAATGATGTTGCGTGGTGGTGGTGGTGAATCTGAACAGAGTGGGCAGACGGCGGCGTTTTGCTGGGCTCATTCAGGGTGCAAAGGGCTAGTCATATGTACCGGGTAGGGAGGAGACCATGATGTTATTTCATGCGCCGTATGTCCCTTCCCAACTTCAGTGACTTGAGCAAGAAAATTCGCTTTTGGGAGAGTTGGTAAAACAGGATTGAAAGCATTCACTAGTAAACCTCTTTTCTGTAGTGTTTCCTTCTTTCTTTATTGACCACACACTATGTACCAGGTCGTGTTTTAGTCATTGGTGATGCATTAGTGAGCAAAAATCTATCCCTGCCTTCCTAAAACTTACCTTCTGGTGGGAGGACACAGACTGTGAGTGAGCTGAAGAAGGGAAATATAGAGATGTTAGATGGTGGTAGGCGCTAGGAGGAAAGTAACACAAGAAGGGGTCGGGAATGTTGTGAGGGTGTGGTTTTAGTTAGGGTGCCCAGAGAGGCCCCACCGAGAAGGTGGCATTTGAATGAAGATCTGAAGGAGGGAGGTGAAGAGACAAGCCGTGGGAATGATGGGGTAAAAGCATTTCAGGCAGAGGGAATCAGCGCAAAGGCCCGGAGGCAGAGCTTGCTTAATGTGGTCAAGGAAAAGCCCTGAGTAGCTGGAGTAGAGAGAGCACAAGGAGAGTTGTAGGAGGTAAAATGGGGGAGGCGGGAGAGTGGCTGGAGAAAGTGTGGCCTTGTTGGCCGTTTCCAGGGTTTTGGCTTCTACTTGTGTGATTTGGGAAGCCTTTGGAGATTTTGAGAGAGGAGTAGCAAGACCTGGTTTCTGCTGTAGTGAAGTTGGCCTGCCGGCCTTACTCTGAAGGAGCGCGAAGGAAGAAGCAGGGGTTCCTCTTAGGACTTGATGGCACTCATCCAGGCAAGAGTGATGATGGCTGGGACCAGGACGGGGGCAGTGGTGAAGGGGTCAGATTCTGTGACCATCTGAAGGCACAGCTGACTGGATTTGCTCTTGGATTAGATGTGAGTTGTGGGATGTGAGAGAAGTCAAGGGTGACTCCAAGGTTTTGGGACAAAAAAATAACTTTTTCCAGCTATTTTCTAGAATAGCTGGAAAAATGGAGTCGCCTTTTACTGAAATGTAGACTAGAGGAGCAGGGTTTGAGAGGTGGGTTGGAGGGGTGAAGATCAGGAGCTTGTTTCTGGGCGTGCTACATTTGAGATGCCCATTGCGCATCCAGGTGGAGATGTCGACTGTGTCGTTGAGTCCACGAGCATGAATTCAGGGGAGCAGTCCAGGCTGGAGAGAGAACCCAGGAGTCGTGAGGTTCTCGATGGTATTGAAAGCTCTGGGGACGGATGACCTCCCCCAGGGAGAAGTCTCCCTGTATGCTGCTTTCCTATATGTAAGATGACCTTTAATAGTTTATGAAATTAAGACTTTACGTTTTTTATATAGGATTAGTTTGAATCTTTTTACAGTGGAGGTGACATTCAAATTTTGTACGGGAATGATTTTAACTCATCTTTAAGTTTTAAATCCTGTTTCTCTGTGGGTTTTCTTCCTTAAATCAAAAAGTTGCAGATTTAAAAAAAATTTGCACACAGGGGCTGGCCCAATGGCGCAGCGGTTAAGTGCGCACGTTCCACTTCGGCGGCCACCAGTTCGGATCCCGGGTGCGGACATGGCACCATTTGGCAAGCCATGCTGTGGCAGGCGTCCCACATATAAAGTAGAGGAAGACAGGCATAGACGTTAGCTCAGGGCCAGTCTTCCTCAGCAAAAAGAGGAGGATTAGCAGCAGATGTTAGCTCAGGGTTAATCTTCCTCAAAAAAAAAATTTGCACACAAATTTTTCTTGGTACTGAATGTTTTTAATATAAAATCACTTCAATTTTAAAAGTTTTGGGGTGCTTTTCTGGTTAATGCTTTAAAAAGTTGGGGGCTTCCAGGTTGGTGAACATGTGGAGATTTGGGGAGAGTGGCGCTCTGAAGAGTGTGGAACTCCCACGCCCTTCCCCCATGCCTTGCCCTGCCTGTCTCTTCCATCTGGCTCAATGGAAGAAGTTTTCTTTCTTTTTTTTTTTTTAGCAAATTATTTCTGGATTTTCTAATTTTACGTTAGTACATCTGTATCCTTCAGGGTATTACTTATTTAATTTGTTTATATCAGATGTTTTATTATGAGCTTAACTGAAAAGTGAGTTTAAGAAATTGTTTATTCTCAGTTTAAAACTACTTTACAATTCCCAAATAAAACTTTATTCAGGGGCCGGCCTGGTGGCGCAGTGGTTAAGTGCGCACGTTCTGCTTCTCGGGGGCCCGGGGTTCGCTGGTTCGGATCCCGGGTGTGGACATGGCACCACGTGGTAAGCCATGTTGTGGTAGGAGTCCCACATATAAACTAGAGGAAGGTGGGCACGCATGTTAACTCAGGGCCAGTCTTCCTCAGCAAAAAGAGGGGGAGTGGCAGTAGTTAGCTCAGGGCTAATCTTCCTCGGAAAAAAAAAAACAACTTTATTCAGGGTAATAGAATAGGAACTTGATAGATCAACACTGTAGTTGCCATCACTGTTAAATTACAGTCATGTGCAGCATAACGGTGTTTTGGTCAACGATGGACCACATATAGGATGGTGGTCCCACAAGATTAGTACCATAGAGCCCAAATGTGTAGTAGGCTCTACTATCTGGCTTTGTGTAAGTGCACTGTGTGATGTTTGCACAGTGACGAAATCGCCTAACAATGCATGTCTCAGAATGTAACCCTATTATTAAACGACATGTGACTATGTACTAAACATCCATACACGCTAGGAGCTGGGAGAAAGTGCAGCTATTGAGTCTTATAGGCATTAAAGTTAAATCAGTCAGATTCTTAACAAGAGCTTGTTTGGAAAGATTATGTCCATGTAGTTATGTTAGAGATTGGGTTGTGGTACATCAACTGTAAAAATGCAAAACTGCGTTTATGTACGTTTTTTAAGGCACCCTATTATTTCTCATAGTCTGATATATTTTCTATGGCCTTCTTATATTTCATGAAACCTTATTGCCCATTTAAAGAACTGTGCGTATAACATAGAAGAAAATAGAAATTTCACTTGGGATAAGTACAGGAGAATGATCAAAGAGGATTTAACCAGAAGACTTTTTACCTTATTTAAATGAAGCCTCCCATCAAAGAAAATAATAGAAAAAGGAGAAAACATGAAGTCATTTTGTATCAGTTAGGACTTCACTTGGGCTTCAGCTCTCCGGGTGATAACCCCTGGCGTGTGGTGAAGGGTGTTGCAAATAGATGCATTTTTGCAGTGGGAGGAAAGGGATGAGTTAACATGGCTGAGCTAGGAATCACACCCGAAGGAGTATGTCAAGCATATTATCTGGGTCTAGGGGGTAAAAAGATTAAAATTGCTCCTTAGAAGATGAGCCTCAGTGAAAGGAGGCAGTCCCTTAAGGCCTCCTTTGTGCATTTCTGCAGTCCCCCGACTCCTGCCTTTGGGGTGGCTGTGCCTCTGACGTTACTCTTCTGTGTGTTCAGAACCTACCTGCCTTCAAGATCTCTGCTTGGGTCCCACCTCCTTCTTAAACACAAGTTTTGATGTGTTGTTTTCAAAGTGTTTAATTTCCAAGTATTTGGGGGAATCTAGATATCTTACTGCTTTTTAACTTAATTCCACTGTGGTCAGAGAACATCCTCTGTAAGATTTCAGTCTTTTGACATTTGCTTTTTATTATTGAGGAAGATTCACCCTGAGCTGACATCTGTGCCTATCTTCCTCTTTTTTTTTGGCTTGAGGAAGATTAGCCCTGGGCTAACATCTCTGCTAGTCTTCTTCTGCTTTTGTGTGGGTTGCTGCGACAGCATGGCTGATTGGTAGTGTAGGTCTGCACCCGAGATCTGAACTTGTAAATCCAGGTCGCCGAAGAGGGGTGCACGAACTTAACCACTATGCCACGGGGCCAACCCCAGTCTTTTGACATTTACTGAGATTAATTTTGTGGCCCAGCCTATGACCTACCTATCTTGCTGAATGTTCCATTTGTACTTGAAAAGAATATGTGTTCTGTGGTTGTCGATTGTAGTTTTCTATAAATGTGAATTAGATCAAGTTGGTTGATAGTGTTTAAAATCTTCTGCATCCTTATTTTTTGTCTCCTTATTTTATCTATACTTTTGCTGAGGGTTTTTTCTTTTTGGTGCCTTTTTTTACTGAGAGAGGGATGTCAAAAATCAACAGCTACGATGACAGATTTTTTTTTTTCCCTTTAATTCTATGAGGTTTTTTAGCCTTTAAAGCGTTTATTAGAAAACAGGAAAGACTGAGGGGGAAAAAACTAAGCATTTAACTCAAGAAGCTGGAAAAGCAAAGAAACCCCACAGTACACAGAAGGAAGAGAGTAGTAGTAAAAATAAAAACAGATATTAAGAAATGGAAATGGTCAACAAAACCAAAAGCTGGCTCTGTAAAATTTGTAAGATAGGCAAACTTCTAGCAATATTGATGAAGAAAAAGAAAAGAAAATATTACATGAGTAATATTTAGAATGAAAATATAACTGCAGATATTCTTTTGGTTTTTGTTTCATTTATTTTGAAGCCTTGTTAATTCACCAACACTGTTTTTTCTTTTTCTTTTTCAATTTGGATACTTTCTGTTGATCTGTCTTCAAGTTCACTAACACTTCTACAGTTAACCAATCTTCAGTTTCCTTAAAATTTTTATTTCAGGTGTTGTATTCTAAAATTTCCATCTGGTTCTTTTTAATAATTTGCATTTTCCTACTGAGGTTCACCATGTTCTCACTCATTAGGTCCATCTTTTCCTCCAAATCCTTGAAAGTATTTCTAATAAAGACCTTGTCTGCTAATTTAAATATCCAGGTCATTTTGGGGTCTGTTTTTATTGATTGCTTTTTCTCTACATTATGAATTGAATTTTCCTGCTTCTTTGCGTGTTTAAAAATTTTTGCTTAGAGGTCAGATATGTGGATATTACATTGTAGAGATTCTGGATCTTGTTTCACTTTGGAGAGATGTTCATTTTGCTCTGAGCAGGCAGTGAAGTTCCTGGCATATTCTTTTGAATCTGTCAGGCTTGGTTTTCTGCTTTGTTGGAGTGGGTCTGTTTTGGATTTATCCTTAGTCCAGAGGCATGGCCCTTACTCTAGAGGGCATTCTTTAGACTTAATGCTTGGCCTTTCTGGGATCTCAGCTAAGTGAAAGAGCTGCTCAGCAAGGTCTCTCCACTGCACTAGCTGACACTCAGGTGTCTCCAGGCACTGTGAAATCTTTGTGTCTCTGTCCACTGCTCACCCTCGCAGCCAGTGCTGTCGGTTAAGCCTTATAGAATCTCACTTTGCACGTGGGCTGCCCAGCCCTCAGCCGTGGACCGGCAGGGCACCTCCCATTGTCTTCTGCTCCCCATCCCCTGAAACCCCTCCTCTCGGGTGTCCTGCCCTACAAATTCTAGGCACCTCAGCAGCCTCGAAGTCCAATCTTGGCTTCCTCAGTTCAAGGAGACTGCTGCTCTTAGTGTGGGTACCATCTCCCTGTGCTGTGGTTGGGAAAGTACCCCAGGCAGCAAGTTGGAGGTAACACGCAGCTTACCCGTGTTTTTTGGTTCTGTCAAGGATCATAGGCCTGTTGGCTGATGCCTGCAAACAGTTATCTCATGTATTTGTTCAGTTTTACATTTCCGTAGGGCACAAGGATGTCAGATACTACTTACTGCGTTGTGACCAGGAGGAGAAGTTCGGTTCTGTGTTTTTGACCCAAGCAGTATACATTTTTTTATGGTTTGGTGGCTTCTCTCCTCAACCTTATTTTTGTAAGGTTCATCCATGTTGCTGCAGGTCTCAGTAATTTGCTCACTTTCTTTGTCCTTTCGTATTCTGTTGTATAAAGATTCAAGGATTTGTTTGCCCGTGCTATTATCGATGGACAGTCAGGTTATTTCAGTTTTGGCTGCTTACAAACAATGCTTCTATGAACATTCTTGTGTACGTCTATATATCTGGAAGGGAAATTGCTGGAGCTCAGGGTACAGGCGTGTTCAACTTTATGGGATACTGCCGAAGAGCTTTCCAAAGTCATTTGATGGGTTTAGCTCCCATTGGCGGTATAGAAGAGTTCCAGCTTCTTTACATTCTTGCCAAATCTTGATATTGTCGGTGTTTTATTTTATTATTATTTTTAAGATTTTATTTTTGCTTTTTCTCCCCAAAGCCCCCGGTACATAGTTGTATATTTTCAGTCGTGGGTCCTTCTGGTTGTAGTATGTGGGACGCCGCCTCAGGATGGCCTGATGAGTGGTGCCGTGTCCGCGCCCAGGATCTGAACCGGCGAAACCCTGGGCCGCTGAAGTGGAGCACGCGAACTTAACCACTCGGCCACGGGCCGGCCCCCTGTCAGTGTTATGAATGTTAGCTTTTCAGGTGGTTGTGCAGTGGTATCTCATTGTGGGTTTAATTCTAATTTCTTTGACGACTCATGAAATTAACTACTTTTTCATGTGTTTATTGGCCATTTGGATATTATACATATATACACATATACACATATATCTGTGTGTTTTTATTGATTTGTAGGAGTTATTTATATATTCTCAATACAGGTCCTTTGCTGAATGTATTTATTGCAAGTATCTTCTCACACTTAGTGCTTGCCTTTTTATTCTCTTAATGGTATCTTTGATGAAACAAAATTCTTAATTATAATATAGTTCAATTTAACCATCTTCTTCTTTATGGTTAGTGCTTTTTTATGTCCTATATAAGAAATCTTTATCTACCCCAAGGTCATGAAGAAGTTTTATTCTATTACCTTTCATATTTAGATCTACAGTTCACTTGAAATTTATTTTTCTGTGTAGGGATGATGGTTCATTTTTATTTTTTCCGTATTAGACTAGTTCTTTAATTGAAAAGAATATCCACTACCGCATAAAGCAGGTCTCCATATATGTGTGGGTCTGTTTGGGAACTCCATACTCTGTTCATTTGTTCTGTTTGTCTGTCCTTGCACCAGTGTCATACTGTCTTAAGTACTGTAGCTTTAAAATAAGTCTTAATGTCTGGTAGAGTAAAACTTCCAAAACTGGACCTCCAAAATCTTCAAGGTTGTCTTGGCTATTCTTGCTCCTTTGTATTTCCAGGTACATTTTAGAATCGGTTTAATTGATTTCTATACCCAAACAAAAACATCTGTCTGGATGTCCTACTAGGATTGCACTAAATCTGTAGAGTACTTTCATTCAAAGAATAATACTGGAATATGAAGAATTCTTGTTGGTCAAAGCAAGCCGTTTCAGGAGACATTTTTTTTCCTGTTAATGGTAAAGGTTAAATGATTCCTATAAATTGTTGCAATTTTCAGAATATCTGCTTCTTCCAGGTTCACCCTTCTTCTGTGATTTTTTTTTTCCTTACTTCTACTTTTCTTTGACACTTAGTACTTGGTTCCTTTGTGGTGGAGACCATGTTTATACATCTTCATGGGTCAAGCACTATATTTTTTATGGATTAGATGCCCAGTGAGTATGGAATTAAATCTAATGAAGTGATTATCTCAATGCGCACTCTGTATCATGAACTGTGTCACTCTTGGGTAGTACAGCGACTACTCCATGACAAGAGGACAAGATAGCTAGCCAACAAAAGGCTCTTTGTGTCCAGTTTACAATCCTGAGGACCACCGGTGGCCATCTGCTTGGGAAAATGGTTATCACCTTTGAATCAACAGTGTGGGGTAGGTCCAGCAAGCAGGCTGAGGCAGGGGCACGCGTCCAGTTTGCTCACGGTTGCTGAGCAGTGGGGAGACCCCTGTTGGAGCCGGCAGTATCTTTTATCGCAGATCTCAGCTGTTCTGTGTCAAGGGCTGTTTGTGACCACTAACTGAATCTGGAGATGGAGTACAGGAGTATAGGCTGAATTTAGAGTAATACCTAAACTAATTGGAACCTTCACTTAAATAGCTTTCATTTTTGGCACTTGCACTTTCTTGATACCGGATTGGCTGCCAATCCGGTATCAAGAATTAGTCAAAACAAACAACTCCCGGATTTACTGTGATATTGAATAGATTCAGCATAAACTTCTGCACTTTCTGCTTCTGAAATATTGTATAGTAACTCATGGTTTTATCGGTGATTCTGCAGCATCCTGAATTGCAGAGTGTCTCTTGTGGATGAGTAAAGATTTAAGTATTTTTAAAGCACTTTCATGTACCTTTTTTGGATCTATGATATCGGTAGGCTAGACATCATTCCTGTTTTCCGTGGAGAAGGCAGCAGTTCAGGCTGGTAAAGTAGTGTTTTCAGGATTACATTGCTGATTCGTTACAGAGCAGGGGTGGAAATCAAGTGTTCCTTGATAGCTTGAATATTTTTTTCTATCAAAAACATTACTTTTTGAAGATGGACTAATGCCTTTTGAAAATCTTCACAACATTGAAGTGACGGGGTTTAGATTTATAAATCATTTAATCAAAATTTTTATTTTTTCACCATTTTGTTGAATTTTTTTTTAAAGACTGGCCCTGAGCTAAGACCTTTTGCCAATCTTTTTTTTTTCTTCTTCTCCCCAAAGCCCCCCAGTACATAGTTGTATATTCTAGTTGTAGATCCTTCCAGTTCTACTATGTGGGATGCCACCTCAGTGTGGCCTGATGAGCGGTGCCATGTCCCCTGGGCTACGGAAGCGGAGTGTACACACTTAACCACTCGGCCATGGAGCCGGCCCCCTGGAATATGTATTTAATACTCTATTGAATATTCTTACCCTTTGATAGGTGTTTGGGGATGGTCATGTATAATAAACATGTAGTATTTATGCTTTTATAATTTTATACTTTAATGAATTTAATTTTATAATTCATAATTTTTAAAAACCTATAAATTTTTCTAAGCTTTGTGGCTGTTTTAAAATTAATTTTTAAATTAAGTTTAATAATTTTGCACAGATAATACATTTTCTAATTTAGACTACAAGACTGTGTTACAAATGTATATTCTGAAAAGCTTGCTTCTGCCCTGCCCCCTCTATCCTTTTCATTCCACTACTCCCTCTGGGAAACCAGTTTTATTAGTTTCTTTTCATCCTTCTAGTGTTTCTTTTTGCAAATATGTACTTATTATGCAAAAGATAGCATACAGTATTTACTGTTCTATACTTTCTTTGTTTTTCACTTAACACATCCTCGGATCTCTGCATTTTGGCATACGAGTAGCTTCCTTTTTCTTATGGTTGCGTTTGTAGCCCACGATCTTGGAAGTGTCATTGGTTTTCCAACTAACCCCCTATTTGTGGACATTTGAGTTGTTTCCTGTCTTTACTATTATAAACAGTGCTGCAAGAATAACCTTACATCTCTCAGTTCATGCTTGTGCAAGTGTAGCTGTGGGAGAGATTCCTAAAAGAAGTTATGCTGGGCTAAGGGGTAATGCATTTGCAACCTTTATTAGTAGACGGGTGTTACTTAGTATGTTGATAGTAACAGAAAGATAGATATTGATGTAGATATTACTCCCCACTTCCCTTCCATGAGGGTTGTACTAATTTACACCCCCGTCACTAGTAATGCCTGAGTGACTGCATCCTCAGAGCCCAGCCAAGAGAGTGTACTGTCGAACTTTGGGACTTTCACCAATCGGATAAATAGTGTCTTAGATGGTTTTAATTAGTAGCTGTCTTATGAGTCAGGTTGAGCATTTGTAATGTGTTTAGGGGACACACATATTTATCTTTCTGTGAACCGTCTTTCTGTGAACTGTCTCACCAGGTTCTTTGTGTGTCAGATACTTAAATAGTGAACTGTGCAGGGCCCACATAGCATCCACTGCCCTCCGCCCTGTCACCCCCGTGTATCTCACAAGGAATGGCCCCGTCCCAGGCTCCTGCCTAGGCGGTTTGCAGCCTTGGCTCTACATTAGAAATTCCTCAGGAGCATAAGAAGGCTGTGTCCAGGTCCCACCCCCAGGGATTGATTTAATTGGTCTGGGAAGATGCCTGAGTATCAGGTTTTTATTCTCTTGTTTAGTAAGGAGAGAATTCATTCAAAAGGATGATTGCAGGGGGGAGAGGGAGTGTTGCAATGGACAGAGTGCTCTGACCACAAGGTCTGCAAGTGTCTCCTTGTGGTTTTTTTATTGTGAGGAAGATTGGCCCTGAGGTAACATCTGTTGCCAATCTTCCTCTTTTTGCTTGAGCCAGGATTGAGCATGACTGGTCTAAAGCAATCACAGGCATCCTAAACTGACCCAGTCTGAGGGAAAGCAAGGCCTTTTCTTCCCTGTTCTTGGGGTAGGTCTTTGCTTCTGGTAGCCAGGCATAAGCCAGGCATGAGGGCAGTCAGCCTCAGGCTGGAGCTGAAACTCTGGGGAGGGGCCGGGCAGGAGATTGGGGACAGTGTGGGACTGCTGTGTCCACCTCACCTCTGGACTGTGAATTAGGAGACATAATACATTTCCTTATTGTTTAAGCCATTTTGAGTTGGGGTCCCTATTACTTGCGCCACTAGTGTTCTCACTGAAAAAGTAACACATTGTAACCTGGTCATTGTTGTCCGCTTTCTATTTTTGAAAGAAAGATGGTAGATTCCATTGACAAATGGTGTTACAATTCCTTCTATTTGTTTGGCTCTTTAGTTTATGTACCACTTTCACACTTGTTTCTGTTTTGTAACATTGGCAAAATCCTGTCCTATGAATATATCCTTCTGTGTCCCTACCGCAGGGTACTAATTATGTCCTCAAGGTCTGTGGTTGGGACTGCCCTGTGATAACATCACTTTGTTGGAGATATTTCTGTTGCCTTGGAGCCCAGGCCTGGGCTGGCGGTGCGGCCTGGCGCCGCCTCTTCTCAGGGCTGAGCGGATTAGCCGGTGCCAGCCCTCCTGCACCTCCTACGACTCGCTCGTTCCTGCACTTGGCACCTCAAGCTAATGTGCTAAGCTCCAGGCTGTGTTTGAAGCAGACGAGACCTCTGGTTTAAGGAGCTCTGATGTTTGCTCCAGACTGAGTTGCAAGGAAGTCACAGGCAGAGTGGTGAATCCTGCTGAGTGCTGGTTCTTGTGCCCGAGGAGCAAAGCCTGAAAAACTCAGCTCAGGTCCAGGGTCTTCCTTGAAGCCTGCTTGTGACCCCTGTTTGCCTAAGTGTTAAAACAGCTTCGACCTCAGAACAGTGTTCATTCTGCAGGAATCATGGTTGATTAGGAGGAAAACCGAAAAACCGGTCTCATCGCAAAGGAACCACATAGTCTCATGCATTCAGAACATTGCCCGAGAGGGACAGAAGCGTCAGCTGGGAGGTTTGTCTTCCAGTCGCCTTTCCTTCCCGAGGCTGACAGTAACAACAGGTGGCATGTGGCGAGTGCTTACTGTGTTCGGGCGCTGTCCAGCCACTTTGAATATATTCAGTATTTAATACAACAGATTACAATCGGATATTTTTAACAGCAAGGAAAAAGGAAAACGAAGACTTGGCCATTCTTAGCACCTCTGGAGGATTGGTTTTGCTTGAGAGGCTCTCCGAGGTGGTGGCTGGGCTGAGGTGACTCGTGTGGATGAAGGTGAGCGCATAAAGATGTGGAACGTGATGTTATGAGTGGCGGTTAATAGGCGCTGCTCCCCACCATTCAAAACCGTATCTGCTGTTTAGTAGGAAAATTTGTTTTCCTTCCAGAAATGTTTCTTTTTTGGGTGATATCTGAGACTTCCATGTAGCAGTGAAAATAGAGCTCTTTAAATGCAGAAAGTGTATTGCTTATAGTATTGTCGGCATTAAGCTGCCTGGATAGCTCTGTGTTGCTTTGGCAGGGCCAGGACATAGGACGTTTAATTAGTAGCATCCTCCTTGGTGTTGTCTAATTCACGGTCATGCCGTTGTCAAACTAAATGCATAGTATTTCCAGAGTTTTTTGAGAGCTTTTTTTTTTTTTTTTTTTCTTTAACGTTTAAGACATGGGTATAATGGAGAAAAACCTTCAGGAAATATAAGATAGATTTACTATTTTGAAAATAGCTGTGTTGTTTTTTATAAAAACAACATACATTTCTGTAAATTATTTAATTTACAGAAGATTTGATTCAAAAAGTAATTTGAAGTTCAGTCAGCCTGATTAATGCTACTTTAATTCCTGTTCAAATGAAAGTTAACCCTCTCCTAGTCAAAGTAAGGAAGATGTAGGTGTCCTGAGAGCAATTCTCAGAGCGCATGTGGGTTACAGTGCTTCCAGGTATGAAGTCAGAGTTATTGGGCGGATTGTAGAAGTTGATCAGACCCCGGTGTGACTTCTTTCTGTGTAAGTCCACGTCACTGCTTTGTAAGAATGTGTCATCGTGATGTTCGCGGTGAGGCACAAGAGTTGGTAACTTACGATTCTTTGACTGAAAGGAAGTTTTTGTGAAAATTGGCTTGTGGAGGAGTTACCAGTGAATTCATAATGAACTGCATAATGAGTGGCCACTAATCCACAATCCAAAGAGCCAAGTCCTTGTACCTGGAATGTCCTTCAGTCTCAGGGCTGGAAAGATCTGGAGATTGGCCGCTTCTCTGTGCTCAGGTGCAAAGTTCCTAAGCTAGTGGTTGGCTGCTTTGTTATGTGTAAATGCAAGTCACAGGGCTGCCAGGCACCTGTAGAAGCCACAGCAGACCCCTGGTGCAGGGGCGAGAGCAGGCACTCCAGTTACCCTGCAGGAGTGCGTGTATTGGCCAAGCCCTGTAGGTTACGCGGAAGAGGGCAAGACCACGTCTGTCCTCAGGCGTTTACAGTCCAGTTCAGAGAAAAGCAAGAGCAAGGTAAGAAACACGTGGTGAGAAGGAAATTGGATGAGGGCCTAGGGAAAGGGATAGGGTGGGTTGCTTGGGATTGGTGCTGCCACGGCTACTTGCCACTGCGTGGAACAGTGCTGGGGGTGCTGTGGCACAACTGGCCCAGACCTTCTCTGGCAGGGATTCAGTAACCTTTATAGACCAGTTGTCAAGAGGGCGGAACCTGGCCATTTGCCCCATTGTCCTAGTCCTTCCTAGGCCCACCAAGGTTCATGTATTTTCTCTGGTTGTCCCTGGTTTTTGGTGAGCTCAAAGGATAGCTGTTTGTGAAGAGCGTTGGTGCTTTTTACCTCTTGACTTAGGTGCTCCAGCTGGATGTCATTTGGAGGATGTACACTCAGCAGTGTGTCAGATGGGATGCACAGCTGGCTTGTCAGTTATTAACCCAATACAGTGTACTGTGATGACATATTCTGAGAAGTCCTGATGACTGTATTGAAAACGCCTTTCCCACTGGCTGAAAGTTGGGGCTCATTTCAGCAAAAGTACTTTCATGTCTTCTGAAGTGCATCAGGAAAACTGGAGGCCAGTACTTGGTTCACAGATGATGGGTTGTGTATTATAACTACCTTAGACAGACACCAGGTATTGTCATATATTCCTTACCTGTTATAGCTGCCGTTTGAGTGCTTTCTCTGTGCATAGCCCTTGACATAGTATTTTCAAAAGTTTTCGGGGCCGGCCCCGTGGCCGAGTGGTTAAGTTTGCGCGCTCTGCTGCAGCGGCCAAGGGTTTTGCCAGTTCGGATCCTGGGCGCAGACATGGCACCGCTCATGAGGCCATGCTGAGGTGGCATCCTACGTGCCACAACTAGAAGGACCCACAACTAAAAATACACAACTATGTTCCGGGAGGCTTTGGGAGAAAAAGGAAAACAAAAATCTTTAAAAAAAAAAGTTATCAAATATTGCTGGAGCTCTTACTCTAAAGTGCAATCTGAATTTGTGCTTCTGTAGCTTAAAGCCCGCTGGTGGTTCCCATTAATACAGCAGTAGTCTCTATTTTTGTAAAAAATCACGTACCCTTATCCCTAAAAGTGTTTTGAACGAGAAAATCGTGTGTAATTGCTAAAGTTGTGTTTGAAGTTTGGAATTGAATGTTTTTCCCGTGTTTGCTTTTATGGAGACAGAGTGGGCAAGGGGTAAAGGCAGGGAGGTGAGAAGAGTGCTGTCCCTCCCTTGGGACCTTTTAATTGCCTGGTGTGGGGGTGGTTTTATGCTGGCCTGCCTGATAGAGCACCCTGCTGTTTTGATTGCAGTTTTCTGTAGAAGGAAAAAAAAATCAAACAAACAGTAGCAAAGCTCTTGATATCTCCTTGTTTTTCCCTTCCTTCTGCCTACATATTCTGGCTTTTAATAAGAAACAGAAACTCCTAGAGTGAGGGTAAAATGACTTTCACATTTAGGTTTCTCATTCTAAAGTTCTTTCTCCTACATTTGAACCTCAATTCTCTTGATAAAAGACCTCAGCTCTTGTTCTGTGAAATGCATGTGGAAAAATATTTATCAGTGTTGAAATTTGGCATTTTTGATCTCATGAAACTCCAGAATTGTCTGATTATTAAATTCTTGCTTGTTTGATTGTGGCTAAAATTCTGTTTTTGAAAGAGTAGAATGTACTCCCAGCAAATTGAAGATCAAGTAAATAAATAAAGTGGACCTGGAAAAGTAAACCTGGAGGTGTGACAGTGTACATTGAACCAAACCACCCCAGAAACGAAAGTGCAGACCGTAGAATGAATAGGAATTCTGTTGTCCCTTGACAATTTCCTGCTTCTGTGTGTATCTCCTAGTCAGATGGAGACGGGTTGACATTGAAATCATGGTTTTACTGAATTCAAGTCCCACCTTACCACTTACTAGCAGTGTGACCACAGACGGCAGCATCGACTCAACAGATGTTAGTTGACACTTCCTCTGTGTGACACGCTTTGCTAGGTGCTGGGGATACAGCTAGTCTTTTTAACCTGAGTCTCTGCTTCCTGGTTTGCAAAATGGGAATCATAGTACTTACCTTGATTGTACTGTTGGTGAGAGAATTAAATGAGATAATGAGTAAAAAATATTTAACAGTGCCTGGCACTTGGTTAGCCCCTAACAAATGGTAATTATTGCTGCTGTTATTGTTTATAATTCTAGAATAAGACCAAAAAGGATTAAACCAAAGGAAGATTAGGAAATAAACTCTAGTAGCTGTAACATTCTGATGAGCAGTTTGCCTGCGACTAGGTTGCACAATGTTGGTAATTAAGAATTATTTGTGAAACCCCTGGGTTATAGCTGAACATATGATGACAATGGAACACAACTCTTTAAGAAAATTCTAGAGAAAACCCCTGCTTGAACTGTAAACACTTTTTAAAAGTACTTCCTCCATACAGTGGTTGGAGGTTGTGAGCTGTCGAGATCCGTCTGTCCCTGCCACATGGAATCAGCACTTCTGAGGATTTCCCCTGAGGATTTCCTCGTTGTCCGGGCCTGTGGGCTACTCCTGCTGTGAAAGATAGCAGCCTCTGACCAGATGGCTCTTCTGCTGCCCTCATCTAATTTAGTACTTCTGCAGGAGAGAGTTATCAAATCTTTAAATCTACTGCTGCTTGTGTAGCACATTCATTTTTTTCGTCTCTTTTCTCAGAGTCTACATGAGTTTTATTTATGACCCTGTATGGAAGATGGATCTGTGAAGCATAGTCTGGTCTGTAATACATTGTGGTTAGTTTGCTAGAGGTAGGCACTGAGGTTTTTAAGTGTGTGTGGCCGTCAAGCCAACCTAGAATTACATAGTAAAACCAACTTTTAATTTTCCCCGGTCAGAAGGATTTATTGTATGGACAGAAGCCTAAGAAATTTACTGGCCTACCAGAGGATTTGCATCTTTTCTGTCTGTTTTTGTGATGGGTCCTTCTCCTCATGACTTTCTGGGAATCTGTCAATGTAGAGGAATTGAAAGGAAATCTTAAGCCCTGTTCTGGTGGTTTGGAGATTGGCTTTCCAGGCCCTTGCTTTTTGTCTCCTCCCCTGTGTCATTTAGCCATGTTGTTTTTTTCACTAGCATCCTCATTAGCCGTAGGATGAAGAGAATAGGCGAATTTCTCTGAGGCTCTTTCCATATAGGAGCATTTTTTGACTCCGCAGTTCTTAAGTTTGTATTTAATTATGATGTGAAGGTGAGCTGACCCAAATGTCTTTGGAGAATTCTTCTGACTCAAAAGTTATTTCATTCTCCTTTGTTATTGTGCTAATGCTGATTTAGTAAGAGAAGATAGAGAATAAACTATAAATACAACTTAAAGACTTCTGTAACCACCACCAACCACACGGGACACGAAATAGTTCCCCAGTAACTTCTTCATGCTGTACCATTGGGGCCAGACATTCCCCCCAGCCCCCTGGCAACCACTGATCTGTTCTTGTTACTGTATTTTATCTTTTTGACAATGTCATATAAATGGAACCATCCTATGTATAACCTCTTAAGACTGGCTTCTTTCACTGAGCCCAGTGCCTTTCACTGAGCATCATGAGATCCAGCCAAGTGTTGCATATGACAATAGTTTGTTCCTTTTCATTGCTGAGTAGTATTCCATTGTACGGATATACCAGAGTTTGTTTATTCATTCGTCTGTTGAAGGATATTTAGGTTGTTTCCAGTTATTGAGGATTATGAATAGGGTTGTTATAAGTGTTTATGTATGGCTTTGTGGGAACATAAATATTCAGTTCACTTAGCGTATTAGTTTCCTATGGCTCTTACAACAAACTGTATGGCTTAAAACACCATGGCTCTTGTAACAAATAACAACAAACTGTATGGCTTAAAACAGCAGAAGCTGATTTTCCTGCTCTTCTGGAAGCCAGAAGTGTGAAGTTAGTGTCCCTGGGCCGAAGTCATGGTGTCAGCAGGGCCTCGTTCCCTCCAGAGGCTCTAGGCAAGCACTTCTTCTTTTGCCTTTTCAAGCTTCTGGAGGCCACCAGCATTCCTTGGCTTGTGACCCCTTCTGCGAATCTCTCCAAATTCTTGCTTCCATTGTTACTCTCTGTCTCCATTTTGTATAGTCATGTGCTGCATAATGACATTTCTGTCAACAGTGACCACATAGATGACAGTGGTCCCATAAGATCAGTACCATAAGCCTAGGTGTGTAGTGGGCTATACCATCTAGGTGTATGAAGTACACTCTGTGATGTTCGCACAACGATGAAATCGCCTAATGACGTGTTTCTCAGAATGCATCCGTGTCATTAAGCCGAGCATGTAGTCCAGTCTCTCTCAGCCTCCTCTTATGAGGACACTTGTGATTACAGTTAGGGCCGACCAGGCTCATCTCCCTATCTCAGGATCCTTAACCTACACATCTGCAAAGACCCTTTTTTGCCATACAAGGTGATAATTACAGGTTCCAGGGAGCAGGTTGTAGATATCTTTTGGGGGGCCTTTTTTCAGCCCGCCCCACTTGGGTAGAGACCTAGGCATGGGCATTACTGGGTCATGTGATAACTGTATGTTTAATTTTATAAGAAGCCACCAAATTTTTTTGTAGAGTGGCTGTCATTTTATATCCCTGCCAGCACCCTCGCATGCCAGAATTTTTGGCATCCTTGCCAGAACTTGGTATTATCAGTGTGTTTTATTTTAACTGTTCCAGTGGGTATCTTATTATGGTTTTAATTTGCTTTTCCCTGATGGCTAATGATGTTGAGCATCTCTTCATGTGAAAACTTCATACCATTTAATTTGCCTTTTTAATTGCCTTTATAAGTATGAGGAAGAAAAGAGTGAACTGAGTCATAGCTGAAGGAAAGAACATTAATGTCATAACAGCAGAATCTTGCCTAACAGCATTGTTCTGGAGAATGGTACAATAGCATATTACAGATCTCTTTTATTCCATTTTATCTGTCTGTAAAATTTCTTTATAAAGTTTTGTCTGAGTGGATGATATGCTTGATTCTAATTTAAGAGGTGTCTGTTACATAGCTTTATAATGAATAATAAAAAATCTAAATCATGCTGATTCTCTACCAAATTATTTTTTAATTTTATTTTTTTTGGTGAGGAAGATTGGCCCTGAGCTAACATCTGTGCCGGTCTTCCTCTATTTTGTGTACGTGGGACACCACCACAGCGTGGCCCAACGAGTGGTATGTAGGTCCGTGCCTGGGATCTGAACCCATGAACCCTGGGCCACTGAAGTGGAGCACGTGAACTTAACCACTACGCCACTGGGCCGGCCCCTAAATTATCTTTTTAAATGAGAAATCTTTCACAAGCCCCCCACCCCCTGTCGTGACCCCAGGTGTGATACAGTGCGGCTCACCTGTTTGCTGCCGTCAGGGTGCAGTTCACAGTGGTTCGTATTGCTGTGGGTCACTTTTGGGCACCTTTAGTCATATTTTAGACTAGATTTTAAGCACTGACTGTTTATTTTCTCTTGAAGCAATGGTATATAGTAATAACTTGTGCTAAGTTCTTTCTTGGTCCTTGGTTAAGTCCAATACAGTAGCTTCTGTTGCTTGAGTTCTTGCAGAGTTATGAGGGGGAATTAAATGAACGCTGGTGACCATTCTCTGAGAATTAAAAACCTCCGTTCAGAAAGGCGTGGTGGAATAGAATAAATGAACCGATGCACAATAAATGACATCTCTTTATGGTATTATATTATTCTAATTGTGCTCCTTTTAATATGACCTTTGGCATTTAATATAAATAAATAGTACCAGGTTTCAATCTCTGGAAATTGAAGAGCTCATTATTTGAAGTAGTCATGGCTCAGAAAATGGGATTACGTGGCGTTTTCTTGGTGTAGCCTACCAGACTGCCCCCCAAAGATCATAGGGCTTTACATCCCGGTCTGCCAAGTGGCTGTGAGCATGATGGGCTTTCGAGTTTGTGGACTTGATCCAGCATTTACTGTTTGTAAATGTCTGCTTCTCTCTCTGGTCCCGATGCTTAAAGCCATGTGATCTTGGAGAAGGCACTTGGCTGATGGGATGGGACTTAGGCCCGGTTTCCCCATCCGTGAAGCGGGACTGATGCCCTCTTTCTTTGCTCCTCCTGGGGTGGGGGGACCGAGAGGAACTGACGTCGTGACAGAGCTTGGGAAACCGTGGGCTTTTTGTGGATGTTCGGGATTATTATTTCGTGAAATTGTTTCATTTGTCTTCATAATTCGAGATACAAGATCTCTATTCTAATGCTAATGCTTGTGGAGGATCTCCAAGTAAAGTTCGATAAAGACTAAAATTAGATAAAGGCTGGTAAAGACTTTCTCGTTACTGATATTTCAACTTATTTCTTCTAAGTTTTGACAATTGAATAGTAGGGGTAAATTAAAGAGGGAAAAAAATCCTCCCTCAAGTGTGTTCCTTTTTTTACTGTGCTGTTCTTTTGGTGGGATTGGGGCGACGGGGAGTACTGATAGAATAGGGAAGAGGTTTTATCCTCTGTTGAAACATGTTTGGAAACGTGTGAAACAGCCATATAATGTTTACGACATAAATGGTATGATCTGGTACTCGTCCGTTTGAAACTTGCTTTTTTATTCAACATTGTAGTTAAGAGTTACTTGTTTTGATGCATGTAGGTCTAGGTCCTTGTTTTCATTGTTGTATAGTTTTCCATAATATGATTAAACTATAGTTAATCCATTCTCCCATTTCTGGCCAGCAAGGTTGTTTCCACTTCCCACGATGATACACAGTGCTGCAGTGCGTGTCCCTCCATGCACCTCCTTGTGCACGTGTGTGAGAGTTTCTCCAGGGTGTGGATTAGACAGGGTAGTCTGGCTTTGCTATGGTAATAAACAACCCCCAAATCCTAGTTGGTGGATAACCAGGAAGGTTATCTCTTGTGGGTGTGGTTGCGGAATCCTCTGTCCCACATGGTTTCTCAGGGACCAGGCTGACGGAGACCCCAGTATCTATGGCTGCACAACTGGAATGTGTAGCCTCCTTAATCTCAAGATAAGACAAGTGAGCAGGGAGAATTGTGAACTGACTGGCCCTTAAGTTCTCCAGCCAGGAAGGGACACATCGTCACTTCCAGTTCCATCCCACGTCCAGAACTAGGTACAAGGTCACGCCTCACTACAAGAGGCCTAGGAAGTGTCGTTTTCTGTGTGTTCAGGAAAGGGAAGGGTTACCAATTGTTTGTGAGCACTAGTAATGTCACCACAGATAGATGTCTGGAAGTGTAGCTCTGTACTCTTTGATACTGTGCACATAACACACTACATGCAGCTGCTCCTCGAGCCCCCAAGGGGCAACCAAATTAGTTACTTTTGAAATTTTGAGTTTGGGAACACTTTAGTCTTAAATTACAGCTTGATTGTGGATCATGGACTTTTTCTTTTAAACATTAGTAAAGCAGAAGATGGAGACTAGGACCTTATGTTTTAGGATTTGTAATTCAGTACAACAACTACTTATTTTTTAAAATCTAGAACAGAGATTTTTCTGCTGGTCTGGGTTCAGTTACTGAGAAAAGAACCCACTATAGTTAATTTTCATGGGAAGGGATTTATTACAGAGTATCATATAATAGCTAACAGAATTTTGGGGAGGGCCGAAAAAGCAGGTTTGAGGCTCAGCTTCACAAATGATTCCCAAAGCCATCCCACAGACCTGGGCCACCAAGGAGGCTGCAGCCTCTTCAGCCATTGGGAGGTTGCCAGCTCAAGAACCACTGCCTCAATCAAGAACATGATGCTCCTGGCCCCAGAGCACAGCAGATGTCCTCCACACTGCCACTTGACCCTCAGGAAGGTAACATCTGGACGTGGGACCCCTAATTCTGCCCCAGAAAACCAGATGCTTCCACAGCTAGACTTGACCCCAGCAACAGCAGAGGCACCAGAAGTCTGCTCTGCCTCACATCTGCTTTCCAAATCTCATGGGATTGTGTCCGACGGATGAGCCCTAAATCACATTTAAACCCTAGCTGGGAGGAGGTTGGTGACGTGTGCTTTTTAGCTCTCCGGTCTCTGCAGTGTCATCCAGGACGCTAGGAGGATAGAGTGGATGCTGAGCATCAGTCCATCATGTTCACCCCAAGTTCTTACCCTGATAGTAAGATGTATGCATAGAATTTAGGGAATCTTTGACCCCTGGAATTTTATGCACAGTTTTGTGAATGTGAATGAGAACATTTTTCTTAGAAAGGAGCCTATGCTTTCATTAGATTCTCAAAGGGGGTGATGACTGGACAAAGGGGAAGCACACTGACCAGACAGTTCAGTGATGAAGCCCCCACATTCTGAAATCAGGCGGACTAGGTTTGACTCCTTTCTCTGCTACTTACTTGGTATGAGGCCTTGGACATATTATTTCACTTCTCTAAGCCTTAGTTTCCTCATCTTTAAAATGGGGATGTTTGTACCTGTCTTCTAGGGTCGTTATGAGGCTGAAGTATAGAATGCATGTAAAGTTAATGCGTAGTCTGTTGCCTAGCCCAGAATAAACAACCAGTAACTAGTAGTTGTATTCATTCATTCAGAAGTAGAGGGTGGCCAAGTTACTGCTGCCTCTGTTAAGACTCCCACCTGGTAGCTCCTGTGTGTGATAGCTAATTAAACTTAAATAGCGTTTCCTTGCTCCCACTGCATCCTGTGCTTACCACTGTGATATTTATCACACTGTTTTGTAATTGCCTCTTTGTCACTCTCTTTTACACATCTTTAGAGCAGAGATTGTGTTGTAGTGCCTATCACATAGTAGATGTTCAGTAAATATTTATGAAATGAGTGAATGAATAATGAATAGTTAAACTGGGCGATGTTTTTAGCTTGGAGCAGAGGAGACTAAGGGAAGCTCTCTGAAAATATTTAAAAGACTATCATGTAAAAGGGAGTTGGGCTCACTCTGCACTGCTTTGGAAGGCAGAAGTAAGAGTAGTGGATAGAAGTCGCGAAATAAGGCACATTTGGGCCCAGTGTGAAAGAGCTTTCAGGCAATGAGAGCCGTCAAGCGATAGGATGGGTGCTTTAGAAGGCAGTGATTAGTCTGTCACTGGGGGTATTCAAGAGGAGGCAAGCTAGGAAGATAAAGATGGGATTTGAGCACTGTGGGACTCTGGACACTCTTAGGACTCTTCCTTCTCTGAGTGCCTTTGTTGAATGCGCTAGGGAGTATCTCAGAGGACTGTCACCTAGTCCGCGAGGGAAGGTGTCTTTAGGTGGGAAAGGGCGAGTGTATCAGGAGTAGTGTGGCTGGGATGCTCAGGGAGGGTATGGATTAAGGCAGGAAGGACGTGTTAGGGCTACTTCAGGGATGACCTTGAGTGCCAGGCCGAAGATTTTGGAGATGTTTGGTGAGCAGTGGGAGTTATAGATAGTTCCCAGGAGGATGTTAGTGCCATGAGAGTATCCCCAGTACTTCGAACAGTGCTTGGCACATAATAGAGGTTCACTGAAGATTTGTTGAAGGAATTCGTTAAAAGATCAGAGCTATGATTTAGCAAAATTAATCTGTAATCTGAGTTTAGGTTGGAGGTGGAAGGGAGGGCACTTAAGTAGGAGGTAAGGAGAGCCTGAAGAAAGGGAGATGACACCAAGAGCCACTGTGGATGTAGGATTGACTGGACTGGTCCAGTGGGCTGAGAGGGAGAAGAGGTAAAGGTGATTCCGTGAACTTTAGTCTGGTGACCAGAAATGGGAGTGACAGTCACAGAAATAGGGCACTTCCTTGTAGCTCTTAATAAAAGAAGGTGAAGCTTTTGGTTCTGGACATGCTTCAGCAACGGGATTGGGTTAACAGTTTCCATCCACCCTTAGCCCCGATGGTATGTATGTTTGTGTCACTCACTCGTGGTTTATTACATGTTGTTCATGGTTCTCACCACGACTTGGGAGTCTAGGTCTCTGGAGAGAGTCAACTGTAATGATTGGAATGACTGCCTGGTGGGGCTTATCTCCCGTGGGTTCAGTAAGACACACCTCCGTACATGGTTTGTCTCTTCACTCATAAGGTGTGTTTGATGTATTAGCTATAATAGCACGTAATTTAGGAGACCCTTTTGACCAATTCTCCTACTTTCTCCACCTTGGAAAAACCAAAGCTCTGTTTTCTTGAGACATTGCTGCCGGCCCTAAAGCTGCTTTTCCTGGGTTTGTAGGGGTTGTGGAGTAATGGCAGTCTGCGCAAACACCAGCGCGAGGGGCCTCTGCTTGCAGGCTGCTCTCCCTGGTTGCCAGAGATGTGGTCCGTGACCTGCCGTCTGTGGACGCCTGCTGCAGCTGGGGGTGGGCCTGAGGAGGACAAGGGCACTCCCCAGGACCTGCGCCTTTCAGGAGCTGCATTGTGCAGAAAGAATGCTCTTTAGTATCACGAGTAAGCTTTTGTCAAAACACAGAGCAGAGCTGATTACACGTCTCATTTATTAAACAGTGCTTATAAGAATTGTAGTTGTCCCATTATGTAAGCCATTTAGTATTTCAAAGGAAGCTCGTCTCTGTACGGACAGGGACAGCCACTTTCTCATAAAGGAGAATGAGCTTATCCGTGCAAAGCTCAGCAAATGTAAGTTACCTCGCTGCTGTAGCCTGCTGCCAAATTTCTACTGACTTAGCAAAGCCGCTGGAGTGGGAGGTTTTGGGTTCCTCACTTCGATTTCTCCCGACGAGTTAGCCCTCAGGCTTTCCCTTCTGTTCTCCTGGAGGAAGCTGCTCCTCGGGCTGTCTGCATTTGGATGCATATGCTATTTTAAAGAATTATTTGTCACTGGGTGAGAGACATGTACCTCAGATTTCTCCCACACTCTTGCAGCTATCTTTAGATTTCTGAGTTGGCTAATTCAGGGGGTCACTTAATTCTTCACAACTTTTACAACATTTCACATCTTTGAACACAACAAAGGTGGTGCCTTTTTCAGCTGTTTTTCAGCATTGCTATAAATGGAAATTTTTCTGTTCCAAGCCGTTGAAATATGTTTTACTCTAACATTTTCTCTTCACCTTTGGGATTATCTTGACAGTGTATAAGGCAACCTGATAGTGGTTTGCCAAGAAAGAGAAGAAGTTAGGGCTTGTGGGAGTTGAGGGGAAGAGGCTGTTTCTATTGTTGCTACTTCTGAATTATCTTGGATGTCTAAAAGAAACTTTTGTACACGCGGTGCCAGCCTGCTGCTGGCCTTTGCAGCGTCAGCCTTGGCCGGCTGTGTTCTAAGACGTGATACTGATCTCTATCCACTTTGACTTGACTGAGAAGGTTTGAGGTGCGTGTGTCTGAGGGTATTTTAAAAGGAAATGAAAACAGAGCTCCTTCTTGCCTTGTGCTCATGGTTGTGGAATTTGGGCGTTTGAAATCCTCCAGGCCCTCGGCCTGGGCAGAGCTGGGCTCCCCTTGGTGCTGCCTGCTGTCCTCATGACACAGTTAGTTGTACCCTGGGGAAGCAGGGAGTACTGAATGCGGCAAGGAAAGGGGGCTCGGGCCTTTTTATTCTGGATAGTTCTCTTCTGACCCTGGGAGAGGGCAGAAGGCAGTTTGGGGCCCTTTTAGGAGCTTGCTTTATAAATGAAGAAACTGAGGCTGGCCTGAGTTTACATTCTCAACACTCAGTGGGAACAAGTTGTTCTCTGACAGGCTCTGCGATCAGCCCACTTGGAAAGGGCTCACTGACTCCTGGAGAGCACCAGATGGTGAGCCGCGTACAGGCCCCGCTTTCCTGTTGAGAATCTAAATTTCATGTGAAAAACTGGAGGAGTTTGATGAAGATTCTGAGAAAGCTGAGAAGCTGTGGCTCTTCCAGGGCACCCCCAGCCGCTGTCTTTTCTCCCGCAGGAGTTTGACCTCAGGTCCCTTAGCTGTAAATGGGACTAATGATTCCTTCTGTGAAGGGATGTTGTTGACATTACTTAGATGATTTGCTAACTTATATTGAGTCCTTACTCTGAACTGGATACTCGATATGTTATCTCCATCTTGATTGACAGAGTGACTAAGAGTTTGGGCCCATGAGTCAGACAGACCTGAGATGGAGTTCTGACTCTGTCTTTTTTTTTTTTTTTAAAGATTGGCCCCTGAGCTGACATCTGTTGCTAATCTTCTTTTTCTTCTTCTCCCCAAAGCCCCCCGGTACATAGTTGTATATTCTAGTTGTAGGTCCTTCTAGTTGTGGCATGTGGGATGCCACCTCAGCATGGCCTGATGAGCGGTGCTATGTCCGCACCCAGGATCTGAACTGTCTAAACCCTGGACCACTGAAGTAGAGCACACATATTTAACCACTCGGCCACGGGGCTGGCCCTTGACTCTGTCTTTCCTAGCTGTCAGAGCTAGCTAGTTATTTCAGCCCAAATCATACCTGTTTCATTGGGTTTGGGAGGTTGACTAAGAGAGGGCACTCTCTCCTTCATCAAAGTAGAGGGAGGCCTGATCAGATGCCTTCCAGAGGTTCTCCGGGGCTGTGGAGGCCGTCGGGCACCTACTAGCCACGCCTCTCTTTTACTGAAACTGGCTTCAGGAGTCTGTCTCAGTGGTGGAGCCAGGATGGAAGCCCAGGCTTCTGTCACAGAGGAAGGCTCACCCCCAGCCCACGCTGCACTGGTTTAGTTTTATGGATTTAACCTGGTTGAAACGGTCACCCTATGGTTGGGCCATGACCAATTGGGGTTAACTCTGCCTTGCCTTGCTGGCAGATCCTGGTGCTGTGGGGATGTCATTTTGCCGCACCAAGGATAAGCAGTAGCTGTGTTTGGTCTCTTCCCCTCTCCTTGAAGTCAGTCCTGTGGTGTGGGACTTACACTGTTGAGAACTGGAACACTGTTATCCCTTAGGATTCCTGCTCTTCTTAGTTTGCGATAGAGGCTACCATCCAGTAATAAGAGATCGCTTGTCCCTGGATTTCTTTTTGTTTTCTTAACATACACCCTTCCATGTCTCACAAATGTCAAGGGTTCTTGAAAGCAGGAAATATTCTGTTTTTTTTCTGAGAGGCTGCATAACTGATCCTTGTAAAAAGATCTGAAAATATTAGGAGATGACTTTTCTGCTTAAACGTTAGGATAATAAATCTTTCTTATACTGCTTCTCTGCTTTTTAAGGAAGAAAATTTCTGTTATAAATTTTTTGGTGGCTGAATGTATTTTTTCCCCTTTTTGTGACTATTCACAGTCTTCGGCATATCATTAAAATCTGGTTCTGACTTCTGGATGGGGAAGTGGCGCCCAGCTTTTCTCCATCGTCAGTCCTTCCCTCCCCTGAAGGCTTTCAGTCTTTTCTCTTTTCTTTGTGAAGGAAAGGTCTTTGTTTTGAAGCATTATTAGGACTAGGAGAACAAAATCAAGAAATACTGAAATATCCTGTTTTAGTCAATTCCCCCTTTTATTATTTTTCTAAGTCATTGTTAGACAAGAACAGATATGAAGCCACTCACCATTAGCAAGCTTTGAGAGCAGCGTTTCTTCTACCTCCCTCCCACATGTTGCCATTTCACTGCTACAACATGATCAGAAGACTTTCCCAGTTAACATTATTTCTCCTCTGAAATAATTTAAATCTTCATGTAGTGGACTATCCGGCCATTTCTTTCTCTTTTTTTTGAGGAAGATTAGCCTTGAGCTAACATCTGCCAATCCTCCTCTTTTTGCTGAGGAAGACTGGTCCTGAGCTAACATCCGTGCCCATCTTCCTCTACTTTATACCTGGGACGCCTACCACAGCATGATGTGCCAAGCGGTGCCATGTCCGTACCCGGGATCCGAACTGGCGATCCCTGGGCCCTTGAAGTGGAATGTGTGCACTTAACCACTGCGCCACCGGGCTGGCCCCCAGCCATTTCTTCAAATTTCTTTTTTTTTAGTGTATTAAAGTTTTTTTCCACAAATTAAAATGATTTTATATTTATCTCTATAAAAGAAATAAATGCTCATTATTTAAAAAGATTTGGAAGTATAGAAAGGAATAAAGAAGAAAGTAAAAGTCACCATAATCCCACTGCTTAGAGATAACCACTGTTTATTTTGTGGAAACCTTTCAGATTTATTTCTCTGCTTATAGCTACACCCCTCTTCCACAGAAGGGGTCATATTAGATGTGCTGGTTTTGTTCATTTGCTTTACAAAAACTTTGACAATATATTGTAAGCATTTTATCGTGCCACTGAATGTAGAACATGGTAATTTTTAATTTTGTGGTGTTTGCATGTGTGTGTAGTTTGTGGTTTATAGGGATTTTCAAACTGAGCATTCACAAAGAAAAACATAACAGTTGTTGGATGCACACAGTGTGCCAGGCATTGTGCTAAATAAGCACTTTACAGGAATTGTCTCATCAAATCCATCACTTCCTCTGGACTTGTGCAATAATCTCCTTACTGATACTCTTGCTTTCAGTCTCTCTGCTTTACAACTTATTTTTCATACAGAAACCTGAATAATCTTTCAGGAATGCAAATGAGATCATATTGCTCCTCTGCTTAAAACCCTCCAGTAGCTTCTCATTCCATTTCAACTAAAAGCCAGACGCCTAACATATCTGGGCTGTGTCTCGGCATCCCCTCACAGCCACGTTGGCCTGTCTTTTCCTTATGTGTGACAAATCTGTTTCAACCACAGGACCTTTGCACTACTTTGTAGCTTCTCTGGCCTGGGACATTTGAGTGATTGGTTTTCTTTTCTTTGAGGTCCCAGGTCAAATTGAATTCAAGTGAGGTGAACTCTGTGATATATGTACATTGTAGAAAATTTTTAAAATTTGGGAAAGTATAGAATATAACGTAATGTCACCTATAATCCCACCTTCCACTCTTAATATTTTTGTGATTCTTTTCATTTCACTCATTCCATTTATTCATTCTTTTCACAGAATATCTGCGATATGCCAGGTATATTGTACTGGTGTTTGGTGGGATTACAGCATTAAAAAAGACGGTTATGGTTCTTGCCTTGTGAGATCTGTTGGGGCGTTAATCCTTATGTGGAGGAAGCTGCATGGTGTCATGGTTAAGAACTGAGGCTCTGGTGTCAGGCTAGCAGGATTCAAAAATTTTGGTTCTACCACTTAGAAGTTGTGTAACTGTGAGCTTGTTATGTTCTGAGTCTCAGTTTTCCCATCAGTATTAGTTATCTATTTCTGCATGACAAATCACCTCAAAATGTAGTGGCTTCAAACAGCAAATGTTTGTTACCTCCCAGTGTCTGTGGGCGAGGAATTCAGAAGTGGGTTGGCCGCATGGTTCCGGCTTGTGGTCTCTACTGAGGCTCCGGCTGGGCGTCCGCTGGGGCTGCAGTCATCTGACAGCTTGACTGGGGCTGCAGCGTCTGCTTTCAAGGCGGCTCGCTCACAGGGTTGGCAGGAGGCCTCGGTTCCTCGCCACAGGGACCTCTCCACAGGCTGCTTGAGTGTCCCCTGAGCAGCCAGTCCAAGAGATCACAAGGCAGAAGCCACAATGTCTTTTCTGACCTTACCAGAAGTCACACTGTCATTTCTGCAGTATCGTATTGCTTATACAGGTCAGCCCTATTCAGTGAGGGAGGGGACTGAACAAGTGAGGTGGAAATCATTGGGGACCATTTTGGAGGCTGGCTGTGACACCGGCTGTAAAATGAGCATCATAATGGTGCCCACATTCTTGGTTTTGATGAGGGTTAAATGAGATGATCCATGTAAAGTGAATGAGGAAAAGTCCTGGTATATCGTAAGCACTCAGAAATCTTAGTTGCAGTTGTGTGTTGTCATTGCCATCACTACTCCCTCTTCCGGCATCACAAGAAGACAAACCTGATATAAGGGGGGAAGGAAGAGGGCAGGAAAGGCTTCCCTGAGGAGGAGACGTTTAAGCCAAGACTGGACTGATGAGCAGACTTTGGAGAGGTAGGAACATTCCAGGCAAAGTTGCAGCATGTGCAAAGGTCCTGAGTAGGCAGACCACTGAGTGGAGCGGGGAGAGTGGTGGCAACGCTGGCAGAGGCCAGGTCACGCCCGGCTACGGAGGCCATGCCCTTTATGGAGATTTTCTTCTGTAGGCATATGACTGAGCCTACCCAGAAACCGGCAGAGAAAGTCAGAGCCAAGCTTTCTGGAGTGTATTGATCCTCTCAGGTGGTTGTGTACCACCCATCTCCCCAGAGCTCTTCAGGTTGTTTTGTTCCATTACCCCTGGGAGGAAACATATATCTGTGACTTCTGGTTCAGACTAGACTCTGCTGCTGACCTCTTCTCATGGTAGTTTCCCTCTTCCATTGGGGGCACTGTGCTTTTCTTGTCTCAACGGTATATTTAGTTCTTTAGCAGGATCAGATGCTTGTTCTAATGAATGTATCCTCAAGCTGGGAAATCTGTACAGCTGTCCCGTTCTTCGTGGCACGTTGTTTCCTTGTGCTTGTTATGTGTAAGGTCAAGTATCCTGTGTTCTGTGTTCCAGACGCCTTGGATTTGGACTGATTTGGTGCTTTCAGAAGATACAGGCAGACTTAGTGGTGTGCTTGGTGCCCGTCCGCCTGAGTAAGCAGATGCTCCAAAGACTGATGTTACCCCACACCTTTTCTTTTTGGCCAGAGTTGCCCGTATTCAGAAATCTGTTACCTTGCCACAGTGATTTCTTATTGTTAAATAGGAATGGTCTGCTTTCTCTGGACTTTGTAGGCCTTCCTGAGAGTATATGCACACACTTGTGTGTTCACATGTGTTTTGGTTTTGGGGTTTTTTTGTTGAGGAGGTCCCACAGCCTTTATCAGCTTCTCGAGGGGGTTGTTGGAGGCGCAAGGCAAGGCGTTAGGGCCGGGATGATGGCGCTGCTGCCAGCAACCCAGGGACGTGTGGTGCTGCTCCCTGACTTCTCTGCAGAGTTCTGGCGGGAGAAGGGTGTGCTGTACAAAAATCAGATCTATTTGGGAGATGTGGGTGTGTCGTGATCTATTCTCCTGATCCTCTATTGATGAGCACTTAACCTGTTGGCAGTTTTTCTCCCCAGAATCTTCTTGGTGATCCATTTTTGTACATTCTTATTATTTCCTTAGGATAAATTTCTAGAAGTGGGATTTCTGCATCAACAGGATAGATGCTTTTAAAGGCATTTGTTACATATTGCGAACTGCCCCTCTGGAATGTGTATTGGTAGATCAGTTTGCCTGTGCACTGATAGTAACTGATTCAGTATTTATTTCTCTCTGTGGAGAGGAAATACAGGTCCTTTGGAGGCAAAGAGCCGTAATTTGACCCCACAGTCCCTGTGCTTCTAATCTTAGCCCCTCAAAGAGGCTTTTTTGCTTTCTTCTTTATGCCACAGTTTTAATGCTTTAACAAATGTTGAAGTTTTTGAAAGTTACGTCAACCTAATGGGACATAATAGCCTGGCAGGTATTCCCGGTTCTGGCACTGACCAAACAAATCAGTCGTTTGTGTCAGCTTCTTGGAAACACTGTTCATCAGCAGAATTGGGTAAGAAACTGTCACAAGGACCGGGTGTTGGTCTCCTTTTGAGTGCTTCTCAAAAGGAGGGAAAAGATAAAGCAAAGAATTGGGTGAATTCATCAGATTGTGTCTGGCAGAAAGGAGACCAAGTGGGTGCAGGTCATCGCCCACGACAAGTTTCCCAGGGTCCTGGAGAAAGGGCTGTCCAGGAGCTTCTGATTGTGAGGGCCCCGAGCTGTGGTGTGCGTTGGTGCGCTCTGAAGAATGTGGCCCGTGGCATTCCACAGACACATACCAAACACACTTGGCCTCCCCCAGCGCCCCCCGCCAGCTTGCTCACAGTCCTGCTGAATAACCAGAGCAGCCCACATGACCACAGCATGGAAAGTGGGTCTGGCTGGGCCCGATAGATGCCTTCTTGTTGGCTCAGAGAGAGAAACAATGATTGTAGACAGACTTCTGAGTAGGACCCTCAGAAAAGAATGGGAAACCTGCAGCGAACGGCGGCCCCAGCCAAAGGTAGCTTTTGACAGGAAGTTGGAGAGCCATGTCGGTGGACAGTGCTGCCGGCCGTGCTGGCTGTGGCTCATCAGGGTGCAGATGAGAATGTGGCCTGTGAGTAGGAAGATAAAGAAGTGTAGGTGCTTTCAGGGTCTGCTTCTTTCCAGTTGATGGGTTCTCACCAAACCTGGTCTTCACATTCCCGTCCTGTCCTTTTTTTGATGCTTTGGACCTCGGGAAAGGGTCCTGTGATGATGCCACAGCATCTGCCTGCCATCCCCGAGGTGTCATCCTTGATTCTTCCCTTCCCTCATTCCCCACATCTGATGCAGCAGCATACGTTCCAGAATAAATCCCGAAATAAGTAAATACCCCCCGGCCCTGCACCACTGCCGTCTCTGAACTGAAAGGTTTTCCAGCCTCCTGACCTTGCCTTGTTCCCATCTGTGTCTGCTGTCCTTCTGCCGTCAGAGACCTTTCTTCAGACATTTACATCAGATCTTTTCATCACCCAGTTTTCTGTCCTCCAGTGGGTGCCCATCTCAGAATAGAATTCCCAACTTCTCTCCACAGCCCGTGGGCCCATGTGGTCTGGGCCTGGTTTCCCTTTTGGACTTTACCTCCCATCACTCCCTTTGTTTACTGGGGTGCTCTTCCCTCTTAATGCCCCAGGCCCTACCCTGCCCTCTGCTGGCGTGCTCTTAAACCGGATCTTCTGGTGCCTGGCTCCTTCAAATCATGCAGGCCCCAGCTCACGTGGCACCTGTTAGGAAAGACCTTCCCTGATGACCCAGTCCAGACTACCCATGCTGACAGAGCGCCCATGCCAGCACCAGCTCTCCTTCCCCTTTCACTTTCTTTGCAGCACATGCCATCTGAAATGACCTTGCTTATTTATTGATATCATTGTTTGCTCTCCTTCTAGAATGCCAAGGGTCCTTTAGAGGTCCCATTATTCTGAAGTCTCACCTGGCCTGAGAGTGCCCTTGAAGAGTTTGGCCTCTTGTGGGAATACCAAGTTTTAGTTCTGGAAGAGCTGCAGGTTGTATGAGAAAGAAACACATTTGATTCCTCAAACCAACACAGCACAGCCCTCCAAAATAAAGGGCATGCATGCACACACACAAACACACACGGAAATAGGACGGATCTTTTGAACAGAAGGAGTCATGTGCATTTGAGCAAAGAAGATTTTCACACAGAAAGAAACATTAAAATATAGCTCCTAAAATGTTAAACTCAGTCGTCAAAATTTAGACTGAGAGGAACTCTGTAAACAAATGTCTTGTTTTAATTAATGGGTAAATTGGAAGGAAAAAAATTAAGTGGGATCTATAGAGTGAAGGAGACATAATTGCATTGTATGGAGCTAATTAAGATCTGAATTCAAACAGGCTATAAAAATCGGAGGGAAATCCGCTTATGAGTTGATTGGGGAAATCTGAACTCTGACTGAATATTGGATGATATTAAAAATTTACTTTTTAATTTTTAGGTGTGGTAACCAAAAGAACCATTAGGTTTAAAAATTAACCTTTCTCTTTCAGAGACATACTAGAATATTTATGAATGAAATGATGTGGTACCAGATATTTGCTTTAAAATAACCTGGGCAGCAGGAGCGTGTAGGGATAGAGATGAAAGCCAGTCAGCTGTGGGTTGATACTCATTGAAACCAGGTGGGGCCGTACATGGGCGTATGGGGGTCTATGGGGGTTCTGAAACTGTTCTCTCTACTTAGAGATGTATTTTTTAATTTGCATAATAATTTTTTTAACTAGGAGGTTTTTCTCCCCCAAACCCTGCATGTTCACAAGGCAGCTGTCTGCTGGAGCAGAGTGGCTGCTCCTCTCTTAAGCAAATCTGTTAAAATGGGAGAGCCCTTCCTGCACACTTCATTCAAGTAGACACCTGCCGGCCCCCTGTAAGTGTTAGAGCTTGCGGCCTCCTGTTTTTTTTCCATCTTGATGGAAAGGTTGGTGGTGGGGATTTACTTGGTTGCTACATTTGTGAACAGGTCAAATAATTCCTGCTTTGCTAAGTATACAACTACATGGGAGGCTTGGTGTTTAGCTGCAATGTGGAGCTTATGGAAGACTTTCATTGGCCAGAGCAAAGCCCCCCAAGGCTAGAGCCAGCGATGACTCTTGCTATGTGTCCTTAGTCTAATGGTGATGGAGGAGAGGCAGCACCGAGTAGTAGAAATAGGAAGCTTTCACCCAATGACCACCCTGCTCCCCGTCTGGGCTGAGAGCCCCTCTGCAGCCCCCCGGAGCCCTCCTCACATCACCCCAGCTTGCACTGGTCAAGGGGATTGTTGCTTGTTACGTTCCGTGAAGAAGAAAGGTTGAGAGTTATATGATGGCCAAGACTGACACTGTGTGTTGTGTTCCTGGAGCACAGTAGTGTTTGTTGAAGGAACGAATTTGTGCATTTTTCCAAGCCTTGGGGGACTTATCTATAATAGGCCCACTCTGTGGGGTTGTTGGGAGAATAAAACTAGAACCTCTGTGAGGGACCTAACTTAGAACAATTGGAAGTAACTTAAGTATTCATTGATAGGGAATGCCAAAATAAATTGTGGCCATCGTTTTGTGCAACACTGCAGCTATTAAACAGATGGAGGTAGCTTTATGTGGATTGACGTGGAGAGATGTTCAAAGCATTCAATAGAAAAGCAAGTGTGATACAATCACATTCACGCTACAGAGAAAACTGAGTCTGTAAATGTGTAGACAAAGGTCTGTGGGGGCCGGCCTGGTGGCGCAGCGGTTAAGTTCACACGTTCCGCTTCGGTGGCCTGGGGTTCGCTGGTTCAGATCCCAGGTGTGGACCTACTCACCGCTTGTCAAGCCATGCTGTGGCAGGCATCCCACATGGAAAGTAGAGGAAGGTGGGCACAGATGTGAGCTCAGGGCTAATCTTCCTCAAAAAAGAAAAGAAAAGAAAAAGGTCTGTTGATAGTGGTTCTCTCTGGGAGTGGCTGGGGAGGGGGAGTATGGTGTAGAGGTGAGGGGGCACTGTTGGCTCTTTATGTCCATCTGTAATTGACATAGAAAACTCAGCAGTCAACCTAAAGGAACAAAATGGTGCTTGCTACCCAGTTAACACTCAGGAAATTGTAACTATTATAAAAGGTAGTAATAAAGTTAATAAAGGCCTGGGGCCAGCCAGCCCTGTAGCCAAGTGGTTAAGTTTGTCCGCCCCGATGCACCGTCTCAGGGTATCGCTGGTTCGGATTCTGGGCGTGGACATGGCACCGCTCCTCAGGCCACGCTGAGGCGGAATCCCACATGCCACAACTAGAAGGACCCACAACTAAAAATACACAACTATGTACCGGGGGGCGGTTTGGGGAGATAAAGCAGAAAAAAAAAAAAGATTGGCAACAATTGTTAGTTCAGGTGCCAGTCTTTAAAAAAACAAAAACAAACCACAAAACTTAAAAAAAAAAAAAAAAAGGTTAATAAAGGCCAGAGGCCTAACTAGATTAGGTCTGTTATAGAGAAAAAGTCTAATCAGTTTTTGTTCAACTTTTATAGAATGCAACTTCTTTAGTTTCTGAAAACAACCAATCTTTAATTTGGAAAGCTAAGCAATGGCCCTGGTCTTTTATTATATTTTATTTTATTACTTTTTTAGTCAAGTTTGTTGAGGTATAACTTCTGTGTAGTGTAACACTCCCTCTCCTTAGTGTCCAGTTCTGTGAACTTTGACAGATGCACACAGTTGTAAATTACCACGACCATCAAGATAGAGAACAGTGCCGTCAGCCCCAGAATTCCTCTCTGCCGCCCCTTTGTCGTCATCCCCTCCCCCACCCCCAGCTCCTGGCAACCGCTCATCTGTTTGCTGTCCTTAGAGTTTTGCTCTTTGCAGAAGGTCATAAATGGAGTCCTAGAGTGTATGGCCTTTTGAGTCTGGCTTCTTTCACTTAGCATAGTGCCTTGAGAGTCGTGCACGTGGTTGCATCTTATCAGTAGTTCTCCCTTTATATCTCCGAGTCGTATTCCCTTGTATGGATATACCATACTTTGTTTATCCACTCACCAGCTGAAGGACAGAGCTCCAGGCTTTTAGAGCACAAACAGACTTCTGGCTTTTCTGTTATCTTTTTTCTACCAGTTTTGACTCCTTTTTTTTTTTTACCCTAGAAGATTATTGAGATTTATAATAATAGGCTATTATTTCAAAGGCCTCAGAAGAGCTGCATTAAATACAAATTATTTGGAGTTTTTAAATTTTTATTTATTTGACACATGTAGAGTTTACTGTGTGCCTGGCACCGTTCTAAATATTGCTTTGCAAATATGAAGTACTTAGAACAGTTGCAAGCGCAGAGTAAGTGCTATGTACATGTTTGTTAAATAAATAAATATGTAAAAGTTGCTAAATAATTGGCGTTTCATATAGAAGAGAGGGCTGTGGGACAGACAGAAAAGCAGGAGGCCAGGGTTGTAGGCCCTACTAACATCACTTCTCCACCTCACCCCTGTCCCCAGTTCAGGCTTTGTCACCTTGGGTAGTTAATTGACTCTTTCTGGGTCTCACTAACATGTGAAATGAGGATTGTAATCTGAATCCTCCTGAAGGAAACAGATTATCTCTTAACTCACTATTCTCACTTTAAAGTTTGCTCATCATAAAAGTAATCTGGGGCCAGCCCCATGGCCTAGTTCGGCATGCTGTGCTTTGGTGACGTGGGTTTGGCTCCTGGGTGTGGACCTACACCACTCGTCTCTCAGTGGCAGTGCTGTGGCAGCAGCTCACATACAAAAGAAGGAGGAAGATTGGCAACGCATGTTAGCTCAGGGCAAATCTTCCTCAGCAAAAAAAAAGTAATCTGTTATAAAATATCCCATAAAATGTGGCTCTGTGTATTTTGTATCATGTTGGGCCTAGATAATTTGTTCCTTCCCCTGTTTTCAAGTATAATACATCCTGTTGATATCTATGTTAAAAGTGTATTAAAAACATTCACCACATGGTGGCACTCCCTTGAAAAACGAAACAAAAAATTCCAGGTCAGCATTGAGTTTTAGGCATCGAATAGAGTAGAGGCAACTGGAGTGCTAATTTCTGTTCTTCAGAGCTAATTTTTGTGCTTTGAGTTTTGGGGGACAAGTAGGGAAATAGAGGCCTGTTGTTTTATTGGCTCAGTAAGTTATGCAGATGTCAGAATATGGGAACATTTGTTCTTTGTTAAGCACTGTGACATTTCATCATACATTAACCAATGCTGTACTTTAAAAATGTTCCAGATATCTTCACTCAGAAGCTGGTGTGCCTAACAGGAAAAAAACACATCTGTAATGAAAACATCATAATATTTCTCCTTCAACAATTGGCATTTAAAAAATGTGTTGCCCTGTAATTACTATAGGGAGTACAATTGTAATGTTTTTTTAATTGTGATTCTTTTGAAGCAAAGTGTACCTGCCTTATAGATTTGAAATGGATACTTCTAAGCAGTTATTGCTGAAACTGGCTGGATTTAGGTTATTTACATGAGAATGTCAGGCTGATTGACATCTTCGGGAGGGAGAGGAGATATCTCCCATCATACTAATTTCCCTTAAGAATTTTCACTCCTGCATGTGTTCACTGATTCATTTGCCAGGTATTTATTGTTTCTTCACACCAGCACAAGGCATTGTGCTAGAGCTGTAGGAGATTCAAAAAGGGTCCTGATTTTCAGAATCACCCAAGGTGAAACTCAAACATTTAATTCAAATGCTAGGCATTACGTATCACGTTAATAGTATAGGTAAGAAGGACTACAGTGGTTCAGAGGAAAGACGGAGTGCTCCGCACTAGGGTGACTGGTCAGGGAGAAATGTGGGCGTGGTGTTTGGTGGGAGAAGATGAGCAGAGAGAATATTTGGGCATATGAAGAGGTGGAATTTCATCCCACCACAAATAGGACTATTGAAAGGAGTAGAGGATACAGGAAGGAGAGACAGATTTTGGGCAGAGGGAGTATTCTGAGCAAGAGCCTGAGGAAAGGAAAATACGAGGTCCATAGGGATTAGATTACGGTCCAACTCGGCAGGCTTGGGTAAGGGGTTTAATTGTTGAATGATCTGGGTTGGAATGGGGGCAATGATAGGACTTTAGGGAAATTTAGCATTGCCTTCAAACATAGGCATGAGGGAGTTTGGTGATATGACAGATTAGCTGTCCTGAAAATCCACCTGATAAAAACTCTTGGACATGATGCCTAAAATTTAGCAAACATCTTATTAATGAATAGCTGAACTTGCAAGAATGGAGGGAGACCTTCAAGGCCTAGAAAGTAAAGGATGAGCAGAAAATAAGAGGTACAAGTTCTCCTGGAGTTGTTTGCTGATTTCAGCCACCAGGAGGCTCCCCCCACCCAGATTGTTTTATTGAGGTCTAATCGACATACTATAAACTGCACATGTCTGAAGTGAACAATTTGGTAAGTGATATGTGTTTATGCCCATGAAATCATCACCACAATTAAGATCAGAAAATATCAGTCATCCTCAGAAGTTTCCTTATGACCTGTTGCAGTCCTTTCCTGGTCCACCCTGCTCTATTTCCAGTCAACTGTTTACTTATTTTCTGTTATCATAAGTAGTTTTCATTTATATAAAATTCTAGAAAATACAGTCATATACTATATACTCTTCTTTGCCTGACAGTTATTTTGAGATTCATCCATATTGTTGTGTGTGTCAATATTTTTTTATTCCTTTTTATTGCTAGGTTCTATTCCATTGTCTGGATATACCATAATTTGTTTATTTACCTATTGATGGGCATTTGGGTTGTTTTGATTTGGGGCTGTTACAAATAAAGCTGCTAGAACATTTGTGAACAAGTCTTTGTGGGACATACGCTTTCATTTTCCTTGGGAATATAGCTATGAGTGGAATGGCTGGGCCATATGGTGGATGTCTGTGAGAATTGGGTTTTGAAGGCTGTTTGGGGCACAGGAGACAAAGTCTTAGGCCCATGGTAAGCAGGGAGGTAGAACTGAGACTGCCATATAAAGCTGTGGTCATTGAAGGACTCTATCTCAATTAAAACAGTAGAACGAACATATAAGCCCACAGGCAGAGTATTAAAAAAAAACTTGTCTGATTTGGTCTTTTCTTTGAGTGGGAAGAAAAGAAATCCTCTTGGATAACTTTTCCCCCATGCTTACCTTCTCCTGAACTTTGTTTGAATTTACTTAACCTATTTAGTCTGGGAAATTCCAAGAAGAGAAATCATCTTAAAGAGATCCTAGGTTGGTAGAGTTCCCAGATACCTGGCAGAAGTCAGTACATACCCTCTTTGAATATACCTTTATCCCAGCCTTAGCCCAGGATTCCCACAGATGGAGCCTCTCCACCATGAGCTGAGAATCCAAAACTTAAAGGCACAAGGAAACAACCATGAATAAGGGAGCAGTAAAAAAGAACAGCAGAACTAGAGTAGAGATTTAGATATTAGAATTATCAGATTCAGAATATAAAATAATGGTTTAAAAACATTTAAAGAAGTAAAATGTGAAATAGAAAACAAGACTAAAATCCTTAAAGAAAGAATCAAGAAGAATTTTTAGACTGAAATGTTTAATCAGTGAAATTAGAACCTCAGTGGATGAGTTAAACAAGTTAGAAATAGTTGAAGAGAGATTTAGTAAATGGGGGATAAAGCTGAGGAAATTATACAGAATGTAGCATAGAAACACAAAGATGAAAATTAAATCTAAAGAAATGGAGAACAGAATGAGAAGATGAAAAATATAGGTCTATGGAGAGGCAGAGGAAAATAATAGAGATGACAGGAGAGAGGCAGGATTTGAGGAAATAATGCTAAAAATTTCCCAAAATATTGAAAAACATGAATCTTTAGAGTTAGGAATCAGAGCAAATCCCAAGTAGAATTAAAAAAAAAAGTCTTATCCAGACAAATTGGAGTGTAATAGAACACCAAAGACAAAAAGAAGGTCTTAAAAGCAGTCAGAGTGGGGCCGGCCCCGTGGCCGAGTAGGTAACTGGGGTTTTGCCAGTTTGGATCCTGGGCGCGGATATGGCATGGCTCATCAAGCCATGCTGAGGCAGCGTCCCACATGCCACAACTAGAAGGACCCACAATTAAAAATATACAACTATGTACTGGGGGGCTTTGGGGAGAAAAAGGAAAAAAAAAATCTTGAAAAGCAGTCAGAGAGAAACTGCTTACCTTCCAAGGAACTCAGTTAGACCGGAGGGGGCTTCTCTGCAGCAACAACGGAGACCAGATACGGTGGGATTGTATCTTAAAGGTGCAGAGAGAAAATGATTGCCAACCTAGAATTTTAAACTCAGCTAAAATATAATTTAGTAATGAGGGAGTGATAATGACATTTTCAGACAAACAGAAATTGAGTTTACTTCCAAGAGACTCTCACAAAGAAACTTTTATGCTTTAAAAAAAGGGAAGTGGCTGGCCTGGTGGTGCAGCAGTTAAGTGCACATGTTCCACTTTGGCAGCCTGGGGTTCACCAGTTCAGATCCCGGGTGCGGACATGGCACCACTTGGCAAAAGCCATGCTGTGGTAGGCATCCCACATATAAAGTAGAGGAAGATGGGCACGGATGTTAGCTCAGGGCCAGTTTTCCTCAGCAAAAAGAGGGAGATTGGCAGTAGTTAGCTTAGGGCTAATCTTCCTCAAAAAAAAAAAAAAAATAAAGAGAGAATAAATAAAAAAAGAGAAAATGACTCCAAAAGGAAGGATGTCTGCAATGCAAGAGGGCATATCTGTGTGGTTTACAGGAGTGAGAAAGCTGCTCTGAGATCAAGGAGTTAAAACTCAGAGTCCTGTTATCGCTCTTGTCAGCGTGGTGTGGGTGTCCTCTGTGGAGGTGGAATTAAGTAAGCTTCAAGTTAACCTAAGTTAGGAAGTTGTCGTAACTGGTTTGTTGGGGTCTTCAGAGGCTGCGCATCGGCAGCCAGGCTGGGGTGTAAGAGAAAGCTCTGGAGGGGCCGGGCAGAGTTGCAGGGATGGTGCCAACAGCTGCAGAAGCGGTGGAATAGGGCCACGTTCCTTGGAAGGGGCTGTTTGTTCGCATTACTTTAATATTTACCCTCCCGGATCTTTGTCTTTTTTTCTAGGTTTTGGGAGATTTCTGTGACTATTTTTTATTAATTTTTTATTTTGGCAGTCATGTTTTTTAACTACCAGTGCTCTTTCTTATTTTTAAAATCTTTTTCATAGCATCACATTCTTGATTTTTGAGCATATAATCTTTATGAGCCTTTCTGAGGCTATGAATTAGAGAAGAGCTGTGGTTTTGTGTTTTTTGATGTTTTTCAGATTTTCTCCAGTTTCCTGAATTGTCTCTTTCCTTCAGGGTTAATCGGTTTGTCTTGGTCTTTTTCTGTGGTGCTCTAGGCTTTCCTCAAAAGTCTGGTGATCCTGCTTGTCCGTTCATCTTTAAGAAGGGTACTAGGAAGGTTGACTGGGAGTTCTGTGTATGTGGGTGGAATTGTAGACTGGCTGGTTACATTTCCGAGTTAATGAGTAGGTGAATCAGGAAACCCTCTCAGAGGGTTTATATTACCTCCAGGCACCAACACACTGCCTTAGTGCTTTCCAGATTTTCCTTTAATTTCTGTCGAGAAGATCCCTCCTTACTGGGGGTAAATGTCTGGATGTCGAGAGGTAGGTCAGGTGTGTGTTTTGGCTGTCTACCATTTCCTGTTCAGACCTGTAATCCTTGGTTTCACCGGCACGTCTCACTCCCACCCTCCCTTGTGCTTGCCGTCTTCATGTTTGGGGTTCTTCCTGGCAGATGGGCTCTCTCCATCACTCTCCTCTTTCAAGATGGTCCCCAGCTGTGATTTCCTCTGCTCTGCTTCGCGAGGCAATGTGTACCCATCCACTTTCAGATCAAAATTTGTTGAAACTTCTTGTATGATGACCCCCTACCCCTTTCTGTTGTCTTCATTGTTGTGGGTTTAGACTTTTTAAAATTCGTTTATTGTAATTTAAAGGAGTCACAGGCAGGAGAGGGGACAAGCACATGTGTTCAGTCCACCATTTTGCCCCTCACCCAGAGTCATTATTTTCATACCTTTGATGATTATGGATTACTGCAGATAGAGAAGACATAGGCCATTCAGCCAAATATATATTAACCTCTAGGGTATTATCTAGAGCTTATTTAGAATTTTTTAAAAGTACCTCATATTTTGAAATTTTGTCTTTTTCTCCTTGAAAATTAAAAAAGTTTTTTTTTCTTTAAAGATTGGCACCTGGGCTAACAACTGTTGCCAATCTTTTTTTTTTTTTTCTGCTTTATCTCCCCAAACCCCCCCTGTACACAGTTGTATATCTTAGTTGCAGGTCCTTCTAGTTGTGGGATGTGGGACGCCGCCTCAACGTGGCCTGACGAGCGGTGCCATGTCCGCGCCCAGGATCCGAACCCTGGGCCGCCGCAGCAGAGTGCGTGAACTTAACCACTCAGCCACGGAGCCGGCCCCAAAAAAGTTTTTAAATAAGGAGGAAAAAACTTTCTAGTTAATTGAGAATTATGATTAAGCAAAATTTAAATATTACCATATATTGATGAGAACTATGACATTTAAAAAAAAAATAACCCCTAAGAATCGATTTCTAATTACTTGTTCACAAAACAGCCCCCATGCGTGACATGATAACGACCTTTGGCTTGAACAGCTGCCAGGTGAAGGAAAGCCAGTTGGGAGTGACAGAGTGGCAGTAACAGCACTGGAGACATGTATGCAGTTTGTTAAGATGATTCAAATGGTAGTTATGACAACGGAGATCAACAGAGGGAGAACGAGAGATACTGGAAAAGCAGCAGCACATTTTAGTAACAGTCATTATTCACAACGGCAAAGTTGTTTACTATAAAAATTCCATCCTTCTTGGCTTCTTTGCTACCCTCCGCCATTTCTTACTTTATGTTAGAGTTTCTGATTTATGGCATAATGCAGTACAATTTCACCTCTGAAATGAAGTCTGTAAAGTCTCGAGATACATTAAAGACTTTCGTCCCCAACAATAAGTCATGAAAGGACCTTATACCATTTAGCCTTTTATGCTTGGGGACGGAGAGCTTATACATTTGTATAGAGAAAGGGGTTTGAAGTGGTGTGTTTAGTAGTGAAATGCCTCGGCTAAGCGAACATGGCCACTCCAAGGAAAACAACAATAAACATACCATGGAAGTAGTCTGTTATGTGGGGAGTTACTTTCGGGTTGAAACAATGTCATACTTTTGGTGCTTTTAGGTGGCTAATGTCTTGGGAAGGATAAAATAAAAATAATGTGATGTTGCATTTGATCTGGAGAGATACTACTGGCAAAGCCTGACATTTAGCTTGATTACTAGAGATTTTTATTATTTACAGCTGCTCCGCTATTGTATTACTAGAGCCCGCTCTGCTTTCTGGCACCGCGAATGCCTTTTATAATTTGAGTGTTCTCAGAAAGAACACTGTGTGAAAATGATCAGCCCCAAATGTAAACTACTTTTAAAAAAGCACACACATTTTATGTTGGCTCCTCCTCTGGTTTTCGCTTGTCCATTTTCGGAAGGGAGCTGTAGGGCCTTTTGGCAGTGTGGTGAGCCAGGTAGCACTGAAGTCGTCTGTCTGCAGCCATGCAGATGCAGCCTTGTTTATCTTTGTCATGTTGGTGGCAGTTTTGGCTCCGTCTGTATCTGACCAGTCCCCAAAGGAAACCTCTTGCAGTTTCAGTTTTTGGATTCTGCTTACCTCACATCGATGCTTGTACCAGGTCCTTTCTTGCCTCGGTCTGTCCACCTGCTATCTCTAAGTGAATTGTTCCCCCCACTTCCCACATCTCAACACACTTTCCTCTCTCTGGTTCTCACCGCCTCATCCTCCAGGTCTCACCTTACACATCACTTTTACTGAGACCGTTCTAGTCTCTGTCAGATTCTCTAGCACCTGTGTTAGTCCTGTGTCAGCACTTTCCATACTTACTTGTTGTGAGTGCTGTCAAGTCGATTCTGACTCCTAGTGATCCTGTGCACAGCAGAGGGGAACCCTGACCGGTCTTTTTGAGCCGTCCTCTCACCTTCTGGCGCTATGTCAGACAGTGCTCCACTGCGATTTATAGGGTTTGCATGGCCAGTTTTTTCAGAAGTGAGTGGCCAACTCCTTCTTCCTAGTCTGTCTTGGTCTGGAAGCTCCACTGAAACCTGTCCACCATGGGTTACCCTCCTGGTATTTTAAATGCCAGTGGCATAGCTTTTAGCATCACAGCGACACATAGCCACCAGAGGATGACAGCTGACAGACGGGCAGTGTGGTTCCCTGACCAGGAAACAAACCCGGGCCACAGGGGTGGGAGCACCGAATCTTAATCGTAGACCACCAGGGCCAGCCTTCCATACTTAGAGTGAACTCTTTGAGCATGACAATTATTTAAAGCCTCCCTCCTTCGCTAAATGGTAAGCTCCATGCAGGGAAGGGCTGTGACTCTCGTGGTCATTCCCCTCTGTCTCCAGTGCCTGCACTGAGCCTGGCACATGCCATGGGCTGATGCTGTTCATTTCGAATGGCTGGGTGGATGGTCCGCCTTTGCCAGTCCTGTCAGTTATCTGGTTATGCTCACTGTCTTTTGTGGGTGCAGATGGGGACTGATTTAGGAGGGGGAGCCATTCAGTGTCATCTCTCTTAGGACTGGAGGAAATACGGAGTTATAGCCAGCTCTCAGTTATTTCTAAAAATGGGCTAGGAGAGCATGGATGATTGAATTATTCTCCCACTCCCCATGAGGAGTGTTCTTTTCTTTTTTTTTTTTTTTGGATAAAAACGTTACAAGTGGGAACTCCAGATGTGTGGGATACCCAGCACTGGAGAAATTTGAAGTAGATTTCTTGTTTCCATTCTTTTCTTACCACATGACCAAGTAAGTCCAAGAAAGTAGATTGAACTCCGAGTGGGCAGTGAAGGTGGATATGAGGTCCCAAAGAAGATGGGCAAGTTAAGAAAAGATTTAGAAAAAATGGTCAAGTTATTTTACCAGTTGAAGAAAGTGATCAGACCATGATGAAATGAAGATGAGGAAAAGAACATTCTCCTCACCTGCCTGCTCCTAGAGATTCTGCAGACAGGTGCCTGATTGGTCCGTTGGCTCCGAAGGCAGCCTTTGCATGGGTATGTTCACAGTCTGTTTTGAGGCTGTGCAGAGAAACTCACTTGCGTCATCCTGAAGACGCAGTGAGTCAACGCAGTCCCCAGGGAGCAGTAATGGCCTCAAACAGAAACTTGGAATGAAAAGTAGCCGTGGATTTAAAGACATAGTACTTTCTTCCTATGACTGCATTTGGTAATGGTAAGATTAATTCACAGAAAATTCTCGTTTAATGGTGGACCTTAAACACATGTGGAATGGTTTTTTTCCTTCACTTTTACCATTTAACCTTTTAAACTAGGACATACAGTTAGATGCTTGGTTTGGGGGGACTCTGTTGAAATAATTCTCCACCACTCACTTGCTGTCTGCCCCCACCCCTGCCCCTGGCCGCCCAACACACACTCCTCGGTGCTTTTGGACTTCTTGGGGAATGTTGGTATAGTTTCCCCTGGTCATGTTGACATGCATTGGGATTTTCAGTGGAGAAGAATCACCAGAGAAGAACCTTTTTGGTTAATTTTAACTACTGACCATATTTATATATACTATGTCAGGCTGAATTTTAAATTGATATCTTTTAATAGAATTGCAGATAACATCTTACTATAACAAACATTAAGGGGATTATCCAAATTCCTACTTGAAAATGTCTTTTATATTAGCAAATTTGCCAGCTGCATTATTATCTATTAGTCTGTACTAAAAGTATATTATTTTGGCTTAGTTTGAGATTAGAGAATTCTCAGTGGAATTTTTTCCTTAACCATTTAAATCTGTATTGCCTTTTTTTCCCTAGTCTCCTAAACAGTGAGGTTCTGAGCAGGAAATGAAAGAGGAGGAGGAGGCAATATAGAATAACTCAGTGGCTTTCGAATGTTGTGACCTTCATGAGGAGTACATACTCAGTGTGTATTATGTACTGTGACTCAGTGTGTGTGTGTGTGTGTGTGTGTGTGTGTGTGTGTATCTGAAGAAGGTCTGTGAATTAATACATACCCTTATTATGGAGCATACTGATATTTTCTATTTTATTTCATTTTTTAAAAATGCTGGCTGTGACTTTCTAGTGGATTTCGTGGCCAGGAAAATATCCTGATCCAAGTTTGAAGAGATTGGTAGTACAGAGTGTGCACTCTAGAGTTTGTCTACCCACAACTCGAGTGGGATCACAGTTACTGGGTTACCCTTCTAAAGCTTTGGTCTGACTCGTGTGAGATACAGATGGCAATAACAGACACCTATCTCGTAGGATTATTGAGAGGATGTGAGGAGATAGTGCACTAAAGCTCTTAGCACAGTGCCTGCACAGAGGCCTCAGTAACTGAGCAGCTGCAGTGGTGGTCGAGACTGTCCTTACTGAGATGCTACAGCTGTATTGGCTTCCTGGGAGGTCATGGGATTTCCTTCCGAGGATGTTTAGAAGGATAGATTGTACTTGTCAAGAGCATTTATTATTTTATTTTATTTTTTAAAAAGATTTTATTTCTCCTTTTTCTCCCCAAAGCACCCCCGGTACATAGTTGTACATTTTTTTTAGTTGTAGGTCCTTCTAGTTGTGGCATGTGGGATGCTGCCTCAGCATGGCCTGACGAGCGGTGCCATGTCCGCACTCGGGATCCGAACCAGCGAAACCCTGGGCCACCAAAGTGGAGCGCGTGAACTTAACCACTCGGCCCTGTTATTTTATTATCTGAATTTTTTTATTATGAAAATTTTCAAACCTATAAAAGGTTGAAAGAACAGTGCAAAGAACCACCAGGATATCCCTCACCTAGATTCATCAAGTCTTAACACTTGCTACTGCATTTCCGTCTCTCTCTTTACATGTCAACACTTCCCTTTTACCAAACCACCTGGAAATTGGCTGTAGACTCATGATAGCCAAGGACAAGGACATTCTCTTACACCACCAAGCACCATTACCATGCATAAGAAAATGTGCATGAATCCAATAACATTATCAACATGTAGTCCACGTTCAAAATTCCCCAAGTCTCAGTAACATTTTATACATGACCAGTCCAAGGATTTAGGATGAACTGGATGGCCTCTGGAGTTCCTCATGGAGCTAAAGACCCAAAGGGTAACTCTTAATAACTCTTATGTGGAATATTAAATCGCTTGTGTATCTTTTTGGCCTCCATTATGTGGACCCTGGACAGCTGACATGAGATGGAGGTTGTGGTTATCTACCCCGTAGGACCTTGAGCTTGGCAGTCTCATCACACCTCCTTTAGAGATTGCATCCTTTGTCAGTTCTGTTAATAAAACCAGAAAGATATATCCCAAAGTGCTGGAGCTGTAGGTTACCTTTGAATTTGAATGGCTATAAATTGGAAATACTTGTTGGCATTAGAATGTGTCTAGGTAGGAATTTAAGTTCTTCCCTTAAATTGAGAACGACAAAGATGTCTTTTAAGGAGAGAATTTAAGATGAACAGGATGAAGTTCGTACAGGGGTGTGTTTTTTAGGTACACATATACATAGTAAGAAAATTAAAGCAACAAAGGAAAGCATCCAGCAAAAAATTAAAGTCCTACCTTGCTAGTTTCTTCTGTATTTTTTCAGAGCTACTTTAAGTCTAAAATGTACGTTATTTCACACTTTAAAACACCTCTAAAATCAGGATGGATCTTATACTCAGTAAAACGCTGTGGTTTAATGGTACATAAAGTAAAGGTGTATCGTGTAATGGCATCTTAGATTTGATAAAGTATAGTTTCTATGCATATACAAGTTTGTGTGTTGGTTCTGGTTTTTTGCCCTTTTTAAGACATATGGTGATGTAGTAGGATCATAGATTTATGTACTACTACTCAGCTGTACGGAAATATTATAGACTTTAAAAAAAGGTCAATCTATCTTCCTCATAGGTTACTATCTTGTAACGGGGAGAAGTAAAGGGAAGTGTTTTAATTAGGCAATTAACAAAGTCTCGTATTCTTTTGGTTTAAACATTATCTTTTGTGTAAATTCTGGGTCTTTAGTGTTTCCTCCCCTCCCCGTGCTCTTCCCCGTTAGAAGAGGACATCCAGGTGTCTGGGGGTGGGACCCTGTAGGGATGAGGGAGGGCTCCCTGGCCGTTCCTGCTTGCCTTTGCTGGTCCAGTCTGGTCTGGTCCCTTGGGTGCTTTGTGAAGATGTTCTCTGAGATGTGGTCGGTGACCTTGTGTTCCATTCTTTTGTCTCCACCAGGTCCGGGGGACTGTCCTTGTCTGCCATTCAGTATGTTCACCCTGTGGCAGATGTCATAGCTTTCAACTTGGTTTCTTTCCGTGGGGCAGGAAAGGACTTCAGAGTTCCTTTCTTACCACACAGAAGCTAAGGAAGGGGCAGAGTGCTGCAATTCAGATTCTCTCTCTGCCTTATCCTACTGTGCTACGCCACCGTTTTTATTCTGGGGCCATCCGTGTTGCACCCTGCAAGATGATCTTCTCCCAGAGTTTCATTTAGGAACTAGGGCAAAAGCTTGTTATTTCCCCCTCAATCTAACCACCAGTCTGCTCTCCCTTCCCCTCACTATCTGTGCCAGGTACCAGCGTATTGCCTCTCCTCTCCAAATCCATTCTTCTTTGCCCTGCTTTGTGACGGGGGATCTGGACTCGGTCAACACTTCTCCTTTGCTGGCTGGCTTAATGTTGGGCCCTGTCTGGAAGGTGTTGAAGGAACACTGCAAGGCCATAGCAGGAGGAGGGGCTTCCTTTCCTTTCCTGATGTGCTGCTTTTCAGTGGACTGGCATGCAGGGTGCCCCGTCACACTCAGCAGCCGTCATAGGCCACCTGGCAGGCTGTACTGTGGACCACCTACAACCCATTCACACCTTCCGACAAGTTTCTCCACCACGCGCCTGGCTGCTTCCGTAGACCGTCTCTGGATCACTCCCCCTGGCAAGTGTCTTTGCCACTCCAGGCTGTGTTCCTGAGGAGCTATGCCCTCTCTGCAGGGGTCCAAATCTCATGTTTGGGCGGAGGTGGCTCTTCCAAGTTCTCAGTTCCTTCCTTGTTTGCTCCCCCTCAGCCCTGGTTGTCTTGTGTGTGGCCATGGGTGACTTAGGGCAGGGGAAGTGGCGGCTTGGTGGTGAGAGCTGGACAAGAAGGTGCTTCAGAGTGTGGGCTCATGATCGCAGGGGAGATGTAGACCACTTTGCAGTTAGTTTGGCCTGTGATTCATGGGTGTCAAATAAACAAATATAGAATCTAAGAACACACAGTTAGCAAACCCTCTTAGCAGTTAACAACTTTTTGTTAGTTAATTTCTTAGATCAAATGTTCCCTGTTCAAGTTCTTGGTGTGGTTTGGTCTCCTGACTGGACCCTGACTGATACATCATCTCTTCCCTCAGAATGCAGGGAGGGGAGGTAATGACACACTTGTTGGGCTACTTGCTTCTTCCTCGCTTCTTCTCTTCCCACTCTGATACGATGGAAGGGCTGGACCTTCTACTTCTTTCTGTTGGGATGGAGCTCCTCTTATATCATTTCCTCCCTCTTCCCTAGAGCAGTAAACATCTCTGCCAACTTGCTGTAGAAGGGCATTTAAATTATTTTGCCAGCACTGACTGTGCTGCAATGAAAATATGGCATATTTTGAAATTAGTCATTGGTTCTGAAAGCTGGTTATCATATAGTAATTTAAAAAAGCTCATTTGGACCAAAAATGATGGAAGAAAAGCAACGACTAGTCAGAATTAAAGGAAAGACTAAATTACTACTTTTATTTGTATTATTTCTTTTTGTATTTTGAAGTTCTGTTATTAGGTACATACACGTTTAGGATTGCTATGCCTTTTTGTTGAATGGACTCTTTTGTCATTATGTAATGCCCCTCCTTATTCCTAGTAATATTGCTTGTTCTGAAGTCACCTTTGTTTGCCAGCCACTTGGGCTTGCGTTTTTTTTTTTTTGCGGGGGGTGGGGGGAGGATTGACCCTGAGCTAATATCTCTTGCCATTCTTCCTCTTGGGCTTGAGGAAGATTGTCGCTGAGCTCACATCTGTGCTAGTCTTCCTCTATTTTCTATGTGGGATGCCACCACAGCATGGCTTGATGAGTGGCGTGTAGGTTCACGCCCAGGATCCGAACCTGCAAACCCCAGGCTGCCGAGGTGGAGTGCACAAACTTAACCATTATGCCAAGAGGCCAGCCCTCACTTGGGCTTACTTTTGATAATGCCTACATAGTATACGTTTTTCCGTCCTTTTACTTTTGACCTACCTAAATTATTACGCTAGTGGTAAGTTGCTGTTGCTTCTTACTTAGAGCCGGGCTCCTGGTAGCGGGCAGGGAGTTTCTTGGTTCTCTTAGACTTTGGTCTTAGGCATGTCCTGTGTGCCTGGACTGCAGTGGTGGGCTTTCTTAGCGTTCCAGCACTTCCACCCTCTGTGGCACCCAAACTCTACCTTCTATATGCTTGAGCGTGTGTGTTTGTGGGGGGAATCTTCAGTGGGATAGAATTTCCTCTGTGCCCCTCCTCCCCAGTGGCGGCAGACTTCCGTTTGTGTCAATGCAGGATCCAGCTGACAATAACTTTGCTTCTCCCCCACCCCCAGAAGTACTAGATCTTTGCCCGGATCCCAGGGCCCGGGAGGGTTTCTTGCCCTATCCCCCAGTGGATTAAGGCTTTTACACTGTATGAGAGAAGGGTCCAGGAAGTGGGCAAGATTTTATCCCAGTCCAGTAGTGAGGGGGCCTGTCTCCAATCTCCTCTTCTGCTCCAGGTCCTTCTCATGAGCACCTGGTAGAGGCCCATGAAAAAGAGCTTGCAAGTGAGGTCAGTCAGCCCTTGTGTCTGGGACTCCCAGGGAGCCGATATGTTGTGCTAGGCCATACTCGGCTTTGTAAGAAAGTGTTAAAATGTTGGCTGTTTTCCTCTTACCTGATTTTCTAGCAGCCGCTTCTCCCTCCTGTACTCTGTGAAAGGTCACACAGTTTGCGTGTCTGATCTCTCCTTGGAGGCATTTGTCACTCTTTAGAATTTAGTTCACTTGGTTACTTTGTGACCTCAGCTCTCTGATTAGCTCAAGAAAAGTTATGATTTTTTAGAATATCTAGCTTTTTCTTACTAGAATGAGAGTCGTGTTCTCTTATGGCTTTCTGTATCTTAAGCAGGAGTACAACTCTCCGTTATTTCTTCACCCATCCCTCAGCAGAATTATATAGGTGAAATAGAGTTTCAGTTTCCTCACAGATCAATACAGTTTGCTACTGCAAACATTATTTGTATTTTATTCTGTTTTCCATGTCTGCCACTGGCTCAAGTTTGACCCCTCCTTTTTTTTTTTTACTTTGTATTTTGAAATAATTTCAAAACTTACAGAAAATTTATAAGAATAGTGTAGAGAATTCCCACATATGCTTTACTTAGATTCATCAACTTTTAACATTTTGCCCCATTATGTTTCCTTTATCATTCCCCCCCTTTGTGTGTGTATGGATATAAAATTCATTTTTCTGAGTCAGTTGAGGTTAGGTTGTAACATTTTGGTTTTTTATCCCTTAATGCTTCAAGTGTATTTCCTTAGAACAAGGATGTTTTCTTATTTAACTACAGTATTATTATCAATTTTAGCAAATTTAGCTTTGATAAGAATATTTGTATTCAACCGGAAGTCCATATTTCAGTTTCCTCAGTTGTCCTGGTAATGCCCTTTATAGCATCCTTCCTCCTCTCACTCCGCCACCCACAGTGTAGGATCTGGTCCAGGATCATGCATTGCATTAATTTGTCATGTTCTTTAATCTGGAACAGTTTCTCAGTATTTCTGTCTTGCATAGCATTGATATTTTTTTTTATTTTTTTAATTTTTTTTTTTAAAGATTTTATTTTTTCCTTTTTCTCCCCAAAGCCCCCCGGTACATAGTTGTGTATTCTTCATTGTGGGTTCTTCTAGTTGTGGCATGTGGGACGCTGCCTCAGCATGGTCTGATAAGCAGTGCCATGTCCGCGCCCAGGATTCGAACTGATGAAACACTGGGCCGCCTGCAGCGGAGCGCGCAAACTTAACCACTCGGCCACGGGGCCAGCCCCCATAGCATTGATATTTTTAAAGAATATAGGCCAGTTATTTTATAGAATTTCTTTCAATTTTGGTCTATTTGATGTTTCGTTATTATTAGATTCAAGTTACACACTCCTGGTTAGAATATGATAGAAGTAATATGTCTTTCTCATGGTATCACATCTGAGTGGACACAATGTCCTTCTGCCTGACATTAGTGATATTAATTTTGATTATCTAGTCAAGATGTGGTCTGGTTCCTCCATTGGACAGTTGCTAGTTTTCCTATTGCAACTGAAAAGCAATCTATGGGGAAAACATTCTGTGGTCATGTAAATGATATGCTCCCCATAAAGCTTTACCCCCAGATTAAGCCTCCATTGATGATACCCTGGGTGTATAGATCCTAGTGACCTAGAACTTTGTTGGGGGTGAGGGAGGGGAATAGTGTACCTGTGATAAGCCTCGGGTTCTCTTGGGGTAGAGAAAGGGGTTAGTGATCCAAGACCACTTCTTGTAAAGCCAAGACTTCAGAGAGGCTAGTCTCAGAGAAGAGCTGGACTAGGGGAGAAATACTTTACACAGTATCAAGCAGCAAGGAAAAATTGTCTGTTTCACCTTTGATTTTGGGTGGAGGGCAAAGAAAAAAAAGTCGCATGAGAACTTGTGGCTACTGACCGTTTGGAAACTGATTTTATACTATTTGTGTGACCCTCCATAACTGCAAGTTGGAAATCTTGATTTAAAGTGGACCTAGGTTTTTAGTGTCCCTTGGCACTTGACGGAAGCAAATTGAAGTCCTTTTGGGACTCAGAAAGTTCCTATAGATCATTCCAACCACTATGAACACACTAAAAAAGGAGACAGACAGACACAGAAACAAGATATCATGAGTTGGGGCCAGCCCTGTGGTGCAGCGGTTAAGTTCGTATGTTCCACTTTGGCGGCCTGGGGTTTGCTGGTTCAGATCCTGGGTGTGGACATGGCACCGCTTGGCAGGCTATGCTGTGGTAGGCGTCCCACATATAAAGTAGAGGAAGGTGGACACGGATGTTAGCTCAGGGCCAGTCTTCCTCAGCAAAAAGAGGAGGATTGGCGGCAGATATTAGCTCAGGGCTAATCTTCCTCAAAAAAAGAGAAAAAAAGATATGAGCAAGAGTCAGTAGAAATAATAGTAAATTCTGACTTCTAAAGATTTCACATATTGGAAATATTGGATAAAGAATATAAAATAACTTCATTTAGTACTTTTGAAGAAACTAAAGAAGGAATTGAAAATATGAGTAAAGAAAAAAATACCATCAAAAACAACCAGGAAAATTTATTTAAAACACCAAATATAGAGCCAGCTTTGGTGGTCCAGTGGTTAAGATTTGGCAGTCTCACCACTGCAGCCAGGGTTTGTTTCCTGTTCATGGAACCACACCACCTGTCTGTTGGTTGTCATGCTGGGGCAGCAGCTCACATAAGGAATTAAACTAACAGTTCGGATGTACAGCCATGCACTGAAGCTTTAAATGAAAAAAATTAGAAAGAAACCTCAACCGAATATAATGTCCAGAAGTGAAAAGCTTTAATAATTGAAGTAAAAAAGTCAAAGAGAGGTTGAATATCAGCAGATATAGCTGAAAGGAGAATTAGTGAACTGGAAGATAAATCTGGAGAAGTAACACAGGCTGCAGCTTAGAGAGTCAGAGATGCAAAGTATGAGAGGTTAAGAGACAAGAGTATATAGTGAGAAGGTCCAATTTATGTTTAATTGGAGTTCCAGAAGAAGATGCTACAGGGAATGCAAAGTGGCCATACTGAAAGAGATAATGGGTGAGAATTTTTGTAATCAATAAACGTCAGGCCTTCCCCTGTCATTTGTGGAGGCCAGTGCAGCAGTATAAATGGAGACCCACAAACCATATGTCTAAATATTTAAAAGTTACAAGTGTAGCAAACTGTTAAATAAAATATGTTCTATACTTCTATCTTGACAAATATACTTCATAATAACCTAGAAGGGCAGGTTTAAATTTAGAAGTCTTGAGCTCCACAGAGTTTTGTACTGGCTTGTAGCAGCACAGACTGAAGACCCTGGCCTGTGGCCCAGCCTTCTTCTCTTTCTTCCCCCAGCTTTATTTTGTGGTATGGGGGGCCTCATGCACACATGTATAGACCTTTCAGCCTGCATATCTAATCTCTATTCACGCTCCTCACAGACACGCCACTAGAGGACCTCTGGCCTGTGCCCACACTGCTGGTGCATTCCCCTTTCAGAGTAGACCAGGGAAGAGGTGCATACAAGCCCAGAATGTAGGCTTGGAGCTGATTAGGTAGGGAATTCCAGGGTCCTGCATACCAGAATGTGGTATTCAGGCATGGGTGGGCATATCCCCTGAACCTTCAGACCCCTTGCCCTATGGGAAGAGCTGGAGTCTTTTAAATTGTTGAATCTAGGACAGGGCCCTCTCTTGACCTAGGTTCTAAGGGTTGTAGAGACACAGAAATTCTCAGCTTCAGGAAGCCCATCAAATGCCAAAGCAATCAAAAAGAAAAGGAAAAGAAAGAAAAGGAATCCATGTCTAAATATGGAGTAAACCAGTAGAATACCAAAAACAGAAGAGACTCTTAAAATAGCTAGAGAGAAAAGACAGATTACCTACAAAGGAACAATTAGAGTGACAGCTGGTTTTTCTACAGCAAGTGTAGAAGCACTGAAACAGTGGAATGATATTTTCAGAGTGGGGAGTGAAAAATAGATGTTAACCTAGAATTGTATAGCCATGAAACTGTCTTTCAAGAATGAGAATGAGAGGCTGGCCCGGTGGTGCAGTGGTTAGGTGCGCATGTTCCACTTCAGCAGCCTGGGGTTCGCCGGTTCGGATCCCGGGTGCAGACATGGCACCGCTTGGCAAGCTATGCTGTCGTAGGCATCCCACATATAAGCTAGAGGAGGATTGGCACGGGTGTTAGCTCGGGTCTTTCTCATCGAAAAGAGGAGGATCGGCAGCAGGTGTTAGCTCAGGGCTAATCTTCCTCAAAAAAAAGAATGAGAATGAAATAAAGACATTTTCAGATAATGAAAACAAAAGGAATTTACCACTGAGAACTCATCAGTGAAGGACATTCTCAAGGATGTATTTCAAGAAGAAGGGAAATGACCCCAAGAAAGAAGGTTTAAAATTTAAGAAGACATTAAATACATCCAGAAAGGTGGATTAACTTGCCAGTCGGTTTAGAACCAAGCCTGGACTTAAAACCCAAATCATCTTTCTTCCAGCCAGACAGAATGGGAGTAAGAAATAAAGTTGAAAGCAGAACAGCATTTCCTTCCAGGAAGTAGACAGAGGGTGCCTTGGGGTTCACTTCTGAGATAAGCCCTACATTTTTGCCAGGGCACAGCATCCCTTAAGCTGAGTCCTGCCAGCCTCTGGGAGTTTGCTCTGAGCTTCCCGGTGCTAATGTGTCATCTTTCCTTTCTCCTGACACTGAGTTGGGTGCTCAAACTGACAACTTTGCTTTCTGCCCTTCGAGAGGCCACGTGGTAGGCTAAGCCCCCAAGGAATCGAAAGCATCTCTGGGGTTGCCAGGGACATGACAACTTCATTTCACTGCTTGTCATCCTGATTCACTTCTTTTTCCTTCCTAGTTCCCGTCAGCTACCTCCTGCCCGTTGGTCCTCCAAGAGTTTCTTTGCCCTCCCAGTCCTCCAGTTGCACCCTTCTTTGAAACAAACCAGGAGCCGCGTCAAATATGATTTGTGACATGGAGGCCCTGTATGAGGCAGGAGTAGAAGTACTGAATTGGGAGAGGGTATAAGTGGGTTTAAGATGTGTGAAAATGTTGAGTAGGATATTTTAAGAGGTACTTCAAATACTACCATACCTTCTGTTTATGTAGTTGTTCTTGACAACATTGGTCATATGACACCATCTCATTTGGTATCCTATGAGAGACAGATATTATCCTGACTATGTGCATAAAGTCTGTAAGACTTAGAGAGGTTAAGTGACTTGTCTGTGGTCCTGAAGTTAGAAAGTGGCAGAGTCCCAGGATGAGACCTCGTGCTTTCTAATCGAATGCCCTCTGCTGATACCATCATCTTGCCTCTACATAGTAATGGCTCACAAATGTTCCTAAGAACAACACTTTTTAATCAGCCACCAAGACTCATATGGAATTTGCTTATTTTTAGTATTCCTGTCAGTATTGATGAAGTTCTTCAAAAGTTTTTTCCATGATTTATTTTCTTCCACATTTCCCCAACTCCTCCAATTACTTAGCATCTACCCCCTTCTCCATAAATATTGTGAAGTCTAACCCAGGCCCGAATTATCATGAGTTTTTAATTGGTGGTATCCATGCTTAATTGGGATGTCCTGTAATTAGCATGTTCTTTTTACCGTTCAGAACATTGTTGATATTACCTTTTCCGTGCATTTTAGAAGTTTCAGACTATTTCTTCTGAGAAACAGTTCAAGTCCATACAAGCTGTACTGTGAATTGCACATTTTGACTTGAATTTTAGTACCAAGCTTTGCCTGCTTCTTTCGGTGAGGAAGATTGGCCCTGAACTAACATCTGTTGCCAATCTTTTTTTTAAATTTTTTTCTCCCCAAAGCCCAGTACGTAGTTGTGTGTCCTAGTTGTAAGTCATTCTAGTGCTTCTGTGTGGGCTGCTGCCTCTGCATGGCCTGATGAGCAGTGTGTAGGTCTGCACTGGGATCCGAACCAGCAAACCCCAGGCCACTGAAGCACATCACACGAGCTTAACCGCTCGGCCACGGGGCTGGCCCCAAGCTTGGCCTGCTTTTTAAAGAGGCAAGTAAACCCAGCTAATGAGTGCAGGTTGAAACCTGTGCCACCATTACCCTACAGATGACACTGGATCATGGTACATTGCTATCTTGTTGATTTAGGTGCTTCAAATGGCAAAGTTTGTGACTGCCCTTAGGTCATGTTTTTTTTTGCCTGCAAGCTTACATTCATAAAGTTAGCAGAATATGTCATTGTTAAGTTCATAAACTAGCTTATTTGTTTTGTTTATTTAGTGAGCTTGGGAAGAGTTTTTTTTTTTGCAAGAATTTTTTTTTTAAGGCCAAGTTTAAGATACCTTAGGACATAAAAATATGTGTACTTCCTGGCCTGTTCTATCTTTTGAAGGCCAGATTTCATCAAAACAATGAATCACTGTTTTTTCTTCCTTCATCATCCCCTAATTGGTTTCCAAAATAAGATGATTAATAGCTGCATTTCTCAACTGCATTGTTTTGATTACAGTCCTAGTGGCAGTACCGGCAATCCTTGGGAAACACTTTCAAATGGGTGATCACTGCTGATGGTCATGTGACTTCCCAAAGGGTTCCCCAGATATGCTGCCCCTAGGAAGTCGTCAAAGAAGCAAGCTCTTTCTTGTGCTTTTGTTGTAAGTTAAGAGAAATGATTTTACCTAATGAAAACTTAGTTAGGAGTCAGCCTCCAGTTTTCTTGAGATAGGAAAAAGAGTGTACGTTTTAGAGTTCCCTAGAGCATATTTTCCATTAGTGGAGTTTTTTGCTATCAGTTTGTGTGAAAGCATCATCAGCTGACCCTCTGGCAGAATATGCTGGTATTCCTGACTGGGCTCCTTTCTCCCAGTGCCCTCGGAAGAGCGCCTCCCTGCCCATTTCTTCAGTGCTTCAGTTAATGAGCGGAATGGAAGCATAAGCCAGTTGGGCGAGCTGGTGAGACCCAGGGCTCCTCGTGAGTGCCCACTGCACTACAGTTGGGCCTTGTGTTCTTGGGTGAGCTGCTCCTTGCCGTGCGTCCTCCGGCTAGTTTGGCCGTTGAGTATTTCGTTTATAGCAACAGGAAGGAATAATCACCCTGGTATTATGAAGTGGGTGGCTGTAGAATTCCACTTCAGATGGCATCGACCCTTAATGCAGCTGCTTTCACTTAATACGTTTTGTTTAAACAAACCCTGTTCCTGGAAATGGGTTCAGAATAGTCCGTTCCTTGTAGCTGTTCCTTTGCTCTCACTTTTAAAAATGTTTCCCTAACGATATCATGAGCGCGTCGACATGACAGATTGGAAATTCTGCTTAAAGTTATTGCACTTCTGAGTAGAGTTGTGTCCAGATATAATATATTGATTGTTTAGTAGCTTAAAAGTTTAATTATGTAACTTTATTTTGCAAAACTGACCAAATTCCTTTGTTGTTTAGGTATATCCCCCTTTAAGGGACTCTGATGTCTATAAATCTCAACTGACAAAACAGGTGAATTAGAGAATGAGTATTTTTCACTTTGTAAAGATGAAAATTCATAACAAAAAAGCCAAGCCTGGGCTAATTGAGTAATCAGTATATTTACAAGTGGGATATAAATTTCTAATTTAGGTATAATACCACAGTATTAAAATTAAATTTAAACAAAAGACTGGATAAAAATACAAAATATTAGTAGTTTCTACTCTGACTTTTCTAAAACGAGTTTATATTACTTTATTAAGAATTTTTTTGATGTACATCTGAAAGCTAAATATAATGTTATAATACAATATTACTGCAATAAAAAAAGAATTTTTTAAAATGAGAGAAGCTTTTAAAAATAGAACATATGTAACTCATTAAGAACTTTGTATATAAAATTTCATTTTGTTATATTCTCTCATAGGAATTATTTGTTTATTTTTTTGAGGAAGATTAGCCCTGAGCTAACATCTGCCACCAATCCTCCTCTTTTTGCTGAGGAAGACTGGCCCTGAGCTAACATCCATGCCCATCTTCCTCTACTTTCTATGTGGGACGCCTACCACAGCATGGCGTGCCAAGCAGTGCCATGTCCACACCCGGAATCCGAACGGGTGAACCCCGGGCCGCTGAAGAGGAACGTGCGCTGTTCACCGCTGCGCCACCGGGCCAGCCCCTCATAGGGTTTATTCTTGTCTTAGGAGAACTTGTCCGTTTACAGTTCTACATTAATTAACATGATACTTTGTTCAATGCCTCTCCTCTCCTGGACTGTAAGCCCCCTTAGCACAGGGACCATGCCCATCTTGTGCTTTATCAAATCTCAGCACTGGTGGGGTTACATGGCACATAGTAGATGTTTAGTAGGAACTTATTGAGTGAGCGCGTGAATCAGTGAAGGCTTTTCACCTAGAGTGGAGGGTAATGATAACAACAAGCACTACCTTAGTCTAGACTGTGTCAGGAACTGCTTCGCGTGCTTTCCGTGCGTTAGCTCCATGTATTCAGCATCAGGTGGGGACTGCAAATGGAACCTTCAACAACTTGCTGGTTGACATTTAAATCTTTGTTGCCAAGACCTTTATTGTTTGTGTTTGACAGTTATTCCAGGCATTTTCCATACAGGAATATTCTGGCAAATACAAGAGCACAGGATATTCTTCCACTCCCGGGACCAGCATGTTTGTGATTCCAGGTGCAGATCTCTGTGGCCGGGAACCAGGGACCTGTTCTCAAGCTCAAATACAGCATCCACAGATCACACAGGGGCCTTTCCTTTTCCCTCTCTCTTTCTCCTTCCTTCTCCTCTTTGATTTTCATTTCTTCAGCAGGTCAGAATTGATGCAGCTTCCAGAAGCTTCCAGTAAACAAATGATTAGCTTTTAATTCTTATTCTGATGAATACTTTTTTTTATTACAAAGGTAATATTTGCTCATTATGTTAAAATAAGTAAATGTCTCTTTCTCTTGGTTCCCCCTCCTCCCTCATGAGTAACCACTGTTTGTTGACTATTCACCAGATTTTTTTCTCCTGGCTTCTTGAATGTTTAAGGAATTTCTTTCTAGGTGGCATTTTGAAAAGGTTTTATCTCACGCCTATATATAAAAGTGGTTGTTCTGCTTCTCAGAATACAATTTAATTTACTTTGTAGACATTATTAATAAAAGACTGAGAAGACATTGGACCCAGTATTAAGTGTGGGACTTACAAGAGTTACATTGATTGTTTCTAAGTTGTTGCTTGCAATGGATTCTGTAACATACTCCCATTAAGTCAGTCTAAAGTTGCTAAAATTGGAATAATCGGAAAAGGTCAATAGGTGACAAGCGGCAGGAAACTTGTGCCTAATAAAAAATAAACGTGGTCTTACAGTATCTTAATCTCTCGGCAAATCGAGAGTGATCACCAAGCTCTTTCTCACTCCTGAGAATAGTGAAAATACAGCAGAGGCATGCTATGAGATCAATCGGCATTTCCCAGCTTGCTTTTTCTTTTTCTGGAAAATTCTATAGCAGTTTGCCACAGTTTGTTATCTGGATGAAATAAGGCACCTGTGCCCTCAGTATTTCCTGCCAATCCTTTCTTGATTTTGTTCTCTGGGCCTCTTCCCTCAGGAACAATGAATTCTTTAAGAATAGGAGGGGATGGAAGGAGCATGGTGGTTAAACAAAAATTCTCCTTACACATACGAGCCCACCTGTGGTGTACATGAAGTCAGAGCAACCCCTAGAGAAGCTGCTAGCCCGTGCTTCACCCTTAATAGAAATGTGCATAAAGCTGGGAGAGTCAGAAAGCTGCATTTAGGGAGCTATGAGGAAAGGAGGCGTCACTGCTGCCAGTATTTGGAGCCAGGTTTGTCACTCCAAGAAGTGCTCACACTCCATGGTGAGGTTTAGGGGAAGTGAGGGTAAGCTTTGCTTTTGTAAAGTGAATGAGGGGTGACAGTGAAAGGGCAGTGGGAAAGAGGTCCTGGGAGGGCTGCAGGTGAGTCACCTTAGGCTGATTGGCTGTAGGAAAGAGTATGCAGGGAGGTTGGGGTTTAAAGTGATGCATATCCAATAACCTGTGGAAAGTCTTCATATACTTCCAAGGGGTCCACATACCCCAGTGTAGCTCTAATCTAGAGTCTATCACATATTAGCTGTGACCCTGAACAAGTAACTTTACTCTTATGGCCTCAGTAAAAACGTAGATGATAATGGAACAGGTTGATGGTATTTTTAATGAGATATTGTATATACGGTACTTGGTAAATAGTAAGTACACAGTAAGTATCTACCTTTATTGATATCATGATGATAGAGTGTCTAACTTAATAGTTTTTATAAATGAAATATAGTTTCAGTCAACTCCTCAAAGACCTCAGGGAAACCTGTCAAAAAGTAAAGCTTAGTGTAGTAACGGAGAGCACTGAATACTACCTCAACAGTCTTAGTCAGGGGAAGATGTATAGAATATTAGGGCCTGGGGTGGGTGAGTTTTTTTAAAGTAACTTTTTAAAAATTAAGGTGATATTTACATATAATAAAATACACCCATTTTTAAGTGTACATTTTGATGAATTTTGATGTATAATCATCACAATCAAGATTATAAAACAGTTTCTTCACCATTAGAAGTTTTTCTCTGCCCCTTTCCAGTTGATTCCCTTTTCCAATGCTGGCCCAGGCAACCACCCATCTGCTTTCTATTTTTGCCTTTTCAAGAGATTCATATAAGTGCAATCATACAAAAACCATAGACTTTTGTGTTTGACTTCTTCTACTTAGCATAATTTTTTGAGATTCATTCGTGTTGTCATGTGTACTAATATTTCCTTTCTTTTCTTTTTTATATGGATAAATAACGATGTGTTTATCCATTTACCAGTGGATAACATATGAGTTGCTTCAGGTTTGGGGGCTATGATAAGTACTGCTGCTATGAACTTTTTGCGTACTCATTTCTGTTGGAGAAATACCTAGGAGTCGAATTTCTGTCTCATAGGACAAGTGCATGTTTGTAAGATAAATGATATATTGTTTCCTAAAGTGTCTAGATTTTGATATGTTGTATTTTCGCTTTTATTCAGTTCAGTGTTGTTTTTGTCTTGTTTCTTTCCGTGAGACATTTTCTTGACCCATGAACTATTTAGAAGTGCATTGCTTAGATCTCAAGTATTTGGAGATTATCTTATCATCTTTCTATTATTGATTTTTAGTTTGAGTTCATTGTGGCCAAAGAATACACACTGATTTCAGTTATTTAAAAGTTTTGAGATTTGTTTTCTGGCCCAGGATATGGTCTACCTTGATAGGTGTTCTGTGAGCACTTGGAAAGAATGTGTATTCTACTGTGGCTGAGTGGACCGTTCAGTAAATGTTAGTAGGAACTGTTGGTTGATAGTCTTGTTAAATTCTCACAATTGATAATTGTTCTAGCAATTGTTGAGAGAGGAGTGATGATGTCTCCAAGTATAATTGTGGCTTGTCTATTTCTCCTTGCAGTCCCATCAGTTTTTGCTTCACATTTTGCTTCACATATTTTGGAGCTCTGTTGTTTGGTGCTTATGTATTTAGGATACTGTGCATTCTTGATGGATTGACCTCGTATCATATATAATGTCCCTCTGTGTCTCTGGTAATTTTGTTTGCTCTGAAGTCTGATATTACCATAGTAACTCCTACTTTCTTTTAATTAAAATTTACATGATATATCATTTTCCATCCTTTCACTTTCAACCTACATATATCATTATATTTGAAGTGAGTTTCTTGTATAAAGGCAGCATCTTATTTTAATCCACTGTGTCAGTCTCTTGTCTTTTAATTGGTGTGTTTAAACCATTTATATCTAATGTAATTATTGATATCTTAAGGCTTGAGTCTGCCATTCAATTTTTGGTTCTGTTTATTCCGTTTCTCTCTGTTTTACATTTCTCTGTTTTCTTTTTCCTGCCTTCTTTTGAGTTACTTGAACGTATTTTAGAATTCCCTTTTTTATTTATCTATTGTGTTTTTGAATATATCTCTTTGTATGGCTTTTTTAGTGGTTGCTCTAGCTATTACATTATGTATACATAACTTATCACAGTCTACTGGTGTCATCATTTTGCCAGTTTGAGTAAAGTACAGAAACATTACCTCCCTTCTTATTCCTTTCCCCTCCCCCTTTTGTGATTGTCTTAAGTATTTCTTCTGCATTTAGAACCACATCAGACAGTGTTATAATTTTTGCTGCAACTGTCATGCACAATTTAAAAAACTCAAGAAGAGAAGGAAAGTCTATTGTATTCAACCATATTTTTACTTACTGTGTTGTTTTTTGCCTTCCTGATGTTCCTAAATCCCTTCCTTTTTTTGTTCTTTTTTTTTGTTTCCTTTATGTTTAGAGAACTTCCTTTAGCTGTTCTTTTAGTGTAGATCTGCTTTCAACAGATTCTCTTAGTTTCCTTTATCTGAGAATGTCTTGGTTTCCTCTTTGTTCCTGAAGGGTATCTTTGGTGGATACAGGATTCTAAGCTGACCGTTATTTTCTTTCAGTACTTGAAAAAGTTGTTCCACTTTCTTCTGGCCTCCATAGTTTCTTCTTCTTTTTCTTCTTCTTATTTTTTTGGAGGAAGATTAGGCCTGAGCCAACATCTGTGCCCATCTTCCTCTACCTTATATGTGGGACGCCTGCCACAGCATGACTTCGTAAGCAGTGCACAGGTCCACACCTGGGTCGGAACTGGCGAACCCCGGGCCACCAAAGTAGAGTGTGTGAACCTAGCTGCGGTGCCACTGGCCGGCCCTCGTAGTTTCTGGTGAGAAATTTACTGTTATTCAAATTGTTTTTCCCCTATAGGGGAAATATTTCTCTCTTTTCTTTCAAGAATTTTTTTTTTTTTTTTTGTCTTTAGTCTTTAGAATTTTGACCAGCATATGTGTTGGTATGGATTTCTTTGGGTTTGTCCTGTTTGGGGTTCACTCATGTAAATATGGACTTGCATATGGACTCTATTCTGTTCCATTGGTATATGTCTGTTCTTCTACCAGTGTCATACTGTCTTGGTTCCTGTAGCTTTATAATATATCTTGAATTCAGGCAAGTCTTCCAATTTTATTATTATTTTTAGAAATTGTTTGGTTATTCTAGGTCTTTGCCTGTCCATATAAATTGTAAAATTAGCTTGTCAATTTCTTCAAAAAAGCCTGTTAAAATTTTGATTGAGTTTATGTCTGTTATCAATTTGGAGGGATTGCCATCTTAATATTGGCTTCATGAGGAATCAATATTCTGTAATCCATGAATGTAGTATGTCTCTCCATGTATTTAGGTCTTTTATAATTTCCCTTTGCAATGCCTTATAATTTTCAGTGTAAAGGGCTTGCACATCTTTTGTTAAATGTATAACTATTTTTTAATGATATTATAACTAGAATTGTTTTTAAATTTATCTAATGACTTTTGTGTACTGAACTTGTATCTTGCAATTTGCTAAATTCACTTATTAGTTCTAGTAACTGTTTTTGTGGATTGCTTAGGGTTTTCTCCACATACTAGGAATTTCTTGTTATTGTTGTTATCTCAGTGGTATTGATTTCTAATTTGATTCCATTGTAGTTAAAGAACATACCCTGTATTATTTCAATCTTTTTAAATGTATTAATTTTGTTTTATTTCTCAGGATATGTTTATCTAAGTAAATATACCATTTGCCCTTGAAGAGGGTATACCTTCTTATGTTCTTGGCTAAGAGAGCATGGCAACTACAACTAAGGACAGTCATACCATTTATCTCCTTTTCATACCTTATTGCTCTACGTAGGACCTCCAGTATAATATTAAATAGAAGTCATGAGAGTGGACATCCTTGCCTTGGTCCTGATTTTAGCTGGAAAGCATTGAGCCTTTCGCTGTTAACTGTGAAGTTAATAGTAGGGTTTTCATATATGCCCTTAATGAGGATGAGGAAATTCTCTTCTCTTCCTAGTTTACAGAGAGTTTTTGTCACAAAAGTGGTATCACATTTGGTCAGATGCTTTTTCTGCATCTATTTAAGTGATCATATGTTTTTTTCCCTTATTCTTTTAATATAGTACACTACATTCATTGATTTCCATTTGTTAAACCAACCTTGCATTCTCAGGATAAGCTCCACTTGGCCTCGATATGTTATATTTTAATGTAGTGTTGGATTTGATATATGATAACATTTAAGAATTTTCATACCTGTGTTTATGAGGGATATTGGTCTCTAGTTCTTTTTTCCTGTGATATCTTTGTCTAGTTTAGGGATCAGGGTAATAGTGGCTTCATAAAATGAGTTTTGAAGTGTTTCCTCCTCAGTTTTCTAAAGGAGTTTGAGTATGATTGATATTATTTCTTTCTTAAATATTTGAATCACCAGTAAAACCACCTGGGCCTGGCAGTTTCTTTGTGAGAAGGTTTTTAATTATAAATTCTCTTTCTTTAATAGATATATAACTGTTTGTTTTCTATTTATTGGATAGTTTAGATAATTTGTATCTTTCAAGAGATTTGTTCATTTCATATAGATTGTCAAATTTATATAGATATTTAAAGCTATAAATTTCCTTCTAGACACTTTTTCTGTATCTCACAAATTTTGCTGTTATATTCATTATTCTTCAGTTTAAAATATTTTCCAATTTCTCTTGTGATTCCCTCTTTGAACCGATGATTATTTAGAAGTATGTTGTTTAATTTCCAAATACTAGGAATTTCTTGGTTATCTTATTTCTAGTTTGATTCCATTGTAGTCAAAGATCATACTCTGTGTGATTTTAATCTTTTTAAATATATTGATCTTGTTTTGTTTCTCAGGATATAATCTGTCTTGGTAAATATGCCATGTAAATGTCCCTGAAAAGAATGTGCCACCTTTTGTCCTTGGGTATAGAGTTTTATAAATATCAAGTCAAGGTGGTTCATGTTTTCTACATGTTTGCTGATTTTTTTTTTTTTTTTGGTCTACGTCTAACAGTTGATGGTGTTAAAATCTCCAGCTGCTTTTGCAGAATTGTCTTCTTCCCTTTAATTGTGTCAGTTTTGCTTCAGGTATTTTGAATCTGTTTTTAGGTGCTTTCCTATTTATGATAGTTGTGTCTTCTTGATAAATTAATCCTTTTATCATTTTACTTCTGGTAATACCATTTTGTTTTGAAGTCTGTTTTTTTATATTAATGTAACTACTCCAGTCTTTTTTGCTTATGTTTGCATATTATATCTTTTTCTATTCATTTTCTTTCAACATATCTGTGCCTTTACTTTTAAAGTTTGTCTCTTACAAACAGCATAACATTAGGTTTTGTTTTTTAATCCGTTCTGACAATCTTTGCTTTGTAATTGGAATATTTAGTCTATTAATGTTTAACGTAATTATTGATACGACTGGATTTGGATCTGCCCTTTTAATTTCTTGTTACTTGTTTTCTCTACTTTTTGTTTTTCTGGTCTTCCTTTTCTATCCTTACTTGAAATATCTGAATAATTTTTAGACTTCCATTAAAATTTTCCTGTTGGTTTTTTAAGCTTTGCTTCTTTGCATTATGTTATTTAGTGACTGCCTTATGGATTACAATGTGCATCTTTAACGATCACAGTCCACCTGTAGTTAATATTGTTGTGTTGAAATACTGCAGTTTACACATTCATATCCCTCTTGTCCTTTGAGTTCTCTGCTTATAGATGTGTTTCATCTACATGCATTATGAATACACAAGACAGTGTTACAAGTTTTGCTTTAAAACTGTTATGTAGTGGGCGGTTTTTTCTGCTTTTTTTTTCTCTCCTCACATTCCCCCAGTACATAGTTGTATATTTTAGTTGTGGGTCCCTCTAGTTGTGGTGTGTGGGACGCTGCCTCAGCGTGGCCTGAGGAGCGGTGCCGTGTCTACGCCCAGGATTCGAATCAGCGAAACCCCAAGCTGCCAAAGCAGAGGGTGTGAACTAAACCACTCAGCCACGGGCTGGCCCCACAGTTATGTAGTTTTAAATAAATTAGAAGGGGGGCTGGCCCTGTGGCCGAGTGGTTAAGTTCGCGCGCTCCGCTGCAGGCGGCAGTGTTTCGTTGGTTTGAATCCTGGGCGCGGACATGGCACTGCTCATCAAACCACGCTGAGGCAGCGTCCCACGTGCCACAACTAGAAGGACCCACAACGAAGAATATACAACTATGTGCCGGGGGGCTTTGGGGAGAAAAAGGAAAAAATAAAATATTTTAAAAATAAATAAATAAATAAACTAGAAGGGAAAAAAAAAACAGTCTCTCACATTTACCTAGGTATTTACCATTTCTGAAGCTTGCCATTCTTTTCTTAGTTTCTCAGTTTCCCTCTAATGTAATTTCCCTTCAGCCTGAAGAGCTTCCTTTAATATGGCTTCTAGCACAAGTCTGCTGGGGATGGATTTTCTTTGTTTTCTTTTATCCAAAAATGTCTTTCCTTTGCCTTCATTCTTGAAGAGTATTTTCTCTGGATATAAATTCAGAGTTGACAGGTTTTTTTTTTCTTTTGACCCTTTAAAGATCTTCTTCCACTCTCTTTTGGCTGTTGTGTTTACTGAGGAGAAGTCAGCCATTGATTAGATCCTTGTTCCCCTCCATTTGACTTGTCCTTTCTCTCCTGCTCTTTTCAGGATTTGCTCTTTATCTTTGGTTTCAAGTGTTTGACTATGATGTGCTGGCTGCCTTGTTTCTTCTTGGTGTTCATTTAGCATCTTGCATCTTCCAATTTTTTTTATTCCAAAAATTGTAGTTTTTCAGTTCCAGAATTTTCATTTGATTCTTTTTTGTTGTTTCCATATTGAGACTTCCTATTTCCTTGCTGAGATTTTCATTCATTGAAAACATGTTTTGTTGTACTTCGTTGAGACAGTTATAATAGCTGTTTTAAAAATCTTTGTTTATTCCAATATATTGGTTCATCAACAGGTTAGACTTGGGGTGGGTTGAACTAAAATGTGTTCCATTTTCTTTTTTTTTGAGGAAGATTAGCCCTGAGCTAACTGCTGCCAATCCTCCTCTTTTTGCTGAGGAAGATTGGCCCTGAGCTAACATCCGTGCCCATCTTCCTCTACTTTGTATGTGGGATGCCTACCACAGCATGGCGTGCCAAGTGTTGCCATGTCCACACCTGGGATCTGAACCGGCGAACCCTGGGCCACCGAAGCAGAACATGTGCCCTTAACTGCTGCGCCAGTGGGCTGGCCGCTCCGTTTTCTTGATTCTCTGTATGCTGAGTAATTTTTAATCACATCCTGGATATTATGAATGTCAAGTTATAGAAATTCCAGATTTGTTATTTTTCTTCCGTAATTATTGTTTTCTTTTATCAGGTAATTTTCTTGGCTGGGTTTAAACTACAAACTTGTGTCTTGGAGGGCAGCCCCACTGTCTGAGCTCTTCTGTCTTTAGCTGAGCTGCTGTGAATCTGTCCCAGGCATGAGTGTGAGTCGTTTAAGGGTCAATCAGAGATGTGAATAGAGAGAGTTAGGAGATTGCCCCTTGGCTCTCTCCCTTCTAGGATTACCCCACTCTCTTTTTCAGTCATAGTTCTCTGGCTTCACTTTTCTGATTCACCAAGTCAGAAATACTGTGAATTTTTTAATTCATGTTCCTACCCCCTCTGTTTATGACATAAGTGATAGTATCCAAAGACAAGAAGTTGTTAAAGACAATAATTTGGAAACACACTACAAGAAACAAAATGGTTATAGGAACTTAACTTAAAAAAAAGGAACACTTTTTTCAAAATGATACCTGAGTATGCCAAAAAATTCAGACAGCTAACATAATATTTTGATGCTAAAAAGGAAAGGAATCTGTTATCTGGCAATGGAATAACTTGGTCATTTTACAGAAAGAAAACCCAAATTCTAATTTTACATTTTGTCTAACATTCATTTAACAATTTGCAATAAAAGATTTATATGTCCTTTTCTTTTTTTGTTCATGAGGAAGATTTGCCCTGAGCTAACCTGTGTTGCTAATCCTCCTCTTTTTTTGCTTGAGGAAGATTAGCTCTGAGCTAACATCCAGGCCAATCCTCCTCCACTTTGTATGTGGGATGCTGCCACCGCATGGCTGATGAGTGGAGCAGGTCTGCACCCGGATCCAAACCTGCAGACCTGGGCCAAAGCAGAGCATGCAGAACTTAACCACTTGGCCACGGGGTCGGCCCCTATAAGTCCTTTTTTAAATAAATGTATTAACATTGAGCCAACATTGCCAGAACTTTTAAAAACAGTTCATTATTTTCTTCAAATTCACCATCTGTAGCTACTATAAATTCAGAATTCATTTCCTTCATACTCTTTACATTTACCATTAATAGTTGACCCTCAAGTTTATGTTTTGTTATCTCTTATTATTTATAAATCTTTGAATTAATCAATATATCTTCTTGGGGATGTGTTTAGGTATATAGAACTGGATAATTCTGTGAATAGATGATAAGATTAAAGCTTTTAGGGGCCGGCCCAGTGGCACAGCGGTTGTTTGCATGTTCCGCTTCGGCAGCCGGGGGTTCACCGGTTCGGATCCCGGCTGTAGACTTACTCACCGCATGGCAAGACATGCTATGGTAGGCATCCCACATATAAAGTATAGGAGGATGGGCACGGATGTTAGCTCGGCCAGTCTTCCTCAGCAAAAAGAGGAGGATTGGTGGCAGCTTTTAGCTCAGGGCTAATCTTCCTCAAAAAAAAAAGATTAAAGCTTTTAACTAGTTGTAAAATAGAGTTAATTATATCAGCACATTAAATAAAACTAAATACAGATTATATTGATTTACATCTTAATAAATTAATTTCCTTAATGAAAAAAATCAGACAAACCGTATTTATTTTATATACATAATCCTATTTCTATGTAACCATTTATATTAATCACTAGCTTTAAAATTTCTAGACACAAGAGAATACCAGAACACAGGAAACGAAGAATGTCTAGCAAGTTTTTTCCTTGAGCACACATTTTATGTCACCTTCACAAATTTTAAGGTGGCAAAATAAGCATAGATATAACATCATTTAGAGAAATTTACACATCCAGTTAATCTATAGGTATTTTACGTATAAAAATAAGGAGGAAGGGTATTTAAAACTATACAGGATGCCCAGTCTTTGGATCTTTTCCTTTAATTAGAAATTGTTCATATATCCAAGGATTATTAACTCAATATATTATCATTAGTTTAAGAGATCTTTTTTAAGTTAACTATAAGCATCTGGAAATTAAAATTTAGGCCAACACACCCGATCTTTATGATTTGAAGCGTTATAAGAATTTACGAGATTAAATCATTTTAAAAGATATTTTACTATAAGTTCGTTTAATTAAACACAGTTTGATGTTTTTGTAATTTTAAAACAATTTTTGGAAATGATGAGATCTTACTGGACCCGTAGAACTACTATATTTAATTTAGAAGGTTTAAATCATGAGAAATTAAACCCAAGTTCTTGCATTGATTTTGTTATTACACTAACATTATTTTTACATCATAATAAAATTAGGAAGCATAGAATTATTTTTAAGCTAATTTTAACTCACTCTTATTTACAGTCCAAAGAATCATCTAATTATCAGGAATATTACATGAACATTTTAATATAAATAAACCTACTATGGTCACATATCCGAAAAGATTTTGAAGACTACTAAGCTCTAAGCATAGGAACCTAGACCATTACCCAACCCACAGAATTTCTTTCTTACAGAAATTCTGGACTGTTTATCTGTACTAGATATTTCTTGAGTATGCACATAATGACAGAACAAGTATTTATGGTTAATTAATCTCCAGAGTTTCCTAAGAAAGGAGGAAAAAATGGGGAAGGAAGACAGAAGTGAGGAAGTTGGCTTCAGGCAGATACGAGTGGCTGATTATCTTCTCTGTGTACGGAGGGAACTGAGATGCAGAAAAACCCATTTTGACATGCCGTTCAAACGCACGAGAGCTAAAGTCAGTACAGCTGGTTTAAAGAGTAGTTCAGGTCCTCGACAAGCTGTCTTCTTAAACAGCTGGCACTTACTGAATTAGAGAAAAAAGAGGGAGGTCTCCCAGTGAAACAAAGTGATCTGTCTTTTAGACAGGCAAGATGGAGAAGCTCCTCATGAGGTTTCTTCCCTTTTTGTTCTGAACTTAATTTTTTCTCTTAAATGAACAATCTTGTTTATAACAAAATTTTCAAAGTGGCAACTGTAATTTCAGATTGGTGGAATTATACCAGTTAGAGAGAGACGCCTACAAGTTAAAATATGAAGAGAGCAGAGGTTGGGCCCAGAGAACGAGACTTAGAAGACCACACGTGCGTGGGGTCAGGAAGAATAGTGCTTGTGCAAACCTCGCATCTCCAGAATCTGGTCAAAAACAAGGCATCACCAAGGGAGTCCCAACGAACCCTCCAACAGAAGATGTCCTTAGAAAGCAGGGCTTGTGGAACTTCACTGTTATATCATTTGCTTAACAGTGGAATTGGGTCATTAATTCAGCCAACCCAACCAATCAATAATGAGTGGCTGTGTACAGGCCTTGGCCCCAGGTGTACAAAGAGAGATCAGACATAAGACAGTTTCAGCCCCTAAGGAGCTCACAGTCTGGCTCTTATTTCGAGCAAAATATTGCTTAAGTTGTTGCCTTCATAGTAGGATAAATCTGCCTTGGAATCAATGCGAGGTAACTTAATTACTATAAAATAGTTACACCAGCAAATCTTGAATTTCAGAGAATGTCATATTGGATTCTAGCTTTCTGCAGAATATTAGGATTCCCATTCTTACATTAGGAAGCCAGGATGGCCCAAAATTCTGTGATGATCTTTTTTTTTTAAATTTAAATAAAATAATACTTCACTAGTTTAAAAATTAATATATAAAAAGGTAGATTGAGAAGTCTTACTCTGACCTTTGTGCCTTTCTACCTGGTCATCCCATTCTCATTTCTCCCATGAATAAACACTATAGTTAGTTTCTTACATGTCTCTCCATTGTTTCTTTGTACAAATAGAAGTAAATGTGAATGCATGTACTTTTAAATCCCATTCTTACGCAAAAGCTAGCATGCCAGTTTAAAGGCTGTCAGGCAGGAGGAATTCTCTCTTACCTGGGAGAGGATCAGCCCTTTTTTTCTAGTCAGTCCTTCAATGGATTGCGTAAGACCCACTCACATTAGGGAGGGCCATCTCATCCAAAAACACCCTCACAAAAACACCCGGAATAATGCTTGACCAAGTATCTGGGCACTCTGTGGCCACTCAAGTTGACACATAAAATAACCGTCACAAGAGTCTTATCTCAGTTAATCATAGAATAAATGCTACTGTGGTCTCACCTAACAGTTTTAAGAGCAAGATTGAAAAGGATCAAACTGTTTCCAAGGTGTATCTCAGAACAAAGCTGAGGAATATTTTTGGGAATACAAAAATAGCTAGGAGCCAGTATGGTAGAATTCACAATGCCTGCAACCTAATAAAAAATTAGATATGTGAAGAAGTGCTTAGAACTAGTGATAGAGAAAAATGTTAAAAGCAACCAGGGAAAAGACACGTTTTGTTCATCAGAATGAAGAGGAGGATGACAGCCGATTTCTCGTTGGAAACAGTGTCAGCCAGGTGACAGCGAAGCAACACTTTTAAAGCAGCAAAAGAAAAACCTTGTCAACCTAGAATTCTTTCCTCAGTGAAAATACCCTTCAAAACAAAGGCAATATAAAGTCTTTTTCAGACATACAGAAACTGAAAGAATTTGTTACCAGCAGACCTGCACTACAAAATAATATTAATGTCCTTGAAGCAGAAGGAAAGTGATACCTGGTGGACTGGAGCTACAGAAAGAAATAAGTACACTGGAAAAGGGTAACTATGTCATAAATATCTAAGATTTTTCTTCTTATTTAAATCACTCTTTAAAAGATCTGTCTTTTAAACAAAAACAGTAATGACACATTGTGGCATTTATAGTTTATGTAGAAGGAAAGTTTATGACAGCAGAAGCAGAAATGGAAGTGTCCGGAAGTATGCTATTGTGAGTCTTACACCATATGTGAGTAACATAGCATGTGAAGGGGTACTGTGCTAAGTTAAGATGTACATGGTAGACTAAAGCCGCAGAGCTATAGCTAATAAGCCAACAAAGGTAAAAATGTAATCATAGAAACGTTTAATCTAAAAGAGGCCAGAAAAACGTGGAAAAGCAAACAAGAATAGATTGGATAAATATAAAACAAATAGTGAGATGGTAGATTAAATTCTACATTGATATTATTATTAAATATAAAAGCCTAAAGTCCCAATAAAAAATAGGGCTTGTCAGATCAGATAAAAAGTACAACCCATTTATGTGCTGCATACGATGAGCTCACTTTTAATATGAAGATATAACTAGGTTAGAAGCAAAAAAGGGTGGGAAAAGATGAACCATGTCAACATGAATCAAAAGAAAGCTTGGGTGGCTACGTCCACAAAGGAGATTTAAACAAAGCATGTCACAGGACAAAGGGTCATTTCCTAACAATAAAGGGCCACTTCATTAAGACAACATAGTCGTAAATGTTTATGTGAGTATTAACAGATTCAGAATACACGAGCCAGAACCTGACAGAACTGCAGGGAGACATCCACAATTACAGCTGGAGATTTTCACACTTCTCACTCAATAATTGATAGAATAAGTAGATAGAAAATAATATGGACATGGGATGTTTGAATAGTATTATCAATCAACTTGACTTCCTTGATGTTTATAGGACACCCTACCCCAAAACACTTGAAAACACATTCTTTTCAAGTGCACATGGAACTATTACCAAGATAAACCATTTTCTGGGCTATTAAAAAAGTCTCAATAGATGTAAGCTGATTCACTTCATAGAAAGTATGATCTCTGACCACAGTGGAATTAAATGAGGACTCAGTAACACAAAGATACCTGGAAGATCTTTCAACTATTTGGAAACTAAATAGCACACTTCCCCCCACCCCCCACCAAGGAAGATTAGCCCTGAGCTAACATCTGCCAATCCTCCTCTTTTTGCTGAGGAAGATTGGCCCTGAGCTAACATCCATGCCCATCTTCCTCTACTTTATATGTGGGGCGCCTACCACAGCATGGCTTTTGCCAAGTGGTGCCATGTCTGCACCTGGGATCCAAACTGGCACACCCTGGGCCGCTGAGGAGAAGAACGTGCAAACATAACCACTGTGCCACCGGGCTGGCTCCAAACACACTTTTAAATAAACCATGAGGCAAAGAAAAAAAGTCAAAAGTGAAATTAGTTAAGTATTTGGAACTGAACAAAGGTGAAAATGCAGCATAAAATTTGTGTGATGGAGCTAAAGGGAAATTTAATTAACACTAAATCCCTAAATTAGAAAAGAAGAAAGGTCCTAAATAAATGACCTTAGGTTCCCACTTTAAGAAACTAGACAAATGAAGGCTAGTGAAACCCAGATTAAGCAGAAAAAAAACCCAAAAACCCAATGTGGAAATCAGTGAAATGGAAAACAGAAAAACCGTAAAGAAATCTATGAAACCAAAATCCAGTTCTTTGAGAAGAACAATAAAATTGATAAACCTCTAGCCAGACTGATCAGGAAAAAAAGAGAAGACAAACATTATCAGATCAGGAATGAAAGAGGTAAATCACAGATTCTACAGACATTAAAAGTATGATAAGTGAATTAATCAACAACCTAGAAAAAAAAGCCAAATTCCTTTAAAGACAAACTACGGAAGCTCACTCCAGCAGAGATAGACAACCTCGATGGCTGCAAATCTATTAATAAAGAAACTGAGTTTGTAGTTACAACGCCGCAAAGATGTTCCCGGCCCAGATGGCTTCATTGTGAGTTCAACCCAACATTTAAGGAGGAAATAATAGGAGTTCTACCAACCTTTCCAGAAAATAGAAAAGAAGGGAACAAACACTCCCCAGCTTCTTTTCTGAGGTCAACATTACTCTGCTGATTTCCCTCCTAGTCTCTTCTCACTGTGCTTTAAAATGTAATCAGATTCCCCTGTGTCCTCTGCCCCGGACCTCCAGTGCCTTCCCAGCTCCTTCAGAGTAAAAGCCAAAGTCCTGACAATCACCTTAGGTACACAAGATTTCCCCCGACCCCTGCAACGTCTGACTAATCTCTTTTACTCTCCCTCTTGCTGACTGTTCCATCCAAAGGGGCCTCTTTGCCCTTGTTTGCACTTTCCCCAGCCATCTTCCCTGCCCCAGTGCCTTTGCATTTGCTGTTCTGTATGCTAGGAAAGGGCTACCCACATAGTTGCTTCTTTACCTCCTGTGAGTCTTTGCTCAGTTATCATCTTCAGTGATGGTTTTTCTGATCACTTTATTTAAAATTAGAATCCTAATCCCCGCTCCCCATCCTCAGCTTCCCCATCCCTCTTACCTGCTTTTTCCCCCTCGCCGTTTTTACCTTCTACGTTCTGTAATTTGTGAGTTTATTTTGTTGTTTGTCTCCCCCCACTAGATCGTGAACTGTTGGAGGGTAGGAATTTTTTCCTGTATTCTACTTCTTGTAACCCTAGAGCCTAGGACAGTGCCTAGCTCTTAGTAGGTACCAAACATTTGCAGAATACTTGGTATTTATCTCTTAGTGACGCTCACATTGCTTTGCTGTCGAAAACTTCCCCTCTGAAGTGATGTGTTCTCAGATTGTCCATAGTTTGGTGACCAGGGATTTTTAAACCCCTGGGGGCTTATGAGAGGTGTTTTTCTCCTTTGTGGGGAAGAAGGGGACTGTGACAACTGCGTTGAGAGAAGAGCACTGGCAGAGGCGTTCTCAGGCACGTCCATTTCAGAGGGCATTATGTATGAAATTGAGGACCTGAAAGCTGATTCCTTTTTAAGTAAATACTTGGGTACTTCCTTGAAAGCTTCGTGTACCCCCACCTAGGCATAAATTTACCCCATTTTTGAAAGCTAAGGCCAGGGTTTATTTAACTTAGTGACAGATAGTTTTGCTATTTACGTTGTGTGTGTATGTGTAGGTAAGTCTGTAGAGTAAATTTCCCAAAATAGAATTGCTGAGTCAAAGGGTAAATAAATTTGCAATTTTGATAGATATGAATATTGCCAAATTCCCCGTATGGGCTTTTTGAGAACCAGGAATCAGACATGCACACCCGAGGCAGAGTCGGGAGCTAAGCTTGCCTCCGTGAGGCGGGACTGTAGGGCGAAGGAGAGACGGTTTGGCGCCTGGGCCGGTGGCAAGCGGAGGAGTTGACAATGGTGCTTTCGGTCCTCAGGAGGCCGTGTAGAAGCCTGAGAGGCCCCCACGCCCACGCCTCATCCAGCTCCCTGGCAGAGGTGGACCCCAGGGCGCTGGGCGCCGGTGTCCAGGGCTTTCTGGCTCGCCTGCTCTGGAAGTGTTGAGAGAGGAATGGGTTGCAGCCAGCCGGGGCTGATCGTCCATGTTCTTCATGCGGTTTGCCAGGGACGCCCCGCGTCCTCCTGTGGCCCAGAGGCTCCTAAATCCGTTTGTGAAGATTGGTTGGTTGTGGGCACAGACTTGGTAAGGGGAAGCCAGTCTGGGTGCAGTGCTGGCATCTGTAAGTTCGCAAACTTACTCTTTCTAGTCAAGAAAATGTCAGTGGTCATTTTTTAAATGCCCTTGACGAGGAAAAACTGAGAAAAATTTACCACAGACCTTGAATCAGGTCACAGAATGACAGCCTCCTTTTGCAGGCAGGTGAGGCTCAGAGCAGGGACGTGCCTCCCCTGCCTTCCAAACGCCCTGGGCCAGCGCCCCGCCCTTCTGTGGGCTCTGTCCCCGCCACAGCTGCCTCTGCTCCAGCCGCCAGCCCGCTCCGTCCAGGCGCAGGGAGGCTCGGGCTAGGGAGAGCCAGCACTTCGGCACGGGTGGGTAAAGCTCCCCGCAGTGCTCTGTGTCCTTCTGAGCCGTATCCGCTTGGGGTCTCATGGGGCGGAAGGAGCGGAGCGGAAGAGACCAAATGGCGCAGACTGCACTCACTCCTTTAGGACCGTGACTATAACTCCCACCGGCCAGATGGGTAATGTCCGTGGTGGAGTGCCCTCCCACAGCCCCAGGGGAAGCGCGGAGCCTGGGCCCTGGCAGTGGGTTCCTCTGAGGAAGGGGGGCCTTGAAGAAAGAAAATGGTGTTTTCATTGAGGTATAATTTACATACAGTAAAACATCCCTTTTACTGTGTGAGTTTTGACGATGCATATATCTTGTAACTACCACCATCATGTAACTACACTTGGGATAGAGAATGGTTCCATCGCCCCCACTCCCTCATTTCTTTGGTTATCAACCCATCCTACCAGCCTCAACAGCCTCTTTTCAGTTTCTGTCCTTAGAATTTTGCCTGTCACAGAATATCATAAGTAAAATTATCAAGTGCATGACCTTTTGAGTCCTGATGCATTTAAGATTCACCCCTGTTGTGGCATGTAGTCAACGTGGTCCGTTCCTTTTTATTGCCGAGTAGTGTTCTGTCGCATGTAGGTACCGCAGTGTGTTTATCCCTTCAGGTCTTGAAGGACATTTGAGTCATTTCCAGTTTTTGATGATTATGAGTAAAGCTACTGTAAACATTCACATAAAGGTATTGTGTGGACATAAGTTTTCATTTCTCTTGGGTAAATAATTAGGAATGGAATTGTTAGGTCATATGCTAAGTGTATGCTTAACTTATGAGAAATTGCCAAACTGTTTTACAAAGAGAATGTATTATTTTGCCTTCCCACCAGCAGTTCATACCAGTTTGCATTCACACCAATTGCTTCACGCTCTTGCCAGCACTTGGTCTTTCCTCCCAGTCTTTGACTTGTCTTTCTCTTAACCGTGTCTTCAGAAGAGCAGGAATTTTTTATCTTTATTTTATTGTATTAAGGTCATGATAGTTTATAACATTATGAAATTTCAGTTGTACATTATTATTTGTCCATCACCGTATACTGTGCGCCCCTTTCGCCCTATGCCCACCCCCCAGCCCCATTCCCCCTAGTAATCACTAATCTGTTCTCTTTGTCTGTAAGTTTGTCTATCTTCCACCTATGAGTGAAATCATATGGTGTTTGTCTTTCTCTGGCTTATTTCACTTAACATAATACGCTCAGGGTCCATCCATGCTGTTGTAAATGGGGCAATTTTATCTTTTTCATGGCTGAGTAGTATTCCATCGTATATATACCACATCTTCTTTATCCAGTCATCAGTCAGTGGGCACTTGGGTTGCTTCCATGTTGTGAGTAATGCTGCAGTGAACGTAGGGGTGCAAAAGTCTCTTTGAATTGTTGATTTCAAGTTCTTTGGATAAATATTCAGTAGTGGGATAGCCAGCTCACATGGTATTTCTGTTTTTAATCCTTTGAGGAATCTCCATGCTGCTTTTTTTTTTTTTTTTTGAGGAAGATTAGCCCTGAGCTAACTGCTGCCAATCCTCCTCTTTTTGCTGAAGAAGACTGGCCCTGAGCTAACATCCATGCCCATCTTCCTCTACTTTATATGTGGGATGCCTACCACAGCATGGTGTGCCATGCAGTGCCATGTCTGCACCCCAGATCTGAACCGGTGAACCCTGGGCTGCCGAAGCGGAACGTGCGCACTTAACTACTGCGCCACCGGGCTGGCCCCTCTTTTCTCCCTTTTTTATTAACAGTTTTTTGAGGTATGATATACATGCCATAAAATCCACCATTTTAGTGTACAATTCACTGATTTCTAGTAAATTTATAGAATGTGCAACCATCACCACAGTCCAGTTTTAGAACATTTCCATCATCCCTAAAAGATCCCTTGTGCCCATTTACAGTTAATCTCGCCCCTATTCCCAGGCAACCACTAATCTACTTTCCGTCTCTATAGATTTACCTTTTCTGCACATTTCATATAAATGGAGTCATACAACATGTGGTCTTCTGTGACTGGCTTCCTTCACTTCACAGCATGTTTTTGAGGTTTGTCTATATAGCACATATCAGTACTTCGTTTCTTTTTGTTGTTGAATATTCTTCCATTGTTTCCAGTTGTTGGCTGTTAGGAATAACGCTGCTATGAACGTTCACGTACGAGTGTTTGTGTGGACATGTGTCTTCATTTCTCCAGGGCAGATTCCTAGGAGTAGAGTTGCTGGTCTTATAGTAAGTTTATGTTTGAACTTTTTAAGAAACTGCCAAACCATTTTCTCAAATGGCTATACCATTTTACATTCTCCCCATCAGTGTATGAGTATTCCAGCTTCTCTCCATCCTCACCAACACTTGATTTTGTCTGACTTTGATTATAGCTATTTGAGCGGATGTGAACTACTCTCTCATTGTGGTTTTACTTCCCATTTCTTGAATGACTAATGATGCTGAGCATCTTTTCACGTGTTTATTAGCCATTCTTATTTCTTCTTTGGTGACATATCAATTCAAATCTTTTACCCATTTTTTAAAGCAATTTATTTATTTATTGTTATTTTTTCTTTCTTCTTCTTTCCCCCAGAGCCCTCCAGTACATGGTTATATATTCTAGTTGTAGGTCCTTCCAGCTCTGCTATGTGGGATGCCGCCTCAGCATGGCTTGATGAGCGGTGCCATGTCTGCACCCAGGATCCGTACCCACAAAACCCTGGGCCGCCAAAGTGAAGCATGTGAACTTAACCACTCGGTCATGGGGCCGGCCCCTTTTTACCCATTTTTTGATTGGTTTGTGTACTGTCTTATTATTGAGTGGTAAGAGTTCTCTGGATACAAGCTTTATCAGATATATGATAGAACACATGGATTTTTTTTTATCTTCCTCAAACCAGTACCAGAGATTGTGGAAAGGGAAGGGATAGTTAATAGTAATGATAATTAACTTATAATAATATTATAAGTAATAGTAATTAATGTAACATTGGAGTGTTTGTTATAAGCTGGACACTGGGCTACATGTTTCACAGAGATTATGACACTTTCTCATTTTCTAAAAGTTATAAGATTGTTTCAAATGCTTGCTCTCCAATTAACAGTTTTTAATAAAGAGAAGAAACAGTTGGTTTGGGAAATTCTTCGATTTATGTAAGTTAGAACTGGTCTTTTACTATTATTACCATAAAGACTAAATGGCTGTTATAACAGATGCAGAATACTAGGGATTTAAACAAGCTAGATGTTTATTTCTCTCTTCTATAACAGGCTGACATTAGTGGTTCTGGATGTGTATGGGGACTCCACAGGGTCAGACACCTTCCATCTTGGTACTCTTTAAGATGTGGATTCTACCTCAGGATCCAAATGGCCGCTCCAGCTATCTTGTCCTCTTGTAGGCAGAGGGAAGTAGAAAAAAGGAGATGGGGGTCATGCCCATTCCTTTTAAGAACCTGACCCAGAAGTTGCATGTATCATTTCTGCTCACATACCATTGGTTAAAACTTAGACATGTGGTAATGCCTAGGTACAAGAAAGACTAGGAAATGGAGTCTTTCTTCTGGGGCGATGTGTCCACCTAAAACTTAGGAGTTCAAGGCTAGAGAGAACAGATGTTGGGGCCATTGTTGGGCTTGGGAGTTCCTATAACTAGTCCGTATGGGATTCCCATTCTTTGTTCATCAAAGAATGTCTAGTTGATATGCGGTTATTGGCCTAAATCTTATTGAGGAATTAATTTTACCGTTGTTTTAGAAGTGCACCAGAATGTTCTCCATGGTGAAGTAGCTATAAATATGAATTATTGCTTAGGGAAGGTGAAAATAACTCAGCGATTAAGTCCAGTTTTGGAGTTGCTGTACTGCATATAGACCCTGCGTAGCAGCTGGAAGGCAGGGGCAGAAGGGCAGCTTCTGTCAGGTGGACTTTGAAAGCAGACTGGGTTTTGTAGTTTTCTTTTCAGGTGGCTCTTTCCTTCTGACATCACTACAGTGCCGCTTAATGAGCAGTTTCCCCAGTGTTAACTGTAGCCCTTCTCTAGTTAATATGTAGTTTTGGATTAATATGCCAGATCTGTCGCTTCAGGAAGAAAAAGAGCAGTGCCATTTCATTTAGAGATGCCATTGCTTCTCTAATGACAACAGTAATTTCCAACAAGTGTCGGGAAGAAATCTTCTGGATCCATTTGTCCTTTGTGTGTGTTTTAAAACCTTGACAACAAAACAAATTGGTACTGAGTGTTTTGACGAAACAAACATTAACACTTCTTTAGTGTTTGATTTCTAGGTTTTCAGGCCTTGGTAACAATTACCAAGAAAGTTGCTTTCGTGGGTGCAGCTTTGGGCTGCTGAGAGGATCTCAGTGCTGAGGGAGCCCCTGCTTTCACAGCCGGTGTCAGCCGTCCCAGATAACGAGGATAAACACAGGCTCCTCCGCGAACCCCCTGGGCCCTGCTGGGTCTCACACTGGGGGGAGGCTCGCACAACTTGTTTTCTTTCCCTCTAGCCCTTCTCTCCACACTCCCCTCCAGCTGCCTCCTTCCCCACCCCCAAAGTAACGTGATCTCCTAGGCCTGGTCTGCTGCTCTGGCAGATTCTTTTAGTCTTAGAGAAAGAGAGGGAGAAATTAACCGTTGCTGTCCCAGTTCAAAGTTAACAAAACTATAAAAGCCAGAAGGTGCCAGTGTTAGAAACTAAGAGGATTACTTGTAAATAACCAGTCCTGGGCTTTTCTCGCAGTTGGTTCTACGAGTGTGCTTCAGTTTACCTTATTGTAGAGAGAAGAGTTGGAAGCCTTGAGATTTTTGCAACATTGCTATTTTTGATTTGCTTGTTTTGTAGATATCGTATTCTTTATTCAATATTCAGATTAAAAACAAATAAGACTTTTTAGTGATTTAAAATAGAGTTCTTTGGCATTTATTTCAAAGATTAACCAAAGTAAAGGGACAAACACAATTCGCGAAAACATGCAAAACCTCTTTAAGTTGAATTCAAACACTTAGAGTTTAATAAGAATATCCCAAACTGTTTTTGTTTAATAGTATATCTGTTTATAACTTAACTTTAAGTTTTGTGACTGGATTTAAGAATTCAGAGTTTGGTGTTTCTTCACCACCGGCAGTATTAATATTTGAGACCTGTAGTTTGCAACAATTTTATTTTTTATTTTTATATTTTGGTGAGGAAGATTGGCCCAGAGCTCACATCCATGCCAGTCTTCCTCTATTTTGTATGTGGGACACTGCCACAGCATGGCCTGATGAGTGGTGTGTAGGGCCACACCTGGGATCCAAACCTGTGAACCTGGGCCACCAAAGCAGAGCACACACACTTAACCACTACACCACTGGGCCAGCCCCTACAACAATTTTAAATGTTGTTTTCAGCCTGATGTCCTAAAACTAGTCTGTCAGCTCTTAATTATGGGTACCTATTGGGTGTCACATAATGCGAAAAAATCTCACAAGGGAGTTTGGAGATCTGGCTCTGCCACTTACTTGCTGTGAGACCTTGTGCAAGTTCTTTAACCTATCTGTGCCTCACTTATCTCATCTATAAAATGGGCAAAAAAATTCTGCTTAAAAAATGGTTTAAGGGGGCTGGCCCCGTGGCTAAGTAGTTAAGTTCGTGCGCTCCGCTGCAGGCGGCCCAGTGTTTCATCGGTTCGAGTCCTGGGCGCGGACATGGCACCGCTCATCCAGCCACGTGAGGCGGCGTCCCACATGCCACAACTAGAAGGACCCACAACTAAGAATATACAACTATGTACCGGGGGGATTTGGGGAGAAAAAGGAAAAAAATAAAATCTTAAAAAAAAAAAGGTTTAAGATTGCAGACTTGTTTTTACCTCCACTCGCTCTCTCACTGAAATGACAGGAAAAAGATTTTTTTTAAGTGAAAATGCTTAAGGACAAAAAGCTCCCAGAGGATAAGTGGACAAGAAAGGTGAATGTATTTTAGGGAAATGGAAGGCAGTCCAAAGTGTGGTAACAGACGGCAGAATCGAGGAAGCTGAAGCCTAGCCTCTTCCGAGAGAGGCACTGATGAGAAGCGAGGCAGTTCCTGTGAGAACCTCAGGGAAATAACCAGTGGAGGCCTTAGTACCACAGAAAGCAGGGCATGGTGAGGCCATCACCTCAAAGCAACGGGATGGGTTGAAAGTCTGTGAAAGGAGTTTAAATTCTTCACATCCTTCCCCAACCCTGTACAGCCAGATGACCACCTCTCCTTCCTGCCTACATGAGACTAGGTATTATATTGAGCACTTGCCCTCTAAAGGCTCTGGACTCAGGGGCATTCCCCCAGCAGGGTGCAGCTAAGCCCCTGGGCTGAAAACAGTGGAGTGGGCAAGAGCAGATTTTTTTTTTTGTCTGCATACTAAACAGTGAGTTTCTCAGCCCCTTTCCAATACCTGCTAGCCAGGGCCCTAACAGAAGGAGATGGAAAGATTCTTTTCTGGGGAAAAAACCAAAATTGAATGGCCCTACAGAAAAGTCCATTTGGGGATTGTCTTGATGGAAAAGCAAGCTCACCACCTCCTTTCACTGAAGGCTACTGGTTGCCATGCCCCTTCCATGCACAGTTTTTAGTTCTTCCCTCATCTGTGGCAATAGACAGCCAGACCTCTCCTAGCATTGGAGAAAAGTCTCTAACACGGTAGATAAAGGGTAAAACAGACAGAAAAAAGGGACTTGCTGCAAATAAAGATAAGGCCAGAAATAGAAAGAAGAGTTCAGGAGGACTATTCTTTGCTGTCCTCAGAGAGATATTGTAAACATCTAACAAAAGTGTTATTAAAAGCAATAACAATTAGAATAAGAATGAGCTTCTTTAATATTGAAAACATTATAGCCAAAATTTAAAATTCAGCACAAGACTTGGAAAACAGTCTATCTCAGAAAGCAAAATATAAAGGCAAAGACATGGACAATAAGAGAGAACAGATAAGGAGTGGGCCTCATGGCGTAGTGGTTAAGTTTGTGTGCTCTGCTTTGGTGGCCCAGGGTTTGTAGGTTTGGATCCTGGGTGTGGACCTACACACCACTCATCAAGCCATGCTGTGGCAGCATCCTACATACAAAATAGAGGAAGACTGGCACAGATGCTAGCTCAGCAACAATCTTCCTCAAGCAAAAAGAGGAAGATTGGCAACAGATGTTAGCTCAGGCCAGTCTTCCTCACCAAAAAAAAATAAAGAGAGAGAAAACAGATAAGAAAATTAGAAGCTCAATCCCAGGGCTACAGTGTCTGTCTGGTAGGAATGCCAGAAGGAGAGAAGTGAAAGAAAATGGAGGTGAATTTAGGAGACAGTAAGTATCAGGAAAAATTTCAGAGCTTCGTGAAGGGAGTGTTTTCTAGAGCTAAATGACAAATCTTTGAATTGGATCGGCTCCCTGAGTGCCCAGCATAATAGATGAAAAAAGACTCACTCCAAGCCATACCACTGAAATTTCAGAACACCAAGAAGAGAAAAGCAGGCCATGTATAAAGGATCAGCAAGCAGAGTGGGATTGCATTTCTAAACTACGACCAGAAGATAGTGGAGAAATGCCTTCAAAATTAAGTTGGGAAAATTACTTCCCATCTAGACTTCTTTACCCAGCCAAACTGTCAGAGTAGAAGAGACGAAAGGCATTTTTTAGACATGCACCTTCTTTTTTCCCAGGAAGCTACTGGACAATGAATTCTAAGCAAAATGAGGATGTAACTCAATAAATAGAATTGAGAATATTTTAAGTATCTTAGAACTTGGAAAAAATGCTACTCGGTGTTAGACAGATCTTTGAAATATTTGGGGGGAAAATAGTAATAGGTGTATAGAGACAAATCAAATGAAAAAAATCAAGGCAATTAATATCTCCAGGATAAACAAAGTAATATAATAAAGGAAACATTCATAGTATATTATTGGCGGATCAGTGAATAATATTTACGTTGTCATATCATATAAACACTGACTATTGATTTAACCAAAAATTGTGATTTTTAATGTTTTGGGAGGTTGAGGATGGTGATGGTATATAATACTACTATAATAAGGTAATATATAATGTGGAAAGCTGATGAATCCAGACACAATGTGAGGACATTATTTAGAAAACTGAAGGAGGCTGCCTCTGGGGAAACAACAGACTAGGAGCTGGATTCAGCAGACTGCTGTTTTTATTATGACTTTTAGTACTATTTGATTTTTAACCATATGTGTATATTACTTTGATAAAAAATGCTAATAAAAAATAAAATAGGCATACCAATAATATTAGTTTCCTCCTGGAGAAAAATTATTGTTTAATAGTTATATTTGACTTAATTATAAAAATATAGTAGAGTCTTACTATGATGAGATTTTCTAGAAAGTGGACTTAGTCTAAAGCAGTTCAGATTTAGCCTGTAGGTGAGAACTGCAGCCTTGAAAATACCGAGGGGACTAAGAAAACAATCAGCACTACCCGGAAGACAGTCACATGTGCGCCTGCGCATCCAGTCCTGGGCCTGAAATAGGCCCCCAGTGAAGATGTGGATGTGGAGTTTGTGTTCTACCACAAAGCTGTGGTTGCAGAACCTTGGCTGCAGGATGAAAGGTAGGACTGTCTCTGACATTTTGATCTTAGTTGCTACTCCTACCCTGTTGCTAGTGTTTCTTTCCCTTAATAAAATAAATTGATTTCCTTGTCCCTTGGAAAGCCTCCAGACTACTTTCACTCCCTCAACCTGTGCTTTCTGGAATCATTTTCACATATCACATTTGTTAATTTTAGCTCTTGACTTAGTTCCAGTAAGACTAGGCAGGAACACAGACCATCACCTGATCTAGGAATAGTAGTCCTCTTTTGGAAATAACAATAGCTACTGTTTATCGAGCACCTTCCCTGCGTTACTTCTAATCTTCATAACCCTGTGAGGTAGCTTCTTATGACCACCCCTCAATTTTACAGATGAGAATATTGAGGCTCTGAAAGGGGAAGTAGCTTGCTCAGGCCACCATAGTGAATGGCAAATCTGAGGTTCAGAGCTGGGCTGTATGATGTCATAGCTCATTCAGCCTCCACTGCATTGCCTCTCCCTCTAGCCTGGTTTGCCCAGTCCAGGGTCACCACGCCTTTGTGACACTTGACCAATAAGTAGTACTGTCTCACTGAAAACTTAAGAGACTTAAAGAGATGCATGTGTGTTCTTATGCAGTGGCAAAAATGAGTACGATTGCTGTGATCTTCTAAGTTGTATTCTTCTTCAGTTGGACACACACTGGACCCGCAGAGCTAGAGAACCCGCAGGCTCTCCCTGGGCAGTCTTTGCAGAGTCAGAGGAAGTGGGCTTTGTTAGCATGTGCATATGAAATAGCACGCGCATACCTCAAGATCTTTGCTCTTCCCCCCTTAAAGTTATTGGCTGGGCTGGTCAGTGAGTTCTGGGATCATCTGGTCCTGGAGGGCCCAAACCAGGCCCCATGGCAGAGTCACCTGTCTCCTTCCTCCCTCACTCCCGTCCTGCTGCTGCCAGGTGGAGCTTCTGCATCCTGCATCCTTTGTCCTGTGTCCTGCCTCCTTCCCTTGACCCACTTCTGTGGTGGGCCCCTGCTTTCCCCCACTTTTTGAATAAGATTAAACTCTAAACTTTACAAAAATTCAGGCTTTATCCTAAAATCTTCAGAGAAGAGTCCTCTTTTGATAACTTGTTCTAGGGTTGTGATACGTTTCTTAAATTCAAAAATTGCTTTCAAATGAATAAATTTGCAAAGTATCTATTCCCGTTTGTCCTAGTCCCAGTGAAAATAAGAAGCAACTCTTGCCTCTTCCAAATTGGTGGGTTTCAAACTGAAGTTTGCACACAGATCATCTGGGGAACTTGTTAAGATACAGCCCATTCCACATATTCTGCTTCTGCAGGTCTAGAATGGAGACCAAGAGTCTGCAGTATAAGCAAGCACTGCAGGCAATTCAAAATAGGTTGTCCATGGACCATGCTTTTAGAAACACAGCTCAAATCACAGACTTTAAACTAATTAAGGACCTTTCTTCTTTTATTCTTAACATATTTTAAAATATTCTTAAAGTTCTTATTCCCTGAATGATTTTATTTTAAGACATATTTTTCCAACAGTTAATGATTTTTATTTCATCCTCTGGCTTTGCTCATATTATCCACCTTTCACTTAAACTGCAAATTCTGTGCTGTTTTGGAAGGTTCGAGGACTGCGGACCTTACTGCTTCCCAGCTGTGTGAACTTGGACAGAGTACTTCCCTCTCTTTCTCCCTTCTCCCCCGCTGTTTCCTTACCTGTGAAATGGAATTAAACTTCCCAAGATTCATAGGATTGTTTTGAGGCTTGTGCTGGGCACATATTAGGCTCACATTAAAAGTCTTTTTCATTCCTTTGTCTCTTTTTTCTTTCTTTCGTTTAAAGTTAATGCCTTTGAGGTTTAAGATTGCTTAGAGGGAATCCTTCTTGGGCCTTTCATTCTGGTAAGAAGATTGAAGCTTTCCTTTATTTGCTTGTAACAATGCTTTTTGTATTTTACAAGTGAGTTTTGAAAGCATCAAAAGCTGGATCTGGAAAGAACAGTCTGGGTTTGATATGATTGTGTACAGTTTGATGATATTTTCAATATTCATTGCTGCTATCAGAGTGTTTGCCAGACCTGTTGATGCATGGTTTTATAACTACAATTTAAAACATTTGGACACAGTTTATAAGCCTTACTCACCTAAAGAGTATTTAAGAGGATAGGGGCTGGCCCGGTGGCGCAGCTGTTAAGTGTGCACGGTCTGCTTCGGGAGCCCGGGGTTCTCCGGTTCGGATCCCAGGTGCGGACATGGCATCACTTGGCAAAAGCCATGCTGTGGTAGGCGTCCCACATATAAAGTAGAGGAAGATGGGCACGGATGTTAGCTCAGGGCCAGTCTTCCTCAGCAAAAAGAGGAGGATTGGCAGCAGTTAGCTCAGGGCTAATCTTCCTAAAAAAAAATAAATAAATAACAGGATAAGATCATTTTAGACCCAAGAGCAGAATATTTGTAATAGTGATTATTTTTTTAAAAATAGGGGCTGGCCCTGTGGCCAGGTGGTGAAGTTCGCGCGCTCCGCTGCAGGCCGCCCAGTGTTTCATTGGTTTGAATCCTGGGTGCGCACATGGCACTGCTCATCAAACCACGCTGAGGCAGCATCCCACATCCCACAACTAGAAGGACCCACAATGAAGAATATACAACTATGTGCCGGGGGGCTTTGGGGAGAAAAAGGAAAAAAAATAAAATCTTTAAAAATAAATTTATGTTTCAATATAAAGTACTTCACATGCAAACAAGTGTCTGGGCCTATAATAACTGATAGTATTCAAGGATATGGTTAGAATTGCAAAAATGCCTACTAATGTATAATTCTTGGCATTAAGCGGCCAGTTTGAATATAGCTCTTTAAATCTGAAATTCTATATAATGACAGACTTTATTATAGTCTAGTCCAAAGCCCTTGAACTTTCCAAAATGGTACCAAAACATACAGTGTATTTTTCAGCTTGTTTGTACTGGTGGTACCCTTTTGAATTTTATTATTGGCTTTACACTTGGAGGTTGAAAGGTTCAAGACAGCACTAAACAAGTCGGCAGTCATTACTTGCAGGCTCTCTAAACTGACATTGACAGTGTCTCCCAGAATCTAGGTAACATCCACAGTCACTGCAGTTGTCACCTGGTGGCCCTGTAGTTCTGGGTGTCCAGGTGATGGGAACTGTGTCCCTCCCTGACAGTGCCTTCTTAGGTGCTCATGAGGCCTGACCTGGTGCTGCAACACTGACCGTGGGTCCACTCAGTTGCACTAGAAACACAGTTTGTACATTGATTAGAATTTGGCAGGACACTTCTAAAAAGTTAATGACGCCCTGGCTGAGAACCCCTGTGATACACACTAGTCGCATCCAGTCCAATCTTGAATTTTTATGTGCTATTTTTGGCAGACCTAAATGAAGATCTTGTTACTTAGCCGTTCCTGGTGTACTGAAGATACTGAGCTTCTTGTCATTACAGGATAGGCTGGAAAGTGTAACACATGAGTCCAGCTTTGCCTGTGGGGCCGATCCCAGTAGGCAGGAGTCTCTTAACCAAAGGCTTCCTCTGAAACATGTGACAACCTTAGTTCTTTAACCAAAGATATAGATGTCCAAAGCTTTAATCTGCTTGGAATTTATTCTTGGCCAGAGGGGGCTGGGTAATCCACTGGTCAGGAACCTGATCCTGGATCCAGGTATACCTGGGTTGAGTCCAGCCCTGCCTGTTTCCCGCTGTAGGACCTTTGGCAAGGTGCTTGACTTCTCTGAGCTTCAGGTTTTTACGTGAAGAATCGGGATAATAATTCTATTTTCCTCACAGGATTCTTGTGCAAATACAATGCAGTAATGGACAGGCCCTGCTTCCCACAAGAGTCTGGCACACAGGAGGATCTCAATCCATGTCAGCTCTTAGTAATCATGTGCTCCAAGATGTGGACTAGCTCGATGTTTCTCCCTGATGCAGTTTAGTTATGTGACATTATTTATTAAATACTTTCCTTTTCCTATTGTTATGGAAACTTACCTGATTTTTATTAAATTACTTGGTAGGATTGGGTTCCCTATTGTTTCCCACTGATTAGATTTCTGGTTTTGTGCCAAGTAACACATTATTGTGATTATTGTTATTTTATAATACATTATGATATTGTCTATTTTAGTCCTGACCAGAGTTGTAAGAAGGTTTGAGCCCAACATAGCAATGAAATGGGTTTTAAACAACCGTACCCCGTGGCACTCACCTAACAAGGAAAAAAGTTCTCTGTTGAAGAAAATGAGGCAAAGAAGGGATGCCGGCCCTGCCTCTAATGAGTTCTCATTGTGCAGACTAAATTCCTCTTACATAGAATCAGAAATTATGTTTGAATTTGAACTTGCACATCCCTTCTGTTTCCAACGGTCTCCTAGTCTGAATGTATGATTTGTGAAATGTGTTCCATACTTGGGTAGTTGTCATGTGGGTTCGGCTCTCTGATTATTCATTCCTTAGACACCCGTTGAGTTAGCCTTAATCACAGTAAACTCACTGAATATAAATGAGATCAGTATTGGTAATTCCAGAGGAATTTGCGTTATTCACCAACACTCTCGGGACATAGGGTTTGCCAGGGCACGGCGTACGGTGGAAGTCGGCCTTAAGCGGTGCAGCTTGGGGGCATCTCATGCCACAGAGATGCACAAGGTTTCTAAAGTGGTGCGGAGCGGGCCTGCGCTCTGCGACATCCGGAGTAGCCGGTATCTTTCTTGGGGTTTTAGGACTGCGCTTCCCAATGTCGAGAAGCACCAAATGCCGCGCTGAAAATCAGTCCCCCTGCTGACCAAGAAATTGGCCCCAGCTTGGTTGTGGCCCGCGGTAACGGTCTAGGCCGGGCCTTGGGAACGCCGGGAGCCTGCGGGTCCCGGCGCGGCGCCGAGGGGGTTAAGGCGGCCGAGCGGCGGGGGCGGGCCTCGCGGGCCGGGCTCGGGGCCCTTTGTTAACGGGCGCGTCCGAGCGGAGACGGAGACGCGGCCGCGGCCGTGGGCGGGCGCGGGGCGGCGGCGAGGCGGCATGGCGGGGCCGCGGGGGCCCGCGGGGGCGCGCGGGGCCAGCGGGCAGAGCCGGGCCTGAGCGGGGCGGCGGAGCGAGCCGGGGAGCCCGCCCCACGCCGCCGGCGCGCGAAGATGTTGGAGATCTGCTTGAAGTTGGTGGGCTGCAAATCCAAGAAGGGGCTCTCCTCGTCCTCCAGCTGCTACCTGGAAGGTGAGCGCCGCGCCGCCGCCGGCGGGGGTCGAGGTGGCCGCGGGGGCACCGGCCGGGCCTTCCTAGGCCTCGCCCGCGCGGGCGCTCCCTCTCCCTCCCTCTCTGTCTCTCTCCCTCTCGTTCTCCCTCTCCCCACCCCCCCTCCTTCTTTCTCTCGACCGCCCCTGGGCGCTGCCCCTAGCAAGGAGGATGCGGGGCTCCGGCCCCGCTCGCTAACCCCGGGAGAGCCCACGTCGCGGGGCCCCAGCTGCGGGGCTCTACCCGAGAAAGTTTGAGAAAGCGAACTCTGCAGGCCTGAATGGCCTTGTGAGCCCACATTGTGGGATTTCCACCGTTAATTGGGAATTATGTGTCAAAAAGGTCTGCCCGTGTGTTTGTGAAACATATGATTTTCATTAAGTATCGTGTACAAAGGGAACACAGCTCTACCATTTATGGATACAGAATTTCAAGTGATCTTTCCACTCCCCCCACCCCCACCCCAGTCTTATCTACAGACCACGAAGAGGTCTTAGGAATTTTCTCTCTTTGGGGAGGAGAAAAGAGAAATTACACCAGATTTTAAGAAGGCGTTTTGAATGAGTTGGGAGTCCTTGGGGAGGGGGACCTCGTGTTAGGTTCCCTCCTGAAGCCTCAGGGCCAGCAGCATTTCACCTCACCTTCTTTCCCTTCCACTCTCCTTTTCTTCTCGAATCCGTTTATTTATTTGTTTGTTTCTTTCTTTCCTGTTACTTGTCTTTCACTTCTTGGTAAGGTGACAAGTGAAAAAAGCCAATTGAGGATGATGAGCAGTCGTCATTTTGTAACCTCAAGGTGGACCTAAAATTGATCTGATTGAGGGCCTGACTGGTTGTCCCAGACTCTTGCTTTCAGCAGAAGGGCTAATAGTGCTTCAGAGACGTAATCCTGCTTGTGTTTCTCTGTCATTTTCTTTTTAAGACTCAAAGTAGGAATAGAAAGATAAAGCTCATCTTAGAACAAGTAGGATTTCGCCTCTAGTGCCGTGAAGTTGTAATGTTTTTCAAGTGAAGAACAGATAAATGGAGGCCTCATTAATTGTCTAACCTGTTTTTCTTTTCTTTCCAACTTTTTGACTTGAGGGTCTGCCTGGCGTCACATGTGCAGCCCAGACCATAAAGACCAATGGGTGTTGTAGGTGAGACCTGTTCGCCCTTCTCGCCCAAGATGTGCACGTCGGTCCCCTTCCCTCTCTGGGGTTTCAGGCCTTGGAGGAGGCTCATCCAGATGGAGTGAGCTCACAAAATCTAGCTTTTAGGGGGAGGAGACGGTTTATTTGTCTCTACAAGTTGGCATTTGAGCAGCCAAAATCATCTTCAGTTAATATGTCGCTTCTTTTCCAAGTTGCTCAGAATTCTGAACACACTCTCATTTCCATCTGTAATGAGTTAGTGTTAGGCATTATCATCTCCGCTGCGCAGATGCACGCCGAGGGCGGGGGAGATGAATGGACTTTTGTAACAGTGGAGCTGGAGGAAAGTTCAGGCCACAGTGAAGCTCTGACTTTGTTTTGTTTTCCTGAGGGTAAATGAGAGATTTAGTATGTACCTGGCTGGTTTAATTATTGTTTTTGAGGAAAAAAATCTAATATAAAGTGTCTTATTCCAGTCCACCAGACTGCTTTGGGTCAAGGCTTCATCTAGGAAGGTATCAGTCTAGGAATTTTCTTGGTATTGAGTGTTCCTTATTTCATTGTTTTTTTAATTGGAGATAGTAAATGGAATTATTGTTTTGTAGTTGAGAGAATTTAACAAACCTCAGTAATGGTTTCTTAAATACTGGACGTGCTGTTAGTCTCTTGGGAAACACAGTTGCCAACATCTGGATAAGTAATCCAGCCTTTCCATTTTTACTGACGTCTAAATCAGTCAGTCGGTGTTTACTGACACCACTTGGGGCCCCGGCATCCCAGGTCAGGAGGAACATTGAGTATGGTTGAGTTTTCCATTCTGTCCAAGAAGACTCGGCCATGAATGCCACTTGATCATGCATCTACTTGCTCCTTGGGCCTAGCTGTCAAAGCAACAATTATTAAATGCTTACTGTGTGCCAGGCACTGTTTCAGGATTCTGTATGATTTAATTTGCACATTTCTCATGATGGCTCTGTGATTATTTCCATTTTATAGATGAGGAAACTGACGCACCAAAAGGTTAGGAAACTTGTCTAAGGTCGCAGAGCTAGCAAGTGGTGGTGCTGGGATTCGAATCCATGCTGTCTGGCTCCGAAGAGCCCAGTTTTGGCCACTCCATGCTTTAGCGACTGTCACTGTTGATGTCCTTTGGAACTCTCTGTGGATGTTAAAATGGAGTCTTCAGAAACACTCTGACTAATGTCTGAAATAGGATAGTCTGTCTTTCTCTTCTAGAAACCTAATAGTTGTAAAAAAGATGACCTTTAGCAGTAGAATTAAACTTTTTAAGTGTATATTTTACAATAGCTGTACGTGGTAAAGGATTCTAAAGGGTATTTGCTGAAAGTTGTGTCTCCTCTCCTGTTTCCCTACGCCAGAAGTAATCACTCCGGAGCTTCTTGTGTACCTTCTAGAAGTATTTTATGCATACATAAGCACTTAGAGCGTTTGAATTTTGTGCTCCACCTTTGTGGAAATGCATGTTTGCAGCAGTATCTATTCACTGTGGCCACATTTACCTTGCAATCTTTGGTGTGCTTCAAACGCGGAATTTTCTGATTTATTTCTCCCCCTAGAGACGTGAAAGGAAGCAAACGTGAACAGTAGCCATTTGAATTCAGTGTTTTCCAGTTTATCTTGTTTGTTCATGTGTTTGTATTCACATACATTGTACGTGAATATTGCACATGCACATGTTCTTTAGTTTGGAATCAAAAACTAATGACTGTGAAGTGAACTCCTCTCGAACTTTCAAAATTTATTTTAAGGACCCGCTTTTAAACGCTTCTTTCTAGCAGTTAACTTTCTGGCAAATGCTTTATGTGGTGCCAGCCACGCAGATACACTTTTAGAACTTCTGCTTCAGAGAAGCTTATGCTGTCATTCTAAATACTCTGTCCTGAGGTCATCAAATACTTCCCTTGTTTAGTAACAAAGAAAATCTGAGGCTCTTTCTGTAACCTAATATAAAGCCAGTGAGTCCTTTTCATTTGAGGTTGCGTTAAAATGTTGAGCATTTCTGACGTGACGGGCCTTGGCACTAAGTGCTTCGTAGACGTCCTCACTTAGTTCTCAGACCAGCGCCGTGAGGTTTGGAGAGGAGAGGAGGAAGGAGGACCTCAGTTCACTTTGGTTGGAAATACTTTTGAGTTTGGGGTGGAAGAGCCCAGTTTTTGTCTGAACTCTCTCTGCTTCTCTGTTTCCTTACCTCTCAGATAAAGAGAACAAACATCCTCTGTCCAGCCCACCTTAGAGGATCATTTTGAGGAGCTGTGAGATGGTTCAAGTGAAAGTTCTGAAACCAGCAACGTGTTCAACGTGTGTATTTGTACTGACGTGCAGTTCCTTTGACATGTCCTTAAGTCCAGACAGTTTTGGGGCTAGGGTATTGCTAAGGTTCCATTCTCATGTGAGGCATGCAGCTCCAGAGCCAGCCAGCCTGGACACGGATGCCAGGCGTGCTCCCCGGTGACCCTAGGCATGTTGCTCTCTGAGCCTCGGTGCTCTCATTTCTATAATAAGGCTCATAGTAGTCCCTATCTCACTGAGTTGGGAGAGTCACATGAGAGATTTCATTTAAATTATTTAGCACAGAGCAAGATGTTAGCATCTGTTAGCTGTTGTTATTTTAAACAAACATTTAGCAGTCTAAAATGTTGGCGTTGCCACTTTGTCTAATGGCTGAAGTGATGATAGAATTGAGCTGAACCCACCCAAAAGTTTTTCTTATTGTTAACAAAAGTGTTTCTAAGTTTGCTTCAATGCATTTAATTAATACTTCCTGTCCTTGGTTTTAAGGAAAAGTATCTTCCCTTTCTCTGACCCTCTCTGATTCCCAGGGTGAATATTTTAATTGTGGAAGAAAAGATCCCATTGGTTCATGGTTGGCATCTTATTTCTTCTCTCCAGAGGCAGTATTTCCACAGCTCTAAACATCTAAAAACTGAAAATCTCATACTCCTTATTACCTTGTTGTAAAATTGAGTCATAATTTTGCCAGTGTAATCACTGATCTGAAATAGAAACAGGAAAAATTATCTATGGGTAGGTTTTTTTTTGAGGAAGATTAGCCCTGAGTTAACTACTGCCAATCCTCCTCTTTTTCTGAGGAAGACTGGCCCTGAGCTAACATCTGTGCCCATCTTCCTCCACTTTGTATGTGGAACGTCTACCACAGCCTGGCTTTTGCCAAGCGGTGCCATGTCTGCACCCGGGATCCAAACCGGTGAACCCCGAGCTGCCGAGAAGCAGACTGTACGAACTTAACTGCTGTGCCACCAGGCCGGCCCCTGTGGATAGGTTTTTAAAATATATAACAACATTGTACAACATGATGACTATAGTTAGTACTGTATTGTATATTTAAAAGTTGTTAAGAGAGTAGATCTTAAAAGTCCTCATCATAAGGAAGAAAAATTTTTAATTACGTGTGGTGATGGATGTTAACTAAACTAATTATGGGAATCTTTTCTTAATATATACGTATATCAAATCATGTTGTATACTTTAAACTTATACAATGTTATATGTCAATTATATCTCAATAAAACTGGAAAAAATATGAAAGAACTAAAGATCAAATGGGACATTGGAAGAATTTAACTTTTCCTCTGTAATGGTGGATCATAATCATAATTAAGCAAAGAAAAATAATTTATAAAATAAATTCTTAGGTTAATGTTTTTTTTTTTTTTTTTTTTTTTACTTCTTTTACTTACTTTTTTTTAATGGAAAATTTTAAACCTATAATGGAAGCACACAGCATAATGAACTCCCTTGTACTCATCACCCAGCTTTAACAATTATCAGCTTATGGTCAAGTTGATAGGTTTTCAAGGTTTTCTTGCCTAGTGAAGTTATAGTTTCTAAAGCCATTTGGAAGAATAGCTTGCTAGTTAGCGACTTTTAAGAGTCTAACTTTGTCCTCAGATAATGAGAGTTGTTATTTTCTGAAGTTGGTTTTCAAATCTTTCTTTCTTAACCCATGCCGTAGATACTTTCTTATACTGTCTATGTCAGTTGATGGTGATAAGGAAGACAGACAGACAGGTGAGGGAGACAGAGAAGCATTTGGGAATTAGAGAGGAGGAAGGAGGAATGGAAGACAGACGCTGGAAGGCAAAGACAAAAAGACAGGTTGAAACAGAAAGGGAAACAAAGGAGAGAGGGAAGGAAGACAGTGAGGGGACAGGGACAGAAGGGGGATGGCCGGAGGGGTGGGGGAGAAAGAAAAAAAGCAAGATTGTGAGAGAGAGAAGTGCCAGAGACAGTGATGGACTGTCTGGGTGGCTGATGGATAGAGAACTGGAGGGGAGGCAGCTGAGGCACCTCGCTCGGCTTCCACGTCCTCCCCTCTCGTGCTGGAGTCCACCTGATAGGGTCGTGGGGGTTTAGTGCAGATGGAGTGCTTGGTGCAGAGCTGGCACTCAGAAGGGATCAATAACCATTAGCTGTCATTCTCTCCCATTCAGTTGCGTAAACTTTAACCTCATTACTCTTAAATTCTCTTTAGAGACCTAATTCTTTTTTTTTTTTAAGATTTTATTTTTCCTTTTTCTCCCCAAAGCCCCCCAGTACATAGTTGTGTATTTTTAGTTGTGGGTCCTTCTAGTTGTGGCATGTGGGACGCCACCTCAGCATGGCCTGATGAGCGGTGCTGTGTCCATGCCCAGGATCCGAACCGGCGAAACCCTGGGCCACCAAAGCAGATCTCACGAACTTAACGACTCGGCCACGGGGCTGGCCCCTAGAGACCTAATTCTTATCAATCTTACCAGTCCTCAAATTTAGCCAATAGTGTTGTACATTGAATACCTTAAAATTGAATTTAAAGGCTGGCCATAAATAGAATTAGCCACTGCTTTTTGGAGTCAAAATACCTTTTTTTGGTCACGTTCAATTACTCAGATTAGCAATAGAAATAATACTGGCTAACAAGACATTCTGGGGAGATGGCCTGCCGTTGGGGAGCCCCTTTACTTCAGTGACTCAGCTCTAAACGGACCCAGGAGTCCTTGATGACACTTTCCCAGAGAACAGGAAATCTGAAACGAGTGCTTTCAAATCATCCCAGGCCTGGCGGCAGAGGGGGAGGCTTTTGGCCTACTGCAAAGGGCCTGTGACAGGATGCAAATGAGGCTTTATGGTTAGCAGGCTCACTGCGGGCAGTTTGAGTCAGGGCCAGTGCAGGGGTTCGTGGAACAGACAAAACGTGTGTGGAGGCCTCAGGGCTCTAACCAGGGGGCGGTCTGCCTGTTAGGAGACTGTAACAAAGCCTATTTCCTTTGAAAGCACAGAGAAATGGACTTTTATGTTACACCTTCTTTTAGGATCTTGGTCATGGTTTACAATCCATTAAAAAAATTATTGCATTTCCTAGATTTTTATAAAAGTTTTCCTGGTCAGGTTACATTTGCTTTTCATATTTACTGTCTGTCATTTCTATTATTGCAGGTTAACAGATAATCAAGGTGCAGGCTTCAGCCATGACTTAATATTTTACCTTGTTGCCAAAGACCGAGAGGTGCAGGGTGTTCTACATATGAGTTCTTTCTTTTTTTTTTGAGGAAGATTAGCCCTGAGCTAACATCTGCTGCCAATCTTCCTCTTTTTGCTGAAGAAGACTAGCCCTGAGCTAACATCCGTGCCCATCTTCTTCTACTTTACATGTGGGACGCCTACCACAGCATGGCTTGATGAGCAGTGCTGTGTCCGCACCGGGATCCGGACCGGCAAACCCCAGGCCGCCGAAGCGGAACATGCACACTTAACCGCTGTGCCACCGGGCTGGCCCTACATACAAGTTCATTTTAATACACAGGAGCCGGTACTGTATGTCCTGCACAGCGCTATGCAGGAGTCTGCATTGCTGAAGATTCTATGATAAGAACGCGTGGTCTCTGCCCCAAAGGAGTGTACCATATTGTGGTGACAACAGTAAGTGAAGGAGTAATTGCCCTGTAGTGCCGTGCCCTAGTGCCAGATCCTACACCTGACGTTCCTGCAAAAATTCTGTCATGGGGGCCGGCCCAGTGGTGCAGCGGTTAAGTGCGCGTGTTCTGCTTTGGCGGCCCGGGGTTCACTGGTTCGGATCCCGGGTGCAGACATGGCACTACTTGGCAAAAGCCAGGCTGTGGTAGGCGTCCCACATATAAAGTAGAGGAAGATGGGCACAGATGTTAGCTCAGGGCCAGTCTTCCTCAGCAAAAAGAGGAGGATTGGCAGTAGTTAGCTCAGGGCTAATCTTCCTCAAAAAAAAAAAATTCTGTGCATGTAGGGTGAGCCCTCCTGACAGCCCAACTAGATGGATACCATTGTTGCCCTATTGTGTAGTTGAGAAACTGAGGCTCAGAAATTAGTATCTTTAAGACATGGTGGGCTGAGATTTGAACAAAGTTGTCCACCCTGGAGTCCAGGGTTAATGCACTGCAAGGGACATGTGAACAGATTCCTTACTGTGTGTTGCAGGGCGGTAATGGAAACAGACACCAGGTACCCAAGTGAGGGGAAGGGGAAGTAATCAATTGGGGGCAAGGCGGTAGGGAGGAGGAAGGACCAGCCAGAGGCTGACTATAGGTAGTGAGGTCAGGAGGATGAGCAGTAAGTAGGCTGGGAAGGCATTCCACGGAGAGTGTATGGCACTTGTCAAGTGCACACAGGTGAGGCAGCAGTGGGGTTTTGTGTGGGGGAAACTGCAATGCATTTGGGGAGTCTGGAATGAAAAGTAGGGGTCGTGGGAGAAGATGATCCCAGGCCAGACCCTGCAGGGCCTCCTCATGTGCCCTCTTGGGGAACTTGGACTTTTCCTATGGTCGTGGTAATAATAACAACCCAACCAGTTTTTGAGGGCCTGTTACATGCTAGGAGCAGTGTCCCCCACGTTATCTGCAAACTGCCAGCTACTCTGCAAGGCCCATGATAACTCTCTTCCTTACGGTGCTACAGAAGACACTTGCTAGTAAATGGGGACTGCGCATCGACAGGCAGGGCTGCCTCCCCAGCCTTCTCTCTTGCTCCTCTGCCAGCAGCCATCTCCATGGGACTTTAACAGGAGAGTGACTTGGTCGGGTTTGCATTTTAGAAAGACCCCTCTGGTGGCAGTGTGGAGGTGGAAGGGAGGGGGCAGGGTCAGAGAGGGAAACCAGTCAAGGGTGTGGTGAGTCATGGAAAGGACAGGACTGACCAGAGACATGTGGGAGGACAAGTGGCCCGAATATGGGTGTGAACTTACTGGGCCGAGGGCGGGGGGTCAGTGACAGGTGTTCAGAGTAGTTTGAAAGTGCTGGGGTCCCATTTTATGTGGGTCTTTCTGCTCCATTTCCAGTAACCGTAGACGTCTTTGACAGTGGGTCTCTTAGCAAGTGATATAGCAGCCCTGTGTGTTTTGCTGTTCGGTGGAGGGTGGGGGACGGACCGTGTGGGCAGAGAGGTTCATGTTTGGACTCCCGATGGGGGCAGCGGGGTGGAGAGTTCTCTTTGCTGAGACTGCCTGGCTGAGAACTTTTGAATGCAAAAAGCTTCCAGAAGAAACAGTTAAACTTTGGGCGAATTTAAATAACTTTGTTGTTTAACTTTTTGTTTTTTAAAGGAGATTTCTCTAGAAACCTGTTTAATTTATTGCCTATAATGCTCATAAGTGGGAAGTAATACAGCTGCATTTGTTTAAAAAGAAAATTGCATAATTTGGATTTCTCACTAATTTTTAGCTGCCTCCTTGGCCCCTCTCCCCGTCTGATCGCTGGGCTTCTCCTGACCCTAATCCATAGTGCAGGAGTTGTTGACCTGCAGGGCCCTCGGGGTCTGGGATAGAATTCAGGGCTCCACGTCCTGGGAGGGGAAAAGGTTAAAACTTTATTTCAGTCACCTCTAACTGAAAGTTAGTACTTCATTCTTTTAAGGATGTTGGTAACAAATCACAGTAATATTAGCAGTATTTGTGACTCTGTCACCAATAGAAATCATATATTTTCATATCATTTAACAGAGTGATTATTACTTATACTCATCACTACTTTGAAATGACAGTAGTTACCACTGGATCGTGTTATTTAATGTGTTAATAAAGAAGCATGTATTTAATGCATTAATAAAGAAGCTCTGTATCACAAATTTTTGAAAAGATTGTGAGGACTTTCAGTAAAATTGTTTGTCTTTCAGTCCTCCTTACTTATTTTATGCATTTACAAGCTTCCTTCTGAGGGGGAGGCCCTAGGCATCACCAGAGGGCCTGAGGCTCACGCCGTGAAGGCTCCTCAGTGGCCTTGGTGCGTCAGGCTGCCTCGGATCCCTGTGCTAATGCTGTTTCCCTTGCCGGCATGGTCTTGTTCGGGGGTCTACCTCCTTCTAACCCCAGTGAGCTGACCCCTCACAGCTCCTGGCCCTCAGTGTCTGTGTCCTGATAAATTAATCCACGGGCCGGCACTTGTCTTCTCTTAGACTTCGCTTCAGGCCATGTGAATTTTCATCCACTGTATTTCTCCCACAAGGAGCAGAGGCTGCGGGGTGACTCCTCGCGTCGTTACCACCCTGCTCCCCAGCAGCTGATGCAGTGGTTTGGGGTGCTGGGAAAATTCGGGTCAGTGTGCAGTTAATGCCAGGGCTATATTTAACTAAACTAGCTTTCAAAACAATTTTAACTGCTCCAGGTGAGGGTCTAAATTACAAAATAAAGGACTGTGTAGAGCGTAGATAAAATGACTTTCATCAAGTTCAACTTGTGGGAAATAATACTTTTCCTCTAAGCTCACTTTATAAGAAGTTGTATGAGACTGTTATAAACTGACTTGAGAATAGTCTGAGCATGATCTCATCAGTTGGAACAGAGCATGAAATAAAACACGAAGCCTTCCCTCTTTTCTGAAGGGTCTGTTTTATAGATTTTTAAGTTACAGAAATTCCTTGAACTGGAGGATAATAGTGAAAGACCCACAAAGGAAACAGGAATAAAGCAACAACGGTTTAAATAATTAAATGCGAGCAGAAGTAGGGGGGATGTTTCTCACGTCTGACACGCCCGCCCTGCGCCCTCCCCCACACAGAGCTGTCTCCGCAAGCTGGTGGTGCCGCGTAGCTGTAGCTGGCGCTCGCACTCCAGAGGGAACCGTGACCTTGGGCCCGAGCGCCAACAGGAAGGTGGGGAGCTTCCCAGGGATGTTTTTCCTGGAGGTGAAGTCACCCCTCCCCTCGGGACTGTGAAGTAGCAGGCCGCTGGAGTTCGTGCGCATCTTACCTCTTCCTGCCTGCCAGTGGTGGGCTCAGCAGCAGCAGCAGCCCCTGGAAGTCTAGACCAGATAAGCCATATCGGAGAATCTTTGGTAAACATTTTTGATCAGTGACTCGCAACTTTAAGACAGGATTATTTTTGTATATAATGGTCTTTAAACTGTACTTTAAAGACCCAAGCCATTTTCTTAGAATACTGTCCCAACAAGTTAATCATGCACGGCTCCAGAGAATTCTGTGGCATTGTTCTTAATGAATTTTCAAACAGTTTGATATTCTCATAGGTGAAGCCATAGCTTTTTGGAGGTTTGGAAGCATTTTTAAGGTATCACCGTTATTGGCGCCCAACTGGCTAATTAATGACTTTTCCACAGTTTTGTTGATGGGTGGAAACCTTTTCATTAACAGTATAGTGAAATAACAAAAGGGTTTTAAATGGGATGAGAGGCACTTTTGAAGATACAAATCTTAAATATATTTAAAATATGACTCTTTTCAGAAAGGATGCTACAGAAAATGTTCACTTAAAAAATGGAAGAATAGGGGCCAGCCTGATGGCACAGTGGTTAAGTGTGCACATTCCACTTTGGTGGCCCAGGGTTCGCTGGTTCAGATCCCGGGTGTGGACATGGCACCGCTTAGCATGCCATGCTGTGGTAGGCGTCCCACATAGAACATGGAGGAAGATGGTCACGGATGTTAGCTCAGGGCCAGTCTTCCTCACCAAAAAGAGGAGGATTGGCAGATGTTAGCTCAGGGCTAATCTTCCTTAAAAAAAAAAAAAGAATAGCAGGTGCTAAAATTTCTTTCCCAAGACTTAACAATAGCCAGAAGATCCACAGGAAGAACAGAAGAGGGGAGCTCTTTTGGACGCGTTTTGAATGAAGCCTTTGGGCTTCTTTAGGGGTCTGACTTCCTGACAGTGGGACTGGCAGAAAGTTCATGTATTAAGCAAGGAAGATTTAAGTGCGTTCTGCAACTTTAGCCTTGTAAGCTGTGATCATTTTTAAGGTTGACGAGTATAGTTCACTATGAAATGAAGCGAGGAACTTGGCGTTTGTACGTTGTGAGTCAATTTTGACATCAGCCTGGACTGGGAATTGACTGGAAGGGTTGGTGTTGGACTGTGGCTGTACTTGAGTGTCTCGATCCAGAGGCATGCATGAGCAATACTTCCCTTTGGGCTTCGGCCATTAATTTGTGGAATGGAGCAAGAACTGGAGAGGAAAATTGAGGGACTGCCTTGGATTTCCTGACGTCCTGTTGAATCAAAAGCAGTGGGAGGCCCTTTCCTTCCTGACAAAGGCCTCATCCCCTTGTATGAAATTCCCAGCATCTGTCTCCATGTTGGGGACAGTCCCTCTCTCACCCATGCTTCAAATCGATAGTCATCCCTGGGCAAGAGTCTATGTTCTGCCTATTCCAGGTGTTTTCCAGGCCACTTCCCCTGATTATGTAACTTTGATCAAATCCAGATGCTGCAGAATGTTTGATAGAAGAGGTCAAATGGCATTTGAGAAGAAAAGCGTTTCTGTATTCATGACTTTCGTTTCATTTCCTGTGTGGGCCCGGTCTGCCAGAGTCGTATGCTCATGGCCATGAGGTTGGGACACTAGAGGGAAACGCACAAATACTTTTTCAGGACAACTTGAGGAGATTTTGTCCTCCCCCACTGTACTTTTTCATGTTAGATGATCAATTATCTATGTGTCAGCTGCCTTCTATTTATAACAGTTTTTCTATTTTTGTAATTGTTCTCTGATTGTAGAAATAATCCACTTTCATTGTGAGAAATATGCCAAAATATAGAAAAGAATAAAGAAAATGTAAAATGTCTGTGATCCAAGCACCCCGAGTTAACTGCTGTTGCTGGTACTGTTAGAGCGCCACCCTGAGTTAACTGCCGTTCACGTTTTAGTGTAGTTCTTCTGGACTTTCAGTTTGTAGAAAATTGGAAATTGTTATGAGTATGTTCCCAAGCCATTTACACATTTTTTTTACGAAAGTGTTTTGAATGGCTTTATGACTATATTCTGTCTTATGGATGGACCACAAACTAACTTAGGTTGATAAATATTTTGTACTTTTTCTTTTCTGTGCTGTTATTTAAAAATCAGTATATACAAATCATTGTGTGGATCTCTTAGGATAAATTCCTAGAGGCAGATCAAAGGACATGGAATTTCTAAAACTGTTCATATTTCCAGAGGCAGTCCTAAAAATGGTACACCAATTTCTACACCAACTGCTAGCATTGTATCATAGTGGCCATTTCATTGGGTTCTTACACTGACTGTTAGCCTCAAGACAATGCATCTGCCAATTTGATGAAGAATTTGTATTTCTTTGATTACTAGTGAGGGAATTAACATGCTTTCCATGGTTACTGGTGATTTAAATTTTCTGTGAGTTGCTTATTCATGGTTTTGGTCCATTTTTGCATAGTGGAGGGATTTATCTTTTTCTTTTGACATGCAAGAGTTGTTTTAAGAATCCTTAAGAATCTTTTAGGAACCCTTTGCCTAATAGTTTTACTTAGTATAACGACGATAGAAGCTCTTTTGACTCGCTTCCACGTAACTGACTTGCTAAATTGACCAGCACGCCCCACTTCCTTCGTGAATCTTGCCTCCCCAGCGCCCACAGTATAAGGATGGGACAGCCCTCGGCCGCTGTCTGCTGCCCACTGCTCCTGCCACCTGAGTTTGGGCCACACCAACAGCCACTTTTGTTTCTTTCCAAATGTCTTTATTTCAGATATATTTGTTGTTTTAATCACTAGGATTTCACTGGTTTCATATTAACCAAGTATGAAAAGATAATTATTTCTGTGAAAATTAAGATGAATGCTTTAGACAGACTTCGTAAAGACAGGTAACTTTTAAAAAGTTGCTGTTGGACTAGGTGTGAGTGAGTCAGCTGTAACCAATGGGAAGGCATTGAACTGGGATTATACAGCAAATGGCTCTAAGTTCTCCCTCCCCCTGCAGGAAAGTGAAGCTGGAAGTGAGATGATGCATTATAGGTAGGACTTACAGAAGAAGACAACACCCAACTCTAATCGCATACCCACGCTCTAAAGGGCGGTCCTTGGCCCTGTGGCCAAGACGAGCGAACCAGCGTACGTTCAGGTGGGAGATCACGATCACGTATTTTAATAAAAACATAATTCCCTGCTTTACCAGCTTTTTTTGGTGTTAATTGATCAATTCCTGATCACGATGGTGCTAAATGTACTTTTTTTTTTTTTTAAACTTTTTTTTTTTTTTTAAAGATTTTATTTTTTCCTTTTTCTCCCCAAAGCCCCTCCAGTACACAGTTGTATATTCTTCGTTGTGGGTCCTTCTAGTTGTGGTATGTGGGACGCTGCCTCAGCGTGGCTTGATGAGCAGTGCCATGTCCGCGCCCAGGATTCGAACCAACGAAACACTGGGCCGCCTGCAGCGGAGCGCGCGAACTTAACCACTCGACCACGGGGCCAGCCCCGCTAAATGTACTTTTAAAGCCAATATAAATACTCTGAGAGTAGGGCCTCACTCATCACTAAGCCTTTCCCGCATTCTAGGAAATGGTAGTGTCACAAGACCCTCGTTCTTGAAACTGTCTTTGCCCTCATGATTCATAAGATGAAATTACCAAATACAGTAATGACAGAATTTGGGATTTACTCTTTTAGAAAAGCAATTGTTGTAGGGTTTCCTTCAGTCAATAGTACAAAAGCTAGAACCTTCATTATTTATCTTCTGTTGGTTTATTCCAGAGAGATATTTTAGAGATTGTCTGTTTCTGAAAGTTCTCGAGTCATGTTTCTAGAATTTCAGCCTAGTCCCTCAGGTGTCTTAGGTGCCTTCAGTGTTTATGTTTTGTTGTGTTTTGGTTTTGAAGCGAATACTGCAGAATCAAGCCCATTCTGAGATGGGTATTATTACCCAAGAAAAAATGTTTGAGGGTCATCTAAATCCATGAAGGGGGAAAATTAAAACAAAATTGTTTTGTTATCATTGGTGTTTGGCTTAAGCATATGGTAGATCCTTCCATTCTTTTCAAATTAGAATCCCCCCCCTTTTTTTAAAGTTTGATTTCTCATTGTAGTTTCCTCAAGTGAGTATTTGAATTTCACTCCATAATATCCTATAACTGTTGAGATCTACTTGGAGTAGACTTGCTGGTTTGAAAGAACCCTTGTCCATATCGTCATTATCACAGAGAAATTCTGGAAAGTTTGAGCAAAGTTCAAGAAAAAAGAAAGACAAGAAACTTAAGGAAAAAGTAATGATCCGTTTGGCCCTGGAGGGAATGATAGTCACATATTCCTCAGCTAAGAGGTGTGGGTTGGTTGTCAACTTTAGAATCTACCTGTAGACAAAACACGAAAGACTTTATTATTACAGAATAGAGGAAGGTATTAATTTTCACAACGTAAAAGAAAACGTAAAGGAGGCCATATTTGAGAGCGAGCATAGATGGGGGCAAGCTTGGAAGGAAGGTGGGTGCATCCTTGGCCCGTGAAGTAAATGGTTGAGAGACACGGCCCCTAGCTGAGAGAGCAAGAGATAGAGGTGAAGTCTTGTACCGACAGCCCAAAGGGACCTGGTAGAGGATGGCACAGGAGAGATGGGGGTGGGAGAGCAGGGGCTACAGTGAGGTGACTTCTATTCAAGGAGATGGGGAGGACCAAAAAATAGCTGTTCCCCTGGGTGTAGAGAAGAGTGGAATAGAAGATATTTGTCTCTCGTTATGGACCCTTCTGTACTATTTGATTTTTAAATTATGTGCATATATTAACTTTGATACGTTTAAAAATGTTATAAAGCAAGAAACTTTCACTCCATATTTTAACGTAAGCAACAGCAAAGACATGAGGATGGACTCTTTCCATTTCTGAGTTCGTTTTGGATTAACAAATTTAAAAAGCTTGAACTATTTGGGGGCAGTTTTTACCACCTTGGAACAAAAATACTTAGTGTTTTCCACAAGATTTGAGAAAGGAAGAGTCCGTTTTTTTTAACCACCTTTCTTACTAATACGTAATGTATACAGATGTTAAGAAATGAAATAAATGAGGAATGTATAATGTTGAGAACACAGGCCTTTTTTGCTCCTGAGACTAAAACTAATTTTTTTCCCAATTCTTCTTCCTGTTTCTTTCTTCTGTTTCCCTTTTTCTCTTCCAGAAGCCCTTCAAAGGCCAGTAGCATCTGACTTCGAGCCCCAAGGTCTCAGTGAAGCAGCTCGTTGGAACTCCAAGGAAAACCTTCTTGCTGGTCCCAGTGAAAATGACCCCAACCTTTTTGTTGCACTGTATGATTTTGTGGCCAGTGGGGATAACACTCTAAGCATAACTAAAGGTAAAACGGCTGTAGGCAGCTGCTGGTGGTTGCAAGAGACAGAAATCAGGGGAAACTGTGGCCTGACTGGCCACTCCTTTGCTGATTGAAAGAGCTGCTTTAAAGTTGGGATGCAGAGAGATCTAAGAAAATCACAGCATCTTTACAAGAGAGAGTCACTTTTCCTTAAGGAGAAGTGTTCCTGTACAATAGTCCTTAGCGAAAACAGAGCTTTCCCTATTTCATACTGAAAGGCACCTGGACCAAGCTCTGAGAACACTTTTTTTTTAAAGAAAAGGTAATTTTTTCCCTAAAAAGCTTCCTTATATTAGGATCAGAGCACTTGAGCGAACGTAATAGATTTATTAAAATAGGCTATATATTTATCTGTATAATCAGTATAAACAGGAAGCTTTATATGTAAACATGGACTCTTACATACTTGTAAGTGGCTATATTTATGTGGACTTGTTAAAATGAAGGTGGGTATTTAGGAATTTGGAGATTTTTAATAGTAGTACAAGAAGAAAGGAGAATGAATGAAGCTAGCCTTTAAAGCCGACATACCTGATTTTGCTTCTTTTCTTCTAAGGTGAAAAGCTCCGGGTCTTAGGCTACAATCACAATGGGGAATGGTGTGAAGCCCAAACCAAAAATGGCCAAGGGTGGGTCCCAAGCAACTACATCACACCAGTCAACAGTCTGGAGAAGCATTCCTGGTACCACGGACCCGTGTCCCGCAATGCCGCCGAATACCTACTGAGCAGTGGAATCAACGGCAGCTTCTTGGTGCGGGAGAGCGAGAGCAGCCCTGGCCAGAGGTCCATCTCACTGAGATACGAAGGGAGGGTGTACCACTACAGGATCAACACTGCTTCTGATGGCAAGGTGCGGGACCCCAGAGAAGGGACCCCGTCGGGGGAGCTGATGGGCGGGGGGGCTGGGTTGATAAGTTACTGCAACAAAGCTCAACCAAGAAGATGTTTGAAGACACTTTCAAGTAAACAGCAAGGCATCATTCCATTAGCCTTATGAAAGACCCTCCACCAAGGACCAGTCGTGTGATACTGCAGATCCACGGGCTGGTGTGGTTCTCTGATCTTCCTGCTGGAGTTTGGCTGTTAGTAGTTTCTTAAGGCGGGTGGAATACCCGTTGGGTTTTAGACACGCTTGTTTCGTTAAGCCTCTTCCATTTAAAAAGTTTCCTATTATGATAGCAGTGCATCCTCGATGAGAAAGTTCAAACAGTAGATGGTGTTTTAAAGTGAAAGCCTCCTCAAAATCAGTCTGGTGCATGACCTTCTTCTTATGGATGAAGTCGTATTTATGTGTGTGTTTAACACACAGTTTGTAAACAAAAATGAGACCGCATTATAGCCATAGATTTCCAAACCCAAATTGTAGTTTTGTAAAGGAGTCGATATGTACGATTTTGTGATCTTCGTATAAACGATCCTTAAGAGTCTATAAAGGGAAGCAAGGAATTCACGTTTATGGAATTCCTACTGTTTGCAAGGGCATTTTTCCATCTTCATCTCCTTTAAACCTCACCTCAGTCCCCAGGGCAGACATTGCTGTAATCTGCATTTTTGCTTTTAGGAAATGGAGACTTAGCAGGATGAAATTTCTTGCCCAAGATCGCATAGTGGGTAATTGATGGAACCAGGCTCAGATCCCCCTGTCTGCTCTACTGCACCATGCTGTCATTGAGGGTGTAGATAGATGGATTGTTGGGGTGTGTACAGATGGTGTATGTTTTTTGAATAATATGTAACGTGTATACATGGTCTAAAAAAAAAGAACAAAAGGAATTACAGTGAAAACTAGTTCTGTGTCCTAATTCAGTTCCCCTGACCAGAGGCAACCACTGTGACCAGTGTCTTCCAGAGTTACTCAGTGTATATAGTTTATATATATATATTTTTTTTTTTTTTAAAGATTTTTTTTATTATTTCCTTTTTCTCCCCAAAGCCCCCCGGTACATAGTTGTATATTCTTCGTTGTGGGTCCTTCTAGTTGTGGCATGTGGGACGCTGCCTCAGCGTGGTTTGATGAGCAGTGCCATGTCCGCGCGCAGGATTTGAACCAACGAAACACTGGGCCGCCTGCAGCGGAGCGCGCGAACTTAACCACTCGGCCACGGGGCCAGCCCCTATAGTTTATATTTTTTAAAAAACACAAATGATGCATACCTCACACTGCTCCACATCTTGCTTTTCCCACCTGATCGTATGCCCTGGAGACTGCTTCATGGCAGCACATTTACAGCTGCCTCATTCTTGTGAATGACTGCATAGTGTGAAAGGACCGTCATTCATTTAAGTAGTGCCCTGCTGGTCGATTTTTAGGTTGTTTCCAATCTTTTGCTATTATAAATAATGCTGTTATGAGGTGGCTTTCAAACCTTTTGAAAAAGACCTGGGCCCACTGTAAAAAAAAAAAAAAAAAAGAAAAATTACATCACCACCCAACACTCACACTAGTAAGAAAAGATTCGTGAAATCTTACTTACCCTTCCTATATGTAATGCACTCTGATATTTTATACTCCATTCTATTCTGTTTCATTTTTAAAGATTCTGGTTCTAGTCCACTAAATTTATTTTGTAGACCCACTAGTGGGTGATGACCTGCAGTTTGAAAATACACCGCATATACTTCCTTGTGTACAAGGGTATGCAAGAGAAGTTACTAGAATTGATTGAAGGTTATGTGCATTTAAAGTTTGTGGAGATATTGCCAAATTACCTTCTATCGAAGGTGTACAAATGTGTGTCCTCACCAGCGAGGGTTCACATTTCCCTTCCCCTCATCAGCCGTGTGTTATCAGAATTGTAGAAACGTCGCTCACTGATTGGTAAAGGTAGTAGCTTGTTATGTTTAATTTGCACGTGTCATGTTTTGAGTGATCCCTCTGCCATATACAAAGTTCATCTTTTCCTACATATTTGAAATATGTAAAGTTGGCGTGTGTATTTAGGTCTGTTGATCTGCTCTCTGTCTGTTGGTCTGTCCGTTCATGTGCCCATACCAGACTATTAGTTGTTATAGCTTTATAATGTGTTTTAATGTCTGGTAAGGCTAGTCCCCTTCTCTTAATGTTTTTAAAATCTTTATGGCCATTTTTGCACGTTCATTTGTACCATACGAACACACATATATTTCTTTTTTAATCTGGTCTGTTGTGTTTTTCACATCTCAGAGTCTTCTGGCTAAAATTCTTGTTGCCAGCGTCTGATGCTTTCCCTCATTGCAGATCCCTTTATACCAGCACTGTAGTTTGTATGAGAGACAGCATAATCTCTTGTTGATGTGTGACTAGAGATCAGCCTTATCAGCTTGCTTTTTGGGTCATTGTTCTTATCCCAGATGTGGAGCTGGGTCCTTCCATTCTGCAGGATGTATTCCAGGGTGGTGGCCCTTTGAAACCTTGCCTTCAGACCACAAGGGTGCCGTTTTAGTAAATTAGAACGCTGGAGTGCACCGCCCATGAGGGACATGATGTCCTGGAGCTGACAGCTGGCTTCCCATCTGTGCTGTTTATCCAAGGCAGGCCGTGCTGCACCACAGAAATCAGTTGAGATTTGTACTGAACAGGATAATGGTTTCTTTTCCCTGGAGTTGTTTAATCAGCATCCTTGAAACAGATGCAGGCAGGTATGATCTAGTTTGACAACTCATTAGCTGGGAGTTGGTCTAAAATGCTCTTCAAAGGGAGAGAGCAAAGCCTGCATGATTTGCAGAATTTGAGAGTCATCTGACACATAAGTCAACCCTCCTGTCTAAAAGCTGATGTGTGCCAGGGGTTCTTGTCATTCCAGGTGGAGCACAGGGAACTCATTTGATCAGGCAGTATCCACCACTAGGCAACTCATCAAAGTGTCCTAGGCCTCTTGCCCTCCTCCCTCTCCCTGGCAAAGACGCTCCCTTCAGCTGTCCAAACACCTGGAGACTCCTCAGCTCCTGGGGTCATCGGGCCGACCGTCTGCTGAGGCTCCTCTCTGAGGCCCGTGCTCGAGGGGGCTGTGCGGGGTGGGATCCTAGTCCTGCGTTGAGTGGAAAGTCAGGATCGGGAGGTAGTGCAGTGACACACGAGACAGCATGCTCAGCGGTGAAAACAGCTGCTCACAGAGCAGAGCTTTGATACAATCCTTTTTGGATTTCTAAGGGGAAAATTTAAGGTTGGTACAAGGGACAGGCTGGGGTTGAGTAAGTTTAATTCTTATTTTCAAGTTAGCTAATCTTTAGAAAACAACTGAATTTAGAGGATTCTTCTCTAAGGCCCAAAGGATTTCTTTCTGCCTCCACCCTCTTGGCTGTGATTTACCTCTCTCTCCATGTTTCTGAACTTTGAGCAGCAGTTGTGGCTGGTCAGTTAGCCCAGGGCCACCAGCTCAGGGCCCAGAGCCCAACACTGGGAGTTTCAAGCTGGACTCTTGAAAGGGCCATACCACACTGAGCCATTGCTGTCTCCGAGGGTTCTTGATGGTCTTAAAATTTTTCAGGTACCCTGGGGTTTGATTGTCATTCCTCCATTCTTTCTCAAAGTTTATACTCCCTTGCCAGATAGCGGAATTAAAAACTGATTTTTTTCCACCACCCCCTGCCTAAATCGTTCTTAGTTCTTCTGGTTATTTGTGTCTACTCCCTGTTTACTTCTGTGGGGTGCCACTGTCAAGTTACACAATCCTCAGAGTCCTTGATAGAGTCTTTCCTTTTCTTCAAAGAGGTACCCAGTTGACATTTATTTTCATGGTCTGCCGAAGTGACAGGTTCAGGTTGACAGGAATGGAATTTGGGCTTAAGCTTTAGCAGAAGTGGCAAGACGTAGCCAACTGTATAACCTCTTGAATTTTTAAGATTTACCCACCCTGACAGTGGCTCAGCAGGTGCAGGCATCCCAGCGAAGAGCCTGCCAGAGCGTGGCTGACCTTCCCTGTCGAGAAGACTGGGAGCGTTATTAAGTACTGTTAATTATTGAGTACTGCCTTTCTGCCAGGATGTGAGAAGCTCTTGGGGGAATGGCACTTCCTGGCCAGGCAGCCTGTAAACAGTACATCCAAGGTGGCACTCCGGGGTCTGAGGCAGCTGGAGGGTGCCCAGGTCTTAAGCTCAGATAAGCCCGTGAGTCTGGCTGTCAGGAGGAAAGCGATTTCTGGTGAGTTTCTCTGCCAGGTCCCATCTTTTGGGGTCCTGCGTGATTAGAAAGAGACATCGCCTTGGCTCAGCACCCGGAGTGTTTATGTAACTGCGTGCATAGCATAATGACACACCATTCATAGTGCTGATTTCACTTTCTTCTCTGAACATGCCACGAATTCCTGATGAAGATTACCCAGTTCACTAGTCAAATGCTGCTCAAAAACTAGAACTAACCAGAAAGGAAGCCAGCAGACTTTGCTGTTAGAAGATGTCTGTGCAGTGCATTTGAGGGAGCATAGTTTCAATATTTACTGAGTGTCGGTATGTAAATTTTATGTTGAAAGACGAACTAAGTCACAGGGTCTGTAAATTTAATTATTGAAAAGGATAAAGTTTTTCCATTCAGTGAATCCTCCCGTAACTCTGAAATGGCTAACAGTGGAGCTTGTGAGGGAATCAGATGAGACCAAGAACAAGTTCTGAGTGAACTGGGCCTCAGGGGAGCTATTAGCAGCATGTGTGATCGAAGGAGCTGGATCCTGGGGCTGGGGGAGTGCTCCTTTCGAGCTGACGGAGGGAAACGGGGAGTGAGCCTTGCTCCCAGGAGACCCGCACCAGGAGCCCAGCAAATGAAACGGGCTCTTTTGCCCTGCACTGTGCCCGTGATTTGCAGGGTGTGAGGGGTGCTCTGATTCCTGGGGTGTCTTCTTGGAATGGCTTTTCTCTCTTCTCTGCACTCCCTGATAGGGAAACACCATCAGCTGCACTAACCCAAGAGAAGAAGGCTTAGAGCATTTGTAGCCTGCAGTGAAGAATCTGGACAACTGACAGACTTTGCCAGAGAGGGGGGTGGGGATTAGGAGCTGTCCTCACGTCCCGCTTGGCGGTCTTTATGAGCTGCACCTGTGTCCGTGCCTCACTGACCAGAGTGCTGTGTACGCAAGTCAGGTGTGGGCGTGACGCTGAGGGCAGGCTCGGAGGTGCCGACCTCCACCCCTCCCCCGGCAGCACGCTGGTGCTCACGTTCCGGGGCCTGAGCGGGACTCGCAGCGTGTCCCTGGAGCAGTTCACTGAGGGGCTCTCCTTGGGGCTCTGCAGCAGACAAGCGGGGCCTCCCTGAAGGCTCCTGCCATTCACAGGCACCATCTTGCAGAGGGACAAGTTCCCCAGAGCTGTGAAGTCTTTCTAGACAGTTCTTGAGTTGCTCAGAATTTCATTTTAGTAGAATTGCTGCCAAAAGATTGTAAATTATAAACCTCTAAGCCAAAGTTTGCCATTGGCTTCCTGACTTTTAAAAATTCATTTATGTCTTCCCCTCAAACAACAACAAAAGAAAGAAAATCTCCATGTTAATGAATCCTCTTTACCCTCTTGAGAGCTGTGGATGGGATCAACTGGTATATTTGTTATTATTTCCTTCTTTTAAAGTATTTTAATTATCTAGTATTACAAACCCACGGGAAGTAGTGGAGCCTACCATAACCAACAGCCAAGGCCGTGCCATGTGTGTTTCAGACTTTTTCTCCCCTTTTCTTTTTTTTAAATACTAAGATGTTACAGCGACAGCTGACTGATCCTGTTCCTTTTTCTCCCTCCTGCCGCAGGTGTCACACTGTCCATCTGTGTCCCTCCTTCCCACATCTTTGCAGTTTGGACAAGTCTTATGAACACCTAGTCGTGGTTTTAAGTATCCCTTCCACACCTTCAGCCATCGTCGGCTGCCCTTCGTGAGCCAGTAGATTCAGTTACATGCCTGGAGCCCAGATGTTCCCTGTGGAATTGCTTTTGCAAAGGAAGCATTCCCTCACCACATCACTGAAAGAAACAAACAGTTGAGAGCAGAAAAAAGAGCTATCTTTTCTGTTGCTTTCTGTCACATAGCTGCTGTCTGTCAGCCTGCTCCGTTCCCTTCCTCCCCGTCTCAGTTGTGTCCAGACAAGAACTCCGTGTAGAGGGGCTCCCTGCCCAGCCTCTCACCCGCTGTAGATCTCAGAGAGAGACTCACGTGCGCTTGTGTCTGAAATCCCTTCTCCTTACATCTCTGTGGTGGAAAGGGCCGTGTGGCCTAGCGCAGCTCTCTGAGCCTCCGTGGTGGTCCTGGGGAGGCTGATGGGCATCCCACGTGGGCGGCTGCTGGGGTTTGCGAGCCTTGGCCCTGATGCCTCTTATTCAGTGGAAATCGAGGGAGTAGGAATGAGGGGGGAGAGTCGTGTTTCATTTAATGATCTTTATCTCTGATCGCTGTTTAGTTCTAGATAATTACATAATTATAGGATTAGGTAATAAGCATAATTATAAACAATTATCTTCTTTTCCACTCAGCAAATACTCATTAAGTTCTACTCTCCATTAATTTAATCAACAATTATTTATTGAGTACATATTATATGCTCATTTTTTGTTCTCAACATTAGGGGTACAGGATAAAAACAGACAGCCCAGGGCTCTGCTCTCATGAGGCTGATGTTCTAGTAGGGGGAGACAGACAGTAACGAAGCAGGTAAACAGGTAATTGTCACCTAGTGGTGAGAACAACGTGGAGAAGTAAGACAGGTGCTGTGATGACACTTCTGGGTGAGGACTTGAGAGTCGCGGGTCGGGGAACACTTCGTGGACATTTACGCTGGGCTCGGAAAAGTAAGAGAGAGCAGGCGTGTGCTCTCTCGGGAGCAGGCAGGGGGGAGCAGCAGACGCAAAGGCCCTGAGGCATTTTATTGTATTTGCTTTAGCAGTAAATCATAGCACATACAGAGAAATGCAGCGTAGTTGATTTTCTGAGCCCTCGGTCCTGTGTGAGAGTCATTTTGTCTGGGGTTTGCTGTGCGTTAAATGAAGGCTCAGCAAAGCTGCATTCCGGGATCTGTGTGTGTTGGCATCTGCTCTGTGGGCTGAAGCTGTCCCTATCCCCTCAGCTCTACGTCTCCTCAGAGAGCCGCTTCAGCACTTTGGCCGAGCTGGTTCACCATCACTCGACTGTGGCAGACGGGCTCATCACCACCCTGCATTACCCAGCCCCCAAGCGCAACAAGCCCACTGTCTACGGCGTGTCCCCCAACTATGACAAGTGGGAGATGGAGCGCACGGACATCACCATGAAGCACAAGCTGGGAGGAGGCCAGTACGGGGAGGTGTACGAAGGCGTGTGGAAGAAGTACAGCCTGACGGTGGCCGTGAAGACCCTGAAGGTAGGCCAGGGCTAGTGGCCGGTCAGAGCCGAGCTGCTCGCGGTGCCTCGTGAAGCGCGGTTTGTGCTGGACAGCATGCAGTCACGCCCCTTTCCTGGGGGCCTGCCTCTTCAGTCTCCTGTCGTCTGTGTCTTCGCACGGCTGGAGTCATTTTCCTAGTTTCGGTGTGTTTCCACATGTGCTGAGAGCTGAGAAGTGCTGTGGTTTTTTGGTGTAAAAAGATTAGTCATTTGGAGAAGCTTTCTCATTCTATGGCAAGATGCTTTTAAAGCCGTGGGTTTCCGTTCTGTTCGTGTGGCATTTGGATTACTTCCTATTGAGAATTAATAGGAGAGAAAAAAACTCTGAGTTTTGAAAGGAGATTTAACCAAAGTGCGCTTGAGTCTTCTGTGGATTTTCGTTGGCACATTTGAAAAGCAAATGCATTGGGTGTTTCTAGCAGGTTCCAATTCTCTGTATCGTGTGTCCGGACTTCTGGAACTAGAAGTGTGGAACTGCCTCCACTAGAAAGGCACTAAGGAAACATGAAGGCTTCTTCCTGACTCAGATACCAGCCTTTCCTTCTGGTTAACTGTGACTCTCACCCTCTCACTAACGCAGTGTTTGGAGTTTCCAGGCGGTTTGTTTTTCTTTTGGCATTCTTTGAAATTGTCAGGACGCCAAGGGAAGGAAGTTTTAATTTGTAGCCCTCTGCCTTCTCCAAAATGTGATCCGTGCTTTCACAGCTATGGCGACAGTGTCCCCTAGTGTTGACCTGCATTATTTTCACTTGTTTTAAGTGAACTCCGATTACATTGACTTGTGCCGAAATTGAGAGAGGGAGCCCCCTTTAGTAGCTATTAGAAAAGAAAGAACTGAAACGCCCACTACTGGGAAAAATGGGCCCAAGTGTGTGTACTTTTCCCAAAAGGCAGTTGGGTGCGCACTTTTGAGACTGGTGCAGCCAAAATGCTTGCCTTTTAGGGCGTCTGTTACTTCCCTGATGTGTTCACTCAAAGGCACAGTAAATTGGAAATTGAGATTTCTGGCTGATAGAAAGTGACACTGTAGAGAAAATCACATTCCTTAGTCCTAGAAACCAAAGTGGCTCCTGGCGCTCATATTGAATGTGTCCCCTTAGATCAGTCCTTGGGGCAGGACTGACACTTAGGTGGGGGGCAAAGGGGCTTCCATGGCTTGGGGTCACCTTGAAGACTCCAGGGTATTTTCCAGATAGGACTTGTTTTAATTTAATAAACATTTGTCAAGTTGCTCACTTCTCTTTTCCGGACCACGGGCTTATCACTGGGACTGTGAACGTGAATTAGAGTTCCTCACCTTGGGCTGGTCTGCGCAGTTAGCTGAGTCTAGTTAGTAGAACTAGGCCAGTAGAACAAGAGTTGCAGTGCAGTGTGATAAAGGCCGCATTAGGGGCACGAGCGTGGGGCTGTGGCTCCACATGGGCGTGAGAGGGGGCGGGACTGCTGAGCCATGCTCGGCACGGAGAAAGCATGAAAGGGATTGTGAGCCCGGGCCGTGCTGGAGGAGGAGGCGTTGGCCGAGGGGGGCGGGCGGCAAAGAAGGCCTGAACCGACGAGGGAGCCTGGGGTGTGATCCTTGAGGCACTGGGACTCACCGAAGGGTTTGATGCATGGGCATAAGATGATTGGATTGGCTTTTCTCAAAGACGGCTGTGTTGGTGGCAGGCCCTAGAAAGAACCAACCAGCCATTGCCCTACCTCCCACAGACCAGGGGAGAGCGGGCAGTCGTCTCCGTTTGGCACATGACTGGAGACCAGCCCCAGAGAAACCAGGCCTTGACCAGCTCGAGAAACTCTTAAAGGCCCGGGCATTCCCCACACCTTTGCCAGGATTTTCGAAAACAAAAAAAAAAAGAGTAAAAGCATAAAATACACTGATTTCAATCGAGGAATGACTTGTTTGAAAACTTTAAAAAGAGAGAGAGTTTGCACAACTCGAAATGTGGGGAAAACCTACCCCAGTAGCTGATGCTGTGGCAGTGTTTCCTGAACACCTGAAGAAGGGGATTCCAGAGGAGGGGCCCCCTGGAGCTTGTGGGGTGGGGGTGGGGACTTACATCAATGAAGCCGAATTATCTGAAGTGGGTGCTTTTTAGAATATACTTTTCTAATGATGAGCTATTAGACTCTTTCTTATGCTTTTAATTAACCTCTAGTCCCACAGTTGGTAAAAGATTACAGAATCTAGTTGCATGGGATTCTGTGAATAGTCACCCCACGCAGTAGCTAATTCGGGAAAAGGGAATGCATCGTTTTCTAGAGGTATGTTAAACCAAAATACAGTACTAAGCAACTGTATTATCCCTCTTTCTGCCTCACCCTGCACAAAAAAACCTCTGTAGTATGTTTCCCGCTTGTCAAATAAGATGAATATCAACATTTAGGGCATTTACCTCCTCTAGAGAAGTAGAGGACTTCGAGTGGGTTCCAAATGACAGTAACGGCCAACATTTACCGAGCTCTTACTGCGTGTCTGGCAGAGTTCTGAGTGCTAGTCATAGAGCATCTCATTTAGTTCTTCAACAACCTGAAGAGAAGGGTCCTACTGCAGCCACCCTTCAAGGTTGAGAAAGCTGGAGCACAGGAAGGTTAGGTAACTGGCCTGCCATCACACAGCTGGGAGTGCAGAGCCGGATTCCAGCCCAGGCGTTCTGCTCGAGCCCAGCTCTTCTTCTTCTTTTAAACTGTAACTCGGGTTCTTATTCCTCGTACAGCATGAAAAATACACGTAAACCACATTTATGCATCTTAAAGATCACCTTTGCCCTTGTCTCCGTTCACTTCCGTCCCCCCAGGCTGTAGCTGTGGGCGACCTCTTGGGAAACCCTGAGGGTTTTCTGCTCTAGCCCAAGCGTCCATTTGTTCAGCGGTTCTCACTGAGCACCCCTTTGTGCTGGACCCCACTGGGCACCTGAGTCTCGGTGTCCTCCCACCTCCCAGTGCTGCCCTTTTTGTATTGCTTGCCCCTCAAAGGGTAGAGCCAGATCCCCTGTAAGCCGCAGGGGGAGCAAGGCCCTACTTGTAACCCCCACTCTATCCATATTGACTGTCTTGGCAGCGTGGGGTTGTACACCTTCAGGGCCTAAGAAAGACCAGAGAAAAAGAGAGGGCACTAGGCTGACCCCTGTGGATAGGAAACTGGAGTTACAGCCAAGGCCCGTGGCTGGGCAGTTGCCAGTTTGAATTTTGGCAGCGTTCAGCAGGTTGTAGGCTTAACTTTACCCGTGTGCTGTCTGTGTTAAAGGCAGGGTGTGCCTCAGAGAACCAGCCGTCAAGTACAAGAAGCCGCAAGTTTCACATGAGCTGTATTCCAAAAGTTTGTTTGTAAGCCAGTTTTTTTACTATGAAACAGTTGTAAGTAATGGAATTTGGAAAAGACTACTACTGATCTAGTTGTGACATTAAGACAGCAGCATAAGCTAACTGACAAATTAACCATTAAAATGGCAGAAAATAGCTGTTGGAAAAGGTTAAGACTTAAAATTGTACTCAATTCTTTATCTGTTTTTTGAACATATGCACATAATATTCCCCACCCTTGATTTTTGTGTCTTTCCAGAAATAGTCCCCATGAGTATTCTTTTTAAGAATATGGCAGCATGCTCTGGACACTGCTCTGTACCTTCTGTTGTCCACTTAATGTGTCTTGACAGTTGCTCCTTGTCAGTGCGCGTCAGGTTGTCCTGTTTTTGCAGGCGTATCTTTTGTACATACCAGCCCTCTGTGGGCGCTGGGGTTCTTTGCAGTGCTTTGCTGTTGTGAACAGCGCTGCAGGGATTCTGCTTGTTTGCGCATGTGGGAGAGTGTCCCGTGGGTCAACTCCTCCTCCGAGGACTGCTGGATCAAGGACCACGGGCCTTGATGGTTTTGATCACACCCGCAGAATGTCTTCCAAGGAGCTCGTCCCATTTGCACTGTAGCAGTGGTAGTGAGGGAGCGCCGGTTTGCCCTCCCTCACCAGCACAGAGTGTTTTGGTTTTGGTTTTGATTTATGTTATTTTTTTTCCCCAGGAAATTGGTTTTGTTGGAGACCTCCAGAAACGAGCAGGAAAGGAAGGGCTGCATGACAGCTTAGCACTGGACGGTCACAGGCAGTACCTCTGACTTTACAAGGGGCTGTGCAGTAGGGAGAGAGGCCACACAGCTCAGAGCCTGCTGGCACCCTGTTGCACCCACTCTTGCAGTGGCTTCTCTTCTAGCGGTGGAGCTAGATAGGGCTGCAGGATTTGGGGAACAGAGTTTTGGGGGTACCTCTGTGAGGTGGTTCCTTGTGGACTTTTTGCTTGGGCTTCAAGGCCCCCGCGTGATTTTGGAACCACTTTCCTCAGTCCAGCTCAGCATCTCTGCTGCGTCTCTCCAGTGTGTTTGAAACATGTCGATCCTGGTCTGCCTGATTGATAGGTGAAGGATGGTTGTGACCTTGCTCGCCTGACGTTTGGGTAAGAACCGCAAACAAATGTGGATACTGACCTATTTCAGACGAGAGCCCTGGTCCAGGGCCAAGGTTCCTGCTGAGAGGGAGGCATTGCGAGCACTGAAAGTGGCGCAGCAGCAGCAGGATGCTGAGCCATTTTTACAGACATTGTTCTTTTTTATGCTGTAGAATACCTGCTCTTGAGAGTGAGGCCAATGAGCAAAAAGGATGAAGCTCCTTAGAAGATACCTGTGAGATGTTGAGTCTGGGAGAATGTGTCTGTGAGAGAGACCGAGAAAACTGTTAAAGAACCTGCCTGTCTTTCATACAAGCAATATGTTTAGTCTACTTTTCAGGAATAGGTCAGCTGTCTTAATAATAATAAAAGAGAGCACCAACTGTTGACCACTGACCACATTCTTGGTCCTGCACTTGGCACTCTTTGTGCTTGAGGTAAACACTTCTGTTCTCTCCATTTTGCAGATGAGAAAACAGAGGTTCAGAGGTGACCTCTGTTACCTGTCATGTGAGTAACTCACCGTGGGTATACAGCGGCAGAGCTCGGTCGGTATCCTCACAAGCCGTCCTCTTAACCCTTCGCCGTGCCAGCCAAGCATTCATCTGCATGTGAGCCAGGCCAGGCCGTCCTTGTGAAGAGAGGCCGGTTGACCCATCTCCCGGCCCAACAGACAAGGCTGAAATTCACAGCTTTTACTCAAAATGTTGCCTTCACCCTAATTAATCTCAGTTTTATTTTATTGTGCAAATGGAAGAGTTCTCTTCAAAAAGACGATGGAAAGTTTTTAAATAAAAGTAAAGGAATATAACAGGATAGCATCAGGATATTTCCAGTTTAACACAACTACAAATGTAGGATGCTGTTAATAGTTTAAATTATAAATTGAACCAGCTCCGATCCAGCAGGGGGAGACAGATTCACACTGATTGCTCTGAAAGAACAAAAACAAGCAGTATTTATACTGTCCACACGTGTGCGTGCGTGTGTGTGTGCGTGGAGAGACAAAGACAGATGAGGAGAGCGATGCCTTTGAAAGTTGTATTGTTCCTTTTGCATGTCCATGCCTCTCAAGATCTAAAGCATGGTTCTTTTAGAGAAGAGTCAGTAGCTATAAGAGCAAGTGACGTTTCTGAAGTGATTTCACTGCGTGTGGTTTATTATGTGGTGCTTTAAAAAGAAAAACTACACGTGTCTGGGAAGCTTCATTGGAGAGCTGCTGCTTTAACGTAACATTGGCCAAGCACGAATCTCAAAGCCCCTGGCTTGCGCGAGCAGCAGAGTCCCCTGATGCCAGCAGGCGTTCGCTCTGCAGCCTTTGACGTTAATGTGCCACCCTGGTAAATCAGAGCAGCCCTGCACCGAAGAACCACATGGTCTGCTGAGCATGTTGAGGAGCAGAGAGGACTCAGAAGAATTAAGCGGCCAATGGGGCGGCGGCAGGGATGAGTTCTCTTCCCCCGTACAGCTTGACGCAGAGACTGCCAACGGTCTTTAGTTGATATTAGGAGCAGCTCCTCGTTTTTAAGAAGCAGTAAATTGTTTCTAAGTTTTGGTCTCACAGAGCCCTAAGCTAAGTGATAATGGGCTGACGCGTAACCTCATTGGTCATGCTTCACTTGTAAACATGATTGACCAATGCTAGAAAGCACCAAGTAAAGGTTGGCCGTCCTCTGGAAGTCTTCCCCACGTGCAGCAGGTAGGAATGGGACAGCTGCGCTGAGTACCACAGTGACGATGTTTGAGCTGTTGTCTCCCGAACAGGCAGGCACAGTGTATGAGCTTCCACATTTAAAGTAAAGTTGACAAGCTTTCTCTTGGGGGATCTGTTTTCCAGAAGTTCAGTCCCCGTCTCCCGTCAGTCTTCCTTCAGTCGAACTTAGACTCCCTGCTGAAACTTGGAGGCTGGTGTCTCACACGCTTCCCTCACTGGCCTTTACAGCCAGGTTCTCGCAGCAGCACAGACCGTGTCATTTGCCACCCACCTGCTTCTTGTTTTGATGGTCAGTTCAGAGGACAGTGGGTTCCTTAAGTCCAAAAGAGGCTCACGGATGGAAGCCACAGCAAGGCTCCTGTGTGAGGGGACCTGCCACAGGGCCGGGCGCCACAGCACTCCAGGCTCAAGCCTCGACTGAAAGGACATGAGGAAATGCAGAAATACTGTTGCGTTTGCTCTGGGCATTTGCTGGTATCTTTGTCTGCCCTTGGTATTTAGGTCCTGTGAACCTGCTAGAATGTGGCATGTACAATACTTGTGAATCTGCTGTGAGGGGAGCTGCTAGGGAGGATTGCTTTAGGATCTGGAAAATTGTCCTGACGGATAGTGGGGAGTGCTTCATAAGAGCCCATGACACCACGTTCTTAGGTAATTCCACATGCTCTGATTCTGCCATATTTTGAGGCATCATTCTTCTTAGGTAGGACGATATCTTTTTGTGTCATCAGGGTCTCTCCCCTTAAATTGGGTACGCTTGAGATTCTTCAACAGATTTTTTACGTGAAGGGTTTTAGGACACCTGGGAAACCAGCTGTTCCTCGGGGAAGAAGTAGCAAGTTTATGGTGTTTGCCTGTGCACATCTCCCTCACCCCCACAAACTCCACAGGCGATGGAAACAAGTATAGTCTGCCTAGCAGCCACCAGAATCAAGTTGCTAACATATGCAGGCCAACTGTGATTTATTGCTCTGGGTGAGAATTCAGAAGTTCAGCACCACGGTAGAAAATGCCTTGTGCCGTTGGGCTGATGACTGGCTGCCATGGAACCTGTCCAGAGCACTGTGCTGGTCCAGACTGGTGGACCAGGGTGATTGTCAAAGCTCCAGTGTGTATTAACCATTCAAGTCGTGTTTTCCCACGTAAACACTTTCCTTGCTGAAATAGTTTCACCGCTTGTTTTCCTGCAGGAGGACACCATGGAGGTGGAAGAGTTCCTGAAGGAAGCTGCAGTGATGAAGGAGATCAAACACCCTAATTTAGTGCAGCTTCTCGGTGAGGATGCAGACTCTGAAGGGGGCTTTTCATCAAGCCCTCCGGGGTGATGCAGGTGCCTTAGAGAGGAGATGGATGGCTTGCTCTATAACAAGTTCTGATTGGGACGTCTGTTCTCTACCAACATTCAGTCCTTGGTAAAAGGAGGCCATGTGGGATGGCGTGTGTCCCCGCACATGTGTATGAGGAGAGGATATGTTACTATTTAGACTGATACCCAAAAGCAATCAAATGCAATCTCAAATTGGCTTCTGAACCTTAGGAACTTTGAAGAGTTTCTTCACTGAGTGACACTGTAAGTAGACGTAACCATGTGGGGGAAGCTGACGGTCGTTTAGGTCCTTCCACGTGGGCCTAACCTTTGCTCCTGAACTCAGTGGCAGCCTCTTCCTGTTTCAGTTCATTGGTTTGAGAGGAAGAAAAGAGTGTGGCCACGTCCCTCCCCCAGGAACGTAATCTCAGGCCACAGGTGTTTGGAACCATCTTAGAAGTTGGCCCAGGACTTAGGAGCAGAGTCAGAATCCATCTTGGAGGCCCTTTTCTTTTGTGCCTGTCCTTTCTGTGTTCGTTCAGTCGGGAGTAGAGCAGCACGCTGAAGCCCTCAATGTCTTGTTGGCAGGGGTCTGCACCCGGGAGCCCCCGTTCTATATAATCACTGAGTTCATGACCTATGGAAACCTGTTGGATTACCTGAGGGAGTGTAACCGGCAGGAGGTGAATGCTGTCGTGCTGCTGTACATGGCCACGCAGATCTCGTCAGCCATGGAGTACCTGGAGAAGAAAAACTTCATCCACAGGTAGGAGCCTGCTGAAGCAGCCCTCCCCACAGAGCCTCGGAGCGAGCATGGGGCCAGGGCATCTTTTCACAAAAAGCCCCAGCCTGTGGGGTTTCATCGCTCAGCCTCTAACTTCAGTGCTGGCAACACATTGGACCTTGGAACACAGGTAAACGCTGGGCTCCTGACATAGCCGGCGCCTGGGACGGAATTCACCCAGGCCTGGACCCTAGGCCGACGGGGTGGCTCATCCCCAGGCTGAGAATGTTTTGCTTCAGAACCATCTTGGGCTAAGTGGAATATTAAGGGAAGTCCATGAAAGGCGTCCTTCCTGATGACGACAGCTCCCTCTGAAGCAGAGTGCTCATTGTCCCTCCAAAGGGGAGGCGGGCGCTCGTCAGTGATGGCCTCTCCCCAGAGTGGCTGGTGTTGCTTTCACACAGACTCACCGCCACAGCCAGTGCATGGGTTTTGTTTCTGTGTTGCGTGTTTTTTCCTTCCCTCCTCTTTATTACCATCTCATTCTCCACTTAACTTGCTGTCATCTGGTTCCGGGATGTTTCCACAGTTGTCAGAATTGAGTGTATGTGGTTCTAAATTAAATAGCTTTGCTGTTTTAAAGCCTGGAGTGTTTTGACCTTCAAGTGTACCACAATTATCTTGGTCTTGGCGTTCTTTGCTGGTGGAAATGGCTTCCTAGCAAAGTGACGGCCTATGCAGGACAGAGCCTGATGGGCTTTGCCGGAGTCTTTGATACAAGATGTTCTCCACGCCACCGTGGTGACCTTTCCTACCCAATTAACTCAAGTATGAAACCTGAACATGAGATTTCATAGTGAGGAATAGGAGTAGCATGTGTGAGATGCTGGCGTTTCCTTGTAAGACAGATTTTCTATGCTCCATGAGGCCCCGATTCAGATGCTCCTGTCACTCAAGGAAGTGAACCCTCTGAGGCTGCAAATTGAGATTTCTTGACTTCTGGTTTGTCTTGCACGGCTGGGTCTGTTCCCACTTCATTCAGGCAAACTTAAAATCTTTACCAAATCTTGTTAGGTACAACTCTTCTGTATTTAATTTCTCTCTGATTGCTGATGATCAAGCTATCTCACCCATCCATCACCTTAAGCTGCTGCCTCTTCTCCTTCCTTCATTCTGGTTTGCCTTGTGATTTCATGGTTAACGTCCGTGAACCGCAGATCAGACTCCTACCTCCCTGGGAGAATCAGGAGGCGAGAGGAAGCTGATGAGACAGGAGAGAGTTTCGAGGCTACATTAGGATAAACATCAGCAAGGGGGGGGGCGGGGAGTAGGAACACGATTTGGGTATAGACTGCTCTAGGTTGTATTTTATTCTGTCCTGTCAAGTCTGGGTGGACAAGCAGACTCTCACTCTGGTGTAAGTTTCTCAAGATTGAGGACTGGGCTTTGCATTTGTTCCCTGTGCCTGGCATAGAGCAGTCACAACTGAGCGAACACTTGGATGACACTGTGGGGGATTGGAATTGGCCACCCCAAGATATGTCTCTTTGGCATGAGGATTATTTTGGGCTGGTTACTTTTAAAAACTGCAGACATGAGAGAAACACTGAAAAGTAGAAGTTACCCTTTGTAAGAGACATGTTCATTTGTAAGGGAAATCTCCATCTGTAAAGGTGTCTCCCTCTCTGTACCAGGAAGAAGGGGGAGATGACCTTATCTCTAGAAACTCTTAATCAATGCCAAAGGCAAGGACTTAAATCTGCATAATAACCCTACTCTTGTTTACTGTACTTTTCTGGTAATCTCCCTTAACTGACCCCCCTTGCCCCCAGCATCCTCCTCTGTCTGTAGCTGAAGATGGTATTTAAGGTAAGAGCTTCTACCATTTGGGTGAGTTGCTCAGTTTTTCTGGGTCTCTCCCATGTATACCTGTTATAAAGCTTTGTTTAATTTTCTCCTGTTATTCTGTCTCATGTGAATTTAATTTGTCTGGCCAGAAGGACCTAGAGTGGGTAGAGGAGATGTCTTCCTCCCCAACAACAGTTACTCTTCTTGAGGCATCAGTTGCACACTTTACATGTTAATTCGTGACCGCTCACAACAACCCTAAGAAGTAGGTGCCAGTAGCATCATCTTCATTTTATCGCTGAGGTAACTGAGTCCAGGGTAATTAACTTGCTCCGGGTCACGTTGCCGGGGAGCCCACTCCCAGCACCACCCCCGGCTGCCTTTCACCACACAGGGAGCTCAGGTGGGTGCTGAGGGACAGGCTCTGCTCCCCAGCGGGGAGCAAACACAAGTTTGCGGGTCTCAGTTCTCCCCTTGTTGGTGTTGCACCTCTGCTCAGTGGTGGGGGTTTGTGAAGCTGGAAAGCTGGCTGGGAGCTCTCACAGATGAACTTTTTCCTCCCCAGAGACCTCGCTGCCCGGAACTGCCTGGTAGGGGAAAACCACCTGGTGAAGGTGGCTGATTTTGGCCTGAGCAGGTTAATGACAGGGGATACCTACACAGCCCACGCCGGGGCCAAGTTCCCTATCAAATGGACCGCACCTGAGAGCCTGGCCTACAACAAGTTCTCCATCAAGTCCGACGTCTGGGGTAAGGGCCACCTCTCCGGGCATCCTCGCCACTTGGGGTGGGGCTCCCGCTTCCCTGCTTTTCTTTCTCTCCTTGCTGTTTCACTGCTTTTTTCTCTTTGTTTCATTTCTTTTTCCTCATTACTTAATTCTCTCTTATTTTTTTTTTCTCTCTTACTTGAAAATCTTTTCTCTCCTATTTTCTTTCCAAAATGAAGTAAAAGTGAGCTTTTCCTTCAAAAATAATTACGATGAACTTTTTTTTTAAGTATGCTTTTTTTTTGGTAAGATTGGCCCTAAGCTAACATCTTTTGCCAATCTTCCTCTTTTTTTCTTTTTTTCCCTTCTTTTCTCCCCAAAGCCCCAGTGCATAGTTTGTATATCCTAGTTGTAGGTCCTTGTAGTTCTTCTAGGTGGGATGCTGCCACAGCATGGCTTGATGAGTGATGTGTAGGTCCCCACCTGGGATCTGAACCAGCGAACCCTGGGTGGCAAAAGCAGAGCGTGTGAACTTAACCACTCAGCCATGGGCTGGCCCCTGAGCTGTTTTTTACTTAGCATCTTATGCCCTCCTCCTAAGGTTGCTGTGTGGGTTTCGGGGAGCAGCTAGCTGACCCTCAGCAACCCAGAGTCTTCCTCTGTGTAGGGAATGCTGTGTCATTTGGTTAGGGCTTTAAATAGGATACTGCCCTCTGAAGCCTCGTGGGACAGGTTTTTACTTTTACTTTTTTTAAAGAACATTTTAATATGGCAAATTGTAAGCATATACTAAGGAAGACAGAGTGGTGTGATGAGCCCCCACGTAGCCATCACTAGCTTTACGAATCATCGCCTCAGGGTGCTGCCTCTGCCCGCCCACCCCCCGACCCTGTTATTTCGAGTCAAATCTCAGACATCACATTATTTTGTCTTTGAATATTTCAGTTTGAGTCTCTACTTTTTTATTTGCATCATCACAATGCCCTCCCCCAGGATTGACAGTAATGTCTGAATATTATCAGATATCCAGTGTTCCAATTTCCAGTTGAATCATAAAAGTTATACTTTTTTTAGTCTGTTTGAATTGAGATCCAAATATGATTCCCACAACGCGATTAGTTGGTATGTCCGTTTAGTCTCCTCTGATCTGTAAGTTCCTTCTTCATCTCTTTATTTCCCTTGCTACTTATTTGTTGAAGAAATCCCGTGGTTTATCCCTTAAAGTTTCCCCCATTGTGTATTTTGCTCATTGTGGTGTGATTTCATCTGTTCCTCCATCTTCAGTGTTCCTAGTAAACGGGTAGTTGGTCTAGACAGCTTGATCACCTTCAGGTCTGACTTTCTTTTCTTTTAGTAAGAGTACTTCGTTAGAGAGGCTGTGCTTTTTTCATCAATAGGTACATAATTCTTGGTTTTCTCTTTTTTGTGATTTTAGCAGTTCTTGGTACCCAGTGCCTAGATCCACCAATTTATTAGGGGTCAAATGCTAATTCTCTAACTCCGTCGTTCCTTGTTCATTTAGTAGCTCAGTACTTCTACAAGAAGAAACTTCCCCTCACCTACTGTTTGGTTACTCAGAGGCACAGTTCATAGGATGAATGTTTGCTTCTTGCCATTATTTACCAGTTTTCACAGTAACCAGTTGGTTTCTTAGTACCCTCCAATGGTGACCAATTGCGTTTTTGTTGTTGTTTTTCTTTTGTGATGTTATTATGAATTCTCAGATTTAAATGTATTTGATAGGTTTTAATCCACTGTGATTATTTTTCTCATTGATGTTCAGATTGTCTCATCTTTGGCCAGTGGGAACTTCAAATTGCTCCTGGTCCTTTTGACAAGACCCTTGTAGTCTTTGACAGCGTCTGTGCTGTCCAGAATGATAAGATACTCCGGGTTCATTCTCTGGCTCAGGCCTGAGTTTCCCAGTTCTTCAGGCGTCCTGGTTCCTTAAGGGGAACTGGAATTTCAAGGCTATAATTGAGCTTTCAAAATTTTTAAAGATTTCATAAGATTTTATGAAAATTTTGGAGTTGGCCTTGGCGGTAATCTCATACACCCAGAAAGGAGAGGTGGCCTGTCTTAGGCCCGTAACTTGTTGGTCACAGTGTAGCCAGGAGTAGAAATGGCCTCCTAAGGTCCAGCCCTAGGTTCCCTCTGCCACATGTCCCAGCAAGATGGTCACGTCACCTAAAAGACCCCCAGGGATCTGATCAGCCCAGGCCTCTTCTCTCCTTCGGCGTGTTTTAACCTGTGGGAGTGAGTAAAATGGAAGTCTCGTTCTGTCCTGGGCTGTTGGTAATTCAGAGCCTGGTAAAATGTCACTGCCTGGCCTGCTTCTGAGGCTGTAACTTCTGATGTCTACTGTACAGGTAACCAGTTTTAAATGCAGGCCAGTTAAATCTTACACATCTTGAACAGCCTTTCTCTTTTTTTTCCTTTTAGCATTTGGAGTGTTGCTTTGGGAAATTGCTACCTATGGCATGTCACCTTACCCAGGAATTGACCTGTCCCAGGTGTATGAGCTGCTGGAGAAAGACTACCGCATGGAGCGCCCGGAAGGCTGCCCAGAGAAGGTCTACGAACTCATGCGAGCATGTGAGCGTTCCCCGGCCGCTTCTCCGACCCTGCTGGGCGTTGTTCACGGGTCGGATTGGGGGGCACACGTAAAGTAAAACATTAAAGTGTTCCGTTTCCTTTCTTCATCCTCGCTCTTCAGAAGCAACTCGTGTGACAGTTGGTACATATTTTTTCAGACTTTTTTCACTGTTTCTGTACACCTTTATTTATACATCATATTTACATATGAAGGGTTTTTTTGTTTATTTTTAATGCAAAAATGGGATTGATGGATGTCAAACTTGGACATCTTATTTAAAAATAGAAATTCCTGGGCCCTACTTTCAAACATTCTGTTTAGTAGGTAAATACTCTCTGGGTGACGTTTATCTCGTTGGTTTTATTATTTACATATGTTTATGTAAATCATTCCCTCAGCTGTTTTTCACTTAGCATTATAACAGACATGTCTTTCCATGTCCATAATTCAGAGATCTCTCCCCCACCTTATTTTTTATAGCTGTTTAGCATCCCATCAAATGACGTGTCACTCATCCGGTCCTCTTCTGATGAACATTTGGTTGTTTTGCACATTTGTTTGGTTTTTGTTGTCAGAAACAAGGCAGGAATGCACACCCTCTTACCTATACTTCTGTGCCTTATGCTGGTATTTCCAAAAGTTGAATTGTTGATTCAAAGGGTTACGTGCATTTTTTTTAGATATGCTTTTTTGGTGAGGAAGATTGACCCTGAGCTAACATCTGTTGCCCATCTTCCTCTTTGGTTTTTTCTTTTTTCTCCCGAAAGCCCCAGTACACAATTGTGTATCCTAGTTGTATGTCCTTCTAGATCTTCTGTCTGGGATGCTGCCACAGCGAGGCTTGATGAACAGGGTGTAGTTCCGTGCCCAGGATCTGAACTGCCAAACCCTGGGCCTCCAAAGCACAGCACACAAACTTAAACACTCGGCTATGGGGTTGGCCCTGGGTTACGTGCATTTTAAATTTTGGTTTCACCAAATTATTTTCCAAAAAATGTGCCAATGTATACTCCCACCAGAAGTGTCTCTGAGTGAGTCCCTACTTCCTCACCACCGTGGAGCTTTATCAGTCCTTAATCCTCATCTTAATCTTGTTTTAATTAGCCTTTCTTTACCGGTGAGGATTTTGGACTTTGATAACCGTGAAGGGAGGGTAAAGTAGAAGGCGAGTTATTTGACTTAGTTCTTCTCTGCTCTTGCTAGCGTGGGGTTGGGAAAGATATATTTGTAAACGCAGGTCTTGCTGTCATGTCTCCCTGGGGTTTTACAATCTGTGTTCCTGCCAATATCTGAAGTCTTTTCAAATTCTTAATGTCTGTAATATAGGACACAGTGGCTTTTGTCACTTTAACTTATCACAGCAAGAGATGGTTAGTAGGATTGAAATGCTTCCTCATTTCTAGACTTTCCTTGAGAGTTGCTAGGCCCCACACGTGCTAGCAAGGCCTTGTGGGTGGTCTGACTTGGGTCTCATCTGTCCAGGTTGGCAGTGGAATCCCTCTGAGCGGCCCTCCTTTGCTGAAATCCACCAAGCTTTTGAAACAATGTTCCAGGAGTCCAGCATCTCAGATGGTAAAGTGCCCATCCTTGGGGCACCTGCAGTGGGGGAGGCTGGGATAGGAGGGATGGCCGTGCGGGACTCCAGCCCTGTCCTTTAGTTTGCTTCCTGGGAGAAGTGCGTGGGCCAAGTTATCTGAGCCCAGGAAGTGGGGCAGAGGTTTGAGTTGGAGCGCTGCCTCTTGCAGCCGTGCAGAATGCTGAAAACTCCTAAGTGCTGTTTCTCCAGCACCTGTTTCTCTTTTCCGTAACTGTATGGATGACCACTGTTATCTTAAAAAGAAAAAGAAAACCAACATACCAAAGTGACATGGTTGCTGATGGCTGGTGTTTTGGGTTTTTTGTTGGTGGCACACAGAAGTGGAGAAGGAACTGGGGAAGAAAGGAGTGCGAGGGGCTGCAGGTCCTTTGCTGCAGGCCCCAGAGCTGCCCACCAAGACAAGAACCTCCAGGAGAGCTGCAGAACACAAAGACTCCACCGACGGGGCTGAGACCCCCCACCCCAAGGGCCCAGGGGAGACTGGTAATGTCCCCACCACTACCCACCCCCACGGGAGGCCCCTCAGGACCAGTGCAGGCAGATGGGAAGCAGCGAGAGGAGGATGCACAGAGGCCAGGCCCATTCCGCATTAGTGGCCCAGCTTTGAGAAGAGGAACGTGCTCCCCTGCAGCACCCACTCCCGCCAGAGTCGCTGGGAGCCACGGCTTTGGCGGCTAGCTCGGTCGCAGAGGCGGAGGTGCTTGTGCAGCCTCCTGAGGCGGAGCCCACCTTCTTGTGTGTTACTCACCGCATGTGTGGTTGCTCTTGCAGGGCAGATACAGCAGTGCTAAATACCGAACAAATGAAGAGCAGCTTGTTGTGAGAGCACTGACACAAAAAGCTCCCAGGAACTGACGGCCTCAGGAGACAGCTGTGGCGCGGGGCCAGCGTCCTCTCCCGTCCTCTGAGCCAGGCAGATGGGGCTGGTTCAGGAGGGCCCTCAGGATGGCGTCAGGAATATTAGCAAACACTGAGCTCGTGCTTCCTGTGCGCCAGGCTGTGTGTGAGTTAGGCTGCTCTGAGGTAGTGTTGCCTCCCTCCCCAGAAAACCCCAGAAGTCTGGGTTCTACTGCAGACCAGCTGAACGAAAATGTCTTTGGTGGGCCAGACATCTGGGTTTGTAGAGGCTCCTAGGGGATGCTCTGATGGACCACAGACTAAGTGGGAAGGGACAGGGCAAAGCCAGGATTATAAAGAAATAAATCCCAGTTATGACGCTTTCTTTCCACACCCCCTGGGTCATCTCGCTCGCCCTCCGTTGGAGGCCATGGCGTATGGACTGTCCAGAGGCCTGGACCCTCATCCTGCTGTTGGTTGTCATGATTTCAGGTAGATAAGCAGTGGGGAGGAGGAGAGGCTGCTACGGAAGCTTCAGGCTTATTAAAAGACCAGTGATAAGCAGTCATGTTCATTTATGCCCGTCAGTGCTCATCTGAGGGGTATTTTGATCTGTAATCTCGTGGTGAGCCGAGTGTCAGCTACTGTTCAGCTCTGAAGTAGGGCTGTGCATAATTCATTAGAATTTCGCTTTCTTCACCTTCTTCCGCTGGATTCAAGTTTTGGGAGGTCCTCGGTTTCCCTGTGAGGTATCCTGCATGCCGCCTGGTACTCTGACAATGCCCTGCACCTCTGCTCCGAGTTAGAGGGTGCGGCCGGGAAACCGCTCTTGCTGCAGCTGCCCTCTGAGGAGAATTCTGTCGTTCACTAGCAGGGAGCTTGGCAACACCAGAAAGATCTCTTAGGAGCTATTATTCAGATTTAAAGAATGCCCATGTAAAAATTGTAGGTCACCCCTGCTCGTTTCCTAAGCTTAATAGCCCATTATCACTGCGCCCTGTGGAACGCAGCCCTTCCCTCCATACCGCACCTCCCAGGAACCTTGCCCGGCTGGCCAGTCTGAGAAGCACAGGTTCTGACCCCTCGCTCGGCCTCAGCCTCTTTTTGACTCACCAGATAGTGGTATTGGCGGGACTTTACTGCTTTAAAGGAAACCAGTGCAAGGATGAGGGGGCCAGGTGCGTCCTAGCCTTTTGTTCTGCTGTCTTCAAGGACGGAGACCTAAGCTTTCCCTAATAATAATACAAAGTGACAACAGTTATTGAGAAGTGCCAAGAGCTGTGAATGCACCACATTTGTTATCGCTTTACACTCTCACAGCAACGCTCTGGGCAGACTTTACTGTCCTCCGTTCTGTAGGTGAGGAAGCTGAGGATGAGCAAGGAAGGGTGACCTGCCCAGGCCTCGTAGCTGGTGAGCGGCAGAGCTGGTAGTCACACGCAGGCCTGTCAGAGCCCAGAGCCCAGACCCGTGGCTGCTGCTCTGTGGAGAGTGGGCGGCCGGCGCAAGGTGCCCCGCTCACCCAGGAGCCCTTGGTCTGGGCTTGTTAACCTGTTTCCAATGTGTTTCAGATCCTCTGGACCACGAGCCTGCTGTGTCTCCGTTGCTCCCTCGAAAAGAGCGAGGTCCCCAGGATGGTGGCTTAAATGAAGATGAACGCCTTCTCCCCAAAGACAAAAAGACCAACTTGTTCAGTGCCTTGATCAAGAAGAAGAAGAAAACAGCCCCAGCCCCTCCCAAACGCAGCAGCTCCTTCCGGGAGATGGACGGCCAGCCGGAGCGCAAGGTGGCCGGGGAGGAAGAGGGCCGGGAGGTTAGCAACGGCGCCCTAGCTCTCGCACCCTCGGACACACCCGAGCCAGCCAAGTCCCCAAAGCCCAGCAGCGGGGCTGGTGTCCCTAATGGAGCCTTCCGGGAGTCGGGGGGCGCAGGCTTCCGGTCTCCACACCTATGGAAAAAGTCTAGCACGCTGACCAGTAGCCGATTAGCAGCCAGTGAAGAGGAGAATGGCGGCAGCTCCAGCAAGCGCTTCCTGAGGTCCTGCTCTGCCTCCTGTGTGCCCCATGGGGCCAAGGACACAGAGTGGAGGTCTGTCACACTGCCTCGGGATCTGCAGTCCACAGGAAGACAGTTTGACTCGTCCACATTTGGAGGGCACAAAAGTGAGAAGCCAGCTCTGCCTCGAAAGCGGGCAAGTGAGACCAGGTCTGACCAGGTGACCAGAGGCACAGTGACCCCCCCGCCCAGGCTGGTGAAGAAGACCGAGGAAGCCGTGGATGAGGTCTTAAGAGACGCAGCAGAGTCCAGCCCGGGCTCCAGCCCTCCCAGTCTGACTCCAAAACTCCTCCGTAGGCAGGTCGTGGTGGCTCCTTCCTCTGGCCTTCCCCACAAGGAAGAGGCCGGGAAGTCCAGTGCCTTCGGGACGCCTGCAGCTGAGCCGGTGCCCCCCACCAGCAGAGCGGGGCCAGGTGCATCTGGAGGGACCAGCAAGGCCCCCAACGAGGAGTCCAGAGTGAGGAGGCACAAGCCCTCCTCCGAGTCCCCAGGGAGAGACAAGGGGAAGTTGTCCAAGCTCAAACCCGCCCCACCACCCCCACCACCAGCCTCTGTTGGGAAAGCCGGGAAGCCCTCTCAGAGCCCGAGCCAGGAAGCAGCCGGGGAGGCAGGTGCCTGTGGAAAAGCAAAACCCACGGCCCTGGTTGTGGATGCTGTGAACAGTGACACTGCCAAACCCAGCCAGCTGGGAGAGGGCGTGAAAAAGGCCGTGCTCCCAGCTGTGCCAAAGTCGCAGTCATCCACCAAACCAGCAGGGACCCCGACCAGCCCAGTCCCCGCTCCCTCTGTGTTGCCGTCAGCATCCTCCACCCTGGCAGGGGACCAGCCGTCCTCCACCGCCTTCATTCCTCTCATATCGACTCGCGTGTCTCTTCGGAAAACCCGCCAGCCTCCGGAGCGAATTGCCAGTGGTGCCATCACCAAGGGTGTGGTCCTGGATGGCACTGAGGCCTTGTGCCTTGCTATCTCCAAGAACTCTGAGCAGATGGCCAGCCATAGCGCTGTGCTGGAAGCTGGCAAAAACCTCTACACATTCTGTGTGAGCTACGTGGATTCCATCCAGCAAATGAGGAATAAATTCGCCTTCCGCGAGGCCATCAACAAACTGGAGAATAACCTCCGGGAGCTTCAGATCTGCCCGGCGACAGCGGGGAGTGGCCCAGCGGCCACTCAGGACTTCAGCAAACTCCTCAGCTCCGTGAAAGAGATCAGTGACATCGTGCAGAGGTAGCAGAAGCCAGGCATCAGGCTAGCCGGACCCACCTTCCCCGTGCCCTCAACAGTGGCTGACACAGGAGCAGGAGCTGAGACCTTCGCCCAGGGGCTCTGCAGCGGGCGGAGCTGAGAGCTGCTGTGGAGTACAGCCGACTACCTATGTTGTGCACCAACTGTCCTCCTGTGCTCTCCTCCCCTCGGCCCAGGCTCCCTGAGCCGTCTCAGTCCGCGTTCTATCTGTGGAGTTCCCGCTCTGTGGACTGCAGTCGTGCCCCGGCCTCTCCCGCACACAGCGCTCCAGAACCGAGCGCCAGGCAGGTGGCAAGGCGGGGGAGCGTCTCCTTTTGTATTTCTTTCTGGAGGACCTCCTCTGGCTATGTCTTCACCTCCATTTCCCCCAAGAACGAGTGCCCCGGCCAGGAGCCATGTCACCAAGGCCTTGGGAACTGTCCCCTCTGCTCACCCTGTGGAGGGAGCCTATGCGCTCATCTTTGTTGTGCCTCCTACGCTGAAGACACATTTCCAGAACTACATCCTGGAAAGCGCTGCCAGCTGGTCACTCTGCCCTCCACTGCTACCAGGGGCAGGTGCCCTCACCGTTTCCTCGTGTGAAGGACAGCTCTTGACTCAGAGGGTAAAACCGGGTGGGTGCTCAAACCAGCCAGGCTTTGGGTTCTGGGACGGGTGGGGAAGCTGGAGAGGCCCACAGTGTGAAAGAGTGTCCTTGTCATCTGGTCTCTCCATGTCCTTAGAGCCTAGTTCCTTGCTCTCTTGTGACACGCACTGCTAATCCTGGATAGGAAGCTTGAGTCTTAAGGGCAGCAGGGTCGATGTCCAGCATAAGGGGGCAGGGGACGCACAAGGGGCAGTTAGTTGGGTGAACAGCTCGTGTCAAGATGGCCCCGGGGCTGGGCCTAGGCAGGTCTGCAGGGCCCAGGGTTACCTTCCTTTCAGATTTCCAGGGGCTCTGAGAAGTCACTCGGTCGAATTTCTGCCCCGTCTCCTTCCCCTCCCTTGTCCTCTAAGAGAAAGTAGACCTTGCAGGGCTCTTTCCTCTGTGACCAGCCAGTCTTCAATGTTCTGGACTTCTTGAAGCATTTCAGAGCTCTGCCCGCAGCACAGCCCCCTCCGACACAGAAGCAGCTGGCTCTGGGTGGCAGCACACAGGAGGACAGGCCTGGGCACTGGAGCCCAGCTGGTGTCGGCCGCGCGCTCACGGGCGAGTGTCTTATTTAACGACCACGAACAACGCTTAGCCTCATGTTTCTGTTGGGGTCATCAGGGATGAAGAAAACCACAGACAAACGAAACCCCAGGAAGTGTCTCAGAGAGCAGGCCTGTGTAATCCCCGCCGGGCTTTCCCAGGACCAGGGCCCAGGTCTCCTTGACCGTGACCTAGAGCAGCTACTGAAGAGCGGGCAGGCCCTGCCCGGGCCTCACGCCCAGCCCAGGAGCAGCCCTTGGAGAAACCAGGAGAAAACCACCTTCTGCTCCCCATGCCGTGACCTCGCACAGGCCCTGTTTTTATGCAGATCACCTAAATCTGTATTTTATTTCTCTGGTAGAGAGGGTTTCCTCTGGATCATTTTCTGCTGTGCTCACAGCACATCACCTCTGTGCCCCCCAGACTGCTATGTTAGACAGACTGAGGGAGGGGCTATAACACCACCAGCGGCCTTGCAGACAAAACAAGCCCCACCAGCTCCCCTGCTGCCTGTTTCTGTGAGGTGCTGGTCTCTTCCTTTTGTTCACGTGATGTGCCACTATATTTTGCATTTATCCCTTGGTATTACACTCTTTTATAAATGACCTGTAAATAGTTTTCCACTCTCCTCCCTTCTCAAATGCCTATGGTGTCTTTTTTTTGGTCCAGTACATTTTGTTTCTGTATATGACTCTTTGTGTTTTTTGAATCCACATCTCTCCTCCGTAGTATTTTTTAAATAAATGTTTACAACATTAGAACTTGGGCCGGTTGCGTTGGTCCGTGACCCGTCCCTGATGGAGCCCCACGTGTCGGGAGGGAGGGGTCCTTGCTTCCCCAAAGGGGCTAGAGGCTCCGTGTTGGGTCTTACAGAACAGAACAATGGCAGGGTTGCAGCGGGAATCCTGCCTCCTGTGTTGTCAGCCACTTGCAAGCAGTCCCCCTGCCGTGTCCCAGGCCCTTCCTGCACCCTTGACATGTTTGGAGCAGCCCTGCTCTTGTCAATGACACAGAAAGTGAGCCATGCCAACGTACAGGCCACGTCTGACTGGCACGGCAAAGGAAGACCAGCCCAAGGCCTGGGCCAACCTTCAGGGCATCACAGCGTCATTGAAATGGGGGGAGGCGGTAATGCCCTGGGTCCTCGCTGGCCCGAAAGAGCTGATCCCTCCACAGGGGTGCTTTTTCTCTCTTTGCCTTTGAACTCACTTTCTGCCACTGCCCTCAGCCTCCAGACCCCCCCTCACTTGGCCCAGGTACCTTACTTCTCTGGGCGAGGAGCAGTACCATGTGCCACAGCTTCTCCCAGCCGCCTGCCAAGGGGACTGGGTGTGGGGGTGTGCTGACATGTACGTCCTCATCGTGGTCTCCATTTAACGCCAGCTGACAGCTTGGAAAGTGAAGTCGGGGAAGTAGGAGCACCCTCTGATAATGATACTTATTAAGCCAGCAGGCTTGTCAGAGGATACGGATCCTGCTCACCAAAGCACATTGAAGAGCACGGTTCAGTGGAACCTCTTCCCCAGAGACCTCGGCAGCGGGGTGTGCTGCATGTCAGGTGATGGAGGGGGAGACGCCAGCCTGGGCCGAGGGCTGGTGGACTGCCGGAGTGTGCTCAAGCAGAGTAGCTGCAAGCAGCCCCAGAGACCAGACTTCTGCCCTTTGGATTCACAGAGGCAGAAACCGAGGCCCAGGCCACAGAGTCTGCTAGTGGTTGAACTGTACCTGGACACCGGATCTCCCGAGTCTGGGCTTTTCCACCGGTAGCAGGGTGTTCCCTGAGTGACAGCTTTCAAGTCTGAAAGAAGCCGTAGAATGATGATAGTGACAGCCACAGCTTATGGCTGCCGCCTCCGTGTCAGACGGTCACCGGTCATGGAATCTTCACGGTAGCCTCTTAGACCGGGCATGTTACCCATTTCCGTTTTCCAGATGCTCAGCAGTGAGGTTACTTGTCCAATCATGTGTGATGTCACTTACCAGCCACGTTAGCAGCTGTACCTGTGTGAAATAGGGTCTCATAAGACCCTTCTCCCAAATAAGAATCTTCCATGGATGTCAGCCAAGCTTGAGAAACTTACTTGGGTCTTAGCCGTTCTGGGACAATGATCCTTAACCTTTTTTAGGTCCTAGAAACACTTGAGAGCTTAATACAAATGGGAGCTGGCCCCAGGAAAATGCACAGATGTGCGCACACAACAATTTTCAGATAATTTTGAGTCCTGCCCTCGAGGTCTAGAACCAAGGAGTACCCAAAGGCCAAGCCCGCCAACAGGGCCAGCAGCTGATAGTGATATCATCACGAAATAGGAGGCTAAGACGTCAAAACGTTAAAAAGCGAGCGCTAAAGAAACCCCCAAAATGGAGACAGTCATTTCATCAACAGAAAAAAGATCAGTACATTGTGTTCGTGTAGTGAAATATTACAGAGCAACGAGAATGAACATACTTGCCACATGCCACGATAGGAGTGAATCTCACATGCAATGTTGAGCAGAAGCAGCCAGACACCGAAAGTGATGCCAGCAGCTTCCGTTTATTTAAATGGACACAGGTAGTCTGTGGTGCGGTGTTAGAAGTCAGGATAGAGGGTGATGCCTGGTTGGGGCACAAGGAAGCTCTGAGGGGTGGGTAGTGCTCTGTTGCTTAGGCTGGGTGGTGCTGGCTAATGGGTGTGTCACTTGGTGAAAATTCATCAAACTGTACACTTAGAATTGCGGCACATTCTGGGTGTGTTATAACTCAATGAAAGTTTTCTTAGAATTACAGCTCACGTGTGAGAGCTTTCAGCCCCTCTGCAGATGCGCTCTGCATTACCACGTGAAACCCTCACCTCTTAGGAGGGAAGTTCTGTCACTCTGCTCATTTAATGGGTGAGGAAGCTGAGGCTCAGAGATGTGAAGCAGCTCGCCCAAGGTCACACGGCACATGCCAGCTTATATCTGCTACGCCAGGCTAATTTGTTGACAGTGTGGACAGCCACAGCCTGAGCAGCAGGGGTCTGTGCTCCAGGGCCGGGCTCCTCCCTCCACCATGGGAGAGAAGTGAAGAATTCGAGCTAGGGTACGCAGCCTCTCGGGTGTTGGGTGTGTTTTGTAGAAGGCATCCCCAAACTGAGTGCAGTTTCCAAACTTCAGAAGACGTCAGGCGGGACAAGACTCACCGACCACGGTGAACCTGTCGCTGCCTGCGCTCATCCCTGGTGGTCGCCCAACATCTTGGGCGGGACCCCAGCTCCCTGCCCCGGGGGTGAGAGCAGCTGGTCTGGGTGGGTCTGCAGTGGAGTCTGTCCTGCAGCGTCTGCGACACGGGGCCAGAGCTAGGACGAGGGTGCCTTGTTTACGAGGAGCTGCCTGATCGCTTGCTGCCCCCATGAGCCTATTCTTTTCTTAAACGTTTTTATTAATATTTCAACCCTACAAGAAAATATAGACAAATATTCCCCCTCCATTCCAATAGTTAAATACCTTTACCTCTACACCCCGAGCTGAAGCCATTTTGTGTCTTGAGTAAACATAATGGACGGATGCAAACAGCCCTCGGGCCTGGGCTGGAGGAGAGCGCCTGCCCCGCCAGGCGTAGCCGGCCGGCTGCTCGGCTGCTCGGCTGCTCGGGGAGCTCACTCTGCTTCCCAAATAAGTGTTTTCCAAAGAGCCTCACCTGCTCTTATCTGGGGCATAATCTTCTCCACCAAGGCGGGGGTGGTGGGGGGGTGGTGTGAGAGACCCCCAGACCTTGACAGTGCTGGCGGGGGTGGGGGGCAAGGTGCATGAGAGGCTCCCAGACCTTGACAGTGCTGGGGGGGGGGGCAGTGCGTGAGAGGCCCCCAGACCTTGACAGCGCTGGCGGGGGAGGGGGAGGTGGGGGTTAAAGAGGAGATTTAGCAAATATAGTGGGAGGGGATTTAACAGATCAATGCCCTTTGCAGGTTGATTGTTCTGATTTTCAGGGTTATTGAGCTCGAATGTACAAGCAACTGGAGAGAACAGCTTTGTTGTTGATTTTTGTTTAATGATGAAAGCCTAATGATGGGGTGTCCACTGCTTTGAAGGCCCTCCCCCCCCCTTTATCTCAGCTTTCTCCATCAAGGTTAATCTAATCCTGCTAAATGAGAAACCAGCCAGTGTGCACCCGAAGCATGTGTGATCACATGCTGGGCTGTCTCAGCCTGGTGACCTCCGAGTTCTCGCAGTTAATGACCACGGGCGGCTCCTTTCATTCCGAGAGTGGAAACTGGCAGGTGAGGGTCGGCCGGGGGACCTTGCCGCAGGGCGCCCCTCGCCCTCGGCCTGTGGTCTGTTCTGTTTTACCTGGTCTTTCATGAGCATGTCCTCTGGCTGCTTTGCCGTCTGAACGAGCTAAGAGAGGGCGACCCACGTGCTGCCCCCTGACAAAGTGGAAGTGCGTGCACACTGGGCTGAGAGCCTGGGCTGGGAGCCCACTTCCTGGGTCCAGCCAGCCTGTGACCCGCGTTCTCAGCACCAGGCGGGCTGTCCTGTGTGGACACGCGGGCTCATCATTTTGCGGTTTGCTCAGTGTGGCCTGAGGGCCGAGCTTTGCCTCTTTTACCGACAAATGAAGACCTGGGATCAGACTGTTGCAGTAGCGGGAGGCATCCTGGATCATCACTTCCTTGGACAGGGGTAGAGGCCAAGGAGAGCACGATGTGCCTCCCAGACTGGCACCACTGTCAGGCCCCTAGCACAGCCCTGAGCCCCGGGACACGTGAGCCAAGGTGAGGGGGAAGAAGTTAGGAGCTCCAGGACAAGGCAGCTCGCTTTAACACAAGGCGGTGGTCTGACTCCTGTGTTCCTGTCCCGTCTTACCACCCCATTTCTGCTCCCCAGTCAGCCTAGCTCTTTTCTGGCTCAGATCTGTCACCCCTTAATGAAGTGGCTTTCTGGCTGCCGAGGATTGAGAGCTGCTGCTGGGGAATGTAAGTCACTAATAGAAGGGAAAACACTGTGAAATGCTCCGAGGTGCCAAGCTGGGCCCAGCCCAGTGTGGTTCTAAAAGGCTAATAAAAATCCACCAATTAATTGTGACAGCTCAATGGAAAATTATTCAATTGTGAACAGGAGCAAGCAACAGCTCGAAAGGAGGAGGGGAGATGTTGCCATAGTAACATCAATATAGGTTCTCATCTCAGCAGTCGAAGCCAGCCTGGGAGCCAGCAGCATCAGCCTGCCGTATCTGACACAGGATGGGATGCAGGACACACCAAAGCAGTGTTTGAAAGAGATGCTCTGCCTCGCCCCAGGCCTGCAGCCACTCCAGGCTGAGCGCTGGCTTCCCCTGGGGTAGAGAAGTTGTTTTCACAGTGCTCCTTGCTCTGAGAAAATCAGGGAAGAGCAGTCCAGTGCAGGAGCGACTGCCCCTCATACTGTGTTTTCCTATACCTTTGACTAGGGGTGTTTCACCAACTGCCAATTAAGGGGATGCTGGGAGAGTGTGTGGGTCCTTGCAACACAATTTCCATCTCCCCAAAGTTGAGGCACTTGCAGCTCAGAAAACCAAGTTCCCAGGGCACAGAGGACCCACAGGCAAGAGTCAGGCGGGCTGTCCATTACGGTGTTGCAGTGGTGACAACTTTTATTTCAAAAGGTACATACAACATACTCATATTTTGAACATTTGAAATGCAACCTTGCGATAGCAAAAACACACCTCCCCGTTCCTCTCCCACGAGACTCGGCTTGGCAAAGCCTGCACCATGGAGAAGGACCATCACCAGAAGGACACGGGCAGCCGGTTCCACGTGGCATCGAGATGCCCCAGCAGGGCTTTCTTGCCAGAGGGATCTTGTGTTAATAGGATGCAGAACAAGATCTTTTTCGATTTTTAGCTTTCAGAGCCATACTCTGTGCCGAGTGGATGTACTCACAGTTGCGCTCTGGGTGTCAGCTGCAGACGTCCCTGCGGAGAATGTCACGACTTTGATTACCCACTGTAATCAGTCTGCCTGCCTGCCTTCAGCACAGAGCCCACACGCCAGCTCTGCCTATTCATATTCATGGCCACCGGGGCCAGGGGACTGCTCAGAACCAGCCCGCCAGGGGAGGGCCTGAAGCGGACACTCTGTCCTCCATGAACTGCAGCAACGGCGGCCTGCTTCTTCACCGAGATAGGGCTTGCTTTTGTCACTTCATTTTTGACACCATCCAGGCTTTTGCTTCAGCAAAGTTGGAAATCAAAAGTCAGCACACACCTAACCAATGCTACTGCTGTGACTCGTCACCCTCGTACCCGCGTCTTCTCAGGGGCTAGATCCTTAAGTCTTGAAGAGGAGACAGGAGGGGAAATGGGGAGGGTCCTGGAGAAGCCCTTTCTTTCCAGGCTGCCCCGGCCCCCTCACCACCGGCCCCTGCCGAAGCGGAAGCTGAAGCCGCCTTTCTTCCTGCTGTAGCCGTTGAGCTCCTCAGCCAGGGTCTCTAAGGGGCCACTCTCCTTCTCGCCATCAGCCAGGAGGAAGCCAGTGGCCTCACTGCCGTCGTCCTGCCTCCCGAACCGGAACCTGAAGCCAGCGCGCTCCCTGCCCGCCGCCTGCAGCTCCTTGGCCGTGACGAGCAGGGCAGGTGACTGTGGAGCTCTCGGCCACGGAGAGGAGCCCCACAGGGAGTGGACTCGGGGTCCTCCGGCCAGGTCGGCCCAGCTCATTTTGCGCCCGATGCCACCCCTGGCGTCCACAGGCCCTTCTCTGTCCAGTCGAGGAAAGCAGGTGCCCAGCGGCAGGAGGAGGAGGTAGGACAGGGAGTATGGGCCTATCATCTGGTCCAGAGGAAAGAGGGAGAAGTTAGAGCTGACACATGGGCCATGCATAGCACTTGTCGACAGTGCTTCCCGGGGCCCGGGCAGCCGTCATAGGTTGAGGCTGTGGCCCAGCCGAGCCCAGCTTGCGAGCGGCGTGAGGAAGTGTCAGTATGTTGGGGGACCAGGCCTTTGTGTTCTGAGCAGGCTCAGGAGCGGATTGCACCAATTAGCCTGGTTCTTGCTCTCCAGCAATCCCCTGGATTTGACCGCCTCGGCAGCTTAACGCTCTAACACACCGTGCTGGGATGGCTTACAGCAGTGCCCCGGCAGCCCCAGGAGAGCAGAGCAAATTTGGGCTCATTCTTCTGGTGTTATAATTATTGACTCTGGAGCCGCATCATCTCAGAGCCATCGGGGAGAAACTTAGTAGCCTCAATCCCACTGAGTTTTCAACTTGATAATAAGCGGGTCTGGCTAAGCCATTTATCGGGGACACCGCTAATGTGTCTAACGTGGAAGCGAGTTGCTCCTGAAAGCAAGAAACGGATTTGATGTTCCTGCCCTAACTCAGACGCCCACCTGGAGAGGAGCATGTGAACGTGGCCAGGGTGTCAGTGGTCCCTATTGAGCACCGTCTGTGTGCACGGCTCCACTTCATTTTCACAATAAACCTAATTTTTAGGAGTTGTTATTCCCATTTTTTCAGGCAAGAAAACTGCCAGAAGCCTAAGAGACTGTGCCCAGGCCACACAGCTAGAAAGTGGAGGCCTCAGGATTCATGATTCAATGGCCAGAAGGCTGCTTGGCATGCTGGGCCTGTGGGCACTGCTTCCTGCCCCTGTCTGATGCCATCCTTACGAGCCCACAGCAGGAGGGTACTGTCTTGGCTCCCTACAGAGGAGGCGGCAGGTCCAGACAGGCGACTGGCCCAACACCTCACCGCTTTCTGAGCAGCCCAGGTCTGCTTGGGCCCGACTCAGGAACTGCTGCTCCATCCCACAGATCGTGGCCCACAGGGGGCTGAACTAGAAGGAGAGCCTCCCCAAATGTCCCTGCCTCGGCCATCACTGCTCCTTCCCTCACCAAGGAGGCCTTTTTGGTGATGGCCGAGCGGGAGCCGGCTGGGCCTCTGAGGAGCCTCTGAGGGCCTCTGAGGCTGGAATGAAGAGAGCCGGTCCTGGAGAAGAGAGCACAGGACTCCCCAGAGCTCTGTCCAGAAACGGCTCCCTTGAAGACATTTCAAAGTGAACTCGGCCAGAAAGCTTTAAAAAACGATAAAAGCAGCCCTCCTCTACGCAAATCTAGCCCTCCTAAGCTTCCCGCATCTCCTGGGGCCAGAGCGACCTCTTGCCTGCTGGGGGGCAGCCTCTCCATCAGGGCCTGGGCAGAGGGGGGCCGTCTCCCCATAGAAAGCACAGCTGACAGCTGTTTGGACCCCAGCGGATTCCACCTGGTGGATGAATCCACTGGGGACTGGCCTCTGGGTCTCAAGAAAGGGGGCATCTCGATACACAGAACAAAGTGGCCTGTCCCCTTTCAGGGAGACATGGATCTCTTTGAGAGCCTAGTGGAAGCTTGGGACACTTGCCACCAAAAATTGGGCCCCAGGACAAGTCAGAGCTTCAGGTCCCAATGTCGGAGACATGGTGGGAAAAGCCCTGGACGGAAGGCCGGAGGCTGAGCTCTGGGGGCTGCTGTGGCCAGTCTCTGCACCGCTCTGGGCCACAGCCTGAGTGCTGGGCTCCACTCTCCAGGCCTTCCCAGTCCCGTGGCTCCCTGTGGTTCGGGCTGCCCGTGCCCAGCTCCTCACCTGGAGCGGGAGCGCCCGAGTGGGGTTCCTGTGGGGATGGAGCGGCTGTACTCACCATGCTGAGGGCCTGCTCCCCAGGAGGGCTGCTGGACACCAGGGCCGACTGGACAGGGCTCCTCTGGGTTCTTGTCCAGGAACTGTGCCTCCCGGGTTCTCCCTGCTTTATATAGGCCCCTGGGAAGGACTTGCCGCTGTGTGGGGACTTGATTGCTGTGCATTCCTGACCCTGGGATCCCATTGGGGACGCTGGTGGTGAAGGAGGGGACAGTGCTGACTACATTGATAAAAGACCCAACACAAACAGGATGTGGTCTGATGAGGGGCAGACAGGCGCCCTTTTCCTAGAGACCTGCCTCATTCACAGGAGAATGGGCAGCATCATTAACTGGTCCAGCATAGACCCTCGAGTCCCTCGGAGGAGGCATCGATCGATGCTCACCCTTAAGACCTAATGGTCCTGCCTTTGTTGGGTTTGCCTGGCTCTCCAGAGAGGCTGTTGGGTGAGTGGTTGTCCACGCCTCACACAGCGGCTGCCCAGCCGGCACCACTGCCCTGGGCCCGGGAAGTCAGACGCCCATGAAGCCAGCGACAGCCTTCTGCTCTAGGAGGGTGAGAGGCTGCGTTAGTGCCACAGTTCACTGGCTCTGGAGCGTTTCGAGGGGCGTCCGCGCCCAGAGGCTGAGCCAGGCAGGGGACCTCTGCTTCCCATGAGGGCGTGGAAGGGGCACGGGGCCCAACCTGGGCAAGCCCCACTCTCCAGCCCTCAGGGCCCCCAACCAGCTGGTTTGTTCCTCAGAAGGGAAGCTCGGTCTTCCTGCCACCACAACCCAGTGCAGGGCTCGGTATCTGACGTCCATTTGGGAAAAGACGGACAGAGGAGCGAATGTTTCAGAACTGGGCTGGCTGTGGTGGTAAGTCATGGAGATGAGCTGTTAGCCCAGTGTGGGGCTTGGCAAGGGCTGGGGGGAAGGTTGTCATGGTCATTGCTCCAGCTCTTCCCATGGCGCTCAGTGTGGAGGACAGTAGCGCTCGTCACTCCTCAGCCACTCACTCCCAGGTGGTTTCTCCTCAGGTGAGCTCCCAGGCCAGAGAGGGGAACGTCCCGTGCTGTCACCCACACCACATCCTTGTGGTGGAGTGTGAGGTTGGAGGGGCTGCGTTGTGGGCTCACACGTTCCTGTGAGATCCACTCTGATCTAGGCGGGGCCACTTGTTCACACCTCAGGGTGCTGATGCATCCCTCTGCTTGTCCTGTGTGTGATCACAGAGCGCTCCTGGGTCTGTTCTGGGCATGGGGGTCTGTGCAGCTGAGCCAGGGTACAGCTGGGCAGAGTGCTCTGCAATGTTCTCCAGGCACCGGCCAAGGGGGACAGTGGGCCCAGCACCGGGGCAGACGTTTGCCTGCAGGTGGTGCCAGGAGCTCCCCTCCCTGCCTCCTGTCCCGCCGCTGTGCCAGTGACTCCGCACCGTGTCCAAGCGCCCATGGGGAGACCCGCAGGAGGAGCCGAGATGGCCCAGCCGAGCCCCCAGCCTCTGGTCTGGCCTGACCCAGGTTTACCTCCACTGAGAGTGAGCGGGCAGCGAGGGGAGCAGGTGCTCGGTGAGGCTGCGGCCGCCCTGCAGTTGTCTGCCTGTCACCTTTGCCTGTGGGGTGCTCAGGGCTGGAAAACCACCCCACGGGGCCACCACCCACATGGCAATACAGACGGCCTTGTGGACATGTCCCCGGCCCCAGCCACCTGACAAAGGGGCTGGACTCTTTACCCTCGTGCTGGAGTCGGGGGACTGAGAATCCGAGGGTCCGAGTCAGGCAGTCAGGAGCAGCCCCCGCCCCTTCCTGCTCTCCAGCCTCGGCCGCAGCAGGAAGCACTGGTTACCCTCGGCCTTGTCTGAAGACAACAGGGCCAAGAAAAGGCAGGCGGTTGGGGCTGGCCCAGTGGCGTAGTGGTTAAGTTTGCACACTCCCCTCCAGCCGCCCACGGTTCGCAGGTTCAGATCCTGGGCACAGACCACAACGCTCATCAAGCCATGCTGTGGTAGCTTCCCACATAGAAAATGGAGGAAGATGGGCACAGATGTTAGCTCAGGGCCAATCCTCCTCACCAAAAACAAACAAATGAAAACCAAACTAAACAAAAAATTACTTAGGAGAGAAACCCTTTATCTGTAAGGAGTGTGGAAAAGCCTTTAGTCAGAGTGCAGAAAACCCACACCAGAGAAACCTTCAAGAAAAAAGAACAGCAGTGGGTTGACTGTGGGCCCCTCTGAGGGGTGACTGGGCTCTGGGTGAGGGCGAGGGCTCAGTGGGCTGGTGTGGGCAGAGGCTGCGCCCAGAGGGTGTGCCCATGTGCCGACTGGAGCAGGTGCTGAGACTGCTGGCGTGTGTCCATCTCTCCGGGGGCTGTGAGCTTTCTGAGGCCAGAGTCACCCCTGTGGGAGCCCAGGCACACAACAGAGGGCCTGGGGCAGCACCCCTCCTGCCCTGGGCCTGGGCAGTCAGACGCCTGTGAAGCTGGCGACCGCCTTCCACTCCAGGAGGGTGAGAGGCTGCGTTAGTCCTGCAGTTCACTGGCTCTGGAGCCTTTCGAGGGGCGTCTGTCACTGAGGCCAAGGCTGCCTCTTAGGGGCCAGTGTCGGATCTGGTACCAAACTTCCCAACTCTGGGGGCTTGCCAGGTGCCCCCCGGAACACCTGGCCCAAAAGATTGTTTTCAAGTGCATTCCAGGGAATGAGACCCCACTCTTGAGCCGTTGGGGGTGACAACTGTGACACTGTTTCTGCCACCACCGAGACTCGGGGCAGGAGCATTGGGGCAGCCCAGGCTGGTCCTGCAGAGAGCAGCAGGGGCCATTCAGGGTTGGCGTCTGGCAACAAAGCCTTCCACAGCTTCAGGGTGAATGTGGGGGATGGCTGCAGCTTTGGGGGGACCCAAGGGGCCCGCCTTCTTACCCTGGGAGTGAGGGTCCCTGGGAAGCCGTCCTGGAGGAGCATCAGGGCCCCATGGCAGGTGTCCAAGTGGACCAGCAGCCTGGGCTCCTTGAGACACGCCTGTCCTTGCTTCTCTAAGCCTGCGCTGGGACTTGTCAGGGGCAGGACCTGGTGGGGTGACACAGCCTGGCTGTGTTAAGTGCAGGCCCCTGACTCGGACCCCCTCCCATGACACTTTAGCCACCCATGAGCCCCTAGAACTGGGTCCCACACCCGCTCAGCCACGCATCAGCTGTGGCCACGGACAAGTCATGTCACTTTCTGAGCCTGTTTCTCCCTGACTGGGGACAACAGCAGTGCCGGCATCACAGGGGTTGTGAGCTACTGGAGAAGACGGTGGGGGGTGGGGGGTGGGGGGTGGGGGGTGGGGGGGTTGCAGTACCTACTCAATGCTTGTTGGCTGCTGCTGGTGTTCAGGAGAGCCCAGACGACACCCTCTTCGTAAGCAGGGCCTCCCGGGGCTGCCTTCTCTCTCAGAGCTCCCCACAGCGCTGGTGGTGCCCTCCTGCTGGGGGAACCTCTCCCCGTGCTGCCTCCTGCGCTGTTTGTAGGTAAGATGCAGGTCCCCATCGTCAGCTCTAAGAATCTCCGTGTGACTGAGTTCCCTGAATCTTTCCGATTGGCCCCGTGAGCCGAACCAGAGCAGGTGCCTGCTAAGGAACTGCCATGGGGGAGGTGTGGTGGCTGCAGGTGAGGGGCCAGGCTGGGCAGTGACCCCACTTAGGGCGGGTGTGGCCTGTGGGGAAGCAGTGCCCATCATCACCTCACTCCCATGACCTGGCCCAGGGTCCCATCCCCAGTGTCCCTCTGGGCCCCATGAGAGGGAGCGGGGGGTGGGGGGACAGGGCTGCAGGCCTGATGGCCAAGAACACTTTGCGGAGGGGACCCGTGTTCCCGCCGCCCAGACAGGCCTCTGCTGTGCCGGGTGGCTGGCCAGCGGCCTCTCCCCGCAGGTTGGCCGAGGCCGGGATGCTCAGTACACCCACTCCCCCTGCCTGCATGGGGCCTCCGCCACGGCACGCGATAAATCATCTCATTAAATACACTCGGGATTGTTTTGTCCTTAAGCTTCAAATTCGTGTTATGAATAAATAGTCATGAGGGACTGTTGTTCCTAAAAAAGAGTCTCAACTCCTCAGGACTCCAGCCGCAGCCCCAAGAGAGACCCACAGGGGCAGTTTGTCACCCTGGAGACCCTGGTGGGATGCACAGACAGAGTGGGCCAGGTTCATCCCCTGAAGCCCGGCCCGCAGAGGACACACCGCACTGGGTGCAGCTCACAGGGAGGCGGGGTCGCTGCCCTGGGCCCCGGGCTGCTGCCAGGTGTGCAGCTGGCTCTGCTCCTGGGGCTCCGAGCTGCTGGGAAACCCTGTCTCCTGGGTAGAAATAAAAACGGGAGAGGACTGGGCAAGTGGTATGGAGGCAGTCCTGGAGGCTGGGGTGCCCGCCCCACCCCGTGCTCTGATGTGGGGCCCCAGGCAGGGTTAGAGGCGGAGCCGGGCCAGGTCACCATGAGACTTTATTGGGGACAGGAACACACGGGACACCAGGTGCACGCAGCCCAGCCTAGCACTGTCCAACACCATGCTCTGTCTGTCAGAGACATGCTGGCCCTGGGGTCCCCTCCCCACCCTGGCGCCCCCCACACACCTGCCAGCCTTGTGGACAGTCAGGCATGCCTCTTGGCACGGTGGGAGGCTAATGTGGCCGACCCCAGGTCAGAGCCCCGTCCCCACTCCCTGTCACGCCCGCAGTCCCACCGAAGTCCAGCCTCAGCCCTCCAGGTGTGCAGAGTCCTGCCTGCTGCTTGGCCCACTCTGTTTGGGGACAGCCCTCTCCCTGCAAGCACATGAAGAAGTGGAGGCCCCGGCCACTTGGACGAACGCCTAGTGTCCTTTGTTCTGGGCTCAGCACATCCCCGAACGTGTCCTCCTGCCAGCATGTTGCTCTTCAAACTCCACAGGACCGTGGGCCTTGCTGATGTCTCCCTGTCCCCCATGTCAGCACACAGGGCATCCCCCCCTCCTCCCGCTCCTCCCGGTGTAGCGGATGCAGCTGGCAGTTGCTGTTGACACGCCTCACTAAGCCTGTGAGTCCTGGGTGACAGGGCTCAGCCTCCGGGCTCCGGCCGCAGCCAGGCCAGCCAGAGGCCTGCGTGGATATGGGTGGGGGTGACCAGCAAGAGGTGGGTACTGGGGCCCTCGCTTCTGCCCCAAGACAGCCATTATACAACCTATTTACAGGGCTGCAGGGGGCCTGCAACTTGAGAACCGCTCCCAGCTCAGTCCTCATTTCCCGGCTGACGGTGCAGAAGCCATCCCGGTGGAAACACAAGGTCCGTCCATCCTCCGGACTTGGGGAGCTCAGGTGGCCAGCCAACTGGCCTCTGGTTCAACTCTCAGAGATGTACCCAGTCTGGAGGACAAGGAATGAGGCCACTGGCTGGCTCCACAGAACCTACCTGCGCTTGTGGAAAGGAACTTCCAGAAGCTTTTGGGACAACACATGCACCACCTCAAGACCCCGGTGTACAGACCCCTCCCTGCTTGGCTCGCTCCTCATCAAAGGAAGAAGGACAGGGGCAGGTGCCTTGGCATAGGGGGGCCACAGGCACCCCACCATCAAACCATCAACTCGGGCCCCATGGGTCAGGGTTCAGGTATAGTGACCACAGGACCTGGGTGACCCTTTGCACATGTCTGTCATCCCCCAGGTCTCAGTGGAGCTGCCCCTGCCCCTGGCTCTCCCAGCATCCCCTTGTTCCTGTGGCCATGCCCATCTCCCGTGACGGCTATTCACGCTGACATCACACTGTGGGCTCCTTGAGACTAGAGCCTCCTGGCCCCGAGCGGTGTGCAGGGCCTGTCTGTGCCCAGCACCGCCTTTGCAGGGGTGCCCCTTAGGACAGGGGGTGTGCTGGCCTTGGCTGTCCCTTCCCTGACGGGCTTTGTGCCCACCAGCCAGTGTTTGGTCCTGCCATGTCCCCTAGTGGTGCCAGGCCTGGGCTAGGCATGGGGCCGGTGCTCCCAGACAGGAAGGAGTGGGTGTCTCCAGGTCGTCCTGATGCTGAGACCTGGACCACAGGCTCCTGAAGGCCGCCCTTGCCTGTCCGCCCGCCAGGTCCAGCTTCGGCATGTCTGTTCCATGGCCAAGCCCTGGCACGAGCGCCCCTGAGCCTCCTGACGCACACGCACATCTGCGAATCCCTTAACATCACACTCACCAGGAACTGTTTGATGACAGATCAGAAAGCGCCTGGCACCTTCTAAACAGTGGCTGGCTCTGCAAGGCTCGGCAGAAGCCGGCTCCAGCCTGGGGCTGGGGGGCAGAGGGGGGCTCCCCGGGATGAGGACGCAGCCTCTGCTCCTTGGCTGAGGGTCCAGGCCACTGGTTTGGGCTGGCCCTTGGTTTCTAGAGGATGGAGAAGGGGGCCGGCAGGTGTCATCTTGTTCACATCTTCCTCCACGCTGACCCACCCCCCTCGCCCAGGTCACACTGGGCTGTGATCCCCCATTTCTGGGCCGTCTCTGCTTCCAGCTGAGTGCCAAGAGGGCAGGTGACCCTGTCCGGCACCCAGGGCAGGCCTTGGCCCACAGCGGGTGTTCAGCAAACCTTTGCTGAATGCCGCTGACCAGGTGGGGTGAGAGGGGACTGGCCAGGTCGCACGCCAGCCAGTGGCACTCTGGAACTTTCCTGCTGCCCCTGGCCAACTCCGACTTGTTATTATTGAAGCACAAACTGCAGCAGAAGGGGAAAGGAGAGCTGAACTCCACAGCCCCCGTTCACCTGCCTTCACCTGCCTTCGGGTGTCCTGTGAGGGAAACCCCCTCCCTCCTGCCTGGGGAGGGGTCACCAGGGTGCCCCCGGCTGGGCAGCTCCCCAGGCTGACTCCCCAGCCCTCTCACAGGCCCCCATCAGGTCCTCCTAGGCGGGAACTCGAGAAACAGCCCTGCACTCGGTTCTGACCACACAGGCGTCAGGGGCCTGAGGCTGCTGAGCAGGGTTGAGGGCTGGCACCCACCCTGCCCTTTGCAGCACTGACCTTGGGAACCTGTGGTTCTTGGGGGCCAGGAGGGAAGGGCGCCAATGAGAGCACACTGGGCAGACTCAATGAGAAAATGCCTCTGAGGGCCTGGCCGGTGCTTCAGTCTCCCCCATTTGCCCAGTGAGGTCCCTTCCCCCGACCCGAGGTGGCAGCATCTACAGTCACAGCAGGGGGCCACCTCCCCACTGAGAGAGCAGTCTCCAGGTTGATGGGGTGACAGCCACCAAACCCCTTCAGGTCCAGCCTCCACACTCCAGGCCTGCTCCCAGGAGGCCCGGGGTCCTGTAGTCCCTGGAAATCAGTAGTGGGGGTGGTGCAGCCCCGAAAATCAAGAAGCCCTCATCCGCCCAGTGGTACAAGACCTGCCTCCACCTCCTGGGGCAGAAGAACATGGGCGGGGCGGCTGCGCTGCCCCAGGAAGGCAGGGGGCTGGGCAGGGCAGCCGAGGGGACTGGAGACCTCCAGGCCTGCGGGGACACAGGGTGGATGGGGGGGGGGTCACCTCGGGGCGTGAGTCTCCGCAGGCATCTGCACCAGCCTGGCCTGGGGTCACGGCAGGATTCATCGCCCCAGCCCAAGGCCTCAGGCAGCCCCAGCATCAGCCACACCCCAGTCCTGGGGGGAGAGGTGGGAGCTCCAGGCACCATGGAAACGAGGGAGGGGCCGGGCGGGCCAGAGGAGCTGGCCTCGGATCCATCCGACTCAGAAAGATCCATGTGCTCTGATCGGCTAAAGGGGCTCCAGGGGTGTATCTGCCCTTCTCCGCACCCCGGAACTCCGCGTGTTCGGACTGGAGGGGCCTGCCGGGCGCGTGGCAGACTCCCGGCCAGGAGACGGCAGACAGCCCGGGAGCCAAAGTCTGGCAGGTAGAATATGGGGTCGTTTGCCCGGCCCCTCATCAGGAGAGGCAAATTGGGCGGGTGGGGACAGCGTGGAGGTGACGTGTGACCTCCCCGCCCAGGGTGACTCAGTGTCGTTAGCCGGCCCAAGCCGGTCAGCCATGCGCCAGCGGGTGGAACATTCCAGCAGGAGCGGGATGGGGCGGGGCGGGGCATGGGGATGGGGCGGGGGCGGGGCCTGAGGGCACCGGTCTAGCGGTCCTCTCGGACCGGCCGGATCTTCATCTCGGAGAACTTGAGCGAGTACTGCCAGCCGGTCCAGGAGGACCACTCGACGCCGTCGGCGTAGGAGGCGTGCGCGCCGCGCAGGTACTGCCCGTTGAGGTTGGACGTGTGGCAGTTGCGGTACCACCAGGCGCCGCGGTAGAAGGCGGCGCAGTTGTTCTCCGAGTGGTCACTGTCGCGGTCCTTGGTGGTGAACTTCATGCCGCTGTGCTTCAGGAGGGAGTCCCCTGCGCAGGCGCGCACACACAGGTGTGTACCACGGGGGCACAGGTGCGCCGTGCGAGCACAGCTACGTGTTTGCAGTGCACTCCCCTGGACGTGCATGAGCACACACGTACACACGTGCCCCCTCATATACACACTGGTGCACACGTGTGAAGACACACCTGCCCCGCCACACCTATGGTGTCCATGGAGCTCACATGCACCCACGGTGCCACCTGGGGGTCCCCATCGCTGTCCCTGGGACTAGGCAGTCTCTACCCCTCCTCCCAGCTTCTACACATGCTCCCTTTCCTTGCTTTCTTGCCTGGGCCTGAGAGGAGAAACCCAGCCCAGAGGGGCTCTGCCACCACCCCTGAGAGGCCCAGCAGAGCCCAAACCCCACTGTCCTGGCTCCTGGCTCTCGGCTCCCTTTGCTCATCTGCAAAATGGGTGACCTGTCCAGGCCTTGCTGGCCTCTCGTGGTTGGGATGCAGACCAGGCGGGACGTGGAGGTGGAGGTGAGAAGCCTTGATCCTGACCCCAGAGGCCGGAAGCACTGGACCCAGCAGGCAGGACTTCCTATGTCCTCCCGGGGGGGGAGGCGGGTGGGCTGCCCCCGGCCTGTCCCCTGCGGCAGCCTGGCGCCCTACCTGCGGTGCCCGAGTAGTCGGCCACGGTGAGCGGGTACCCGTCCTCCTCGGGGTCCACGGAGAACAGGCCCACGCCGAAGCTGCCGTAGTGGGCGTAGGCCGTGCCGTTGTCGAAGTCCTCTAGGTCCACGTGGAGCTCGTAGGCGGCCTGTGCGGTCAGCGCGTGGATCCTCTTGAGCCCTGGAGAGGGGGCGACAATGGGGGTGAGGGGGTGGCCTCCCCGGAGAACACCAAGGAGAAACGAGAGCTGAGCTCATGTGGTTGGTGACAGAAAGGGACAACCACCCCCAAGTGTATGCTGTCAGCCCTAGGCTGCTGCTTTCCTCCTGTGGGCCAGGTGGCCGGAAACTGAGGACTGACAGGTGTTCAAGTTTCAGGCTTTCTCTGCTGTAAGCCAGGCTGCACTTTCCAGATGTTTTGAGCTGAAGGCTGGTAGAAAAACTGCAGGAGTCGGGAGGAATCTGGAAAACCTTCTGCGTTGAGGGCCATGGCACCTAATCCTCTCTCATACTCCGGGCTCCAGCCAGGCAGGTTCTGATCCTCGCACGCACTTCCCTGATCCTGGCCTCTGAGCCTTTACGCATGCTGTTCCCTCTGCCTCGGACACTTTGACACTTTTCCCTCACTCCTCCTCAGCTGGTTACCTTCTGTTCATTTTCAGGTCTCACCTCCTCAGGAAGGCTGCCTGACCCCCTGTCACGGTGGAGGGCCTCTCCCCTCAGAGGAATACTGTACCCCAGCTCCATAACCCCCCCCCAACACACCCCATCCCACTTCCTCCCTCCGTCCTCCCGTCCTCAGCTCTCCTTGCATCCTGGGGTCTCACCCCAGGCCTCCCCCGGCCCTTCCTCTCTCCCCCTTTCGCCCTCTCTCTCTCTCTCTCTCACACACACACACACACACACACACACACGCGCGCGCGCGCGCGCGCGCGCGCGCGCGCGCGCTCCCTCCCTCCAGGTGCTTCCCTGCCGTTGGATTACGTCTCGATTCAGAGGGCGTTTAATGAACGCCTGATGATAGTCATCAGCCTCGAGTGACACCTCCGCAGCCTCCCCCTCCCGCCGTCCCTGCCTGAGCCCCACGCCCCACGTCGTGGGTCAGCCTGTGCCTGCGATGGCTGTCAGAGCTGGGCCGACCCACCCCCGGCCAGCCCAGAGGGAGGCCTCTGGTCCCGTCATCCAGGGCCAGGGCTGAGAGAAGGAGCCGGGCGCAGGTCATGCAGGACCTGCCCAGCATCTCCCACCGCAGCCCGGGGCCCTCGCCTTCCTCTCCTCCCCGGGCTGGGGGCTCCAGGTGAGCCGCTCTCCCTCTCTGGGCCCAGCTTGCACACCTGTGCAGCACCCCTCCCAGGGCTGATGCGAGGGGCCAGCAGGACCTCACACACTGTAAAGGGCAGGAGGCAGGCGACAGGCAACAATGGCAACAGCCACCACATGGACAGCACTCGAAAATGCCAGGCACTGTTCTGAGAGCTTCCTGTGGAGTAATGAGTCCAGCGCAATTAGAAGGAGTCCAGTTTAATTAAAGAATCCTGTTCAGCTCTCAGAACAGTGCCCAGCCCATTGCACACGTTATCCAGGCGTTTGCCACGGCCGTCACGATCGATCCAGTGAGGCAGGCGCTATTATTGTCCGTGTTTCAGAGGTGAGGGAAATGAGGCACAGGGAGGTTAAGGAACTGGCCCTGGTCACACAGCTGGTAAGTGGTGGAGCTGGGATTTGAACCCAGGCCCAGACTCCTTGCTCTTATTCAGTTCTTGCTCAGGACGAATAATCTGAATCAGGAATAGGGCAAGAAGGAGACCAGCCCAGTGGGGATGCTGGAAGATTCCGTTCCCCACCCCTGAATGGCTGCTGGTGCCCAAAGACCCCCCCATGAGCCCCTGGGCGGGGTGCCCTGAAGGAGGGCGAGGCGGGGATGCTGGGGCCTTGGATTCACTTCACCCTCATCTCCACCCTTCTTCCCTTGAATCCCACTGCTGTCGCTCCCTCGGTCACCCCCCCGTCACCCTCCCTCTCTCTCGGTCACCTTCCCTCCCTTGTTTGCCCTGCATTTCTCCAGCCCTGTTGATCTGCCAGGATACTCTCGACCCCCGCTTCCGCGGGCCCCTGGATGGTGAGCCGACACTCGACCCCATCATCCATCAGGGTTCCAGTTGCAGAGCAAAAGGAAGGAGGAGCCAGTGGATGAAAATGGCCAGGGGAAACGGTCACCCCAGCGAACTCCCAGAGGGATTAAAGGGCTGAGCCTAACGCATAACACCAGAAAAGCATTGGAAAAATTACAAGAGACATTTTAAATAAAACCGGGAGGGGAAAACAGAGCCTAAAATGCAGAAAATATGAAAGGAAAAGATGGGCAATAATTGACTACATAAAAATTTTAAACTGCTAGGAAATAAGCAATAATGTTACAAAAAAAAAAGCTGAAAGATAAATGAGTAAATATGTATCATGTGTATCTGACAAAGGATCAATACCTTAATATGTAAAGAGCTCCTGTAACTCAACAGGAAAAGACAAAACACTCGAGGAGGAGGGGACGGCAGTGTGGAAAAGCAGAGGGAGGGAGCGCAGGGGAGCTGAGGGCTGGGCCCGAGTTGACATTCTCATCAGGCTCCCTGGCTGCTGGGAGCTAATCAAGACCCCGCTTAAATGCTTCCTCTGCACCCTCGGTGGCTGCCGATAGATTTCAATTAAGATGCCGCCGAGCGGCAGCGGCACCCACACTGCTCCAAGGGGCGGGTGGTGGTGCGGGAACAGGGCCCCCACCTGGCCACCTTCTCTCTGTCTTTACACACGCACCTGGGGCAGGGGGATGGGTGAAGGGTCTCCCTTCTTAGAAGCTTCTCTCTCACCCGACCCCCATCCTGCCTCTGCTTTTATTCATTCAGTTGAGGGTACAGTTCAAAGCTTGGCTGGGCTTCCCCCACCTCAACACACACACACACACACACACACTCGATTGTGACTCGTGTCACTTGTGCCAAGCGGCCTCCATTGCTGAGCCTCTGTTTCATCATCCACAAAAGAGAAGGACAACAGCATTGCCACCGGCCTAGGCTGGGCGTGAGGTGTTGGGCCAGTGCACGTGAAATGCTCCCCACAGGCTGGGCACACAGGAGGTGCACAGTAAGTGGGGACAGTGGTCATGGAGTCCACACCGGGGTGTCTGGCCTCTCCTGTGGCCAGTAGCTGCCTGGGTGCTGGGGACGCGGCGGAGGTCAGGGCAGAGAAAGTCCTGCCCTCGTGGACCCCAGGTCAGGGGAGACGGACATTAAGCAAAGGACAGCGTACCCAGAGCAGTGGGCACGCACCCGGACCCTGCCCCTGGGGCTGACCCTCCCCTTCCCCCAGGGGTCCACTGAAAGTCCTTACAGACCTGGGACCCTCCTGACTCCCACCTGGAGTCCAGACCTCGGCACTCAGCCCTCCGGGCGGTGCTCCTGCTGGCCACCCCCTCACACCTGTGCTCTGACCTCCTCTCCCTCCTGCCCGGCTGGGGGCCATGCCCAGATACCAGTGCCCAGGGACACTAACGTGGGACAGGCATACCGAGGGGTGTACTGGATCCTTCAAAGGATGCTCAGGGGAACACGTCATCCCAGTGCCCCATGCTTATTTTAATATATGTCAAAATATAACGGGGTGACTGCTAATGGGGCCACTGGCTTTCTTTTTGGGGTGGAGAAGATGTTCTGGAATTAGATGGTGGGATGGTCGCACAACTCTGTGAATATACTGAGAACCACTGATTGTACACTTTAAAATGGGGAATTATACCACACACACAAAACCCAGCCTCACCTCAAGCCACAGCTCTCCCCCAGATACCTACAGGACCTCAGCCCTGTGATTTTTATGGATGTTATTTTTCAGAATAAAATTACGTAAGACAGTCAAATTTTAAAATACTGAGCGAATTTAAAGATAAACAGTAAGTAAATAATAGTAACAACAATAGTAGTAACATAAGCTTTTTGCCCTGACTTTGTGCCAGGCAAGGAGTCCGTGCCAGGCAAGGAGTCGGTGCCAGCCGTGGGAAGCGGGCCGCTGTGCCATGGGGGTGGCGGGAACCGTGCCCGGGAGCACGGACTGGCTGCTTTTTGGGGAGTTGGGCCCTTGGTGTCCAGAGCACAGCCATCGGGCATTGCTGACCCCGAGGGTAAGGCAGTGTTGGGTCCCCTGGTCCTCCTGGCGCCTAGAACTGAGCCCGGCGCCTGCCACAGCTGGCCCCACCCCAGTGGCCAGGGCCCAGGACCCCGGGAAAAGCACACATCTCCGCGGAGCCACTGCTCTGGCTTCCTGCTCGCTGACCTCGTTCACACTGAAAGCATCGACCGCAGCGGCTGTGAGCCACACAGGCCCGCCGCGGCCGGGGAGAGCCCCCTGGGTCCAGGCCGCACAGGGGGAGAGCGTCCCCCCTGGGGCGGGCTCAGCCATCTCACCTAGCCAGTGCTCCCCTGTGAGCTTGCCGAAGCCGTCCCGGTAGGCCTGCCAGCCGCGGAAGAAGTTCACGGAGCCATCCTCCCGGCGCTGGAACACCTGCGAAGGGAGGAGGGGGATGGAGAGCTGGCACCCACCGCCCCGGGGGCCCCCGGCCCCGGCCCGGAGCAGAGCAGGAGCCCAGGAGCCTTGGGGTGGCCCGAGGTGGGACAGACCGGATGCCACAGGCCACGAGAGGTCCCCTCAGGAGGGAATCACGGTGGAGCGGTGAGGGGCGGGGTGGAGACCCCACCTCTGCGGCCTCGCTGTGGGACCTGCACTGGGCCTGCTCGGGCCTCAGTTTCCCCACGGGTTAAATAATAATGGGGCTGGGCAAGGGTCCCGCTGTCTTCTCCCAGGTCAAAACAAAACCGAACAAAACCCATTCTCTAGCCTTTAAAAATCGAGAACACACACACACGCGCTCACACACAGGCTTGGCCTCTGGAGCTCCATCTCTCATAATGCCTCCCCAGAGTCACGCAGGGCCCCCCCCCCCCCATTAAAAAAAAAACAACCGGGCAGGGGGTCCCTGGGGCTTGAGAAACCAGAGCTCCAGCCACTTCTCCGGGGAGGACGAGGAGGCCGCGGCCGCAGCATGTGACTCCGGGCCGAGCAGCAGCGAGCTGCGCGCGTCCCTCATCTTAACAACATTCCTGATTTGGGAGCCGGGAATCCCATCGGTTAAATTGCTTTGAAATAAGCACCACGCTGGTCCGGCCGGAGTTTACAAGCTCGGCTGACGACGCGCTCCCCCCGCCCCGCCCGCCCGCCCCCTTTCTGTTGAACCAGCCTCTTCCCCGCTCGTTTGCAGAGGCAGCACCGCCGTCCGTGCCGCCTCGGAGGTTAGAGATGTGGCTGCGGCGCCGGCGGCCGCCAGTTCCATTACTCAGCAGCCTGATTTCAGCCGCCTGGAACGGCCGGCGCGGCGTCTGCCCGGATGCTCCGCGGCGGTCCGCGGGGACCCGTCCGTCACAGCCTTTGGGCAGCCCTGACGTCAGGGGGCGGGAGGAGATGACCCCTCTCTCTCCGGCTCCACCACCTCAAACCCGGCCCCGCCCGCCCCCGAAATGCGGACGGAAGTCCTCAGGAGAGCCCGGCGCTCGGAAGGAAATTCGATCAGGCTCAGGGAGATCTGAGAGGCGCGGGGAGCTATTGATGGCTGCGGATCCGGACCCAGAGCACGCGCCCTTTGAACAGCCTGATCCCGGCAGAAGCTCCGACATTCCCCTGAGAAGGCGTCGGGCAGCTGGGAGCCCGTGTCTGCCGGAGGGGGGACTCTGGGGGACTGGGGAGAGGGGTCGGGGGTGGGGAGCAGGGGTTACAGACCCGGGCTCTAGAGCTCTGGGGAGTTACCACACCTCTCTGAGCCTCAGTTTCCGCATCTGTCAAATGGGGACCATAGTAGCACCTCCCCCAAAGGCTGTGGCGGTCCACCGAGAATAAGCGCAGGGCCTGGCACGCAGGCAGAGCGCAGTGATGCCAGCTGCGGAATGCAGCCCAGAGGGGGTCTCCTCCCCTCCCCGCCCCCTCAGCCCCTGCCCCAGGCCACACGTGTCCTCCTTCCAGCCCAGGCCCTGCACCTCTCCTCCCTGAGCCATCCCAGGGGGCCTAACCAGAGGCCCTGGAGGAAGGGCAGGGTCCTGGGCCCCGCGTTTACCTGCAGAGTGGCCTGGGTAAATCATCCCTCTGCTCTGGTCCACTTTCCTCACCCCCTGATAAGCCCCGCCTCCCAGGACCTCAGCGAGGAGCAAATGGCACAATAGCTGGTATTATTATTGCCATCACTATTGTTTTTCCGGTTAGTACTATCAGGAAGTAGAAAGTGGGGGTGCCAGGCTTCCGGGCACGGGCAGGGCATGAAACTGGACATTGGATGGACGGGCAGAGTGGCCAAGACCGACGGGTGCTGAGAGCCGACCATGGCAGATGCTTGTCCTTGGGTCCTCCTCGTCCAGGGCACACAGTACTCACCAAATCCTCACCCCAACCCCGGCGGCCCTGTTCTGTGTCGCCCTGGCCCCCCTCTTCGTTACAGTGGACAGAAGCCCTGACACTGGCCAGAAGTCAGGCGGCCTCGAGCAGCGGAGTGGGTGGTCTGACCCACACCCCATGCCCGAAGGCCAGCATCTCACCCCTCACATCCACACTCTCATTTGCCCTGGACCAGGGCGTCCCAAACCCGGGGCGTGCCCCCATGTCTCCCTGCCAGCCTCTCGTGCCAAGGGCCCACCTCTAAGACCACCGCCCTTGGCCCCCGTTTCCCACTGCCCTCGGGTGTTGGGTGCCGGTCATAGGTGTGACCCGCGCGGGCTGGGTGCATGATCAGCGCGGGTGAGCGCATGTCAGGGGCCGCCTGGGCCTGCCTGCGTTTCTCCTCCACCTGGAAAGTTCTCTGCAGTCCTCTGAGCGTGGCCGACATTCCTGACGAGACTGTTTGAATCTGCACCAGCTTCAGAGCCGCAGCGATCGTTGCCAACAAGGGCACTGTAACCTGAGCAGTGATGAATTGTGACCCGTCCCTTGAGGGGCCGAGACACATCCGTGACGCAGCTTTACAGGAGTGGCTTTTAGACTTTTGGACCGTGACCCAGGGAAATGCAGTTTACATGGTGACACGCACGCTCACGGGCGTTTGTATCCGAAACAAAAGCTTCCTGAAATGGCACTTGCCTTGCCTTTGTGTGGGCTCTGATGTTCTCTACCCTGTACCCTCTCTGTGACTTAAAAAATACTGCTGATCACAACCCATTCAATTGATTTCTCCACCTGCCAACAGATCACGACCCGCAGTTTGAGAAACGCTGCCCTGGACGTGGCCGGCCTTTGCCATGGGCTGTCCTTACTCCTTGGATCTCAGACACGGAACCTTGGCCTCACCCTCGAGCCGATTACAGCGCGACGTGGCCAGCAGGTTCCAAGTGTGCGAGGCCACAGGTCATCTGCTGGTTCTTGCGGGGCCCCAGGAGTATGTGAGCTGCATGCCAGAGTGAGCTGCAGGTGCAGCTTCAGATTTCTGGAACCAGCTGGACTTCAGGGACGCTGGATGGCCGGATGTCACCAAGCAGAGGCCTCCAATTACAGAGCAGGGATGAGCCAGACAGGAAGATGCAGAGAGGGAAGCGAGTAAAGGAGTGATGTCTCCACGTCCGCCTCCTCTGCCCTGCCCCCAGATCATGAATCCTGGCTTAGGCAACAAAAGGAGGAGAAAGGTAGGGACACAAAATGAGTATTAATTTTGAGGCTAAAATATTTGTCGGTCCAGCTCCCGGGCACCTCCCTTGGGTTCGGGCTGCAAATTGATTGATGTAGACGCGCCTGCCGCCACCGCGGCCTCCTGCGCAGGTGCCGCGAGTGGGCAGACAGACGAGCGTGTTTTCCTGGTGCGGATTCTCAAAAGCCAGCCGCTCGCCACCGGCGCGCCTTCCAAGTGCGGCTCAGGGGGCTCTGCCAGGGGAGCGCTGGGCCCACATGGTCCTGCAGATGGTGCCGGCGGATTCAAAGGAAGGAGTGGGGTGGCGGGCGGGAGGGCGGGAGTTGCAGCGTGGCTCACTGCCGTGTGATAGTCACACGGGCTCCGGGACCGTCTCGCGCTCCGCAGGTCTGGTGCCTTCCACGGACGGGGCCTGTGTGACCTGCTCCTTGTTTGCCAAGGTGCCAAGGGCACCGGGTCTTCATCCTGGGCGCTGGAGCCTGGTCCCTGGTCGCCCCAGCGCTGGCCAGTGCCTCCTCCAACAGCCCGGGTGGGGGACGCTTCATGCTTCCGTTTAGCAGATGAGAAGACTAAGGTTTGGAGGTGAGGTGGCCTCTGCAGAGTGAGGGTGCCTCAAGTCTGGGGTGCTGGGGCCCACTGAGGCCAGAAGAGGGGAGACTGTCAGTGCACAAATACAGAGACTGAGGGTGGCTGGGGGTGGACATTGCTCCCCGACACCTTCCAGCCCACCTGCCCCCGTCATAGCTGAGCGGGGCCAGCCCCAGGAAGCACCTTGGGCTGGCACCAGGAAACCCAAGTTCTGTCCAGACTCCGGCCAGCAGGCTGTGGGCCCATCTAAGTGTTGGCTCCCCTCTTCTGCAGAATGGAAGGGTGGCTGCCCCAGGCCCTCTGTTGTGTGCCTGGGCTCCCACAGGGGTGACTCTGGCCTCAGAAAGCTCACAGCCCCCGGAGAGATGGACACACAAGCCAGCAGTCTCAGGGCAGAGCAGCTCCTAACCCGGGATGTTTCTTCGATCCTCGTGACTCAGTTTTCTCATCTGTAAAACAAGGATTATAATAGGCTCTACCCACAAGGATGCAGGGATGGTTAACTGTGCTGGTGGATACCAACGCTGCATGATGGTAACAATTGTTGTCACGTGTGCTGGGAGCGCAGCGGAGGAGGCACCGTCTGCTGGGGCGGTTGGGAGGGTGGTCCAGGAGGGCTTCCTGGAGGAGATGCTCAGCTGAACTGCAGATTGGGCAGGGTCTTGGCAGGTAGTCAGTGGAGCTGAGGCCCAAGGGATGGGGGCTGAGTGGGTCCAAAACCTGTGAGATGGGGGGGTCATCTCTGCCACCTTGGAAGGGTCCCCAGGAGGCAGCATCTGAGATTTCTCCTAGATGCTGATGAAGCTGCTGCAGAAACAGTTACCGGCAGGGTCGTGGTGGCTATGCAGCCGTGGTGCCACCAGCCTCCCAGGCCTCCTGCGCAGTCGATTCCAGGAGAAGAGGTGGACGGCTGCAGCTGAGGCGGATTTGGTTCCGAAAGAACAAAAAACTTGGACATGGAACAGATGCGGCCCCCCTCAAAGGCGGCCCTGGGAGGCTTGGCTGGCTTTCCTGGGAGGCAGTCAGTCACTCTGCACATCCCCTCTGGACTCCTCTGGGCAGTGCCCCCAGGGAGCCCCCAGGCTTGCTGGCAAGGGCACAGGTTCCAGAACAAGGCCAAGCTGAGTTCGAATCCTGGCTCTGCCTCGCACAGGCCATGTGCCCTCAGACAAGTCATGGACACTTTCCGAGCCTCAGTTTCCCTCTCTGTAAAAAGGCACCACCAGCAGCCCCTTTGTCACCCCTGCGGGGTCTCAGCGAAGATGCAAAAGCGTGGACCAGGTGGCGCACAGGAAGCCTCACCACAGCCACCTCCCTCCCCTTCCGAACCAGCTGCCACGCCCAGAAGGAAGCGGGCCCACTCCTTGTTTGTGACTGAAAATGGTACCCCCGGGCCTGGCGCCCTGCCGCGTTTCCCAGGCTTGGCAGTCGGCGCCTGCCGGCTCCTGGCAGACACCGCTCAGAGCTGCCATTTATCAAACGCTGAGCCTCCACGTGCGCCACCCCGTCCGCGGTAGAAGTTTGAGGACTCCAAACGGCCTTGGAAGGAGGCAGGCTCTCTCTATGCACATCGGTCAGGGAACGTGGGGGTGTTGTCACCGGTCATTATGAGCGTGTGTGCGGGCTCCCAGGACTCCCCAGAGCAGTGGGGAGCCGGTGACAAGCAGGTAGCAGCGTGGCCCACTGATGTCTCGGCAGGTCCTTCTGCCACCAGAGCCTCTGGGGCAAGGAGGACTGGCCACAGCCTCAGCCCGAGCAGGGAGGACCAAGGCCCCTGGCAGCCCTGCAGCCCTGCGGCCCGCCCGGCCTCCCCAGCGTGGCGTCCCCGGCTGGGGGCTGCGCCCACATCCCGGCTGAGGGCCGGGGCGGCTGGGAGCGTTTCATCTCTTCCTGAGCCGGATCCCACTGCGGGCTGGGCTACTTGGTGGCGGCTCCTTTGATGTCCTCCAAGCGAGGGAAAGATTTCCCTCCCTGCCTGGGAGCTCAGGTGGGAGGGAGCAGGCACGCGGGGAGGGGCGGGTTTCTCTCGCAGTGGAGCCAATTCGAGGCGTATCGGATCTGGCTGACCGCAAGCGACAGTAAATTGCCTGGCAGAGCGTGGTCGCCCTGCAGAACGGGGGGCTTGGGCCCCTCGGCTTGCGGCCTTGGGGGCAGCTGGCCGTGCTGTGGATCCGAGTCAGGGCTCGGAGCACAATGATTCTGTGGCAGATCCCTGTGGTAGGAGATGCTGACTGGACCTGGTTTCTGTGTCCCCAGTGGTCACGCACAGACAAGGGTTTGGCAGTCTGGTCGGGGTGGCGGCGCTGCTACAGGCAGATCTCCGTGGAAGCAAGGCCGTGCCTTGGGGCAGAGAGGCGGGGCGGTGGGGGACCCAGCCTGCTGATGCTGAGCTGGGCGCTCCTGACCGACCAAAACCTGCACTGGGCCCTGGGCATGGCCACCCGGGTCCCCAGGCCCTGCCAGGAGGCTGACTGAGACATGAGGGCTCCCCTGCTGGCCGGAGGAGGAAGGGGACGCCCCAAGAGGGGACGTGACCTTTCCAGTGTCACACGGCGGGGGAGGTGAGCTTCGTTCCACGTCACCTTCCAGATGGGGAAATTTGGCCTCTATTTCTACAAATCTCCCTCCTCTGTGAAAACACCGCCTGACTATAAGAGCCTCCTGGGCAGATCCAGGTTCCTCTGGTCACAGGGAGTCCCCAGGGCTCCGCCCCGCCCCTGCGCCCCTCGTCTCCGCCCCCTCCCTCACAGGGGAGCAGCCTGCTGAGGATCAGACTCCCTCCCCACGTGAGCAGCACTGTTGGGCCCACTGAACAGGTGAGAAGAGCGAGCCTCAGAGAGGTGAGGCGACAGCGCCCAAAGACACCAACGGTCACTCGTTCTGCAAGTATTTAGGGGGCGGCGACAGTGTGCAAGCACCACGCGCAGCCCTGAGCTCTGGCGGCCACGAGATGACCAGTCGCTGCCCCGTGGGGCTCGCCTGGCTGGGACACAGACGGCAACACCTGGACCGGTGATCACCTAGCCGCACCTGTGACGGGTGCAAAGAAGGAGCATGGGGGTGACCTGCTGGTCAGGGAGGCCTCCCAAAGGACACGGCGACCACGCTGGGCCAGCGAGGAAGACCCCTTGCCCAGGGTCACAGGTCAGCAGGAGTGGCCCTTCCTCCCTGCCCTTCGCCCCTCCTTTTCTGGGAGGGGGTGTGCGTGTCAGGTTCAGGGGTGGCCTTAAACAATTGGTGTGACCCTGCGTGGCCTGGGCCCCTGTGGCCTTTGCTCATCATGGAGAGGAGGCTTGAGCTCAGCTGGCACCAGTGGCCACACAAGCTGAAAGGCCACCTGGAGGCGTGTGTCCATCGGCCCCTGCAGCCTCCCCACCCCAAGGAGCCACGCGTGGCCTCATTCCCACATGGCAGCACCGACTCTGCAGCAAGGATTCAGGACCCATGGAGTTCACACTCCCTGAGTGGCTCCCCCACAGCCCCCGAGTCCCCTGGCCCCACAGCCTGGGTCACTCCCTCCCTGGGGGATCCCGGGGCGGCGGGAGCCCACTCTGCCCTCGGGAGAAAGCCCAGCTCCTAATGCACCTGCAGCACCTCACACGGCCCAGCCCTGCTGCCTCCACCACCTCGACCCTGCCCCTCGAGCTCCGTGTGCCAGCAGAACTGAGCCACCGTGGCTCCAGGACAAGCCCCGCCATCTCCCTGTGGACCTTGCACGTCTGTTCCCGCACCTGGAACTCTGTTCCCTGCCTCACTCCGCTCCATCTCCCAGCACTTGGACCTCTCTTGGCCGCCCCCGGCTGGGTTAGTGGGGTGGGGCTGTCATCTGGGCTCCCCGATGGCCTCCGCCGGCAGCCCTCGCACAAGTCAGCCGACTTGTCCAGCTCCCCACCAGGCCGGGAGGTTGCTGCCAAATCCTCTGGCCCATGGCTGGCACTCATGCATAAATGAGTGCCACCGTGTGACAGTCAGTTCCACAGACGTGCGTGAGGCTGCAGGAGGCCTGGGTGCTGCCCCAGGCGGGCTGCTCATTTGCAGGGCGGCCTTGGACAAATCTCTTGCTCTCTCTGAGGCTGCCCTGTAGCCTGGAGGGGCGTCACTGCAGTGCTGGCGAGCGCAGTGGTTCTATAAACTGTAAAGCGTCCCCCAGGCGGGCAGGGCTGCCGAGCGCCATCCTCGCCTGGGCCAGTGTCTGCGGGAGGCAGGCTCTGGTTGGTGTGTCCTGCCCCAGGCGCCCTGTCCAGCAGGGAGGGCCATCCGGTGCCAGCACTCCAGGCCCGGCAGTTTGGACAGGGAGCCTAATGAGGATGGATGGTATTGGGGTCCAGAGAGGCAGCGGCCAGCTCCCCCAAACAACAATTGAGTTTCCGAAAGATTCCATGTGGCAGGGAGGCGATCCTGACAGATGCCCAGAGGTAGCTGGGAAGAGATTGCTTTTGACGGAAGCCTAAATGGATATTAACACTTATTGGCCACGCAAGCACTTCTCGGCCGAGAACGGCCTTTCTTCCAGGGCCCCCGGATCCAGGAGTCCGAGCGGGAGGGCCAGGAGGCCGGCAGTCCTCACCCACTCGCCTCCGATCGCCCCCCAGCCCTCGCCTAGGAATCACCTGCCTCCCGGCCCAGATCCTGATTGACTCCCCCCGGAGACTGGCTTCAAGTCCACCGGAGTGGAGAGGCACAGCCCGGGCCGGCGTCTCGGTCTTTCATTAAGCCTGTCCTAACCCTTAACTCTGATTTCTGGGCTCTGGCGCTGTTTTGCCGGCCGAGGGGTTCCCAGAGGCAAATGCCATAACTCAGATGTTGTGAGTTAGGAAAACGAAAGAGCTTTTAGACGCAGATGCAGTCTGTTTAACGGCCCTCCTCCGGAGCTGGGGGAGGGGCTCAGCCGTCTGTCTGTCTCTGGGTCTCGGGGGGATTCTCGGCTGTTCTCGGCCAGCACTGCCCTCCAAACCACGCCCGTCTTGGCCCCTGGCCCGCCCGCCCGCCTCACTCGCCCCTCCCTGTCTCACCCCTGCTCGGAACGGCTGACCCCTTTCAAAACTGACCCGGGCTGCCTTCCCCTCTAGGAGCTTCTCTCTCCCCTCTGCCTGGACATCACTGCGCCCAAAATAGTCACCACCACGCTCCGTGGTGAGAAAGGAGGCACTCCGCCTGCCTCTGTGGGCACCGCGGGAAACCGCTGAGCACACGCCCCTGCTCCAGGTCCCCACACCGTTCCCTGGACCACCGTGGATGCCCTCTTGGTGGGGAGCCCGGCGGGGGTGGGGACACACATCTTGGCCACTGGTGGGTTGCCAGTGCCTTGCGCAGGGCGCAGCTCCTTGTCATAAGTAGCTATGGGACAGCGGCCAGACCTGGGCACAATGCTCCGTGAGCACCTGGCGGTGGCAGCCTGGTAAGCCCGCGAAGCCACACACCACAGTGGACGTGTGTCTCGCTGGCCGTCCCTCCCCGTCTTCTGAGGTTGGTGGGAGGCAGGGATCATGGCCACTGCAGTGGCTGAAGACTCTGGCTGCTTCGTCCCCTTGTGGGGAGGGCTGTAGGCAGGTGACCCAAGCCCCCAGTCAGGAACACCCCTGACGCTGACAGCAGCTGGGGAGGCAAAGAAGCCGGGCCAGATGGACTCTCGCTCGGAGGCACAGTGGGAGCTCGGCGGGGGTGCCGTGCCCGGTGTGGCTGTGTCCAGCGCTCAGGAGCAGCAGCCCTGGGCAGTGGGCTTCTCACCAGGCAACCCCTGGCCGGGTCTGGAGGGCTGTGTTCCTGGCTGTGTGGCCCTGAGCTGGTTTCCGGGCCTCCCAGCCTCCCTCTAGTACGTTCCTTTTCTGCTTAAATCAGCCACTTTCTGTTGCCCGCGGTTAAGACCTCTAAGTGAGGTAGGTGGGTGTTCTCATTTCACAGCTGAGGAAACTGAGGCTCAGAGAACTTAAGTAACTTGCCCAAGGTCACACAGCAGGACCCAGAGCCACGCCCCGGTCTGTCTGTGGATGTCAGAGCCCAAGAGTGTAGGCCATGCTCTCCGCCCCCGGCACAAGGGCTCAGTGACGGGCCTGTCCGCCGAGTGAGGGGACTGCCTCCTCCCTCCCCTCCCTGTTCTTCCCAAGAACACGCACAGTCAGGTTAGGCTTCCTGAAGCACAGTTTTTATCTCATCTTTCCTCTCTCCAGCACCCTCAATAGCTCCCCAGTGCCTGCCCCACACCCTGCAGCCTAGGATACTGACAACACTCGCCTCACCTCTTCACGCGCCACCCGCCCCAGCTGACTCTGTTCCCAGAACATGCTGCGTGCTTCCTGATTCCCAGACCCTTGTCGAGTTGCTCCCTCTTCCCAGAACACCTTCTCCTCCCTGCTCACTCAGATCCCATCCTTGAAGGCTCATCAGAAATGCCCCCTTCTCCAGGAAGCGTGTGCGGAGCCTCCCCACCTCTGCTCGCAGTGACTTCTGCCACCCCACACCCCAGCAGACTCTGAGCTCCCTGGGAGGACTGGGACCGGGGCTTCCCCGTCTCGCACATCCCCAGTACCCAGTACACAGCAGGTGCTCAAAATTGCCCATTTGAAATTAAATGTGAAGCCGAGACTCCTTGAAGAGTCAGTTTTAGGGTCCTGCTTTCCATTGTCACTGGGCATCCCAGCCACAGCCAACTAGGGAGGCTAAGCAGCTTTCAGGGTGGCACACAGACGCCCAGGGACAGTGGTGTAGGTTCTTCACTGCTCAAGGGCACCTGGCCAAGGGGGCAAGAACATGTGTTCTCTTTGCCAAGCCATGTCCCCAAAGGTCAGGACATGCACTTTTTAAATTTGCACCAAGTCACCTAATGGCCAGTGGCGCCCCGCTGAAGCCCACACCCAAGGCTGAGCCCCAGGAGATGCCGCAAGTCCACTGATTTGGAGGGGGAGGAGGAGCAAGCTCCCTTCCCACCCTCAGCCACCCAGGCTCCAGCGGCCCACGGCCCCAGGACAGCCCCTCCCGCTGCCTGTTTTTAGCCGGCACATGAACCAAGAATGATTGGGACATTTTTAAATGGTTAAAAAAAAAAATCAAAAAAAGAATACGTTTAAATATTATTTGAATACCATTTGAAGAAGAATACACGAGGATTTCATGAAATCCCGATTTCAGCGTCCACAGGGAAAGCGTTATTAGGATGCAGCCAGGCCCATGCATTCCGTTCCCCATCAAGGGCAGAGGCGAGTCGGCGGAACAGAGACCATGGGAGACAAGTGTGCCCACCTGCTCCAGAAGGGGCTTCCCAGCTGGCAGGTCGGGACACCCCCTGGGGTCTCCCAGCCGGGGCCCTGCCCACCACTCCACCCCTCCTCCCACCTCCAGGGAGGTTTCAAAGCCACCTGCGGCTGTCCCACCCCTGCCTTCCATCGGCAGTTTGAACCTTTCATTGCTCTCACCTCCCACCCAGGCAGGAGCCACAGGCGATCACAACAGCTCCTCCCAGGATGCCCCGGGGGCTCTGCTCCTGGAGGGGGGGGCCCTGCCATCTCCCGAGTGCGCACCGTCTATGATAACTCGAAGCCAGCAGCCGCCCGCATCCGCCCTTCATCTCACGCTTGCACCAGGCACCTGGTGCTGTGTTGCATCTCAGGACCCAACCCCGCCGTGCCCACGCCCCCAGGAACCACTGCTCAGGGAGGGCTCGGGGCTCAGGGAGCAGCAGGTGGCCCCACAGACAGGCAACGGGGCTTAAGATCTGCCCCTGAGGGCCCCCCAGGGTCCACTCACGACCTCCAGCTGCCCCGTGCAGGTTTCTGTGGGTGTGTGGTTCTTCGGTGAGATTATGGGCAGGTTTGTGGGGGCCGCAGGGCACCAGGCAGGGCCGGGCCCAGGGTGGAAGGCTGCGTGAGGCCGCTCAGCACCCCGGTTCACGGGCACAGCCTCCTGGGTCACCCGGGCCTGGCCGTGCCAGCGCGCAGCCGGAGACTCACCGTCCAGCCGCCCCCGCCCGTGTGCATGTCGCAGTAGACCTGGAAGCCGGCCGGGTCGTGTGTGGGGAAGATGGAGTAAATGCCATCCTCCTGCTGGCCGCTCAAGAGGACGTCCAGACAGTCGCGTGGCCGAGAGCCTGAGATAGGGAATGCCGTCAGGGAGGCCGGGCCTGACCGCCCACCTCTGTGCCTGGGTCTCTCTGACTTGTCTGTCCAGCCGGTAATGCCACGTGGGCTCCAGAGCACCGGCCTTGGGGTCAGACCTTGGCTCTGCCACTCCCTGGGTGAGCGAGCACCCTCTCTGAGCCTCGCTTTCCTCATCTGGAAAATGGGTACAATGAACCCATCTTGTGGGCCAGGAAAAGGGGCAGATAGGGCGCTCAGCGCTGCCTGGCCGCAGGAGGTCCTTGGCAAACGGCAGCAGGGTCCTTATCAGGGCTGGGGGGGCGGGGACGCTGGGGCACAAGGCATGGGCCACCGTGAAACTGAGGTTGGGCCCGGGCATCTCGTTGTGGGGCGCCCTCCGTCCAGCCTTCCCTGCTCTCCGGGGCACCCAAGGATGGCAGCCCCCCACCCCACTCACCATTGGCGCAGCCCCGGGGCCGCGATCCCCTGGCAGGCGCCCTCTGAAGATCAGCCTTGACACGGGGCCGGCCCAGCCCCCGGTCCCTCTGCAGGGCGTCCAGGACGTCGCTGACGGAGTTCACCAGGTGAGCCATGTGGCCTTGGCTCTCGGAGAGAAGCTGTGGAGTACAGGAGTGAGCGCAGGGGGCAGGGGCTCTGGCGGCTACCAGCACTGACGTCCCCCAGTTGGAGGTGGGCTCCCGGCACAACGGTGGCCCCTGCCCTTCTCTGGCCCAGACCCAAGGCCATCTGAGTCAGAGATCTCAGAGGACGGGGTGAGGGGCGAGGGAGCAGAGTGGCTCCCGCAGACACCTGTGCCCTGCTGCCCCGCCCTGTCCTTCACCCGTTCCTGCCCCTTCACAGGGGAGGCGCCTGTCAGAGGCACGTGCTGTGCACGGGGAGGCAGCGCCTGGCGTTAGGCAACGCTGGGTGCAAACCAGCTCCCCCATTTCCCAGTCAGAGGCCTGCAGGGGAGGGACTTAACCTGCCCTGAAACGGGGCTAACATGGCCTCTCCGGCCCCACTGCTATGGGGACTGGTGACAACGCAAGGGAAGCACCTAGCACAGTATGGGGCCCACACGGGGTGGTCGTACTCGGCCCACCCCGTTATGCAAATCCGGACGGCACCTTCCAGGTTACAAAGCACCCTCAGGCAGGGGACTGCACGTGACAGAGGGGGACCCTGGGGTACTCCACCCACCCCACCCGGCTCCATGCAAAGGCTGCTTTGATTTTCCACAGCTCTCTGATGTCCACCGCCTCACCTCACCCCACAGCATTGCCAGGAGTGGGGACTTGAGTTGTCACCTCCCGTTACAAATGGAGAAACTGAGGCCCAGAAGGAGAGGTCCCTGATGGAGAATGTTCTCAGGCCACTTCCCCAGGGCTGACTGGTAGGAAAGGAGCCCGGGGCTGCATCAGGAGCACAGGAAGGGGGCGGAACAGCGACAGTGGTTCAGACCCAGGCTCTGGCGTCGATTCTGGGTTTTGACTCAGCCCCCTCCTCTGCTCCGAGGGACCCTGGAGGAGTCCCTGTACCTCTCCCCGCCTCAGCTTCCTCCTCCAGGAGCCGGAACGGGAGCTGTTCTTCCGGGGGCGGGTGGTGGGAGACTCATGACGGCCTGTGGGCCGGGCCTGAGCACCCAGTGGGTGTCCTCTGTTTGACTCATTCCCACGGCTGAGCTGGCGGCCGCCCTCCCCACGATCACGGTCCGGAGGTTTGCAGCTCAGCAAGTGCACGGCTGTTCCCTGGGACCTCTCAGCTGTGCCTGCTGCCTGAGGGGTCTGGGATCTATCACCTCCCCACCCCGGGCTCCAGGAGGCTGCAGGACCACGAGGAGGGGAGGCAGGGTCCTGGGCAGACTGAGCCAGCCAGCCAGCCAGCATGGGGCCTGCTGGGTCTTTACACACCGAACCTGTCATCTGCCAGATAATAGCTCGTTGGAGGGAGGAAAATAGAAATATACAGTGCTGGCAGTTTACAAAATATGATTCTCGGCTCGGCCGGAAGCAGGAGCCCTGCAAAGCTCTTCGTTTCCTTGTCACTTTCTCCTCTGCTGAGCAGGTGATTCAGTGAGGCTGCGGCCCGGGGAGCGGGGCGCCCAGACGGGCGGGGGCATGTGGGCAAAGCCGCCCGTTTCTCCCTGGGCTTCACTGCAGTGTCCTGTGGGCAGGCCCTGTCGGGGGAGTCCTCCAGAGGGATGCAGGCAGCACCCCGGGGGGCAGAGGGCGGGGGCCACCCTGCAGGGTGTTGGCGGCCAAGTCATCAGACTCATTGGTTAAGTCTCCAGGGGATTGTCCATCCTTCTGTGACGAAGCCGACACACTTGAAAAACTCAGGCATCGGGCACGGCCCGCTCTCCCTAACGGGCAGGGAAGACCTCCGTTTAAACCAGCAAATGATTAAAGTTGAAAATGTATGTATAAACATGCCCCGAATTAATGGGGAGAGTCAGTCCCTGCTCGCTGTGCTGTGCAGATCCATTCAAGAGGAGCTGGCAGCTTTTAGAGGCGGTGACATCAGAGTTGCCGCTTCCAGCTCTTCATAGTCGCATGACCGAGCTGAGACAAGGTGCTCTGCCACCCTGAGCCTCCGTCTGCCCCTCCACAGAATGGGGTGATGACTCCCACCTCCTGGGGCGACTGTGCTGCAAAGGGCTTGTTACCGCCCGGCGTGGGCCCCGCACAGGCGGTCCCCATCGTTAGTACTGTGAACGGGGTTTTCAGTGGTGGCTCCCCATGGGCTGGAGCGTCACTTTACCAACAATTTCCAGCATAATGATCACAGAGACGCTGATGTGGCATCTCTCCAGTGTCAGATGCGGCCGAGCCCGGTACAGTCAGGAGCTCCAGCATCCTCCTGGGTACGGACTGTGTTGTCCCCATTTTAGAATTGAGGGGACACACCCCGGGGGGCACCTGACATGCCCAAGGTCCTACACCTGGTACTTGCTGGAGCCTGGACTGGATCCTGCCTCTGCCAACTCGAACCCTGAGGGCAGAACTGCTCGGCTCTGCCACTCCCAGGCCAGTGGGCTCAGGCATTTGTGTACACAAGTCCCCTTGGTACTTGCTGAACTGTCGACACCCGGGGGAGCGTGGGTTGGGATAAGGTCCAGGATGTGCCTTTTAACAGGCACGCTGGCAGTTCTGACGGGGGTGCCCACGGGCATTGCTTTGAGAAGCCCAGGTCTGGGCTGATCAGCTGAGGGTCTGGGAAGCTTGGAGAGGAGGAGCAGGGAGCCACCTCGACATGCTCTGCAAGACTCATCGTCTCCGAAGTCACCCGGAGTCTGCGGGAAATTAAACATCCTCTGGAGAAGTCATCTGCCAGGCGAGCCGGGGCACTACTGGGCCCCAGGAAAGCTGTGAGTCTGAGGGAACAGCTCGAGGCCTCTGCGAAGGTGGGCGGGCGGGAGACCCCGAGGCCCCACCCCCATCCTCCACCTGCCCTAAGGGTGAGCATTTGTTGGCCTGGCCTGGCCTGGCTGACCAGGGGCTGAGCCATGTGGAGAGCGAGGTGGGGGCCCAGATCACCCAGAAAGCCTGGGGGGGGCTCCTCGAGCCCTGCGATGAGGGGCAGCAGGAAGGCAGCTGAACGCCCCACCTCCACCCCGCGCGGGAGGGGAGCGCCGCCTTCCCCTCGGTCACCCAGACAGCACGATGAGCAATGTACTCCCTCCAGCTGCAGCCTTCAGAGGGCGGGAAAAGGCCCATGGCTCATGAGCGGCGAGGTGACCGAATGCCTGGTCATCCAGGTGTCCAGAACAGGCTGGGACGGATGGTGGGGGTGGGGCTCACCCCCTGGTCCCTGAGGACCTGAGTCACCGGGTGACGGGATACAGGGCTGGAGGCTGGGCAGAGCACCCGGAGGCCAGATGCCAGGGCTGACCTGGCCACACCCTGGACCAATCACCACCCCTTCTGGGCCTGAGTTTTCTCTCCTGGAAAATGGCAGAAGGCAGATGAGATGACCCGAAGTCCCTGCTCCTCTGGGGGGACGTTCTGGCTGATGCTCCAGGCGTGGTCAGCGCTGGAAACGCCTCCCTCAGGTCTACCTGGCGCTTGCTGGGACCTGGCTTGGCTCGGGGATGGGGCGGGGCTGGTGGGGATGGCTAAGGGTCTGGCTGGGCTCCCTCCACTGTCCCTTCTTCCCTGGAAAGCTGTGAGCAGGGAGTGGGGCAGGGGGTCGAGAGGGTGCGCGGCTCTCTCTGGCCATGTGGCACCGACCAGCCACGTGACCTTGAACCTCGATTCCCTACTGATGGAGGCCACGACCAGCCTTACCTGCATCCCACCTCCTCCGGAGCACCTGGGAAGCCCCTCGAGCCCTGGGTCTGACCTGACTGTTGGATGACACGGGGTGCTATGCAAATACGCAGGGTCACCAGGACAGAGAGTAGGAAACGGTTTGAATCCTGGCGCCACGAGCTGTGTGGCCTTGGATGATAGACTCACCTCTCTGAGCCTCAGTTGCTCATCTGTGGATGGGAATGGCAACAGCCTCTGGTCCCCGGGCACTTGGGGATTAAGTGAGGCTGTGGACATCAGGCGCCCAGCACGTGGCAGGCTGTGGTGGCAACAACCCCGCCACCCCCAACCCTGCCAGAGACGCTGTCCTTACCTGGACGAGGCGGCCCTGCTCGCTCTGCAGGGCGCTGAGCCCCTGGCCCAGAGCGCCGTGGCCCCTCCGCAGCCCGGCGCACTCGGCCTGCAGCTCCGCGGCGCGGGCCAGCAGCTGGGGCAGCTGTGCAGCCAGGGTGTCCAGCAGCTCCTGCTCCTGCTCGCCCGCCAGCCGCGGCCTGGCCTGCTGCTCGCTCAGTGCCCGCAGCACCGAGGCCTGCGCGCCCTCCAGGCGGGAGAAGCCGTCGGCGAGGTCGGGGCAGCGCGGGTCGATGAGGATGCTGAGGCGCGAGCTGTCGGCCCTCTCCACAGTGACCAGGGCGCTGTTGGCGCCGGCCGGCCCGGTGCTGACGACGGGCGGGGGCGCCGTACCGGGCGTGCGGGCATGGTTCAGGAAGAGCAAGGCGCCGGTGACAGCCACGGCCAGCAGCACCGCCAGGGACAGCAGCACCGTGCACAGCACGTAGCCGCAGCTCAGCCGCTGCCAGCCGGCCCCGGGCACACGGACAGAGACGGACAGACAGATGCACAAGAGAGAGAAGGGGCGGCATCAGGGGCAGAGCTGGGCCTCCAGCCCTGCCCGCGAGGAGGACCCAGGCAGCCCCGGGCGGCGCCTCTGGCCCACGTGAGGCCTGGACAAGGCTCAGAGGGGGCCATCTTCTTGGGGACAGGGGAAGGAGTCACACAGGCAGACGGAGATGAGAGCCAGAGTCCCAGAGACACACGAAGATACAGGAAGATGGAGAGAATGAGAGGGGCAGGGAGACAGAGATGGAGGGGATGAGAAGAGAAACTGAGGCAGAGAGACGGGGAGACCGATGGAGAGAGAGGCCCTTTCCCCTCGCTGGCCCTGCCCTGCCCCATGTGGCCTGCACGGGGCGGCCACCTCTCCCCACAAGGAGCCCTCCAGGGTCTGGTAAGGGCTGGAGGTGAAGTCTCGCCCTCTGCAGCCAGACAGGCCGGGCTCAGGCCCCCACGCTGCCACTTCCCGCAGGGGGACCTTGGGTGAGGACCTCACCTCTCTGAGCCGCCATGCCCTCACCTGCAAAATGGGGGCGAGAACGATGCCCACCGCCTGCATGCAGGTGCCTGCGTGCAGACTCAGGAAGACGGAGCTGTAACAGTGCCAGCACCCAGTCACAGCCCAAAGGAGCTCAGTGAGCGGCCACGGAGCACTGGACACATGGGGAGACTGAAGCCCAGAGAGGGTGAGGAGCTTGCCCACAGCCACACAGCAGATTCGAAGCAGAGCTGACTAGATCTCCAGCCTGCTGCCTCCTCCCAGAGCCAGGCACCTTCTCCGACTGAATTCCCCCACATTTCCGACTTTCTGAACTCGAGACGCGTCTTTAAATGAGCCGGTATAGTAAAGCTCTTGCAGCCGCGCCTGCGGCATTGTGCTTGTGCAATAAATATTAGCGGCTTTTATTATCTTATGATCGATGTGCACAGAGCATCTGGAGGTGTTTGGTTTTTTATTGTCCACCCAAAGTGTTATTTCTGCGTGTCGTCGATGTTGAGATGCACTTTCTCTTCTCAGTTTAACGTCTCCGAGGTAGGGGGCATCCCACAGTTGTGACTGACAACTTGCCTGCTTTTTTTTTTTTTTTTGAGGAAGATTAGCCCTGAGCTAACATCTGCTGCCAATCCTCCTCTTTTTGCTGAGGAAGACTGGCCCTGAGCTAACATCCATGCCCACCTTCCTCTACTTTATATGTGGGACACCTACCACAGCATGGCATGCCAAGCGGTGCCATGTCCGCACCCGGGATCTGAACCAGCGAACCCCAGGCCGCCGAAGAGGAACTTAAGTAACCTAACCGGGCCAGCCCCTTGCCTGCTTTCTTAGCGATAATAAAGTAGCGATGCCTCTTACATCGCGGGTCTGACCGTGGGTAGATACGCAAGAGTGAGAGCGTCTCCTCCGTAAGTTCAAACCCTACAGGCAACTCCTGAATCTCCCGCGTGGCACCAGAGGAGGATGGGCTCAGGGGTGAAGTGCAGGGGGACAGCAGACCCCCAGGGAAGGGAGGGAGAGAATTCCTGAGCCTGCCCGGCAGTGACAGACGCCCCCAGGACTCAGAGTCCACCCCTCCTCTCTCCGCACCTGCCCAGGCCCCGGGGCGCACATCCACCTGGCTGCACGCATCTCGACATGTGCTCAGGCCACACCTAAACACTTAGCTCCCAGGCCACTCCCTCTGGCTGAAGCATCTGCTTCCCTGCTCCTCCTCTACCAGCCTAACTTGCTCTCTTCCTTCAGGGCTCAGCTAGATGCCGCCTCTTCCAGGAAGCCTTTCTGGACTGTGTCCTCAGCCCTCCTCTCAGTGTGGGAGGGGCTCCTCCTCCCTTCCCCCATGGTGACACTCAGCAAGGCAATAGTCATCCCCTTTGACTTCATTCATTGGCTCACTCACACTCTGGGTATCCCCAGAGCCAGGCTCCAGGCCAGGCCTTAAGGAGAGAGAAGCAGTCATCCCAGCCTGCCCTGTGGGAGCTCGTGTGCCCAGGAGGGTGACTCGTACCCTCTTCTGGGGCACGGATCCTTTTGAGAATCTGATGAAAGCTGGGATTGGGGGGCCAGCGGATCCCCGGTCCAGGAAACTTGCCCTGGACCACGAGCCCCACCAGGGAGAGGGACCTGCTCACCGCCAGGCGCAGAGCGGCTGGTTGCTGGGTGGGTGGAAGGAAGAGCAGAGCAGCAGGTCACCTCGTTGAGCCCTGGCCCCCCAGGCAGGGCCGCCTCTGAGTCTGGGCCCCCCTGACTGCCTGGCAAGGAATGAAGGCCGCCTCCAGGCACCGCAATTCCCCAGTCACCCACAGCTCAGAAGCTTCCAGACAGGCAGGCCCCCATTATCACCGTCGCCCCCGAGCACACCCCATTCCCACCACTGAACCCCCATCGAGGGACGATGACCCAGGTCACACGAGAGCATTCGAGCCCAGGGCCGGGCGACACTGGACTCACGCCATCTGTGCCCAGGCCGCCGGCCGGGAGACCCCACCCTGTTCCTCCCTCACCTGACGTGTGACCTGTGTGACAGGGCTTGAGAGACAAAGCCCTGTGTCAGCAAGTGAGTTCCTGCCAGGCCCCCCCACGGAGCCCACCGGAGACACCTTGCCCCGAGCAGCTCCCAGCAAGCGAGCGAGCGATGGCCTCCAAGTGCAGAGCATTAAGGTCCCCCAGCTGCCAGGCAGGGCGGCCAGCCACAGCGGCCAGTCACGTCCCCCGCGTCTCCAGGACCCTGGCCCTCTTGGGCACCCGCTTTACCCCAAGCCCCCTGTCCCTGGAGGGAAGGCAGAGGGGGCCACAGGAGGGGAGGGGCTGCGGAAGCTGCAGGGGGGCCCCTGAGGGCAGGGGGACCGAGCCCGGAGAGGAAACAGGCCACTCAGCAGAGGAGAATGAGCCCTCGGAGATCACCTTAAACATGAAGTGCTGCTCTCCTTTATGGGCTGGCGGTTACGTGCCTCGCAAAGAAATCGGCTGAGACAATGAGGGGGCCCTGGCCGCGAGCGGCCCAAGCGAGCAGCACGCTCGGGGCTGGGGCTTCTGTGGCCGAGCGGGGGTCACACACCCGGGGCCCCGCCTCCCAGGGGCCAGGAGCGGGAGACCGAAGGTGGCCCAGGCAGTGGGCAGGAGAGGAGCCAGGAGCCCCGCGGTCAAGGCCCACTGCTGCCACTAACCGACCCCCGGGGCGAGCTCCCAGCTGCAGGGACGTGGCCCAGGGTCAGGGGCTACCCAGGAGGCCCTGGCCGAGGGGAGGACTAGATGGGCTCTTGCCAAGGGAGGCAGAGGGCAGGAAGCCCCAAAGGAGTCTCAGCTGAGGGGTGACATCTGTCCCCCCTCCTCCAGCAGCGGCCGTGCGGTCAGGCGGGGGAAGGGAGGGCTCAGGAAGGATGGACTCACGGGCACGGTGCTCTGCCAGGCACACTGGCTCTTCTCCCGTGTTTTCTAAGGGAGCTGGGCAGCGTTAGTTCCCTGGGGGGCTGAGACGATTCGCCTTGTACCAAAGGAGGAAGAAGAAAGTCTTCCTCCAGGGGGAGGTCAGGCAAGGTTAGATCCAGGTGCAGGCTGCTCCCAGCGCCCCACCTCCTAGGAGCACCCCAGCCAAACGCAGGATGTCTGCTCATCATGATGGAAATACATCACAGGGCTTCGGGTTGGGAAAACTAAGGGTGGGTGGAGTGTGGCCTGGGGCCTGGCAGGGGGCTTCCAGGCACAGAGCTACAGGTGGGCTTAATGGGATCATGGGGAGGGTGGGCGGCCCAGACCCTGCCCCAGCCGGGAGCCCCCAGGCGAGCCTCTCCACCCCTCCCCAGGAGCCCACACCTGCTCCCACCGCTAGACAAAGGGCTCCTGGACTGGGCTGAACCCTGAGCCCCTGGCCCTGGCACAGGGGTGGTCCCGGAGACCCCTAGGTGAGGGGCTGGTTGTTCTGCTTCGGGACCCCTGAAATTCTGGGTTCCCAAAGACTCAGAAAGAGGGCCTGCAGGCTTTTCCATGAGCTCTGAGGAAGAGCCCCCTGTCCTGCCGGGGGGAATCTGGAGCTTCAGGCCGTGGGAAGGACCCCGGAGGAGTGGCTGAAGGTGTCTCAGGGGACAAACAGACAGGGCCCGGGAGCTGCGGAGTCCACCCCCTCCTGGAGCTCTGTCACTTCCCAGGGGGCGCTCGGCTCTGGAGCCATTTGCAGGGAGGGAGGGTCTCCAGATGTTTCCTATGAGGGTCTTGCCCCCCTTCCCACACACACACAAAGCTCCTGGCTTCCCGGACGGCCCACCCGGGCCTCCAGCCCACTGAGCCCCAAACCAGGCTCTGTCCACCCAGCCCGGAGCCTCCTGAGGTCCCAGGCAGGGTGGACCAAGCCCACAACCCGCCCCCCGAAAACTGGGCACCTCCCTGAGCCCCCTGCTCCCCACCCAGCCAGCCACCCGGCCCTGGGCACTCCACCTCTTCCAATCCCCCAGCCCCCTCTGTCCCCAGGCCCCCAGCTCTGCCCTGGCGCAAGCTCTGTCATCTGCTTCTAAATCACTGTGACCATGTTCCCGGGGCCTCCCTGCCGCCCCCAGCCCTGCCAGCCCCGTCCCCACCCAGCAGCCAAGGACCCCTCCTGACGGCAAAGCGGACTAGGACCCCTCCAGGGTGACCAAGGTGTCAGGAGCACGACCTGCTCGTCCCCTCGGCCTAGGACACCCACAGGTTCCTGGCCCCCACCCTCACCCTCACCCTCACCCCTGCCCTGTTCTCTCCGCCCGCTGGCTCCTGCATGTCCCCCAGCACACCCTGGTCTCCCTCGAGGACAGATACGGCAAATGCTGTTCACCTTAAACGTCACCTCCTCCGGGAAGCCCTCCCCTGCTGTTTAGCTCTGCACTCCCGGCCCCCACTCTGCTCCTGGCTCCCTGAGCCTCTCCTCCCTTGCTTCACCTTCCTTCTTGCCCGACAGTGACCTCAACCCCCACCCCAGGGAACGAGAGAGAGGCGCCCTTCTCTTCACAGCGCCCATCACGGTTTGTAATAACCCGACTGTGACTTTGTCCCCCGGACTCTAAGTGCCCTGAGTTCACGGCTGTCCCTTCTCGCTGCCGCAGGGGCTCTATAAATAGTCACGGAGTGAATTAAATGCAGCAAGGTTTCGGTCAAACCTCAGGAAGAACTTCCCAATGAGATTTTCTCTCTTTCTGGAATGTTTTTAGAAGTTTTGAAAGTACCATGAGACGGCAGAGGTCAGAGGTCGATCTCCCTGTGGGTGGCCTGACTCAGGGACTGCTCAGAAGCAAGCCCCCCCAACCCTCCCAGGAGGAGACGGCGACAGGGTGACTTCCAGCCCCACACTCGAGGACTGGAAGAATCAGCTCTATTTCTAGATCCTTTCATCTGAGCAACTCCCAACTCCCAGCAAAGACTCCCGCCGTCTCCCGCCCAGGGGGTGACAGCCCCTTCGTTCTGCAGGGGGAGAGGACTCTCCTAATGAAGTCGGCCACCGGGCCAAGGTCGCCCAGCAAGTGAGGCGCTGCGGCCGGACATGCCCGGGACAGCGCTGGCCCGAGGCGGTCCCCACACACCGCAGCCCTCGGATGCAGGCCCCTCCTCGGCCCCTCGGCCGCGTCTTGGGAGCGACATCATGCGCCGAGCAAGCGAAACGAAGGAAGGATAGCCAGCCTCTCCCGCTTCATCCACCCACTGGGCTCATCTGCTGTCCAGGACCCCGCTTCACTCCCGGCTCCAGCTCTCTGAGCCTCCGTTTCCTCATCTGTCAAATGGGTTGATTGTCCCTGCCACCAACCTCCCAGGGTGGCTGTGACTAAGAAACGAGAGCTGTAGAGGGGAGCCCAGCAGGTCTTGCTCGGGGTGTGGCCTTGCCATCTATTGCCCTAGAAGAAGCGCCTGGTAAAGACCCTCAGCCAGGCCCTCCTGGCAGGAGCTGGGGGTCGGATCCCTTCCCCTGGGGGGCAGAGGGGAGATCAGGACACTGACAGCCCGTGAAAGGGGACAGGCCACTTTGAGAACCACCCTCCTCACAGGTGCACAGTGCTGTACAGCTTGCAAAACATACCAGGGTTTCCCTTGACCCTCATAACAGCCCGTGCGAAGTGAAGAAGCAGCCGGGAGTGCTGTTCCCATTTTGCAGATGGTAAAGCCCAGACCCAGAGAGGGGTAGTAACTTATCCAGAGTCACACAGCATGTCAATAGCCAAGATGAAACTAGAAGCAGGAAAGAGAGAAGGCCAGGCCCCAGGGAACAGGCCCGGAGGGAACCAGGGCAGGCGCAGTGGGCCCAGGAAAGGCCCCACCTCTTATCTGAAGCTTCAGACAAGCTTGGAGCTGGCACAAGGGACAGCCTGTCTACACGCTGGGTCACCAAAGGAGTGGGGACGGGAGAGGGTGTGTGATATTGGCCCAGGCCCCCGGGGCCACAAGCCCTCAGCTGCCTCTGATGCCAAGGGGCAGACAGCTGGGCTCTGGCCTGGTGGCAGCTGGGATATGTGTCTCCGGGGAGCAGCAGAGGGAGACTGGGCCCGGCCCAGGAGGTCCCGAAGCCACCTCCCCTTGAGACACAGCCGCGCTTGCTGGCTCCGCTCCACAGCTCCTCTGGGCCCCGCTTCATGCAACTCAGTTCAGCAACTATCCCGCAGCTCCCAACCTGAGCAGCATGGAAAGGCAGGTGCCTGGGCCCAGGGGAGACCTTGGGGTGAGGACCCAGAAGGAATGTGTGTCCAAAGGGAGCCCCTGACGGAGGAGGGACTCAGGGCTGGGACAGGACAGCCAGATAAAGGCAGCTGAGCAGCACAGGCTAAACGCTGCCAGGACTCTGAGACATAGCCACTGGGCATCAGGGAAGGCTTCCTGGAGGAGGTGGCATTTGAGTAGGTCTTGAAGTATATGTAGGGTTTCCCTGAGTGAAGGAGTGTGTGTGTGTGTGTGTGTGTGTGTGTGTGTGTGTGTGGTTGGGGAGTCTGGTGGAGCCAACAAGATGAGACAGCAAGGTTCAGAAATGGGCAGCCTGGTATGAGACAGGGGGTTGAAAAATGACAAGCAGTCAGTACCTGTAAGGAGCTAATGGAAAGGGAGAAGGGGCCGGGCTGAGGATGGCTTTGAGTGACAAGTCTAGGAGGTAAGAATGTCTTGCTAAGGGGGAGAAAGTCAGACCTCAGAAGGAGAGGTTTGTTTGCTTTTTTTTTTTTTTTTGAGGAAGACTGGCCCTGAGCTAACATCCATGCCCATCTTCCTCTGTTTTATATGTGGGACGCCTGCCACAGCATGGCTTGACAAGCAGTGCATAGGTCCACGCCTGGGATCTTGAACCCTGGCAAACCCCAGGCCGCCAAAGCGGAGGGCGCAAACTTAACCCCTGAGCCACCAGGCCGGCCCAGGAGAGGACTTTTTATCTGGGGACGGCTTTATCCGTGGACCTGACTTAGAGAAACACATGACCTCAGGAGGCACTGCGAGACGCTTGGGGTCGGACCTGGCTTCGAATCCTTGCTCTCCTGCTAACATGCTGTGTGCCTTGGGCACACGCCTCACCTCTCTGAGCCACCATCCACAGGGGACGTGGGAACGCGCACCCCTGCCTAGCCCCCCGGCTGCTGCCGGAAGCGAGGTTGTGCAGATGGTTGGGAAAGAGCTTTGCGAGCTACAGAGGGCCAGGCCCCCACACCACAGCGGTGTCACTCCAGACAGAACGAGCAGGCTGCAGCTCAGAGTGAGGGGCCGCCAAGGCCCGCCCCTGCCGCCCCCTCCTGCCGCTGCCAGCGGCGAGCTGTTCCTTCCCCAATGACATCTGCCTGGGAGAAATTTGAAATTTAAAACGGGCAGCCCCATTACTTCTCCTCGGCCTCCTCGGCTCGCCCGCCTGCCCCGGTCCCTCGGCAGCCCTGCCTGGAGCAGCCCCAGGGCTGCCCTCCACTCAGCTTCCGGTCTCCAGCCCTCTCTCCGGCCGACCCTGGAGCTCGGCCCTCGCCCCCTCCTCCTGCGCAGCCTTGGGCACCCTCCAAGCCTGCCCCACCCCCTGCCCCTGAAGAGGCAGCAGGAAGAAGGAAGGAACAGACCTGAAGCCCAGAGGCCCGGGTTCAAATCCTGGCAGAGCTGCGTGGCCTCGGGCAGGAGCAAGCCTCTCTGAGCCTCGCTCTCCTATCTTACAGCAGGAGAAGCACGATGCTCAGCCCTCCCACACGAGGCAGATAGGCGCTGCTCCCCTACTGTATGGGGAGGTGTAGGGGGGCTGACTAAAGTGAGGATTCAGAGGGGATCCAGGGGTGGGCGTCCTGCTCCTGAGGCTCAGGTCACCATGCCCGGCACAGGGCGGTGCCCAGGCTGGAGACTTGCTAAGTGGTCAGGGCGCCCACTGTAGAGGTCAGTAAACAGAGACTCAGCGAGAGGCGCGATTTGTGAGATCACACAGCCAGCTAAAGGGCTGGTCACAGTGTGAACTACAGGTCCCCCACTCCGTCTGTACACCGTGCACCGGGAGTCCGTTGGAGGCGCAGGGGGGCCCCCGGCCAGCAGAGCGCGCGGCTCCTGCCGGGGTGCCGCCCCCATCAGCACCCCGAACCCCAAGTTCGAGCCTCCTCTGAGGAGGAGAGGAGGGCGCCACGCTGCCCCGCGCCTCCCGAGCCTCGCGGGAGTGCGCCCCAAACTCCAGCCCCCCGCCCCGCGGCCGGAGCGGCCACCGCCTTGCCAACCGCTCGCGCCCCGTGTCCCCACGCCCCGGGCCCGCGCGTACCTGCGGCTTGTCACGCGGCCGGTCCTCAAGTTGGGAAGCGCCGCCCATGGTCTTCCACCGGTCGTTGACCATCTTCCGGCAGGACTGGCGGGACCGCGGGGCGAGGCGCGCCGCTGCGGAGCGCAAAGGCGCCGAGGTGGGCGCGGGCTCCGGGGCCGGGCGCGTTCCGCCCGCCGGATCCCCGCCTCCGTGCCCCGCGCCGGGGCTGCCCGGGCCAGCGGGCGTGCGTGTGCGTGTGCCGTGCGGGTGTGTGCCGGCGTGAGCGCGGGTGTGTGCGGGTGAGAGCCGGAGCGGGAGCGCGAGAGCCGCCCGCCGCCCGCCCGCCTGCCGCTCGCGCTGCGCGCCGTCCCCGCTCCCCGCTCCCGCGCCTCCCCCTGCGCGCTCCTCTCCCGCCTCCCTCCCTCCTTCTCAGTCTCCGTGTCTTTTTTGTCTCGGACTCTCTTTGCCTTTTATTGCTCCCCTGGTCTCCGTCTGACACACGCGCGCGCGCGCGCGCGCGCACACACACACACACCGCAGACTGCATGGTTCAACTCCACCTCCAAAAAGGCCAAGAGGAAGGAGGCAGAACGGCCCCACACCCCCGGGGCCAGCCGGGAGGGCGGCAAACAGCCGCGGGCAGCCCGGCTCTGGCCGGCCCGGAGGGGCCTGGGAACCCCGGCGGCGCCTCGGCCGGCACAAACTTCCTCCCGCGCGGGATTCGCGCCAACTCACCGTGCGCGGGGGGCGCGGCGCCGGGCGGGCCTTGGGGCGCCCCTGCCGGGCCGTCGGGCGTCTCCCGGGAGCGGCGCAGGGCTCACCTGAGACCCGGGCTGGGCAGGGCGTGGGGGCCGGCCGGAGTGCGCCCCCTGCGGGTCCCCGAGGTCTCAATCCGGGCCCCGGGGCAAGTGCGCCCTGGCGCGGACGCTGCGGCCACCCGGGACGGTCCCCCTGCCGCCCTCGACCCGCGAGGCCGGCCCTGGGGGCGCCTCGGCCAGAGTCCGCAGACCCGCGCCCGGGCGGCTCGCGGGCAGAACGGGGGTCCCCGCCGGCGCCGCGGTCGCGAGTACGAGCCGCTCCGCGCTCTGCCCGCGCTCCCGGCCGGTCGCCCGCGTTCCCCAGGCGCGCCCCGCGCCGTCGCGGCCCCCGCCTCCACCTCGGCCCCGGAGAAGAGGAATTTGCGCTGGGAGGGGGCTTCTTAGTCGCCCCCTCCCACCAGCAGCACTTTTTAAAGCATTAAATCCGCCCGGAGCCCTTCGGAGGTAATTGACAAAGTCCTTAATCTGCGCCGTTAACGAGCTGCTATTGTGGCTTCTGACCGCGAGGCGCCCACGCGGCCCGACGCCCCCTCCCCGGGCCACCGGAGCCAGGCCGCCTGCCCCTCCCCCGCCTCTCTTTCCGACCCCTTATCTTCTTCCCCAGCTTCAGAATAGGCACCCCCGTTCCCCGCCGCCCCTCTTCTCCCCAAAGCTGTTTTCCGGCTCCCGGGGCGCCTTGGCCCGCCGCGCTGTTCCCTGGCAGTGCCTTCGTCTCTCTCCCACTGGCTGCCAGTCTGTCGCCCCATCTTCGTCCCTCGCCGGGCCCCTCTCTGAGCCCTGCATGGGGCTGCCTGGGAGTGGGGGCCGCGCCCAGCCTGTGCGGGACACTCCCTGTGCCCGGAAAACTGAAGTCGGGGCACCCTGTGCCTCATGCTGTCTGAGCACTCACCCGCCAGAAGTTGGTTCACAACCCGCCAGCTGCTTGTCTGACGCCTCCCCTTCCTTCCAGGGCTGCTGGCTGGCCTCACCTGCAGCCCCACCCCAGCCGCCCACAGGGAGGCCGCCTCGGGAGCTGGAGAGGATCTCATAGCACTGGCAGGGGGTCAGGGGGCTGGTGTGGAGTCCTGGCCTGTGGCTCTTCCTTGATGGCACCTATTGCCCTGAGCCCCTCTCTTATGGATTAAAGGGATTGGCAAGTGACCTGGAGGGCCATCGCACTTGGACGGAGAGGTGTGGTGGAAAGCACAGGGCCTGGCTGTGTGGCCTGGGGCAAACAACTGTGCCTCTCTGGGCCTGTTAACCTTCCTGGGAAGGGCTCCTGTGAAGTTCTGAGAGAGGGCTGGCCACACTGAAGCACCTGAGTGGGGCTCAGACTTGCCCGCTATGACCTTGGGAAGATTTCCTGTCCTCTCTGAGCCTCAGTTTCCTCATGCAATAAGAAACTGCAGCCTCCTCCTTCTTAGTGGGGGATTGTGAGGTTTGCAGGCATGTGGCTGGGACTGCAAGTCTGTGATTCCAATTCGGGGAGAAGATGTAAGCTCCAGAAGTGTGTATGCACAGACAAGAGCTCATCCTGGAGGGCCCTGGACTGAGAATCTGGGGGCAGGGGGCAGGGGGCAGGTGCTAAGGGCCAATGGAGATTCTCGGTATGCGCCATGGGTGGTCCGGGAGACAGCGCCCTGGAGGAGGAGGGGCGCTAGCCGGGCCCTGACGGCAGGGGCATCTGGACGCTGAGGAAGCCGCAAAGCAAAGGCAGAGAGTGGAGAGGGATGGCAGCCTGCATGGGCAGGTGCACACGGGACGGTGCTGGCCTGGCGGGAGGACCTGCTCCCAGGCCTGCAGAGGGGCGGTTCGACAGGTGAGTGGGGGCCACCTAGCGGCTGCTCCTGGCACTGTTTGCTGTCGGGGCGTCTCACGGGCTCAGCCACAGGTTCCTCACCTTCCTGCCCGAGGCAGGCAGGAAGTACATGTGTAGGGGGTGGTCCCCACCCATCACCTTCTCGCAATGATGTCCTTGCTCAGCAGCCCAGAAGCAGGGTCACCCCAGTGCAGCTCTGGCACAAGCCTGCAGGCAAGAGCTTAGCGGTTTATGCACTGCGTTCACCCGACACACGGGGCATTGTCTCAGGAGAGCAGAGGGCCACCCTCTGTTCATCAGCCAAGATCTATGGGAGAAAAAGCACAGCCGACCCCACAGAGAGGACGGTGCCCCCACCCTCTGATTTTCTTCTGACAAAGCTGTGTCTGCAGAGCCCCAGGGACGAGCCCAGGTGTGCTCAGCTGGCCGGGGTGGGCTCAGGGCTTTCTAACCAGCCAGAGACAGGGCACTCCAGGGACCAGCCAGGACTGGGGACCCCCAGGCTGCCTGGCGTCAGACCCGAGGCTGCACTGACACCCCTGCCACCCCATGCACATCCACTCACGCTCCTCTCTCGGGCTCACCGATTCCTCGTGTTCCTACTTTTCACCTAGACGTGATGGCCCCACCAACGGAAAACTCCCATCTGGGATTCCTTTTTTTTTTTTTTTTTTTTTTAAATTGGCACCTGGGCTAACAACTGATGCCAATCTTTTTCTTTTTTCCTTTTTTTTCCCTGCTTTATCTCCCCAAACCCCGCCCCGTACACAGTTGTATATCTTAGTTGCAGGTCCTTAGTTGCAGTTGTGGGATGTGGGAAGCCGCCTCAATGTGGCCTGATGAGTGGTGCCATGTCCGTGCCCAGGATCCGAACCCTGGGCTGCTGCAGCGGAGCGCAAACTTAACCACTCGGCCACGGAGCCGGCCCCTGGGATTCTTAAATTCCAGGGAGAAGGGCTGCGGTCCATCCTGTTCATCCTTTGGAGCTAGGACATGTCAATCATAGGTCATCAGCTGGCGCAAGACAGCTGCCCTTGGTCAGGTGCCCACCACAGCCCAGTGGAGGGCATGGCTGCTGGGGTCCTGACACCTCCCCGAGCAGGGAGTGGGTGCAGGGCGGGCAGCGAGGGATGCCAGCATTGGGAGGATGAAAAGGAAGAGGGCCAGTGAGGGAGCCGAGAAAGAGTGGCCAGGGACATCGGGTGACAACACTGGGGGGTGCTCCAGTTGGACTGGCCGCAATCTGTTGAGCATCAGCCCTGTGCTGGGCACCCTGCATCCCCCCAGCTACCCTAATAAGTGGGAGCTATTGTCATCCTCAGATTATGGATGAGAAAACTGACTCAGAAAGGTAAGTTACATAACATGGGTAATAGGGCTATTAATAAAAGGGTGTAATTAATAGCCACCACTCAGTAAGCATTTTCCGTGTGCTAGGTACCATTCATTAGCAATATATCTTATTTCATGTAATCCTCATGGGATTAAAATGTGTATTGAAATGTAATATCCCCATTTTATAGATGAGACAACTGAAGCTCAGAGAGGTTAAGTAACGTGGCCAAGACAACACAGCGAATGATGGGGCCAGAATTTGAACCTAGATCTCTACACTGCCAGAGCCCATCTTTCTCACTTGCCTCTGTCCTCTCGGATGCCTAGAGCCAGGCCTGAGACATCCAGGGAGCACTTCGGAGCTGGCATACAGCACAGGTTCAGCAAACGTGGGCCGAATGTCAAATGTGCTTCTCTCGTGGGGCCTGGGGGACTGGCTGGCCAGGAGGTCGGGACCTCTGGCCCTCGTCCACCCAGCCTCTGCCCTGCACTGCCGGGGGCAGTCAGCTCTCACCGTCAAGCTGGTTCAGCTTAACTCTGACACTCACATTTATCATTAAAAATAAATTTATCTTGGCTTCCCGTGGCACGGAAAGCTACTGTGCAGTGATTCAATGGGCTTGTCACCCCTCACGGTTAGGCACGGGGAGCTGAACAACTGGACAGTCTCCAGCACCAACCCCTCATTTCTGCAGCTGGAGCCAGAAATGTACAGTGGGCTGACGTTTAATTTAGAATCCGGCATACCTTGACATAAACCCATAATACAAAGACAGGGGCCGGGGGAGGGGGTGCTGCCAAGCCCGGCGGGGGCGGAAGGGTGTCCAAGTGACAGGGCGGATTTCTTTCTTTCTTTCTCTTTTTCTTTTGCTTTGTCAACACTGAGTGGTGATGACAGACGAGAGGGCTCGATCAAAGGCGAGAATTAGCATGGAGTGAACGCCTGTGTGTGTGTGCGTGTGTGCACGTGTGTCCGCGCATCTTTGTGCTGATGCGCTGCGCGTGGGCGGTGGGTCTGTGCCCCGGGTCCGCTGGGATGCTGTGTGTGGCATCTTGCGGCATGTCCGTCAACTATAACCAGAGAAACCCTTGCCAAGGCCGGCGCGTCAAGGCTAAGACTGGCACCCAGGGTAGGATGACTCGGTCATCACAGGCAGGACAGCGCCTGCCTGTTGTCTTCCTGTTCCTCAGGTCCTCCGACACACAGTGGGTGCTCAACAAACAGAGCAGGACGAGAACAATGTTATTCTAAAAGCTAGGAGCAGAGTTCTGGTTTTTCATTCAGCAGAACATCCTGATGGACTATTTGGGGATGAAAAGCTGAGGCTCGCAGCTGGCCGGGGAGGGCAGAGCAGGTCCTAGGAGCGAGGCAAGAAAGCGGGGAGAAACGTGGTTTTAGCAAAGTGCCTGGCAGGGGAGCAGCCGAGGGGGAAGGGAAGAGAGGCAGAGGGAGCAAGAGAGGGAGAGGCTCCCGGACCAGGCAGGGGCCCGGGGAGAAGGCTGGCCTGGGGACCACAGCGCTGGAGCACGGCGGGATGTGTGCCCTGGCGCGAGAGTGGTTTTCCGTGCTGTGCTGCAGGAGGGTTCCCTTGGCCAGCCCCCCGTCTGTGGAGGGACTGCTCTGCAATGCTTGGGGGCAATAAGGAGCAGGCCCTACCCCCACCGAGGTCAGCTCCAGGCAGAGTGAAGGGTCTCGCCATACGATGCGGGGGGAGGTCCTGAATTCTGGGAAAGGTCCAGAATTCAGCCCAAGCAGGAGATCCGACCGGCAGGTGACGCGAGCTTGAGCCGTTTCAATGTGCACAGGCATTAGAGGAATGACGGTGGCTACCATTTTACTGAACGCCCGCTACGGGCACGCACTGTGCAGGCGACCTGGGTCTTCTCATGGAAATCCTCGCGAGAACCTAAGAGGCAGATGTATTATTTGTTATCTCAGTTCACAGATCAAGGGACAGCTGAAGCAGGTGAAGGTCAAGGATCTTGCTCAAGGTTAGACGTCTCATGAGCCTCACAGCTTGAACCTGAGCTCTGCAGTGGGACTCCAGAGCCAACAGCGGCGGAATTTGGGGACCCTATGCAGGTAACACTTGGGTCACAAATCTTGGCTGTTGAATGAAAGGAACTGATATAGAAGACAAAAATCTTACACGTTTGGGTGCAACCAACGGCCACATCCCAGCTTACAAGCGGCCAAACTTTCAAAACTTGGCATGCCATGTTTTTATGCTGTGCTTTTTTTTTTTTTTTTTTTGAGGAAGATTGGCCCTGAGCTAACATCTACTGCCAATCCTCCTTTTTTTTGCTGAGGAAGACTGGCCCTGAGCTAACATCTGTGCCCATCTTCCTCTACTTTATATGTGGGACGCCTGCCACAGCATGGCGTGCTAACCGGTGAACCCCTGGCCACCGAAGCAGAACGTGTGCACTTAATCGCTGTGCCACCGGGGGCCTCTATGCTTCTTTTCCATCCCGTCTCCTATGAGGTACCGTCTCCACCGTCCGAAGCCCCAGGAGCGATGGTCCCGTCAGCTGTTGTCTCCGCCGCCTCTCACTCAGTTCGTTTGCTTCCCGCGTGTCCTGTAATTTGGGATGGGGTTCCATCTTTGTGGGAGCTTTATCTTCGGGGATCCGGCGTGTTCTGGGCTGAGAATTCATCCTTCCCTGGAGGACTGGCTTTGTTTCCACTGGGCACCTGAGGACCCTCTGAGCCCAAGGCCGCTGTGAGTGCTCATCTTGCACAGGGAATAAATTCAAACTGAAATCTCCATGCGGACGGACCTGTGGTTAATTCATAGCAGACGCTCTTCCCTTGTCGTCTGCCTTTTCTCCCGCAGTTGGGATTTTTCTAGTCTCCCCATCTCCACATAGGTTCCGGGCTCCCTTTTTTTTCTGGCTCCTGTTGATTTCGAACTTTTTTTTCAGTTTGGCTATACATTTAAAAGGATGTTTAGCTCATATCCAACTTGCGCAGGTGTCTAGTCTCCCGTAACATTGAAAACAAAAGTCCCTTCTCCTCTCGTGCCTGTTTTTCTTTTTTTAACTTTAAAAAATAACTGAAGTCTAATTTACACATAATAAGATGCACAGATCTTAAGGGCAGCCTTTGGTGAATTTTGACCACCAGACCAATCATTTCCACCTCCGTAGAAAGTTCTCTCGGGCCCCTTCCCCATCACACACGGCCCCGCCCCCGAGGTAACCGCTGCTCTGATTTCTATCACCGTAGCTTCGTTCTGCCTTTTCTTGCTTGCTTTGTAGTGGAATCATCAGCGTGTCCTCTCCGGGGTCTGACTTCTTTTGCTCACCGTCGGGCTGGTGAGCTTCATCCACGTCGTCGTGTGCATCAGTAGTTTATTCCTTTTTGTTGCCCAAAGGATTTCCTGTCTGGCTCTGCACCATTTTGTCTAACCACTTCCCTGTCGATGGGCATGCAGGCTGTTTCAGTTTGGGGCTGTGAACATTTGTACTCTCGTCCTGGTGCACACGTATACGCATTCCTCGGTGCTGTCCCCAGGAGCGGAATTGCCCGATGATAGGGTGGGAGTACGTGTAACTTTATAAGAAACAGCCAAATTGCTTCCCAACATCGGGGTACCATTTGACACCCCACTAGCCGAGTCCGGGGTGCAGGTGCCCCGTAGCTCACCCCTGGTTTCCTCCCAGTGTTCCTTTGTGCGCCCTGGTGGGTAACGGTGGCTCCGGTGTGTCTACCCGGAGTCTCTGTCACTCACCCACTCAGTTCATTCATTCACTCACTCACTCAGTCATTCTGCAACCATTTGCTGCAGGTCCGCCCCACGTGCCTCGCCTCAATTCATCCGTGCTCTCGGGGTGGGCGGGGCAGCCTGTCACCAGGCTCATCTTCCCCAGGCTGGCGTCTCTTTCCCTATCACGCCTGCCAGAGGCTCTGTCTTAAAGCCAGGGCCGGGAGGGCGGCTCGGCTGTCATCTGTGCCTCCGAGGAAGTCGGTGTCTTGGTCAAACCTCAGAAATGTGTCAGCGTGTGGAAGGGCACGTCAGTCACCCTCCAACCTCCCAGCCCGCCCCTCCCGCCTTGCCAGCTGCATCGCCCGGCACCCACAACAGCAAGGACCCACGGGCCGGTGCCCTTATGAGAAACCAGCCAAATCGCTTTCCAGCGCGGTGGTACCATTGATCTTCCACCAGCAGGGAGAGGGCAGAACAAATTTAAAGCCCGGATCTTCACGAGAACTAGGAGGGTTTTCTCCCAGGATGCCGGTCACTGAGGGTGTGGCCCTGGCTTTCTCTGGGGTTCTGGCCCCGTGCCTTCCTGGAGCCCAGGGCCTTGGGGTGGGGGTTCCAGGTGCCCCCATCTCCTGTCCAGGCGTCACGTGGAGAGGCAGGGGAGGCCGGATAGAGAAGGCCCAGCAGGCAGACGGGTCTGGGGAGCCCCGCCTGTCCTCCTCCTCGGATAGGAGCCCCTCCCAAGCCTCAGTGCTCAAGAGCTACGGTGCCCGTGGAAGCCGTCCCCTTCCGGAGACCCAACCGAAAGCCCCCCACCCGAGCTGAGCTCCCTGGGAGAGCTCTCACCTCTCCCCTTCATCTCCCACCTCTACTCCACTGGCGAGTTCTTTCTGCAGGTATTTATTGAGCATCTGCTGTGTGGGGCTTCATCCCAGCGGACAAATGACAGCCTTTCCAAAGGTGACATGCCCTCTAAGAAAATGAAACAGTGCTGCCTACAGAGTGGCTGGGAGGTGGGTGAGGAGGTGGTGTTTGAAGGACGAGAAGGAGCCTGCTGTGGGGGGCTCTGGGGGAGAGCTCTCCAGGCAGAGGAGGCAGAGGTGCAAAGGCCCTGATGCAGGAATGAGACTGGCCTATGTTAAGACCTGACGGAAGGCCTTGTGGTTGGGGCACAGTGGACAGGGGGCAGGGAGGAGGTCAGAGAAGGAGGAGGGATGGATGGTGCCAGACAGGAAACAAGTTTGGGTTTTACACCAGTTGTAATGGGAAACCACGGGAGGAGCATAGGTAGGGACACGATGTGAGCTGACGGACGGCTTTGCAGGTTCTTTTTGTTTTTTGGAAGATTAGCTCTGAGCTAACATCTGCTGCCAACCCTCCTCTTTTTGCTGAGGAAGACTGGCCCTGAGCTAACATCCGTGCCCATCTTCCTCTACTTTATACATGGGACGCCTGCCACAGCATGGCTTGCCAAGTGGTGCCATGTCTGCACCCGGGATCCGAACTGGGGAACCCCAGGCCGCCAAAGCAGAACAAGCGAACTTAACTGCTGCGCCACTGGGCCAGCCCTGCAGGTTCACTTCAGCTGCTCTGTCGAGGATGGGCTCCAAGAGGGTCTTGGGAGAGGGCGGGGACCAGGGGGAGACTGCTTGCAGCCGTGTTGGCGAGAGATGGAGCAGCTCAGGCCGAGGTGTTCACAGTGGGTATGGAGAGAAGTGGACAGACGTGGGACCGGTTTTGGAGATGGAGCCAGGAGGCCTGGCTGATGGAGCAGATGTGCAGAGTGAGGCAGAGACAAGGGTGGTGCCGAGGTCTGGGGCCTGAGACTCGGGTAGGTGGTAGTACCGCTTGCCGAGATGGGGGAAACCCGGGGGAGGAGGACATGGCGCTGTGACAGGAGCTCTGTTCCGGCTACGCTGAGTTCGAGATGCCTGTTAGACCTCCCAGAAGGGCATGGAGTGGGCATCGAATGCCTGAGTCTGGAGAGGTCCAGGCTGAGCCATGAGACAAGAAGAGGCCACGGGTGGGTGGTGGGTTCTGGGGTAGATGGAAGTGTTGCTCCCAAGTCTTCCCTCTCTGCCAGAGGTTCCATATCAACGCCCTTTGCCCGGTGACTCTGCTGTCTGCCCTCCTCGACTTGGCCGTGTGACTCGCTTTGGCAGCGGGAACGTGGGCAGAAGCACAGAGCAGCATTCGGAGCCCCTAAGAGGAGCCCTCCTACACTTCTCTCGTGACCAGGAGAAGATCGTGTCGTGGGAAGCCACTGGTCCCAGAAGGTTGTGCGACACGTGGCACAGGCCTGAGCCCAGCAGAGCCACGAGCCAGAAAAATAAGTGCTGTTGTGGTCAGTGTTGGGAGCGGTTACGACCCAGCATGATGGCAGCCACAGCTGACCCGTCCCCGGGCAGAGGCAAGGCCAGCTGCCCCCTCACAGGGCAGCGGGAAGGAGGGAAGGAGGTGGCACACTCGAGGACTCAGCTCGGGGTCTCGCAACAGGAAGCACTCAGCAAACACTCAACGGTGTCCCTAAGTGGAATTAATCGTGAGTCTAAAACAGAGACGCTTCCCGAAGCACTCTTCCCAACTCTGGCTCCTCGTGGTGGCCCCTGCTGCAATCCGCTCCCCTCTCTATTTCTTCCTTCAGTTTCATACCTTTTGTTTCCAATTATAAAAATCACCTATTATCACTGTGCCCAGAGACGATCCTGGTTACCATTCTGGGGTCCTTCCTTCCAGTCTTTTTTTAAAGTTATTGCCAGAGACTATGTGACTGTTGGGCCGCGGGACCAGCAAAGTCTTGGGAATTTATTTGTATGTACTAATACGCAACACGGATGGGAGAGGATCTTGGTGGCGTTTTTTGTGGTCAGGCCCTCGGGGTCAAGACGGGAAAGTATCAGCCGCATTTCTCAACATCTACCATCTATCCATGCGGATGCCCTTGGATCTCTGCCCACAGCGGCCCTCAGCCCTCACCGTTCCAGAAGGTGCCAAGACCTGCAACGACACCCTCCCGCCACTGGCAGCCCTTGGCCTGTGAGGGCTGGGGCTCAGAGTCCGAAGGGTGGAGGATAAATACCCCGGCTCCCTCCCACTTTGGTGAGGGTGGGGTCCACACTATTTCCCAGAGTCCCCTGGGGGCTCGTGCCCAGAGTGCCACAGCTACAGTGTGACACCATGCACACTCGGCGTTGGCTGCCTCCCTCCCTGTCTCCCCCTCCCCTCCCCTCACACGCTTCCTGGGATCACCTCCAAATAAACCACTTGTATTTACCTCTCTGCATCTGGGGGAAGCCAGCACAAAGGAACCAGGTGCTGTGTATGCAGACTGTACGTGTGTCTCCCCTTCCTTCTCACAATCATCCAGCAAATTCCAGCTTAACCCGTATTTTTGTAGCACCAACTGCTACAGCCGCGTGCCAGACGCTGGCGGTGCTCAGTGTGCAGACAGAGGTGACCCAGCGACTCTGCCCCGGCCACCAGGTCTTGCCCTCCACCCAGAGGACGGTCTGCGGCTGAAGCGGAGACGGCCCTTTCGGGCATGCATCCTGTTCTACCAGATTGAGGCTCTGCGATACAGAGCATTTCATAACCTGAGCGTGAGAATTTTCCCATGTTCTTAAAAATTCAGATCCTCACTTTTGAAGTCAGGCCTGTGTACAGAAGATCCCAGCTCGCATTTACGGAAGATGGGCTAGTGCCGGGGGCTGCACTCGGCAGGCCACGTGTGCTAACCCATCTAATCCTTACGGCGATCCCTAAGTCCTGTTCTTCTCCCCATTTGCAGAAGGGGAAACTGAGGCACAGAGCGGGCACACAGCTGTAGTCTTACATCCAGGTCGTGGGACTCCAGAGCTGGGATGAGGGGACACGGTGTTTGTAAGCCTCCCTTATTTTTGGACATTTGTTTCTGTTTCCTAGTTGTTGTAAAGAACACACAGCAAAGAGCCTTGCCTTCCAGCACCACCGGCCTCGCTAATTGCTTCCTCAGGGTGGACTCCTGGGAAGAGAATTACGGGGTCAAAGGGCAGGACCGTCTCTAAGACTCCACATCCCCATGGCGCTCTCTGGCCTTGCGCTGGGAATCTCCCGCCTTCCTTTCACACCGTCTGGAGCTGAGCATCCAGCATCGTTGGGAAGCGTCCAGCCTTGGCCTCTCTCCGCCTGGTCCCCACCTGCCCAAGTCTGCACCTGACCTCCAGCCCGGGTCCTGTCCTGTACCCTGTCCTGGAACCTGGCAGAGGAGGTCTGAGGCTCTCAGTGAGGCCACTTTCTCCCAAAAAGGACGGGGGAGGAGGGTCTTAATGGAGGGACTCTTGGCACACAATGGGGGTTCGGTTATGATTTACTGAATGAATGAATGAATGAACAAGGCCCCTGGCTTACCTGGATCCACTCCCAGCTGCAGAGCAGCTCCTGTGGAGCAGCCTCCCCACTCTGAAGTCCAGGGGCAGCCCCAGGCCCGGAGGGCAGCTCTCAGCTGCAGGGGGCCGGAGGGAAGGGGCGCGCAGACCCAGACGCCTCCGTCTGCAGCCAGAACCCTGCAGCCGCCTCAGCCTCACCCACGTGGGCGCCTTCCCTGACGAGCGCTTGCCTCGCTCAGTGCTTGAACCTTGGGGGGGGTCCCTGTGTACGTGTCCCCGGGCAGGGCTGCTGCGTCCCACACGGAGAGCAAGGACAGTACCACGGGCCCGTGCGAGGCTGCTGCCCTGTTGCTGGCTGTGTTTTCGTGCTGACACAAGAGGGAGGCCAGGGCCATGGGGGTGACACTGGAAGGATTCTGGGTCAAGGGTTGGGGGGTGGAGGGGAGGAAGCCTCCCTTCGGGTTTCCACTTCCGCATCACTTTGGGCACTGGGGCCCGCCCAAGCTTGAATCCTGGCTCATCACTTACTGTGTGACCTTGGACAAGTCACTCAACCTCTCTGAGCTCTAGGACTTTGAGCCTATTTCCTAGGAGTGTCATACAGATTCCATGGATAAGGGTGCACATGACAAGGTGTCCCCACCTGAGCCCAAGTTAGGACCCAGAATGGACTTTTCGCAGCCTACAGAACTGGTACACCTGGGACATCCAGCTGCATGCAAGTAATGCAACTTTTTGCTTTAGGGGGTCAGGAGGAGAAATGAGTCAGGGTCGCCTGGAACAGTTGACCAAGCTGTGCACTGCCCAAGGGGACCTGGCTGAGAAAGATGGTGGTGGGGGCTGAAAGCGGTGCCTTTTTCTAATTCACTCAAAGGCACCAGATGGGATGGTGGGGCCCCGGAAAAGTCAGCATGTGGCTGGAAGACAAGGACTGGGGATGGTGCGGGCCCAGCTGGAACGTTCAGGCCAGCAGCAATTCCCAGATAAGACTGAGACTCTGGGCACAAGAGAGTGTCTGAGAGCCAAGGGTGCCCCTCTGAGACAAGCCCACCTGCCAGCCCTCCCATAGCCGGCCTTGCTGAATTACATGGTAACCCCCGGCCCTGCCCTGAGTCCCTGCTCTGTGCCTGGCAGTCAGCAAGGTGGATCGTACCTCCCCCAGTGCGCCCAGGCAATGGGAAAGAGCGAGGAGTGCGGGGGCCATAGGGGGGCAGCTCGGGGCTGCGCAGGGGGAGCCCCCAGCTTCTGGCACCAGCTCTGCTCTGCTCGGAGCCCCGTGGCCGAGCCCTCAGCTCAGAGCAGACAGCCATGCTAATCCCATCCCGGGCTGGCGGCTGCCTCCAGCCGGGAGGGAGAAACGAGCCACCCAGAAAGCTGGTTTGGAGTTCCCCTTCGTTGTGGATGGCATCACGGTGCCACCAGGAGCTTATCCACACCCGGCTGGCCCCCAGCGGCCGGGCCCAGCGCCCTGCTAGCTATTAAGGAGATTCATGGGAAGGGGGCAAGGTGGGAGGAAAGCTGGTGGAGCTGTGCTGATTGTAATTGTCCGGAGGTGCTGGCCTCCCTCGGCAGCGCGGACAGACGCGGGCCTGCCTCTGCGTCTTGGCAGGCCTTCGCCCTGCTGGGACCGTGCTGGGTAATGTTCTTTCGACATAACTCTATTTAAATTCACATTTCCATCATCCCCCAGAGGAGCCGGCGAGAGAGCTGAGCTGCGTGGTATAAGCCGGGAGAGGATTAGATGGGGTGGGTGTTATTTTTTCCTTTTATTTTCCCTTAGTGGTAGAGATGGGGTTGTGGTGGTGGTGGGGGGAGCCGTTCTAGAAGCCTGCAGTATCAGAGTTGGGAGGGCCATTAGAGGCTATCCAGCTTCAATCTGCCCAACATCCAGAGGGGAAACTGAGGCCCACCGGGTCCTCAGCAGGCCCAGCAGGGCCCCTTTCCCAATTCCTTCCCTGCCCAGGCCCTGGGGCAGGTGTCAAGGAAAGGCCTAGAGCCCGGGGCTTTGCCCCTTTGCTCGCCGGCAGGTGGCACAGTTTAGCCCCAAGCCTCTGTGCTGGCCAGCCGGAGCCCCCCAGAGGTCCCCTCCCTTTCCCACTGCTCTGCTGAGCCCGCATGGGGCAGCTGCCGAGCCTCTGTCATGAGACACCTTTCTCCGAGCACAGCGGGGGGCCTCATTTCCTCTGCTGGAGGCCCCCCGAGGGCTAGCAAAGGCCACGGCCTCTTGGGAGCGGTGGAGGGGGCAGGTGAGGGGGCCAACTGACATGGGCCCAGGCACAGGGCCGGATCGAGTGCCAGGAGTGTGGCTCCCGAGGGGGCCGAGGTCGGATTGAGGGCCATGTCGCAGCAGAGATGGAGCAGTGAGGAGAGGGGGGGGAGGGGGTGCTGCAGGCTCAGGCTGCCAGGCTGAGACCCACAGGGAGGGGCAGGCCCTCCCGTCGTCAGTCTGATGGGCCTGGTGGGTGGGGAAGCTTAGGGCACAAGACAGGAGGCAGCTGGGGAGAGGAAGTTAGCTGGTTTGGGACGAAACTCCTAGCCTTACGAATGCCAGGAATGTTCAAAGAAGCATCTGGTTTTGTTTTTTTGTCTCTTCCATTATCAACAGCTTGGGTGCGGTGGAGGGGGCCGCAGCCCAGCCTGGATGTCCCCTCTGCCAAGAGGCCTCGCCACCATGGTGACAGCGGTGTTTGTGTGTCCTGCTCTGAGCAGCCAGGCAAAGCCCTGTGGTGCCAGGTCCCCATGGGTTGCCCCCGCGACGCAGCCACTCAGTGATGTGGCTCTGGAAGGCTCTGCATCTCCGAGGGGCCTTGTCTGATACTTCGGAGGGGACTCTGGCTTGTCTCCAGCTGGACTCCAACCCAGTGAGTGTACTGGGTCCTCTCCTCCAAGGCGAGGGACGGTCCATCCTGGGCACGGGGTGGCAAGGTGGCCCCTGCTAGGATCCCAAGGCTCTGGGCTGCCACAACTCATGTCCAGCGTGGGCCTCTCCTATACTCTCGTGGACCAAAATTTTCTCACATGCCGGGGCCTGTGCTGAGTCCTGACTGAGGCTCAGAGAGGTTGAGACATTCGCAGAAAGTTGCACAACCAGGAAGTGCCCTCATGACTCCCTTGTGCTGCCCCCTGTTTGGGTGCCCACTGGGACCAGACTGAGGGCCCCAGGGAGGGAGGGGGGCTGAGAGTCAGGCACCCTGCATTCTCAGCCGGTCACCTCCTCAACTGGGCTCTGTGACCCCCACCAAGTGACGGCCCTCTCTGGCCTCAGTTTCCCCATCTGCTAATCAGGTCCACCTTTTAGGGCCAGTGGAGAGATCAAAGAAGACAAGGGCTGTGAAGTCACTTTGCCAAGGGGTTAGTGAGTGGCAGCTCAGATGCTAGTGGGTCAGGCGGGTGTGTAAGGCCCAGGGAAGGGGGAGGTGGGGACCTGAGGTGGGCCAGGTTCCTCCAGCAGGCCGCCACTTGGTGTCCTTACAGCAGAGGCCAGATATGTGGGGTTAACATAGTGCAGTGTAGGCAGGCAGACGTGGGTTCCTGTCCCGGCCTCGCCACTTACTAACTGACCTCGGGAAAGGGACTGTGACTCTCTGAGCCTCAGTTTCTTCATCTGCCAATGGGCTGATAACAATAATGGAAGAAGGCAAACCTCCTGTGGAGCCGTGGAGATGCAGTGGGACAAGGCGCACCGAGTCCTCCGCGCGGGGCTTGGCGCGTAGAAAGAGCTCAGTAATGGGGGCTGCCATTGTCGTCATCATCACTACCACCACCAGCACCACTATCACCTCCGCCACCACCAACAGCACTACCATCGCCGCCGCCACCACTGCTGCCACCGCCACCACCACCACCAATACCTACACTATCACCATCCCCCCCAACCACCACCATCACCAACATCACTACCACCACCATCACCTTCACCACCGCCACCAGCATCCCCTTCACCTCCACACCTCTCCACTGCTTTTGCACAAAAGCCCTCATTCCCCGTCTTGCACCCTGACCCCACTCTCCCTGTGGACCGTCAGATACATCCCCAGGGCCTGGGCTGAATCTGAGTGGGCCCTTGGCTGTTAGAACTCCCCACCAGGCTCACAGCATTAATTCCTTGATCACCAGGCTCTGAAGCCATCCTGGCTCAGGCCCACCCTGCAGGGCCTGACTTTGAATCAGGTGCTTATTTTCAGCCCAGATTTGCTGCTGGCACCCCACACACACCTGCCACTCTGCCCTCCTTTCCCCATAAATTATCGATGTCAGAGTTGAGGGCTCACAAAGGAGCTGGATGCGGTAAACTGTGGACATTGCCAGCCCCAGGGCTCCATTCCCAAAAGTGCCCATGGGGCCCTGGGCAGGGTCCTCGTGGTGGGTCCCAGGAGACAAGCAAAGGGGGTGAGATTAGGGCCCTGTTGGACATGATTTGGCCATAAAACTGGGGATCCTGCCCCAGACCCTGGTCGCCCCACCCCTTGAGGCCACAGCGGGAGATTGGTTCCAGGAACAAAGATGGTGAATGGGAGGTGAAGGGGGACTTGACTATACTCCCAGTTCCAGAAGGTTCCTAGGAGAGTTCTGCCTGAGCAACTCAGGTCTAAACTGCCCAGACCAAAGTGGGCAGAGAGCGACTCACCTGGCCCCCAGGCGCCCACTCTGAGTCCCTGCCAGGAAAGGTAGAGTCAGTTCTCGCCCCAGGCCCCCAGAGAAAGCATCTGAGAACAGGACCAGGAGCGGCTGACTTTGCCTCCTCCGTGGGCCAGACCTGGACTGCCCCCGCCCAGGCCTCAGTGGGAGTGGGGGGACCCTCAAACGCCAGGAAGAGAGAGAGGAGAGAGCTGTGGTCGTGTGCTCTGACACGTAGCGGCCCTGCCCTCAAGCAGGCGCCCGGATGGACAGGCTTCCTCTGGGCCCTTGTGGGGAGGGCGGAGGAGAGGATATTTGCACGCCGCTCCCAGAAGCCAGCAGTGGGGTCTTGCCCTGGAACTGGCTTACAGCTCCACGACTGGCTGGGAGGACTCAGGCCAGAGCAGAAAGAGCAGGTGGCCTGAGGCCAGGACGGGCTCTGCTGCTCACATGGCTGGGGACCCTTGGACCAGTCACCCACCCGTCTCCCCAGACACAGAATGGGAATCTCCGGCTCCCAGAATCTTCTAAGCACAGAGTCTCAGGACCAAAGAATCTTAGCATCATGGAATTACAGACCTCTCAGGATATTTGGGATAAAAAAAAAATGTTTTTTTCAGGAACGAGAGATAACAAATGGCAAAGGAATTTGGAAATGCTTCCCAAATGTAAGAATGGCTGATGCCTTTGTGCCGTCTCGGAGGGTGGGTGTGGGGCGTCTGGTAGGGGGTGGGAACATGGAGAGGGGTGGAGAGACATCGAGAGCCTGCCAGGACACCTGCTTCTTTTTGAGCAAGAATCCAGAGACATGACACACGACTCCAGATGTCGCTGAGCTCCCCTCTGCCCTCTCCTGCTAACTCCCGTCCCTGCTTCTGGGTCCCCACTAACCTGGGACTCCGCTGTGACCAGGAGGAGCCCCGACCCCATCTGTCAATCAAGGTGCCTGCTTTCGATTTTAGCTGCGGTACTCTGTTTAAACGCGATCTTACTCGGAACCCCATGGTCTGACATCAGAGCTGTTCTGGGTTGGAGGGAAGCACCTGCTGAAGGGCCAGGGCCCCTGCTGGTCTCCCGGTTTCCTCCCACGGGCCCTCCTGCCTTCAGCCCCCCAAAGTGGCTCCACAGAGCCCAAGATTGCCAGCGCATCTGTAACCCTCAGCCCAGATGGATGCTCTATAGACGCAACATCCAAACCTCCGCACATCGGAGAATCATTGGTTCTAAGACAATGAGTTGAGCTTCTCGGATTCCAAGTGGCCTGCGCTCCCCACCAGCCTGGCCGGCGCTTCTGCTCGTGAGTGTGAACACCAGAGGGGGCCCCCAGGTGTCGGCTGGCGGAGGCAACTGGAGGAGCTGGGGTTGGCGAATCTGCTCTGAGGAAGGGGCCCTCTGAGGGTAGACTTTGGGACACTTGGGGCCATGCAAGGCTGCCTTGGGGCCCAGGGGTCCAGGCTCAGCCCAAAGCAGGTGCTCAGTAAGGAGAGGTTGAATAAATGGCACAGTGGGGGCAGCCCATCTCGTGTCTCTGCCTGAACCCAGGTTCCTGGGTGCTGACAGGACTTTTACAGCCAAGCCTGCACCCCTGGGCATTGGGAGGGTCAGCAGGCCTACAGCTGGTGGGGGGTCATCCAAGAGCTGTCAGGTGGCCTCTGTGATGTGTGTCCTGAGAGAGAGAGAGATCCCAGGCTGGGCGGGAACTTCCTCAGGCGGTCTGATGCGGTCAGGAAGGGTCCCCCAAGGAGGCAACCAGGAGCAGAAGAGGCAAGAAGGCTAACAGGTGTAGCAGGTGAGGAGGGGAGGGAGCCAGCGCCCTGTGATGGGGGCAGGGTGGAGACGAAGAGCGCCAGAGGACAGCGCAGCTGTGGGAGAGGGGAGGGGAGGGTGGCGTGAGGGGGCTGGAGGGCTGACAGACAAGACTGTGTCCCGTGCACACCCTGGGGTCGGGGGGAGAACTGGGAACTCACTGACGGTTTTAAACAGGGGCTGGATGTGATCAGATGGCACTTTAGGCAGCTCTCTCTGACTGTGACCGGAGATGGACTGAGGGGCTAACCAGAGGCCACACAGAGGCCAGGAGAGCTGCTGGCCACTTGGACCAAGCTGGGGAGGAGGCGAGGGACCAGGGAGGACAGAGTCACAGGGCCTTAGAGGGACAGTGTCGGAAATGGATGAAGGAGAGGTAAGCGTCGAGGTGGGTGACCCCTGGCTGGCATCTGGTCCAGGCATTCCGATGGCGGGGTGCCATTCCCTTCAACAGGGAATCCCGGGTGAGGCCCAAGTGTGGGGCAGCTCTGACACTCACGCCAGACATCCTGGGCTGGGAGGAGCCCTTGAAGCACGCCATGGGGGGAGTCAAGGAGGTGGCCAGAGCCCAGCTGTGGGACGGGCAGTGCTGGGCTGCAGGTGCGGGTCGTGCCGCATCTCCGCACGAGGGGTGACCGAGGGTGAGCAACCCCGCTGATGAGACGAGGTGGGGCCGGGGGCTGAGTCTCAGGGCCTCTGGCCTTAAGGATTCCATGTTGCCCTCCTGGGCGGGGCGCCTGAAGCACAGCCGGGAGGAGCATCCTGTGTCTTGTGGCCAGTGCGGGACATCAGTAAGCGCTGGTGGGCTCCTGTGAAAAGCTCCCGGGACCCCCAGAAATACCCGGGTGGCTCTGAGAGCAGGCCCCAAAGTCGTGTCATTGGGGGAGCAGTAACGTGAGTCCTATGGCTCACGTGGCTTCATCAGAACTCACAGGGGAGGGGGGGCCAGGGCCATTCAGATTCAGGGCATCTGTGACAGCCCTTCCAGGAGGCCACGATTCTAAGAAGCTATGATCTCTGACTCTCAGCCCATATCTCAAAGTCAGTGATTGGGGCGCATCTTATGCAAAGTCCCCTGAGGGACTGTCCCTGGGCCCCTCTCGTAGGGATGTCTCCAGCTGACGTTTCACCCCAGCAGTGGCCCCTAACACGAGAGAGGCGTCAGAGGATGGAGGGAGAAGGGGGGACCCCCCGCAGGCCTCTGCATCTTCCCGCAGGGTGGGGGCGTCTGGGAACGGGGCCAGGCAGCCTGAGTTACGTCCTTGCTCACGCAGCTCCTCAGACATCCTCACAATAACGAAAGGGCAGCTCCCTCGGAGACCAGAGACCGCAGGCCTGCACTTGGCTCTGACAGGAGCTGGGAATGCCAAGTTGTCCCAGGAATGCCATTGCAGACAGATGACGGAGCACGTGGGCCGCCGTGGGCAGGGCAGCTCTCTTGCAGCCTGACCCCGCCCCCAGGGGGCTGTCTAGGACGTCTTTAAGGATGCTTTGTTAAGCCCCATTAAATATGCATCGCCCCCGTTAAACTTTAATGTCCCACTTTGAGGTGTCACATTTTTCACCTCCTCCCGGGATGGGGAAGAGCTGAGCCATGGCTGGCACTGGGGACTCAGGCGGGACAGGAGATGTGCGGAGGCTGGCTGTGTGTCCTCAGGCCTCGGACAAGGCACAGCTGGGAGACACCGCCCACAGGTGGATCTTGCCCCAAACCTCACACACCCTACTTCCCCGGGCTGGAGGCCCCGTCATTATGGTCGCTCTGTTGGGCTAAGCCGGGGTCTGCAAACTTCCAGCAAAGGGCTGGACATCAGTAAATGTTTTAGGGTTTGCATATTCATCTTTGATTTTTTTTTTTTTTGAGGAAGATTAGCCCTGAGCTCTGCCGCCAATCCTCCTCTTTTTGCTGAGGAAGACTGGCCCTGAGCTAACATCCGTGCCCATCTTCCTCTACTTTGTATGTGGGACGCCTGCCACAGCATGGCTTGCCAAGCGGTGCCATGTCCGCACCCGGGATCCGAACCGGCGAACCCGGGCCGCCTAAGCAGAACGTGCGCACTTAACCGCTGTGCCACCAGGCCGGCCCCTGATTGTTTTTTAGAACCTTTTAAAAATGTAGGGGCTGGCCTGGGCTTCAAGATTGTGCCTGGAGAGGGAAGACTGAAGGGCTCGGGAATTAGGCGGACCTGGGCCAGGAGTGGTGACCTTTAAAATGCCCACCAACCTGTGCACCTTCGTTCCACCAATGAGAACAGGAGCCAGCTGTAGACAAGCCTGAGGAGACCCATTACCCTGCCTGGGCCTCCTGGCGCCGCTGCTCACCCTTTTTCGCTGGGAGAACCTCGCCTCTCTGGGCATCTCTTTTCTCTCTATAAAGTGGATACACAAATGGAGCCTCAAAAGACTTTCATGAGAATTAACTGAGATAAGGTGGGGAAACCCTGACCAGAGCAAGCCAGAGTCTACACCACAGGCTGCCCATCGGAACCACCCCACGTCCTGAAAAAGTACGGTAGGCAAAACCACACGAAGGAGCAAGGCAAGGGGCTCCGCTCTCAGTGCTCCTGCTCAGGAAGGTATGGAAGCTCTAGGCAGAGCAGTCGGGCAAGGCAGAGAAATAAGAGGCGGCCATGAGGAAAACGAAATCGAAGCCGCAGCAGATCCCGCCTCCCACCATTAGGACGGCTGTTATGGAAAACACAGAGACTGGCAGGTGTTGGCGAGGGTGTGGAGAAAGTGGAACCCTGTGCACGGTTGGAGGGAATGTAAAACGGGGCAGCCCCTGTGGAAAACAGTATGGCGGGTCCTCAAAAAGTTAAACATAGTGTTACTGTATGATCAGCAACACACTTCTGGGTATACACCCCAAAGAATTGGAAGCAGGGTCTCAAACACATATTGGAAGCCCGTGTCCATAGCAGCATTGTTCACAACAGCTAAAAGATGGAAGCAACCCAAGTGTCCATTGATGGACGAACGGATAAAAGAAATGGGGTCTCTCCAGACAATGGAATATGATTGAGTCATAAAAAGGAATGAAATTCTGACATGTGTCACCACACGGATGAACTTCAAAATCATTATGGTAAGCGAGAGAAGTCGGACACAAATGGCCGCATGTTGTATGATTCCGTTTACAGGAATACCCCGAATAGGCAAGTCCACAGAGACAGAAGGTAGAATAAGTGGTTTCTAGGGGCGGGGGGAGGAGAGAATGGACACTGACTACTTAATGGGTAGGGTTTCCATTGGGGTCGTGAAAAGTTCTGGAACTAGATAGCGAAGATGGTAGCACATTGTAGATGTATTTAATTCCATTGACTTGTACACTTGAAAATGGTTAAAACAGTAAATTTTATGTTTTGTGTGTTTTAACACTATAAAAAAAATACTATAGAAATGTCCTGGGGCTGGCCCCGTGGCTGAGTGGTTAAGTTCGCATGCTCCACTGCAGGTGGCCCAGTGTTTTGTTGGTTCGAATCCTGGGCGCGGACATGGCACTGCTCATCAAACCACGCTGAGGCAGCGTCCCACATGCCACAACTAGAAGGACCCACAACGAAGAATATACATCTATGTATTGGGGGGCTTTGGGGAGAAAAAGGAAAAAAATAAAATCTTTAAAAAAAAAAAAAAAAAGAAATGTCCAGGCTGGTAGAGTTGGCATCCGCTGGTTGGCCCCAGGAGTCCAGGTATCTGACGCACAGCTAGTGCTGGGTGGCAGCCACCTCAGGGACTGGACTTCGGGAAGCCCAAGTTTCGAAGAGGAAGTTCCTGGGGGGCTGAGACAGTGAGGGGCACACTTTCCCCACCGCCCTCTGTTCTCTTGAGCCCCAGGGGCCATGCAGACAAGGCCTGGAGGCTGCTGGACACTGTGGACAGTGTGAAAGTTGTGCAGCCCCTGGCAGTGTGGACGCTGCTCCCTGAGATGGGAGGGCTGTGCCGTCAAGAGTGGCGCTCTGCAGAGAGAGGGCAGGCAGAGTGGGATCCCTGCTCAGCCGGGAATGTGGTGACAAGTCATGAATGGAGGTGGGGGAGACCTCTGGCTCCATGCAGAGGCAGGACCTTGGGACCAAGCTCTGGAGATGTGCTTGAAGTGGCCACATCTGTGCGGGGCCTTGAGCAAGGAGACGCAGGCACACAGGTGAGAGATGGAACTGGGTGAGGTGGCCCGGCCCGACGGGACGGTGGCCAAGAGCACAGATTCGGATCCCAGCTCTGCCATCACAAGCTGTGTGGTCTCAGATCCGATGGCTCTATCTCCTAGCTATTCACATGAAGCCATTAAAACGCTCTCCTTCCTAGGAGAGTGAAGCTGAGAGGATATGTCGAGTGTGCCCGACACAGGGTGAGCATCCAGCAGGTGCTACCCAGTGGTGGCTGGAACAGCAACCAGCACAGTTCTTGTCCCGGCGCAGCCAGATCCGAAATCCTGGATTTCTGTGCCTACCCCACTGATGGTGGTTGGGTCCTCAGATGGACCTGGTGCATCAGAAACTTCTGGAAAGGGTAGTTGCTGCTGGAATAGTGGTTGCTGTTGTCTGCACATTATTGAACCCTCTTGACCACCCTGGGGGGCAAGAATTGGTGCCCTCTCCATTTTGCAGATGTAAAAACTGAAGCTGGAGATGTGGTGGGCCTTCCCAGGGCGGGGGTGGGGGGGGTGGGGGGTCGGGTGGCACAGTGGGAGGTGGCAGCCGTGTCACTGGGGCTCCTCCCCGTCCCTTTGACCTCAGGTGCTGCTGCCGGCCAGGCCTGTCATTCTGTGTCCTGAGCAATGGGATGGGGTGTGTGTGTGTGTGTGTGTGTGCGCGCCCACACACTCCCCTGCCTGAGGGCCTCAGGACCAAGGACCAGACCCCTGTGGCTGGGAGGCACTTCACTGAGGCCCCTAAGGAGGCTCAGACCCCGCACAGCTCCTCTCGCAGGCTATGTCCCTCTCCCCATGGCCCCCCTGGATTGCTAGCATTCCCCATTCTCTGGGGGTGCCCCTGTGTCTGCGTCTCTGTTTCTGTGTGTGTCGGGGGCTCTCAGTCTCTCTCTTCTGTGTCTCTAGGTGTCTCTGTGCAGCTGTGTGGTTCTCTGTCTCCGTGTCTGTCTGTCGCCTTCCCTCTTTCTCTGTGTACTTATGCCTGTCTCTCTCTGTTGTATCTCCCTGTGTTTGACTCTCTCTCTCTCGCCTTCTCTGCTTTTGTCTCTGTTAATCTCTGTGTTTCTCTAGGTCTCTCTGGGCCGGTCTCTCCCTCTCCCTCCTTCCCTCCCTCCCCTGCTGCCTCCCTGCCTCTCCCTCTCTCTCTCTCCTTTTTCCTCCTCTTCAATGGAATATCGATCAGCCTGGCTTATTAAGCCCCATTATTTCTCAGAACATTTGCCTTTGAAATTTCAGCAGATGGGCCGGGGCCTCGGCCAGCGCCTGGGGCTGCCCAGGCCACACGGCCCACTGGGGACCCAACTAGAGGGGCTGAGGGTCCACCGCCCACCCCCCATTTGTGCAGACGCCAGACCGCCTTCCGGAGGTCTCTGCCAGTCCCTGTCGCTCCCAGGCTGTGGACAGCCATTACCTGAGACGGCGACAGTGGCCTGGCTGAGCGGTTCCACCCTCTGGCTGGCAAGCATCCCTGTGGGAGGAAGGGGTGGGGGGGAGCGAGTCGGCGGTCCCACTGCCACGGCCAGCGTCTCGCCTTCAGTTCGCGCAGGTCTGAACCCCTCAGGGTGAGCCATGGGGAAGAGGGATTAACCTAGTTCTGTGGGCCCAGAGGGGACACTGAGGCCCCAGAGCATCAGGACCCGTGGTGGCTAACAGGGCACACCTTCGGGGTGGCCTTTCCTTGAGAGCGCAGCTGCCCGGCCGGGGTGAGTCCCCTGCCTCAGCAGCCTTCCGACCTACTCCCGCACCGGCCTCCATCTCCTGACTGCTCCATGGCTGTTTAATGACAGTCCCTCCTTCAGGGCTGGAGGCTGAGGGGTGAGTGTGGGAGGCGCCGGGAGCCTTCAGTGCAGACCCTGCCGCCTCCCCGGTGGGACAGGACGGGCCATCCCCTCCCTCCCCTGGCTCAGCCCCCACCTCCCCATCAAGGACAAAGCCCAGACTCAGCCCTGGGGGCTGCGGGTGCCCACCTCTCCAGCCCCAGGTCTTCCTCTTGCCCCCGAGCCCTGACCCCCTCAGGACCAGCCATCTGGTCTTGCCTACACACTTCCCTTTCTTTCCTCTGGGTCTTTACATAAGCTGCCCCTCTGCCTAGAACACTCTCCCCACCCCTCCCACCCCCCGCCCTGGTCGTCCGCAGCTGACTCCTGCTGATCCTTGGGCCCAGTCTTTCCTGACCACCTGCCGCCTCCTCCAGGCTGGCTCAGGCCCCTCCTGTCTGCTGCCCAACACAGCATGTGGCAAAAACTGTCTGCTTGCTCCTCTCTCCCCAGTGGACTGTGGCCAGAGTCACGTCTGTGTGCATCCCCATAATATGCCCTCCTGGCTCCACTGGCCCCACCGGGCACCTGAAGAAGACGAGATGAAATGCCTCCAGAGCTCCTCCCAGGAGGACCGGCCTCTCAGGGCTCTGGGGCTTCAGCTGGGAGGCGTGTCTTCTGTGAGCGGCGGCCCCTCCCTGCCCGGCTCTGCCCTGGGGAGGAGGCAGGGAGCCGGAGGTGCAGAGGGGAGGCCGTGACTCCCACTGGCTCGGTCCCAGCCAGGCGGGAGGCCCAAGAGGAGCTTCTATGGGGTGGCGAGAGCAAGAACAACTGGACATCCACCCAGGCCACGGACCCTGGTGATTCCGGCTGCCCCCACCTCCGTGCCCCCATCACACTCGCTCCTGCCCAATCTCCAGGGTCCTCTGCTCATCCATAGTTGAGGATGGCCGGAGGACAAAGGTTTGGAAATGTGGCAAGGACTTTAATACGAAAGGTGGCAGTGCGGGTCCAGAAACCCCGCTGGAGCTCAGGGAGAAGAGAGGCCGTTCACCCAATGGTCCCTCAGGCTGTCACCCCAAACCCCATTGTTGGCACTGCACAGCGCAGCTCCACACAGCTGCTGGTCTGGTGGGACACCGGTCACTTCTCCCAACGAGGCCACCCAGGCTCTCGGGGCGGGAGCATCCTCAGGTGATGTTGGTGTCACACCTTTGACAGGTCCATCCTCCTCAAGAACGCACACAGGTGAGTGGTTTCTTCCAGACGTGCAACTCTGTTATCAAGGTTCCCCCAGTTCTTCTGACGGACTCTGCGGGGGAGAAAGTCTCTGCTGAGGGCTAACCCATCTTTAACACCCTGTGAGTCTCGTAGTCAGCAGCCCCAGGCGGGGGTGCAGGTGCAGAGGGCAGGGCTGGGTGGCTGAGGTCATTACAGTAACAACTGCAGGCTCTGGACATGGGTCCCCACATCCTCAGGACAGCCCTTGGAGAGGCCACTCTTTCAGGTCCATTTTCCAGAGGGGAAGACTGAGGTTTCCAGAAAGTGGTCCAGTGACGTGTCCAAGGCCACACAACTAGCGAGAGGGACGGAAGGGGAGGTCTCTTGGCTCCAAAACCCAAGATCTTTACCACCCACGGTGTGCGGCACCTGCTTGAGGCTGCGGGCCCGACTCCTGCAAGGGAACGAGGGATTCTGTGCACGAACCTCAGAGAGCCCGGAGCCTGAGCACAGGGACGCCAGGGGCAGCCGGGCCAGGGGGCCCGAAGGACAGTGAGTTCACAGCGGTGTTGCCCTAGGAAGGGCAGTGGCCTGTCCGCGGGAGATCTTGGCCTGGGTGTGGACCCGGGAGCGGGGCAGCTGGGTCTGTGTCCCGCCTGGGACAGACGGAGAGATTCAAATATATCTTCAGTGACTCGTGGCCACTCACGGTGTCAACCAACGCAAAGCATTCCTTCCTTCCTTCCTTCCTTCAGTGACTGTTTCCTTTGTGCCAGGCACCGGGCTAGACTCCGAGGACACACAGGGACAAGGCAAAGCGCCCCCCTGCGTGGAGCTTGTGCTGCAGTGGGGAAGGCGGACCATGAAGGAGCAAATACAGCATGGCTTGATGCAGCAGGGAGGGAGAGGGCCTGGCCAGAGACTAGAGCCTGGGCGGGGGTGTGAGGGCGGGTGGAGCTCATGCACATGTGTGATGCACACACGCACACACGTGCACATATGTATGCACACATGTGCACACACTCTGTTCCTGGGCCCCAACTCTGGGCCCAGGATCTCCCGGGCACCCTCCTCCCTCATGTTTACTGCTTAGCACTGCAGAGGCCTCTAGATATCTGCGACAAGGCCTGAAGGAGGTGTGGGAGTGAGCCGGGCTAAGATTGCAGGGACAAGTGTTCCAGGCAGTGGGAACAGCCTGTGCAAAGAGTTGCAATAGGAATGTGGTGTTTTGAGGGACAGAAAGAAACCCGTGTGGCTGGAGCATCTGGCCCCAAATGGAGAGTGTTGCAATGAGGCAGAGAGCCAGCAGGGGCCAGTGCACATGGAGGCTCTCTCCTCAGGACACTGGGGAGCCAGCGACCTGCTTTGAATGGTGTGGGGCGGGGGGAGTCTCATGTTCGGAAAGGTGACCTGGTTCCTGAGTGGAGAATGGATTTGCAAGGAGCAGGAGAGGGAGGAGGAGCCCTGGGGGAGACGAGGGAGCCGCTCCAAGGCCCAGAGGTCGAGGCTGAGCGAACGGAGGTGAGAGGAGAGGTCTGAGAGAGACCCAGGATGTGGCTCCAGAGCATCTGCCGACAGATTGGTCTTTTGAAAATATCCGTTGTCCCCAGGGATAGTAGGGAGCCAGTGTGGGGCGGGGGTGAAGGGACTGGATCTGAGTCCCAGCTGCCCCACTTCCAGGCGGTGTGACCTTGGGCAAGTCACCCCGTATCTCTGAGCCTGTTTGCCTGCCTGTGAAACACCCAGAATCACGGCGTCTTCACAGGCGCAAAGGTTGGTTCCCCGCTCAAACCACAAGTCCATCCTGCGTCAGTCCCGGGACCCGGGCTAAAAGAAGCTCCACCAGGTGGACGCCCACACCCACACCGACATGCTCTGGCCAGAAGCGGTCCACACCCCTCCCCGCCCTGTGCCATCAGCCAGAGCAGGTCCCACGTCCCAACTCCAGAGGGCCAGGCAGTGAGAGCCCCCGTAGGGGGTTTGCAGAATCTCGCTCCTTGGGCGCTGTGAGGCTGCTGGAGGTGCAGGGCCTTCCATGGGGCTGAGGCCCAGCTCAACTCCATGTGCAGTTCCGGGCAGGAATGACTGTCACAGGAGCCGCCTTGCCGGCCAGCTCTCCTCGCTGCTCCTGTTCCCTCAGGCCTCTGATGGGGAGCTCAAGCTGGGTCAGCGATTCCCAAACGTCAGCCATCTCTCCTTATCCATGGCCCAACTGTCACATCCTTTACAGAACCACTTTCTTTATTCGTTTCACCATTCAAGGAGCGGGGCCCTAATTCAGGAGAGTCGAATGGTCCCCATGCGCACGGGGAATTCTCCAAGCATGCCGAGCCACGCGTGCATATATCCAAGGCTGCCCCCGCTCACCCCCACCAAGAGCTGCATCAAAAATACATGAGCCACAGGGCTATATTTTCTGTGGAGAGACGGCGTTCTAGAGCCTGGTACAATGCATGGTGTAATAAAAGCACGCGATGTATGCTCGTGTCACCCCGCGCCTAGAATAGGCCTCTTGGCTTCCTAGCAGAGAGCGAGAAACATGGGGTACCAGCCTCGGAGTGAAGACGGAGCCCCAGCTCCAGAAAGCAGTGTGGGGCAGTGGTTAGGAACGCAGGGCCTGGGGTCCGGCAGGGCTGGGTTTGAATCCTGGCTCTGCCACTCGCCAGGTGTGTGACTTAGAGCAAGTGTGGTGGGGACTGTGGTGCCCCCGTGAGGTCCCCTGAGTCCTCTTTCCGCACGGAAAGCAGAGCCAATGAACCGTCAGAGGAAAGAGCCATGGGTGGGGGCAACCTGGACCCTCACCCCGACCCGGGCCGCCCACCTCTGCCAGAGAAGACCTGGCTGGCTCTGCAGACGAGGGATGACTTGAATGGACAGTGATCGAGGCGGGCACGTGCTCTTGCCTGAGAGCAGGGCCCAGCAGGCTCTTTCTGGTAGCTCCTACCTAGTCCAAGGGAGGGGATTTTGCAATTCTGCAAGCTGGATAAAAAGAGAGAGAGAGAAGGAAGCTGGTCTGCCTCTGGCCCCCCGTGGGTCTTTGGGTGGACAGTGGTTAGGCCGGGGTGAGGCCACCCCACTGCATGCGTGATACGGGCGACATCGGCCCACTTGGATGGGGCCATCCACCAGAGCGAAGGGCTTTACTCCAACAGCTCTTTCAAGCCCCCAGGGAGCGGCTATTACTTCCCCTGAACTGATGTGGAAAAGGCCACCCAGCCTGTGAGCAGAAGGGACTCAGGCTGACAGGGGCTGAGCTAACCACTGGGCCGCTGGGCCTGCCTCTTAGGACCCCTGCGTCTCCCCTCTCAGAGCCACAGACCCACATTGGGTCCTTCCAAGTCTTTGCTCTGGCCCAGGGGGGTGGGAGGGGGAGAAGGGCCACGTTTGGGACCTGAGGACTTTCCCCTCAGGGTCCGGTCGTCAGGAGCCCCTTGTCCCCGCCCAAGCCTGGCTTCCTCAGCTTCTCGGCCACATCGCAAACCTGCAGTTGAGGTTTCTGCAGAGAAGCATCCTCAGAGCTGCCTGTGGTGCTTCTCAAGTCAGCAGCCCCACGGAAGGAGGGCCTGGGGCTCCTCCCGCCTCTCCTCCTGCTCCCTCCTCCTCTCCCCCTGCACCTTTCATCACGGCCCCTAATCCCAGTAAGATGACAATCATAGGCTCAGCCCGAGTTACCAAGACAACGCTCCCTGCCCACCGCTGGCGGGAGGGGAGGAGAGGCTGAGGGGAGACCCCCACTGACTCCTGGCCTCCCAGCAGCCCCCACCTGCCAGCGGGTCCCGCCAAGAGAGGCCAGGCTGCAGCTGAGGGACTGGTGGTGCCCCCGCCACGGGGCTGTCAGCCTGGGTTGCAGGCTGCAGCTTTCATCTGAGAGATGCTGCCTTCGCAGTGGATTTGATTCTCCGAGGTTCCTGGTGGCGAGATAATTGAGGAGGGAGTGACAAGGAGACGGAACGGAATCCTCTCCACCGTGGAAAAAGCTGTCACGGCTGCTTCCTCCTGCTGCCTGCTGCCTCGTCCTCCCATGCCCAAATCTGGGGGCTCAGGGCCCTGGGGAAGGACAGCACGGAGGCCAAAATGATGGGGCCACGGGGTCAGACTGGCTTGAGTTCAAACCCTAGCTCCACCGTTTCTAAGCTGTGTGACTTTGGGCAAGTTCCTTAATGTCTCTGAGCCCCAGGACTGATCGGATACCAGTTCCTGCCTTCACGGAGTTGTTGAGACCATCAAACAAGAGAGTGCAAACACTCTTGTGGACAGCCCCTCCTGTGAGCCTGGCACCTAGGACGTGCTCAGTAGATGAAAGGTGCTGGTATGGATGCTGGTCTGCTTCCTGCCCCAGTCCCAGCCTCCCACGGGTGGAGCTCAGGTGGGAGCTGCCCCAGGGAAGGGGACTGACTTTTAGGCAGAGCCCACTGGGTGCCAGGCCCTGCTCAGTGCTCGCAGCCACGATGCCCAGGAGGAAACATTAGGACCATGTTTGCAGGTGAGGCTCAGAGAGCCAGCAACTGCCCCCAGTGCTCAGCAGAGGGGAGGCGGTGGGGTCATCTTCTCGGCTGGTGTGACTCCGTCTTCCCCACCTGCCTTCTCCCAGCTGCCCCAACTCTGCATGGCTTCTGGCCACAGCGGAGGCTGGGCCTGCAACTGGCAAAAGTGGGGAGACTGGAGCATGCGTGTTGCTCTGCGGCCCTCAAAGAGGCCTGTGATCCTTGAGGCCACCCCCTCCCCACCACCTGTCCTTGTGGTGACCTCAGAATTGTGACAAAAGCCCTGGGAGACACACAGAATCCAATCACTTGTCATTAGGTGTCCTCCATAGCGGTGGCCCTAACGGAGAGGAGGAATCTGAAAGGAGTTCAGGAGAGAAGGAATCAGTAAACCGATTAGCTCAATCCAATGGGGGGCGGGGGCTGGGGGGCTTCAGGCTGGCGTGAACAGACAGGAGAATGAGGGGCTGTGGACGCATCCCGGCCAGCCAGGAGTCCCCCGGGAGCCCCCATGCCATGGGCATCCACACCCCATGAGGTGGCGGGTAGGAATGCAGGCGCCCCAGCCAGGCCACGCTGGCCCTTGAGACATTTCAGCCAGCTGAGAAGTTAACCCCCAAACCTCTGGGTGTGGCCCAATCGTTTCCATGCTAGGTTAGCATCTTTCAGCCCCAAGAAGGTTTAGAATTAAGAACAGCCACGTTTAAGAGAGCCAGAGCAATAATCGCGATGTCTTTGTCTTCAGTGCACGCAGGTTGGGTGGTTCCGGCATTTGTAAGTTTGAGGAATATCTTGCTGACTGAAGTCCTGGTCCAGCCTTGTGACTCGAATTTAAAATATAAGGTTGAGACTTGAGTTAGATTTGGGATTTTAAGTTGCACTCTTAGGAAGTTTGTCAGCAGTGCCGGAATTCCCCACATTGATGGATTCAGTGTTAGATGTACAAAAGATGTACTTAGATCTGGAGGGAGGTTGGTTTCTCAGTCAGACCGTTGAAGCACTTAAAAAGAAAACTGAATATATTCGATTTATGTACGCCGTTTAAAATGTTTAAAGGAGCTTCATTAAATAGTTTTGTCAATGGGACGAAACAGCAATCAAATCGCCCTGAAAAGAGATTGCTCAAACGTGCTAAATTTATAAATATGTAAATAGAAATAGAACAGTAAGAGACGGAAAGTGAACTGAAAAGCTTAAGAGGGAACGGCATTTTTGTGTAACATTCATGAATCAAATGTTAATGTTTAAAATCAAAGTCATTGTCTGGGTAATCTTTTCTGCGCACAAAAGCCACCCCAGGGAGCGTCGATCCACTCACAAGAATACGTCGGTGTCCCCCTCCAAACTTATCCTCCCACGTACTCCGCCTGCCACGTCCCTTCCCCAGGCCGCTCTGGAGGTGAGCACTCCCCATAGTCACGGGTTTGTGGCTCATGGGCTAATGTCTGGCTTTGGTGGGAAACACTTGAGTCTTTGATCCTGGCCTTGGCCCACAAGTCTGCCCCAAGGCCTTTAGTTGACTCTCCCATCCAAGGGGGCAAAGATTCTTTGAGCTCCAGCAATATTGAGGAAACGTTCGAGATACCCAACAAGGTCACACTGCTATGGTGCCCGTTACATATGCCAGGGACGGACATATTAACTTGTGTAATCGCCATAATGGCCCATGTCACAGACAAGGAAACTGAGGCACAGAGCTGCTGAGCGGCAGAGCCAGGTGTGGCCCACTGACCCTGGCTGCGGAACCTTCGCTCTTTACCCTGCTCCCCTCCTTCAGCATCTCGCTGCATCCTCCCACCACCTCCCTGAAGCAGACATTGCTGTCTCATTGTGCAGATCAGTCAGCTGAGGCTCGGGGAGCCTAGAACCTCTCTCGAGGCACGGGACAGAGAGGGACAGAGACGCGGCAGCTTCTGGCCTTTCTGACATTCGTGCAGCTCAAATCCAGCGGGGGAGAGGACTGTCAACAGACAATACTGGGAGAGTTTGTAATTACAGCCACGGCCAATGTTCTGCAGGCAAAGGGCAGGGGCTCAGAGTGCACGTAGAGGGGAGACCTGAGCTGGTCTGGGGACAAGAAAGGCCCGGTGGGTACAGGGGGAGGGAGACAGGGGGCGGGCTGGAGAGGATGCAGGAACCAGGATGGGCAGCACCTTGGGGGTGTATCCTGACTTGGGACTTTCTCTGAGAACAACTGGAGGTGACTGAAGGGCTGTGAGCATGGAAGAGACGTGGTCAGACTTGTGTCTGTAAGCCATCCATCACGGGAGGGCAGCAAGACGAGACAGGGGGACCAGAGGGGGGCAGCCGCGGGCGTCCAGGTGATGGGGCTGGAGCCTGGGCTAGCCTGGTGACCGGGAGACGGAGCCAAGAGAGCAGTTCAGGAGGCAGCCTGGGCAGCGATGGGCATCAAGGAGCACCTCCGGGGTGAGGCTGGGCCGCTGGCACGGTGTGTGGACCCCTCTCCTCGGGGAGCCCCCGGCCTGCCACACCAGGGCTGCACCCCAAGGCCCTTCCACCGGCCTGGAGTGCAGCGTGCGGGCTGCCCAAGGGACGGAGAAGCATGGCCACAGGGGCCGACTGCGGCAAACTGGCCTCAGTCCAGCCTCCCAGCCTGGCCCGAGGTGCCCTCACAGCGACCCAAACCGCTTAACTCCCCCCCGAGGAGTCCGGGTAATTCGGTCCCTGTGCTTACTCCCGCCGTGAGCGCCTCTGAATCTTTCATCTTGACTGCTGACTGTATCAAAATTCCCGTGGTAATTGGATCAGGTGCAGTATTTTCCATGAGGATATTAAATCAGCCCTTCTGCCCGCGTCCAGAACGATCCGTTTCAGAATATAAAGACGCAGGAGACGGCATTACCCAAGGTATTTTTCCTCCTTTAAACTTTCTCCCCCGCCTTAATCACGGCAGCTCTTTATTTGTTGCCAAATAAATTGGGTCGTCCTCCCCTCCCCCCATTATTAGCCAAAGGGAAGGGAAGATTCCAGAGGGTTGAATATGGAGGCCGGGGGGCATGGCGAGACAGGCAGGGGCGTGGGATGACAGCGCTGAGGTTTGCCCAGGACGGTCCCACCTCCAGGGGACCCGTGGGCCCGGGGGGAGTGGTCAGAGGTGTTGGGGGGAGCTCAACCAACCACTGCCCTCCTCCCCGGCTCGCCAGCAGGCCCCTGGGAGGACCTCATGGGGAGGGCTCTGGGGCACTCAGCTGGGACGGCAGCCCAGCATCAACCAGGCTTCAAGGTGGGACATTCTGACTGTCCGTCTGTAAAACACTGTAGGAGAGAAGCTCAAGGACACAGCGACTCGGGGTTGGGAGCGGAAAGAAACTCAGGGACATTTAGTTGTTTAAAAAAAAAAAGATGAGGAGCAAGATTATTAAGGTCACGTGAGAGGTTGATGAGGCCACGTCAAAACGGCTGTCGTTCAGAACAATTCAGGGACGGTGGACGTAGAACATGAACGCAGTAAATGCCCCCGAAGCATCCACTTGAAAACGGTTAATTTTATGTTACGTGAATTTCACCTCCACTTTGAAACAGCGGCTCTGTCTGAATGCCGCGCTCCCCACCATGGACTCGTTTCAGTTGGTCAACCAGCACTGACTGAGCCTCTGCTCTGTGCCAGACACTGATCCCTGCCCGGGGACGTAACTGGGAACAAAGCACAGGTCCTGCCCTCGGAGAGCGGATGTCAGACAGGATGGACTGATGACCACGTGGTGAGGGTGCCGCGGAGAAACCAGGCAGTGGGGCTGGGGCAGCCTCCCTGAGAAGGAGACGTCTGGGCAGTGACTGGAGGAGGGCAGAGCACCTGGGCAGTGCAGAGGAGGGAAGAGGAGGAGAGTGTGGAGGAGGTGAGCGTGGGGGGCAGGGAGCCAGAAGCACAGTGGTGGGGGAAGGCCCAAGCACGGTGGGGCCCAGCAGGACCTCAGCTTGTGCTCTCAGTGAGCCACGTGCTCTCAGGGGGTTTTGAGCAGAGGAAGGTCTTGGCCCGACAACAGGGTCCCTCTGGCTGCTGGGTGCAGGATGGACGGCACGGGGCAGGGGCCAGCCCAAGGACCCCAAGTGGGTGGCCAGTGCAGCCATCATCGCAGTGCCTCAATGCAGTTGGGGGTGGAAATGCAGATTAAACCACAAAGAGATCTCAGTCCTCAGGACGGCTAAAATTAAAGGCAGACAAAGCTGGGTGTTGACATGCACCTGGAGCAACTGGAACTCTCACACAAGGCTGTGGGTGTAAGAATTGGCACTTTGAAGACATGCTTGGCAGTGTCTAGTAAAGTTAAATGTACATCCACCCTAGGAGCCAATAATTCCACTCCCAGCCACATACTGGAGAGAAATGAGTGCTCATCTTCACAAAAAGACACGCACAAGAACATTGATAGCAGCTTTATTCACAACAGCCCCAAAGTAGAAACAGCCCCACGTCCATCCACAGGTGAATGGATGAACCAATTGTGGTATAGCCACACAATGGAATACTACATGGCCATGAAAAAGGAGGAGGCACTGAAACACACAATGATGTGGATGGATCTCATACACGTTATGTCAAACAAGAAAACACACACAAAAGAGCACACGTTATATGACTGCATTTTTCTGAAGTTCTAGAAGCTGCACAACGATCTATGCTGAGAGAAGCACAATTCCTTTGAAGAAGTGGTAATGACAGGAGGGAGCAAAAGGGAACTTTCTGGGGTGACAAATTTCTTTGCCTTTATCCTGGTGGTGTTTTCACACGTGAAAATGCGTGTAAAAATTCATCAAGCTATAGCCTTATTTGTGCATTTTACTGAATGTAAACTATACCTTGGGAAAAAAAAAAAACTGGCATAGAGGGAGAAAGAACGGTGGTCCCAGCCACCGTTGGTGTGGTCAGTGGGCAGGTGGTGGGCGGAGGGCCTGGAGAAACCGACTTCCCTCCCTGGGCTTGCTGTCTCCTGGCCTGGGCACCCTGTAATGCCAGCCACGTCCCACCCTTTCCCGGGGTCCCTGCCCCTTACTTCTGGTAGAGGCAGCCCGGGTGAGCAGGTGCATGCCTCCATGGGGGCAGGTGGCCTGAGGAAGCGGCTATTTATTTGGGGGACCCAGCCTGTTTGTCAGATGGGGGAGGGGCCGGCGGTGAGCATCACAGGACCAGATTCCTGATTATAACTTCATAACGGGCACCGGCTACTCGGGAGGCGCTGATATTTATGGAATAAATACGACGCGATTTACGGCCGTATCTCCCTCTGATGTCCCATCTGATATGCAATTCAATTTCTTTTATTGTCTTTGGGCTCTCGCCATGGAGGAGAATGCATAAATAAATAAATATATGGGCAAATGGCAGCCTGCAGCCCGGGCTGGGGCTGCCAGCCTGCCGTCTCCAGTCCCGTATTAGGCCCATCGATCACCCGTTATGAAGCCGGAGCCTGTCCCCTGGCTGGGACAGGCAGCAGACGTGCCGGTCACTCCCCGTTATTTAGGAGCCTCTGCTGGCAGGCTGCCCTGCCTGCCCTCTGCCCGCCGCTGGGCCGTGGCGTCCCTGCTCAGGACCCGAGCCTGCCCTGCGTGGCCGCTCGCTGGCGGGGCCCCCAGAGGCCCAGTGTCCCAGCTCCTCTGCACGTGGAAAACCCCACAGACTCAGGACGTGCTCCCTGCCCAGCTCTCCCACGGAAACCCCGTGCCACGTGGCCGAGCTGGGCTTTGGCTCTGGAGTCAAACTATGTCTTCAAAACCAAGTGCCGGCCCCTCGGAGCCCGGGAGCCTGGGTAAGTGACCCGTCCCCCAGCCTCGCCTCCTCACCTGAGAACGGGGTAGCAGCCTTTGTCCCGGAGTTGCTTGGAAGATGGGGAGCCCTGCAGCAGCTCGGGCCCAGGGCAGGGCACCCACTCCGCACGCACAAGCTTGACCAGCCCTACTGAGAGGCCGCGGTACGGCAGACCGCACCCCTGCCCTCACGGGTCCCCTTCTGGGGGTGACGAAACGGCTCAGTGGCTGGGGCCTGGGGTTGTCACTGGTCCCCATGACCCAGCCCCTGCCTGCTGCTGAGGGACAGGGCCCTGGCCATGGGAGGACATAGCTGCAGAGCCGCTGGCTCCAGGCTGCCCCCCAAGCCACTCTGTGGCCCTGTCTCATGTGGAGCCCAAGATTCGAGTGGCCTGCAGGCCCCCCACCATGCCCCTCAGGGACTGTCCCCCATAGGCCAGCCTCTGCCCCAAGCCCCCATCCCCAGGGGCTCCCCCCTCTGTGTCTCCCCATGGTAGGGTGGGCTCTGAGCCCTGCATGTCCCCAGAGGGCCAGGCCCCTTGGGGCTCCAGGGACCCCTGGGCCTCCCTCCCCCGTCAGATCAGTCACCAGCCTCCTCCAGCTCACATCACGGCTGCCTGGTGCCAGGCCCGCGCTCTACATCCTACATCTCTCAACCTCCACAGCCTTTGGTGGGGTCTGTGCCCACGACCAGCCCAGATTCTGCCACACATGCACGCACCACACACACGCACATGTAGCACCACCACACATGTGCACATACACATACCACAGACACCCCCCCCCACATACACACACACACATCCAAATGGGAGCCTGGCAGCCCCAGCACATCCCTGCGACCCCGCGGTGTGTGGAGTGACTTGCAGAGCATTCCACTGTGGAGACAAATGTCCCTGCTGGGGGGATGGACAATGAACTGCGACCTCCGCCGAGTCCAGAAGGGGAAGCAAGGGCGGGGGGGCCGGAAGGGCGGTCCAGCGGAGGGAACAGCGTGTGTGTGTGTGTGTGTGTGTGTGTGTGTGTGAAATGCCCCGTGGTGGCCGTGCAGCTCCCCAAATGCTCTTGCAGGGACTGCCCCGGGGCCGGATGCTGGGACCCTCCTAAGTGCAGTTTCTCCTGGAAACCGGGGAACGGGGGGAGGGCAGGGGAAGGGGGCCGCTCGGGGAACCAACCGGAGGGAAGCGGTGCCGACAGGACCCGGCCCAATGCGGGAAGGATGGGGGGGCGTCCCTCCAAGGGCGCAGCAAAGTGGGGGTCCTCTCACCCCACCCACCCCCACTGCAGCTCTGGCTGTCCCCCTCCCCCCTTGCTGCCGCCCGCTGTGTGGGGGTCCTCAGCCTGGGCAGCCCCACGCCCTGGGGCGGGTGGGGGAGGCACAGAGTCGGCCGCAGGCGGGGGGCGTAGATTCCCGCAGCCCCCCGCGCATCCCCATTAGCGCAGCACCGGGAGGCTGATGGCTCCGCAGGGTCCCAGCCGAGAAGCCGCCTCTCCCTGACATTTGTAAAGTTCACGTTTTCGAAAGAAAGTCGGTGAAGGGTGAGGAGCGCGTAGATCACTCGTGGATCGCTCCGTCGGGGCTTGCCAGCTCCTGCCTGCCCTTGGCCTTCACCCTGTTAAGGGGCCAGGACCCCCCGGGAAAGGAGCCCAACCGGAGCCTGGCCTCCTGCCAGATTTCTCTCCCTCCCTCCCACCCACTTTCTGACACTCGTTCACTTGTTCATTCACTCCATGCTATTTCCAGACCACCTGCCTGGGGTGTGTCAGGGACAGAGCAAGAAGCTACAGGATTCCTGTCCTCTGGGACCGCAGTCTAGTGGGAAAAAGGGGCATGGAACTAATAGCAAGTGTTAGAAGGGCTGTGAAGTCAGGAGGCAGGGCATCAGGGAGGGCTTCCTGAGGAAGTGACATTATCCTGAGGCCTAGAGGAGGAGCAGGAGTCAGCCTGGTGAGAGGAGGCAGAAGAGAATTTCAGGCAGAGGGACTGGCAGGTGCAAAGGTCCTGGGGCAGGAGGGGCCTGGCATGTCTGAGGGTCTGGAAGAGGCTGGCGGATGAGGCTGGAGTTCTGAGTCGTAGGAGTTGCGGCCTTTACCTGAGGGCACTGGGAGCCCCTGCAGGGCCGTGCTAGGCCCTAGGGACAGACGGTCACTTCTCTGTGCCTCCCCTTCCTTGCTGGGTTCCGCTGCTGCCTTATAATTGCTGTTTGCTCGTCCTCAGCAGAAGGAGCTCAGAGAGGAAGTCCCGGGGAGGACAGGGTCTGCGTGGAGCTGCTCACTCTGCGGGGGACTCTGTGCTCTGCTCTGCCGCTTTGTGCCCCATGGAGGCTGTGTCTCCATGTCTTCGTCCCACGAGTGTCCCTGCTTGGCACTTATACCAACCCAGCCCTACGCTCAGGGGCCTACAGTCTGATGGGGCAGACAGACCACAGACAAACAAGAAGGACAAATATGCCCAGCCCGGGGGTGCAGGGGAGGAGGCACAGGAGGGGGTCAGGAGGAGGGTCTGGGATGGCCTCTCCACATGGGGACAGGGGCAGGGAGGGAAGCAGGAATCTGCGGGAACAGCACGTGCAAAAGCCCTGGGGTGGGAATCCGCTTGTTGTGTCTGGGAAGGAGGCCTGTGTGGCTGGAGCCGGGTGGCCAAGGGGAGAGGGTGGCAGGTGCGGTTGGAGAAATGGGGAGGGGGCGATGGATGTTGCTCCCCTCTGGGAGAGCCAGGGCCCAGAGCGGGGGCAGAGGCTGTGGGAGGAGACCCTTCAGGCTGGCATGCATTCATTCATCATCATTCATTCATGCTTTCACTTCTTCATGCATCATTCATTCATTCACACTGTCATTCATCCATTCACCCTTCATTCCAATTCACTCATTCTTCATTTATTATTCATTCATTTGCCATCCATTCATCATCCTTCATTCATTTACTAGGCATTTTGTGAGCGATGCTGCCTGCGAGGGCATGAGTCAGACCCCTCCCCGCCTACCCTAAAGGGGTCCCTAGTCTGGGGGGGCAGACAAACCAGAAAACCCACTGCGGGGCAGCTGGGAAGTTTAATCTATGCACAGGGCGGGCCCCTGGCCCTGGGACCCCTGGCCGGGCCCCTCTGTGGGCGGCGTGTGGGGCACTTCGGCTGTGTGTGGGCAGCGTCTGGGCACGGCAGGGCCCTGTCTCTGCGGACCTGGCCATGGCATCTCCTCGGGGAATGCCAGGCCCCAAGATTGCTGCCCTAGACCCTGGGTGCCCAGAGGAAGCGGGAGCCGGAACCAGCAGGGGCCAGAGGCTGGGTCCAGGGCCAGAGCCTCTCACCGGGGAGGGGGCGGCCTGGACCTCTGGGAGAGGCTGGAGAAGGGAAGCTGCTCTAGACAGGCCTCAGAGCATCCTATCTCATATGGATGGGAGTTCTGAGGCCCAGAGACGGGAAGGGACTTGCCTAAGGACACACAGCGAGGGAGAAGTCAAGCCAGGAGAAGAGTCTGGTCTCCCGGGTGACCTCTGGGGTGCACACTTCCAGCATTAAAATTGACCCTGTCAGAATTATGTTAAGTGAAATAAGCCAGCAAGAGAAAGATAATCTGTGTATGACTCCACTCATATGAGGAATTTAAAACTATGGACCAAGAACAGTTTAGTGGATACCAGGGGAAAGGTGGGGTGGGGGGTGGGCACAAAGGGTGAAGTGGTGCACCTACAACATGACTGACAAACATTAATGTACAATTGAAATTTCACAAGATTGTAACCTATCAATAACTCAATAAAAAAAAAAAATTGACCCTCTCAGCCTGCTCCCAGACCTGTGCCCCCCAACCCCCCATGCAGGTGGCCCGGCCAGAGACCTGGACCCCACCCCATCTCTTCCCCCAACTCCAGCCCCACTGGCGGTTTCCCTCCTCAGCACAGCCAGAGCTGGCCCACCCCCTACCCCTGCCCGGGGCCACCACGCTGTCTCCCAGGCTCTTGCGGAAGCTTCCAGACCATCTGTCTCCACCCCGCCCCCGCAGCCCCTTCTCCCTGCAGCAGCCAGGGAGGGCTTTCCGAAAGCGAAGCTGCGCAGGTCTGCCCTCACCTGAGACCCTTCCTGCAGCCCCCGGCTGCCCCCGGGGAGCCCGGGCCCTTCAGCAGGCCGTGCGGGACCTTTGTCGGTCGGCCCTCACCCAGTGCCAGCCTCCCCTCTGCCGCCCCCGGCCGCCTCTTCTCAAACTCCCCTCTCCAGCCACACTGGTCTCCTCCAGTTCTTCACAGTTTTGCCTCTGAGCTTTTCATGTGCTGTTCCTTCTCCTGGAATGCTCATCCCCATCCCCTTTTCCTGGCTCTCTCCGCCTCCTCTCTAGTTCTCAGCTGAGACCCCACCTCCTCCAGGAAGCCTTCTGGGGCCTCTCCAGACTGGGGTAGGCACCTCCTCTTTATTCTCACTGTTCCGGTCCTTACTCGGATCACCTGCATTATAATCAGCAGGTTGTTTTCTGGGCCCCCCGGGTGAAGGGACAATGTCACCAACATTCATCCCTCTGTGCCCTGTGCCCAGCCCGAGACCCGGCACGGGGACTCAGTAAATGTCTGTCCGGTGAATGAATGCATGATGAGGGGACAGCCCCTGCACCACCCAGAAGGGGGGCGTTCGTTATCCATCAGGCCCCCCTCGATTTGAAGGGCTCCCCAGGGCTGACTCATCCCTGACCCAGGCCCAGCTCAGGCGCCACAGCAGGGGGGTTGGGACAGTTGTTGGACTGAGTGGCGGCATGCCCCGAGGCCAGCCGTGTCCCTCGGCCTGTCTGAACTTGTTAATTCTGGGGAGAAGATACTCTGTGGGTGACAGCTGAGGGGCCCTCTGTCAGCTCCCATCAGCGTGAGCCCTCCCTCTCCACCCTGCCTTGCATCTCATCTTGCAGGGCTCCGCTGAGCTGTCGCCTCCTCCAAGAAGCCTCCCCTGATTGCTCAAACTAAACTTGCCCCCTCACAGAGTTCATCCTGACCCCTTGTCTTCTTCCTCTTTGGCTCTTACCGTGATCTGCCACATGAATTAAGTGCCTAATTCATCACTTTGTTTCCCGGGTCACTGTCTGTCTCCCTAATTCTCTGAGAGTCCCATGAGGTCATGGACTACCTCCTGGCCGCATCACGGCAACCCCAGTGCCCAGCTCAGGGCAGGCCCAGGCACCTGGGGTTTGAGTCCAGGCTCTGTTGCTGCCTGGCAGGATGGTCTTGGGCAAACAGCTGCCTCTGGCTGAGCCTCAGTTTCCCTGTCTGCACTATGGGGATAATAAGAACACAGATGGGCCCTGACTTACGATGGTTTGACTTAAGATTTTCCGACTGTACGATGGTGCAAAAGTCACATGCATAAGTAGAAACCGCACTTGGAATTCTGAACGGAGCTTGTCCCCGGCCGTGCGATGCGGTCCGACCCCCTCGTGATGCTGGGCAGCAGCGGCCGCAGCGCCAGGTCGGCCTGGAGATCCCGAGGGTGAACGGCCGACACACGCCCCCACACGCTGCACCCACACAGCCTTCTGCTCGTCACTTTCAGTACAGCGTTCAGTACGTTACAAGAGACGGTCACCACTGTGGCACAAACAGGCTTTGTGTAGGTGATTTTGCCCAGCTGTGGGCTCATGTGAGCGTTCTGAGCACGTTTAAGGGAGGCGAGGCTAAGCGAGGATGTTCAGGAGGTGAGGCGGATTAAATGCATTTTCGATTTAGGATGTTTTCGACTTAGTATGGGTTTACCGGGACGTGACCCCCTCGTTAAGTTGAGGAAGAGCTGTAACACAACCTGTGCAGGTGGCACGCTCAGCCCAGGCCCGGCCCCCAGGCAGCCGCCGTGCTGGCTGCCTCGTCCCGGCTCAGGGTGCAGGACAGCGATCCTGAGGCAATCCCAGTGTGGACAGGCGGGCCTGGCCTGGCAGCAGGGTCCTGGGGGCCGGGTGTGACCAGTCGCTGAATTCCCCCTTCCACGGTTCCCCACGCAGCCTTGGCAGACCCCCAGTTCTGACCTCCTGCCCTGTCTGCCCGTCTGCTGAGCAGGTGAGTTCTCCTCACTGGACAGAAGGGACCACTGAGGCCCAGGCATGCAGAGAGCACAGACTCACAGCCTCGGAACCGCACGGGGCGTCCTGAGAAGCCACCGGACGAGCGCTCTTGCTGTCCAGATGGGGAAACAAGGCGCCCCAGAGGCTGGCAGTGAGTCTGGGCCAGCTGAGGCTCCTTCCAGGCCTCTGGGGAAGGGCCTCAAGGCCGGGGCTGCTCTTCCCCTTGTGCTGATGCCCCCAACTCTGGGCTCCGCAGAAGCTGTGGGGCTGTCAGATGGGATCAGCGGGGCCCTGGCCAGATCTCCCCAGATTTAATTAACAAGCCTTTCATCTCTGTCCTGAAGGAATCCGCTGTCTTCTGTCTTCTTAATTAACGTTCATTAAGCAAATCAGAACAGGGTTTTTCTCCCTCCTTTCTCTGCCTGGAAGGTTTTAACCCTTGGTAGGCGGACTGCAGGGAGGGGAGTCCACCACCTTTGCTCACAGCCCAAGGAGAAGGTCAGACCTCTGCAGGACTCCCCAGGTCCCCAGCGCAGGCATATCTCCCATCAGACACACACAGACACCGGCTCCTTCTCACACACCGCCTCCATGCTGGCCCCCTGGATTCCATCCCCACCCATCTTCCTAAAAGAAACTGACATGGGCTCTGCTGCTCAAGAGCCTTATCAGGCTTCCCACCACCATAGGAAAATGGGCTAGGACAAGGGGCAGGTTGTGGGGTCAGGCTGCTGGGAAACCGAGGCCACGTGGCCCCTGGCTTCTGAGGCTCTGCAAAGATCTGGGTTTCAGGTCGTGGGTGTGCAGAGGGGGCCCCTGGCTGCAGGGCACAGCTGCCTTTGCTGGGGTCATGGGGGTTCCTGCCGGAAGGTGACACTGAGAGCCTTCTCTTGACAGAGTTGGCAGCGTGCACCTTGTTGCCCAGTGTCCCACAGTACTCCTGGCTCATTCTGAGTCCCTTTCCTGCATTTACAGAAGTATCTGTTGTCCCTTTGTCATGCAGATTTTGGGACTTAGCCTGAGACTTTGGGGGTGCACAGACACCCGCATGCCTAGGGGCTCCCACTTTGCTTCCTGGGATCCGTGGACCCCAGCCCCTCCCTGACTCGCATCCTGGGAGGAGCTGACAGCAGGGATGGACGAGACCCAGTCACCTCCTGCTGTGAACGTGTCCTCAGCAAACCACAGCCCCTCTTTGGGCCTCAGTTTCCCCATTTGTCCAGCCAGCGCCTGGACCCAATGACCTTTATGGCCCATCTTGGATGCTATGACATAAGGAAGTGGGGTTGTTTAGCTGTAAACCACTTACCAGAAGGACGGATGGTAGCCACCCCCGCCTGACCCGTCCCCCTGCCTGACCCATCCCCCTGCCTGACTGTCCCCCTCCACCCCCAGCACCATCCCTCCTGATCGGACAGCGTCATCGTAAGAGTCAGAGATGTCAGTGCCGCTGGGCCAGGCCTGCGTGGACAAGGCTGAGGGTCTCCAGGGCGGGGGCAGGGGGTGGAGGAGGGGTCCTTGGCGCAGCATGCAGATGAGCAGGGCCTGGAGGCTGGGCAGGGGTCTCTGTCCCGCCCTCTCCCAGGAGGGGCGGGCGCTCTATCCGCCCCTGCCCCGCCCCCTGTGCCGGGAGCCTCAAAGAAGGCGCAGCCACCGGGAGGAGACCGGCCCGAGCCCCCGGCAGCTGGGAGACCCGGCCTCTGGTCCCGGCCCTGCCCTCGCTCGTTGTGAGTTCTGGGTCCCCATCAATCTGGCTGCTCCACACGCCACCCCGGGGCCCCTGGCGGCTGGAGGAAAGGGAGGTGGAAGGGGCGGAGTCAGGGCGGCAGGGCCCCGTCGCTCTCACGGCCTGACGCTGCTGCCCGTGCCGTTCACTAAGGGAAGGCTGCCCCGGGAAAGGGCTTTTTTCTGGTCCGGCCACCGGCCGCGCAGGGACCGCGGAGGTGTCCTTGGCCGCCAGGGGACGAGAGGGGCCAATCCCGTAATGTGGCAAATGTCGCCACCTGGTGGTGGATTCTGGGTGAACATGAGCGCAGGCAGGAGAAACTGGAGAAGCAGGAGGAGGCACCCGGGGAGACCTCCTGCAGACCCGCGCTGATGGTCCCCTCGAGGATGCTGCCAGGAGCTGGGCAAGGCCAGTGCGCACCCAGGTGGCGCCTGTTGAAGGAGCCGTCATCTTCAGCCCAGCCCCTATAGGATCAGCCTTTGCCAGCCCTGTGGCTCCTGTTCAGTCCCTGATCTACTCAGTGCAGGCCCTGGGGACAGGGGGGTGGGGCACACATGGTGCCTGACCCCCACCAACTCACAACCTCCAGCTCCCACAGACCCTCTACAGGACGAAGCCCCAGCTCACTGCCATGGTGCCCGGCACCCCACATCATCCGGCCTCTGCACTCTGCTCCAGCCTCACCCCTCAGGACCAACACCCCACCCAGTGCTGCAAACACACAACAGACTTGCCCTACCATTCACACCTCTGAGCCCTTGCACATGCTATGCCTCCTGTCTGCCATGCCCTTTCCTGTACTCACCTTTTACCACTCAGTTTACTTGTCACCTCTTCTGGGAAGCACCCTCTAGCTCCAGGCAGACTAGCCACTCCACCCTCCCCACACCCCAAGCCCCCGTGCACTGCCCTCTGTCACATCCTCTCGGCCTGCTCATCGACACCTGTGCATCTCGCGTCTCTCCCTCACTGGGAGGGCGGGGGTGTCCAGCTCATCCCTGTGCCCCTGCCCCAGCACAGCGCAGGGTATACAGTGGGGGCATACACGTTTGCTGAGCAACGCATGGCTGTAAACACGTGGCCACAGCCCAGTCTTATGAAACAGGTAAGAACCACCTTGGAAGGCCATGGGGCTGGTTCTCCTGGCGTCCCTCCCCCTCCACCAGGGCCGAGGGCTCCTAGAGCACAGGATCTTACTGCACACCTGCTCCAGGTGGGCTCTGGGCCCAGCGCTTGGCAAGTGCTCAGGGCTTTCCAACAGGAAGGATCGCATGCAGGGAATTAAGTGCTCAGGGGATGGATGGAAGCACTGGAGGTGCCAATGCCCGGGACACTGCAGAACCGACCCACCTGGGAGCTGCCACCATCTGAGGCTCTGAGAGCTCCCCCTGCAACTGTGATCCAGGGGCCGGAAGTGAGAGTCAAGACGCCACGCCACTGCGGCTGCCTCCACCACACAAACGCCCCTCAGCCCCACGGAGCTGGGGAGGGGGAGCAAGCTGCTGCAGAAAGCTGCCTCCTCTGTGACCTCGCCTCCCCCAGAAAAATTCACCGAAAGGGCAGAAGACTGGGGGGGGTGAGGGAAGAGGGGGGATGCGGGGGCTGCCCACCTCCACCTTCCACATCTCAACAAGCACATCTGATGGGCAGGACCTAGTCCACTGCCAGGACCCTCCCTGCAAAGGCTGCAGCTGAAACATAGTCCTTAGCACGTTGTGGAAGTTTGTCCCTACTTTCCTTGGAGGTTTTCCGGGAAGGGCTGCTAAATTGCATCAGGTGTTTTCTCTAGCATCTCTGGATGCGAGCACAAGAATTTTCTCTCGATTTACTAAGTAATGAATGGAGAGGCAAAGGTGGCATCTACTTGGGGGGAGGGGAGACACGGGCGGACGCGGACGGGGGACGGAGAAGGCCTCTCGGAGATGACGTGTGTGATGAGACCAGGTCCCCTTGGTCACAAATATCGGGTTAGAATCTCTGCTTTGAGAGCAGAGAGAAACCACAGCAGCAGCAGCTCTCTGCAGAGTTAAGGGAAACGCGGGAACGCGAGGAACCATCCGGCCAACCCGCCTGGGGTGACTTTACTGCTAGAAAGAGATGTGCAACGGGAAAGACCCTCTGTCCCCCTTTCTCAGGACTTGAAAGGCACTGGTGAGCGGTTTCCATTTAATGAGCAGCCTCTGAAACCTCACGACAGCGGTAATGAACCCGGATTATTGCCGATCCCATTTTACAGACGAGGACACTGAAGCTCCAAGAGGCGAGGGTCCCCCAGCAGGGCTGGGATCAGGCAGCTCGGGCACTCCCGGGCACGTCCACCAGGTGGGGGTCAGCGCCAAGGGACTGAGCGGTCGGGGCGGCGGGGGTTCGGGGCGGGGCGGGGGGGTAGGGGGTTGTGCTGGCCGCCATCGGTCCCTCCCTCGCACCCTCCCAGCCCTGCCCGGGTCCCGCCCGCCGGGGAAGGCGGGTCCTGGCGCCCGCGCGGTCCGCGCCCACGGGCCGAGCCGGGCGGCAGCGTGGGGCCGTCGGGCCGGCGAGCATGGCGGCGGGCACGCTGCTGCTGGGCCTGGCGCTGGCCGCGCTGGCGGGGCGCGGGGCGCGCGCGGGCATGGGCGCGTGCTACGACGGCGCGGGGCGCCCTCAGCGCTGCCTGCCCGAGTTCGAGAACGCGGCGTTCGGCCGGCGCGCCGAGGCCTCGCACACGTGCGGCCGGCCGCCCGAGGACTTCTGCCCGCACGTGGGCGCGCCGGCCGCGGGGGCGCAGTGCCAGCGCTGCGACGCCGCCGACCCCGAGCGCCACCACAACGCCTCCTACCTCACCGACTTCCACAGCCACGACGACAGCACCTGGTGGCAGAGCCCGTCCATGGCCTTCGGCGTGCAGTACCCCACCTCGGTCAACATCACCCTCCGCCTGGGTAAGCGCGCCCCGGGCGCCGCCGCCACCTCGGGCCTTGGCCCCTCCCCACCGCGGGCCAGAGGCGAGAGGGGCAGCCACCGCGTGCCCTGGATTGGCTGTAGGACCCAGGGATGGGAGGCCTCGGGGACGGGACCCATGCCCTCCGGTAGCTGGAAGGGTAGACTGATGGTGCCCCTTGGGGCTGGGAGGGGCGCGAAGCCTCCTCGGAGCCTTTTGCCGGCAGTGGATCTGGGTTCAACGACAGCGCCCTGGATTAGTTGTCCATGCTAGACCCAGAGCGGTGGTGGGGAAGGCGGGGAGGTGACCCACCGGGGGTGAGCTAGTCCGCCCCCTAGGGCAGGAGCTCCTGATCCCGGGTCCTCTGGGCGCCTTCGGGGCGCATGAATCCCCAAGGCTGTGCGCCATCCCTGGGTGTCTTCGCGGGGATGGGAGCCAGGGCGCTCATCACCGGAGGGTTTAGCCCCCTGGGCAGCAGCCAGACTTCATTCTGATGTCCGGCAGCTGGGCCGGATGGCGTGGCCTCTCTGCTCTGCCCATGCCTGCCCCCACCCACCCCCACACCGAGGCACAGAAGCCCTTCGATCCCGGAACCAGAGTCCCAAGTCTGGACCGGGCCCTTCCCTCCCGCCCCACCCCCATTCGGGGGATGGGAATGCCCGCTTCCCCTCCGAGTCCAGCCCCGTCCTGGTCCTCCTGGGGCCCCCACCTGTGCGGGCCCTGAGCCAGGCATCTCCCCTGTCGCTGCCCACACAGCCCTTCAGGGAGCGCGTGTTTCAGTCCACACTCCAGTATCTGTGGCTCAAAATCTCTCAAAGCTTTGAAAACTCAGAGTATTTTTAGAAGTCATTTTGGCTGCTAAACCTGAGTGAGGCTACTTATAGACCTTGTTTATCCTAGTCAGAGTGAAATTCATACGTTTTGCTGCTGAAATCTCATTTGCGTACAGCTGGTGGCCCCAGACCTGGCTGGGGGTGTTAACACGGTTCATGGTGTAAGGACTGCATCATCTCCCTAAACTCTGGAAAGTTCTGAATTCTGAAACACATCTGGAGCCAAGCAGTTTGGATAAGGGAATATGAGACCGTGTCCCCATTTTTCAGATGAGAAAATTGAGGCTCAGAGACGTTAAGTGTTTTGCCCAAAGACACAGAGCTGCTAAATCACAGTCTGGACATGAACATCTTTGTATATCCAAGGTCAGAGGATAAACTCCTTAACATGAGCTCCTCCCGTCAATAGAGTTGGCTCTTCCCAGCCCTGGGTGACAGCGCCCTGGGGAGGGCTGGGAAATGACATTTAAGCGAGATGGGGGACACCGAGTGCCCTCAGCAGAGCAGGCATGTACCAGCTGCCAGCCAAGAAACTAAGTTTCCCAGGGTCTTGCCCCCTTCCATTGGCCTGTCGGGACCACTAGGTGGGACTTCTGGATGGGGCAAGGTCTCTATCCAGGCAGGCGACAGGAAACCAGTTGTGTGGGGGAGGCTGGGGGAGCTGGCTAGACGGCCTGGCAGGACCCCAAGGCCACAGGGGAAGAGATCTGGGACAGGGTGGGGGCTGTGGGGAGACGTGCTGTTCCGGGACCGGGTGCGGGCTTGGCCGGTGTGTCACATGTGTCAGCAGAGCCCCGGACACAGGCCAGGGGCTCAGCCCAGGCACAGAGAAGGTGGGGGGAGGTGGCAGGCGGCCGAGCATGGGGAGGGGGGCAGCTCCTGGTTCCGGGGCGCCGTGTGCACTGCGGCCTCTGGACCTCTGCCGAGAACTGCAGGGCCCTGCGGACCCTCTGTAAGCAGGGAAACTGAGGCTCAGAGACTCGGCACTGGGAGTGTGGAGCCAAGACCCCACACGCAGTCACATACACATGCTCTCTCACACTCACGTTCACACACACATGTTTACACACACTTACATTCACACACATTCACAACTCACGCTCTCACACTCATATGCACATACATTCACATGCTCATGCTCACACACACATTCGCACACTCACATACATCCCCCCCGCGGTGTGTCTGACCCTCACCCGAGTTCTCTCCATTGTGCTGTGCAGCACCAGGCATATAGGGGCTCCAGAAGTGTTTGTACAGTGAATGAATGAAGGAATGAGTGAATGACAATGACAATGCCACCTCCTCCGTCCTGTGCTCTGGGCCCAGCTCAGGGTCCTCTTCTGCCTGCTCTGGGAAACAGAAAAGGTAGAAGTCCAGAAATGGAGCTTCAGACTCAGGCCCAGCTCAGCCACTGGGTGGGCAAAGGCCATGCCCTGGCCGTGCCTCGGTTTCCTCTCCTGTAAAATAGGCACGAGAGCTGCCCCCTCCGGGTGGCTGTACAGGTTCCGTGGGCTCAGGTCTGCCAGGTGCTTACAGAGCTATGACAGTCCTTGTGTGTGACCAGCATCACTCCACTGAGAGCAGCTCTGGGCTGAGGTCCCCCCTGGGGGTGGCCTCTATGGAAGGACTGAGAAATGCTGGCCGCGCTGGCCGGAAGGAGACGTCCTGTCTCCGGGCCCACACTGGAGACCCACGGCCGCCCCAGACTTGGCCCCTTGTGGGTTCCATTCAACTTCACTTTGCTCCACGCTAGGCCGTGGATTGCCTGGTCTTAGGGGAGGAAGAGGTCTGGGGTTGCCAGGGTGTTCCCAGTGAGGGCTCCGGTCGTCAGCCGAGGTAGGATGGGGAGCCCCTCCTCCTGGTCCTCAGGCCACCTCTGCTGGCTCTGTCCCCCTCTCCTTGACGGCTCATGGGAGGGGAGAGTGGGTGGCCAGCTCTGGCCCGCGGAGTCCCTGAGGGAGTGGGGTGAGGGGCAGAGGAGGGAGAGGCAGCCGGTCAGCCCCGGGATGGAGGTCGCCGCTTTCCCAGCCCCCTGCGAGCTCGCAGACATCTGTTCCAAATCCCGGAGTCGCTAAGCCGAGCCTTCCTGTCTGGGATGAAAGGAGCAGCAGGGGCCGCCAGCTCTGAGCCCTCCGCTGGGGCTGGGGCCTGGGGGAGAGTGGGGGTGTCGGGGGAGGTGGATGGTCATTAGGGGTAACAGACACTCTGCAGGGAGCTCTGACTACGTGCTAAGAACCCCACTGAGCCCGCACCCCAACCCAGCAGGCTTGGCTGTTTTACAGACAGGGAAACTGAGGTTCTGACGATGAAATCAGTTGCCCAGCGTCACGTGGCCGATGGATGGTAGACCCGGGGCCCCTCCCCAACTGCGCTGCACTTGGGAATGCGAAGCGTCCAGATTAGGCCAGTCCGAGCCTTGACTTTTGGCCAGAGTTGGGGGGGGTCTCCCTTTTTTTGCTTGTATGCTTTCTTGGATTCCTGAGAATCTTCTGGAACCACAGAAAGACCCTTGAGTCCCGAGCAGATGAGTTTGAGCCCCGGAGTGAGGGGGAAGTTGCAGGAGTGAGGTGGGTGGGCTCCTGCCTGCCCTGCTCAGCCTCAGGTCCCCACCGCCCGTGTGCAGGCTGGCTGTCCGTGCATTCCTTCCACCGTGCGCCTCGGCCGTGCTGGGCGGGGTCAGGCCACCAGAGACGGTCTGGGCCCAGGACCCAGGTGAAGGAGGACTGATGCTCTGGGGACACACACAGGGTAAAGGGCCTCGCTGAGGCCTGAAGGGTGGCAGGAGTTGATCAAAGAGCGAAGGACCCTCCAGGTCAAGGGGACGGCACAGGGGAGGCGGCATGTTCTTGGAGCCGCACGGCTGGGATGGCGGAGTGGACGGCCCAGATGGCGGAGTGGAGGGGACGAGAAGACAGTGGGGTGCGGCCCAGGGTTGGGGGCTGGATGTGAGCAGGACCCTGGCGGCCCCAACGAGCCTGAAGCCAGCTGGGTCTCCTGAGCTTTGGCTCCAGCGCGTCTTCCTGTCGGGTGGGTGGCTGTGTTTGCGTTGGCTGGGGCCAGCGCTGGGGGCCAAGTCCTCCCCCTTTCTCCCTGGGGGTTCTGGCTGGAACGCTGGGCCCCAGGCAGGCCAGGGGGTCAAGGCAGCCGCCCTGGTGAGCCTCCGCCCACAGAAGCAGCCCCCGCACGGCCCTGGGGCCCAGCCGGCCCTCCCTGGCTTCCCGGGACTGAGCCAGGAGTGGCCGGAGTGGGGAGTCCCCAGCCCTGGAGGCATGCAGGCAGCCTCCTGTCGGCCTCCCGACCTCCGATGGTCCCTACCCACCCCCACTCTGGCGCAGCCGGCTGCCCTTCAGCAGCCATGGGTGCGCCCTGACTGCTCTCTTTCCTCCTGGGCTTTGTGTATGCCGCTGTGTCCGCCTCACCGCCAGCCGGCATGCTTTCCCTTCCCGCCTTCTGGATAACCCTATCTCATTTGTGAAAAAACAACCGAGCACCTGCTGTCTGCCAGTCCCCGTGCCAGGCCCTGGGCACGCAGCAGCGGACAAAATTCTGCCACATGCCGTGTCCTGCACTCAGTGGAGCGGTGCCCTCCTCCGGGAAGCCCCCCATGCCTGCGCATGGGTTCTTACAGCTTCTCACCCTTCCCCCAACAGTCTGGTTGAGGCCGAGTGGAGGGTCGGGTTTGTCTGCGTCGTCGATCCCAGCCCCTGGCTGCAGAGGGAAGGCCTATTTTCACAGCTGTCCCCTGGTGCCAGCGCCAGCCCCCTCCCGGTAAATGCATGGAAGAGCAGCTAACGTCGGGTCGTGCGCGTGCTACATGCCCGGGACTGTTGTAGATGCTTTGCAGGCATTTTCTCATTAAATCTGTTATTGTTATGCCCCTTTTGCAAATGGGGAAACTGAGGCTCTCCATCCAAGTCACTTGCCCAGTTTACTTGAGGGAGGTTAGGTGTTTTGCGTAATGCCGCAGAGCCGGGAAGTGGTGGAGCGGGGATATTTCGTGAAGCCAAGTGCATCACGGCTGCGCCACATTCCTCATGGGACGAGGGAATGAGTGAATGAATGCCTCCCCAGCTTTCCAGATGCATCCTGAGCTCCTAGGCTGTGGCCCCCAGGCTTCCTCCCGGCCCTGGCCCTGCAGTCCAGGCCAGGCTCTGGCTGCTGCACTGGCCTCCCATCCCCTCCTCCCCCTCCTCTCCGTGCCCGCCCTGCACCAGGTGCACCCCTCCCCATCTGTGCCCCTGGCTTTGCCTATTGGGACTGTGGTCGACATTCGGGGCTCCGCCTGCGCCTCTCGCCCAGTCTCCCACCTGTGCCCTTGACCTAGGAATCCGAGCATCCTCCTGGACGTCAGCCCTTGGATGTCACACGAAGCCCTAAAACTTAGGGTCCGCAGGGAAAGGCACCGTTATTCACAGCAGCAGCGGGGTGGAAGGAACCCGCGTCCATTGACAGAGGATGGATAAGCAAGACGCGGTGGATCTGCACATTGGAATCTTATCCAGCTCAACAAGGAAGGAGATTCTGACACCGGCTCCAACACGGATGAACTTTGGGAACACGATGCTATGCGAAACAGGCCAGGCACAAAAGGACAATTGCCGTGTCATTCCCCTGATATGGGGCCCCTAGAACAGTGTCATTTATAGAGAGACAGAATGGTGGGGGCCAGGGGCTGGGGGGAGAAGGATTGGGGAGTTGCTGTTTAAGGGGGACAGACTTTCAGTCTGGGAAGATGATAAAGTTCTGGAGATGGGAGGTGGTGATGGTTGTACAACAATGCGAATGTGCTTAATGCAGTGAACTGTACACCTAAAAATGGTTAAGATGGTACATTTTATGTTATATGTATTTAAAATTAAAAAGTAAAGGCGTCCCCCTGCTGTCTGTCCATGCACCGAAGCAAGAAGCTCAGGAGTCAACTGCATCTTCCCTCCTCAGCCCTTTGACATCAGCCTTCACCAGATCACTAGATGGTTCTCTGGAATATTCTTTGTGTTTGCCCTGCACTCCATGATTCCCACTCATCCCCTCATCTGTCCCCTGAGCTATTGCAATGGTCTTGAATGCCCTGCCATCCTCCTCGCAAACTTGTAATTTGCACATTTCAGTCTTGTATGTCTCAGTTCAGATTGGACCTCAGAATCCTTCTTAACACAAAGTTCTAAGCAATAATCAACTAGACAAAACCTGTGCACTCTGCCCAGGTTAGACAGTAGGCTTGACAATCTTGATCCATATTTGGGGTTTAGACGCTTGGTCCAAAGATGACAGCACCGTGATGGGCCCAGCCTAGATTCACCGAGGCTTGCCTGGTGTCTGGGATCGTGGTCACGGGGATTCCCTGGCTCCTCAGAGGGATTCACCGTGCCCCAGATTGCCAAGAGCTAGGGTGGGAGAGGGAGACGGGAAGGGTGGATGGCCAGGTGATAGGGCTGGGGGCCCTGCCTGCTGTGGAACCCCGCAGGCTGGGAGCCGCTCTCCCTCCTGACCTGGTTCTAATGCTCGCAGTGGGCAGGGCGGCCTCTCCCGGGCATTCTCAGCTCAGCGCCCCCCCCATCCCTCCCAGCCCCCCCAGCCCACTGCTCCCAGATGGCTCCAATTAAAGGGCTTTGTTTTCTTTCCATTTCCCAAAATAAGGCTCTGTTCCGAACTCCTTCTGCGCCATCGGTGCCGGATGTGGGCGGCCGGGTTTTATGACTGCCCTGGTGTCATTCCTGACGGGCTTTATGTCCCAGCTGGTTGCAGAGGACACGGCCTGGCGCTCTCTGGCAGCCTCCGCAGTCTCCCTGGGCGCCAGCACCGCCTTCTTGGGCTGCCCCCTCCCTCGGGCACCCACACAGCCCTGGACGGAGGGTGGCCTGGTTCAGGGCAGTGCCTCTGGGGGCAGACGAGCCTGCAGTCGAGTAGACACTCAGCTGTCTTCTGCGTGACCTTGGGCGGGTCCTCTTCTCCTGCCCCAGCCTCAGGCTCCTCGTTAGTGATGGATGGAACATTTGGGATCTCAGGCATACAGTGTGCGGAAAGCCCGGAGCAAAGTGCCTGGCACGCAGGTGCTTGCTAAGTGCTGGCTGTTGTTAGAAAGACTCTTGGGGGTCACGGATGCAGACGCACCGTGACAGGGTCAGCCGTGTTGGGCCTGCCTGTCTCAACCCACTCGCTGGATTATAAACTCCTTGAAGGTGCAAATTATTCTTCATCTTCACCCCCTCATTCAGTGAGCATTTAGTGAGCGCCTGCTGTATGCCAGTGCTGTGCTCAGCTCTAAGGATTCCCAACCCCTGTCCCACGGGCGTCACAGAGTAGTGAGATGGGCGGGCGGTTACAAAGCAGAGTAAGAAGCCCAGGGAGGCCGGGGGAGCACCGGCAAGGCGCCCAAACCATGGCTCCAGGGACGGGCAGCCATCAGCCAGAGAAGGCGAGAAGAAGGGTGGTCCATGCCAGGCTGAGTCTGGGGCATGTGGTCAATCTGCTAAGCCAGTGGATGAGCAGGGATGCATGTGAGCCAGCCAGGGAACAGCATTCCAGGCAGAGGGAACAGCATATTGGGCGAGTGGGAGGTGAGGGAGCCATGTGCTCCCAAGCAGGGTCAGCCCCTGTTAACAGTTGGGGATGACCTTTGGGCCCAGCCTTCCTGACGGGAACATGCCTATGTCGGCCCCCGGAGCTTGCAAGGGTCTGGGGTGGAGCTGCAAATTTAATTATTGTTGCTGTTTAGAGGATATTGGGGCTGTTTCCTTCCCCAGCCCTCGGGTTGCCTTTGGCAGAAACCTTTTCATCACAAAGCGAGGATTAAGTTGCTTTCTTGGCCCTTCTAATTAACTCTTGTAACACGAAGTCTCTGCCACATCTCTGTGATGTTCCCGTGTCTTCGCTTCCCTCCTGGCTTGGCAAGGAAGAGGAAAAGCCCAGCCCTTGAGCTTGCTCCTTTGCATGAAATCCCAGTGACTGCCTTTTTCCCATCACGCTTCGAGCTGCCAGCTACCTTTTAAGTGGCTCCAAGCTCCCCTCCCGCAAGGCGTCTGGCTGCTAGATGTTTACAGAGGAGGCTGGGCCTGGGGACCCGTGGCAGCCTCCGCACAGCATCCTTTCGTGAACGCACATCAGGGGCGCGTCCCTGCCTGGTTCCGAGGCCCGGAGTCTGCTTGGCATGGCAGCAGCCACCAGGCCACCCCCAACACCGACTCCGGTGGCTGCGCATGCTTTCTTTTAAGGGATTGAAGACAGTGCCAAGCTGTGCTGCCATGTAACTTTGAAAAACAGCTTAAAACAGAACATGGCAAGGCAGTTGCTTTGGAAAAAAAAATTTTTTTAATATGTTTTTTCTTCAGTTTTTAAATTAGAACAATCTTCGTGGGAGAAAACTGGGAAGAAGTAGCACAATTGAAAAGGGAAGAAGAGTCACTCTGGGTCCTCTGCCCTGGGGACAACCGCGCTGGTCCGTTTGACGTCTTTCTTTTCTGCCCCTTCTTTAGGGACTTTCTTTTTTTTTTTGAGGAGGATTAGCCCTGAGCTAACTACTGCCAATCCTCCTCTTTTTGCTGAGGAAGACTGGCCCTGAGCTAACATCCATGCCCATCTTCCTCTATTTTATACGTGGGACGCCTGCCACTGCATGGCTTGACAAGCGGTGCCATGTCCGCACCTGGGATCCGAACTGGCGAACCCCCGGCCGCCAAAGCCAAACATGCGACCTTAACCACTGCGCCACCAGGCTGGCCCCTTTTTAGGGATTTTTAATGTAATCTGCTGATGCTGAACTTGTGCTCTTGTGTCTTCTTTTTATTCAACATTTGGACCTAAGCTTTCCCCGTGTATTGTAAACTCCTTGTCAGCTTGTTTCAGCGGCTTTAATCATCTGCTGAGTTTTTCTCCTACCGTTTATTAAGTGTTTCTGGCTCCAGTTTTTCCCCCAGTAGAAAAAAGGCCTACATGGACATTGTCACGCGTTTAGGCTCCTTTCCTTGTTCGAGTGCCCAGCAGTGGGATTCTCGTGCCAAAGGCAAGGATGCTTTCATGGCTTTTCATCACAAAAGGGCCTTCCCAAAGGGCCAATATATGTATATTTTCCCCAGATTTTCCTTTTATTGTGGAAAAATACACATAGCAAAATTTACTGTCTTAACCATTTTTAAGTATCCAGTTCAGGGGCATTAAGCACATTCCCATCGCTGTGCCACCGTCACCACCATCTGTCCCCAGAACTTTTCCGTCTTCTTAAACTGGAACTCTGTCCCATTGCACACTCGCTCCCCAGCCCCTCCCCAGCCCCTGGTCGCCCCCGTCCTCCTTTCTGTCTCTCTGAGTTTGACCCCTCCAGGGACCGCATGTCAGTGGAATCACACAGTGTTTGTCTTTTTGTGCCTGGCTTATTTCTTTTAGGATAACGTCCTCAAAGTTCAACCATGGTGTAGCACATAGCAAAATTTCCTTCCTTTTAAAGGCTGGATAATATTCCATTGTGTGTGTGGACCACATTTTACTTACCCATCACCTGTTGATGGACAGTTGGGTTGCTTCTACCTTTTGGCTGTTGTGAATAATGCAGCTCTGAACAGTGTGTGCACACACGCCTCTTCGAGACCTGGCTTTCAGTTCTTTTGGGTGTATATTCAAAAGCGGAATTGCTGGATCATACGGTAATTCTGTTTTTAATTTTTTGAGGAATCTCCAAGCCGTTTTTCATAGCAAATGCACCATTTTACGTTCCCACCACGTAATTGGAACAAGGCTGCGATTTCTCCCCATCCTTGCCAACACTTGTTATTACTTGTTTTTTCTTTTAAATAGCAGCCATCCTAATGGATATGAGGTCCAGTTTTTAAAAATCTATGTAACTGCCTTGTGGAGATGTAATTCACCACACCATTCACCCATTTAAAGTGTGCAATCCACTGGTTTTGGGGACATTCATAGTTATATGCCGATCACCACAATCGGTTTTGGAGCATTTGCGTCACCCCCAAAAGAAACCCTGGTCCCATTAGCAGTCACCCCCATCTCCACGCCCCGCCCCTTCCAGACCCTGACAGCGCTGATCTCCTTTCTGCCCTTATGGACTCTGGTCTTTGGGACGCTTCCTATAAGTGGAATCATGCAATGAGTGGTCTTTCCTGATTAGCTGCTTTCACTTATCATAATGTCTTCAAGGTCCATCCGCGTTGTAGTGTGGGTCAGTTCTTCATTCCTTTACATTGCCCAATAATGTTCCATGGGGTGATCCACCACATTTTATTTATTCGTTTGTCAGTTGATGAGCCTTCGAGTTGTTTCCGCTCCTCGGCTGTTGAGTCACGCTGCTGTGAACATTCGTGGACGAGTTTTGTGTGGACATGTGTTTTCATTTCACTTGGGTATATCCTAGGAGCCGGATGGCTGAGTCATATGATGACTCGATGTGTCACGTTTTGAGGAACCGCCAGACCGTTTTCCAGAACAGCTGCGCCATTTTACATTCCCACCAGCAGTGTATGAGGCTCCAAATTCTCCACATCCACATGAACACTTGTTATTATCTGTGGTTTTGATTGGATCCACCTTAGGGGAGAGAAGTGGTATCTCGTTGGGGTTTCGATTTGCATTTCCCTCATGGCTAATGACGTTGAACATCTTTCCTTTTTTTCCTTGAGAAAGATTAGCCTTGATCTAACTGCTGCCAATCCTCCTCTTTTTGCTGAGGAAGACTGGCCCTGAGCTAACATCCGTGCCCATCTTCCTCCACTTTATATGTGGGATGCCTGCCACAGCATGGCATGCCAAGCGGTGCCATGTCCACACCCGGGATCCAAACGGGTGAACCCCGGGCCGCCGAGAAGCAGAACATGTGCACTTAACCCCTGTGCCACCGGGCCGGCCCCGAGCAACTTCTTATGTGCTTATTGGCCATTCGTGTATCTTCTCTGGAGAAATGTCTATTTAGAGCCTTTGCCCATTCTTTGTATAAATAATTTTAAAATGTATTTCTATAAATAAATAATAAATACTTGGGTTATTTGTCTTTTTATTATTGAGCTGTAAGAATTCTCTATACAGTCTAGATAAATCCCTTATCAGATAGATGATTTGCAAATATTTCCTCCCATTCTGTGGGTTGGCTTTTCATTTTCTCCATGGTGTCTTTAGAAGCATGAAAGTTTTTGATTTTTTTTTTGAGGAAGACTGGTCCTGAGCTAATATCCGTGCCCATCTTCCTCTATTTTGTATGTGGGACGCTGCCACAGCATGGCTTGATGAGCGGTGCATAGGTGCACGCCTGGGATCTGAACCTGTGGACCCCTGGCTGCCGAAGCGGAATGTGTGAACTTAACTGCTGTGCCACTGGGCCGGCCCCCAAAAGTTTTTGGTTTTGATCAAGTCCAGTTCATCTATTTTTTCTTTTGTCACTTGTGCTTTTGGTGTCATATCTAAGAAGGCTTTGCCTCACCCGGGTCACGAAGATTTACTTTGGTATTTTCTTCTAAAAGTTTTATAATTTTGGCTCTTCCATAGAGCCAAGATGTTTAAACAGAGGGTTAAAGTGGTTTCGTTTCAGCACGTAAGGAAGACTATGGACCGTGATGGAGGTGGCAGCAGCGGGCAGGCCTCCTGGGGTGTCTGGGACCACGGGTGGAGGGGCCGGGGAGAAGGACCAGGAGCAGACCTGGGAAGGGGAGCAGGTGTGTTCTGTGCTGCCCTGGGGAATGGGAGTCTCCTGCTAGTGGTAGAACTGGAAGGGCTCCGTCCATTGGTCATTCATTCATTCATTCATTCACTCATGTGCATGAACATGAGTGAATGGCTGCGGGGTGTCAGACACTCCGCTAGGCACTAGGAGGGGCAAAGTTTAAAAATGAAAAGCCAAGTGCCTGCCTGAGGAGCTCCCTCCAGTGCGGGATGCAGGTCGATGAGCAGTAATTCCCCGGTGATGGGGTGAGCGGGGAGAGGTGAGCATAGGACGCTCAGTGTGATGCTCAGGTGTTTGTTGTACTGAGGAGGGCCCCCACCCCAGCGGGGGGAGGACTTGGGGGTGGGGGTCAGCTAAAGGAAAGCTTCTGTGAGGAGGGGGCACCTGAGTGGAGTCAGGAGGTGAGTGACGGGGAGTGGATGGTGGCATCTCAGGCAGGGGGAATCGCCTTTCTAAAGGAACCCATTTCTGCCTTCTTGTTGCTGAAATAATTTGTGCCCTTGGTCTAGAAGCCCAGTGCTTCCTCACCTCGGCCTGGCGAAGGTGCAGCGCCCACCCCTACCCCAGCCTCCCTCCCCAGCGCCCCCTCCCCAGCACAGCCGCTCTCCACTCTGGGGCGTTGCTGTTCCGTGGCCTTCGATCTCCCAGCCGTGAGCCTGCACTGCCTCTCCTGGTCTTTCTGTTCCTAAGCCTTGCTTGCTGACACCCCACGAGGGCAGGTGAGGACATAGTGGTCCCTCCGTCGCCCAGCCCTGCTCCCCTCCCACAGCCCCCGTCCTCTGCCGCCTCCCGGGACAGCTCTGAGTAGCTGTGGTGGATCTGGGTTCATTGCTGTGGGCACTCCCGGGCGTGATGGTGGCAGCTGGGCCGAGAGGAGGGTGGGGTGGGTGCCTGAAGCTTGAAGACCCTCCATCTTGGTGTTGACGGCATGGGAAGGGGAGTGGGGCTAAAGCCCATGGAGAGGAGAGGCCACTGGGGGAGGGGGGTTGAGCAGGGGGTGCCGAGAATGGGACCCCCGAGGCAGGGGTAGGGAGGAGGTATACAGGAGCAAGACCCCAGAGGGAGGGCTGCACAGTGGCCTCAGGGAGAGGGGTTCCAAGGTAACGGGAATGACCAGGGGCCCAGGAAATAGGCGAGGTGGGTGCCCTGGCTGTGGCCATGAGGGGCTGTTGGGGAGGGGGCTTTGCAAGAGCGGTCTCTGTCGAGTGGCCCAGAGAAGCTGGACGGCAATGGACTGAGGGTTAAGTTGGGAGATGAGGCGGTGGGGCCAGCGGATACAGACTTCTCTTGAGAACTTTGGGTCAGGGGGGAAGTTAGATGGAAGTGAGAGGAATAGAGGGGTCCAGGGAGGATTGCATTAGGATTGGGGGGGCTTAGAACAGGCATGTCTGCAGACTCCAGGGGTCTGAAGTCCCTGGGAGGGAGTGAGGCCAGAGGCACGGGTGGAAAGGTCGGCTTTGTTGGGGGGTAGTAAAAGAAATAACTTTCTAACAGTAGAGCCGTCTCCTTCAGGATGTGGCAACATCTCATTGCTGGAGATATCTGAGCAAAAAGTGACGGCTGCCTGTCAGTGGTGTTACGATGCACATTCCTGTGCAGAGAGGCAGATTGGCCTAGATAAGGAGCGGCAAATACCTCGCGAGTGTGCTAGTGTTGTCCTGTCCGGTGCCCCTGACGGACATCACTTGTCGATCATGACACTCCCAGCACAGCGCTCCAGACAGCCTGCTCTCCCTGGACCAGGATTCTGACTCTCCCTTCCCTTCTGTAAAACGGGTCCCCGTCTTCCCGCTGCAGGGAAAGCTTACGAGATCACCTACGTGAGGCTGAAGTTCCACACCAGTCGCCCCGAGAGCTTCGCCATCTACAAGCGCAGCCGGGCGGGCGGCCCGTGGGAGCCCTACCAGTACTACAGCGCCTCTTGCCAGAAGACCTACGGCCGGCCCGAGGGCCAGTACCTGCGGCCCGGCGAGGACGAGCGCGTGGCCTTCTGCACCTCGGAGTTCAGTGACATCTCCCCGCTCAGTGGGGGCAACGTGGCCTTCTCCACTCTGGAGGGCCGGCCCAGCGCCTACAACTTTGAGGAGAGCCCCGTGCTGCAGGTCAGAGAGGAGCGGGGGTGCGGGCGGGCCCCCCGGGTCGGGGGAACCACAGGGAAGTTGAAGTGGCGGGACACTGGGGCCCTACGAGATCCCATGGTGTTCGGATTTTGAACAACAGAAGCCTTTGTTGTGTCTAAATCTTTTGTGGACCCCAATAGTGAAATAGATGGAAGCAGGGCTCAGTCGAGCAGAGTTGTCCATTCCCTTGGCTTCCTGTGGCTCCCATGAGCCCTGTGACCACCGCCAGCTCACCTGACCCCTTCCTTATGTGGGGGGGGCAAACTGAGGCCTGGAGCGGGAAAGAATTTTCCAGGGGCTCGCATTGGTCGTGGAAGGACCCAGACCAGAACTTGAGGGTCCTGATTCCTAGCTGGTACTCCTTCTAGAACCCCCGCTGTGGGCCTCACTTCCTCCCTCTGTAATGTTGTCCGGCCTGGGTGTCCCCAGGGGCTTTGATGAGGATAAAATGGAAAATGTGAAAAGAATGTGATTTTTGGAATCACGGAGTCCTGGGTTCTGTGCTGTGAGGCAGCGCCACCCGACAGACCTTTCTGCAGGACAGAGATGGCCTCCAGCTGCACTGCCCAGTAGGGCAGCCACCAGCCACGTTTGGCTATAGAATGCTTCAAGTGTGACTCGCGTAACTGGGGAACTGAATTTTAAGTTTCATTTCATTTTAATGAATTTTTATTTAAATAGCCCCCTGTGGCTGGTAGCTGCCACATTGGACAGTCAACTCAAAAGTGACCCGCACAAGGCTGGGCATATGACAGGTGCTCGTTCATGCTTTGAAGAGAAGAGTTCACAGGGGCTCACATTCTCGTCCTCGTGGCAGAGAGAGCAGCAGGCCGTGTGCTCCATGTGGCTGTGTCCATCCGTACGGGTCCCCCTGTCCAGCCCAGCTGGCTCTGCTCAGGTTTGTGGCCCTACCGGTCACGGCACCCAGGCATGTCCACATTCCTCTATGTCAGCGATGGTTCATCTGCAGACGCAGTGGCCTCCTTGGTGTTTCTGGGCATGGGGTGGCCCTCCAGTCCACTTGCCTGGGTTTACACGGGCTCTGCCGAGAGAAACTGCCGTCTCCTTCCCACAACGTGTTCTGAGTGTTCCCTCTGCCTGTCTGGGATAACGGGGGGCCTGACGTGTTCAGAGAATCCCCTAGGCCTATCTGGGATAACTGGGGGGCCAGGGTGGGAACCCTGTTTGTGTCCAGCGGGGACCCTGAGGCCCAGAAAGAAGTTATGTCTTGCCCGGGCTGCCCAGCACGAGCAGACATGGGGCCAGCTGGTTCAGGGTCCCCAAGACCACCCTCAGCTTCAGTGGTTCACTTGAAGGAGTCACAGAACTCAGAAAAGCCGCTATACTCACGGTGACAGTTTATTACAGTGAAAGGATACAGGCTGAAACCAGCGAAGGCAAGAGGCGCCTGGGGCAGGTCCAGGAGAGACCAGGCCTGAGCTTCCCATGTCCTCTCCCTGTGGCATCATAGGGACGGCCCTTACGTCTCCCAGCGACAATGTGTGGCAACCCACACAGAGTACTGTCAACCAAAAGACCCCCTGTGCCTGGGAGTCCAGGCTTGCTGTTGGGGTCAGCCACAGAGACATGGCTGCCTGCCTGGCTGACCCTAATCTCCAGCCCCCCAGGGGTCAAGCTGATCGCGTGTGGCCAAGGCCCCCCCATAGACTGTCTGGGGGGGCCCAAGACCCCAGGTGAACAAAGGCACTGTTACCAAGCAGGACACTCAGAGGGCTTAGAGGTGAGCTCCGTGAGCGGGGGTCAAAGGGCAGGGCTCGCTTTGGGCAAGGCTGATCCTCTGTGCGCGGAATCACATCTCCAGATGCCCAGGCCCTGCTGTCCCATTAAAAATGCTCCTGTGTGATCGTCATGATTCTGTTCAAAATGACCATTCCTCCTCCCCGGGGCTCCAAGCTCTGTGGATTAGAAAATGTCAGCCAGGGTCCTTTGAAGACAAGCAGAGGGGGGGGCCCGCTCCTCCTGTGTCTGTGCCACCGTCGCCCTGGGACCCCCGGCACTGGGTTCCCTGACTTGTTGCCTTGTGTGTCCTGGACGTTGTCCCTGATGGAGAAACAGCCTTTTGAGAAATGCTCCCTGCTGCTCCCAGGCAGAAGCCAAGGTCAGAGAAGGACAAAGAAAGGCAAGCGCCCCCACCCTTGTCGCCTGTCCTTCCCTCGGGGGCACATCCGGGGTGGCGCCTCCTCTGGGATGTGGGGCATTGGGAGGTAATGAAGGATGAGTCTGTGTGGCTGCTGGGTCTTGGGTCCCTCTGTCCCCCATGAGGGGCCCAGGACCTTGGAGAAGGCAGAATTGGCCACAAGAGCTGAGTGGCTGCCTGAGCGGCTCCACTCTCTGGGGTGGCTGCCACTCTCCTTAAGGCTGCATTCTGGACCCCGGGTCTGTCCGAAATCAGCTGAGAGCCCCCTCGTAGTTTTTAGCTGGGGCCACTACAAGTCGCAAAAGCCCACTGCCTGTGTACATCGGGGCTCGGTTTGCCCTAAGATGACCTTTAGGGCTTTGGGGGTGCCCCATACAATTTGGCTAAGGGAGCCAGTGCCCCTTCTCTCTCCCAGCTGCCATCCTTCTGTCTCAGCGAGACTGTGACGCTGTCCCTGTTGTCCTCACAGACTGATGGAGCAGGTCATAGGCCGCGCAGCAGAGGCAGGAACCCAGACGAGGGTCACTGCTGGCCGGCCCTTGGGCAGGTCGCGGCCCTCCGGGCCCCACTGGTGTGGTGAGGGCTTTGGGGTACACGCAGGGACGCAGGCTAACGAGTGGCTTACAGCTGGGACCTCGGGGTCAGATAGACCCGAATGCCAGCTCTGCCGTGCACCACGTGTGCAACTTGGAGCCTCAGTCTACTCATCTGTAAACCGGGGGAACGACAGTACCCGCCGTGGCGTTATCACGAGGACCCGAGCCCTAAGCACACGGTGTCGGCTGCTGTGCCTTCCAGCTCCAGCATCAGCTGGTTTGAGTTCTTTGGGTGGCACTTTTTCTGGAAAAAGAAAAGTCTCAAGGCCTTCTGCTGTGCGCTGCTGGGTCTCCCGGCCTGGGCCTTGGCTCCTTGCTCCTCAGCAGCATCAGCACCACCTGAGCACTTGTTTGAAATGCAGAGTCTCAGGCCCTGCCCCCGACCTCGGAGTCAGAAGCTGCGTTTTAACCAGATCCCAGAATGCACACTGACCTTTGGGAGGCTAGTCAGGGAGTAACAGGGACTTACATGGCTGAGTGCTGAGATTCCCCTGAAGTTTGCTGGGGCTGGACCCCTCCTCCCCAGCTGAAGCATCCTCAGGCAGAGGCCCCGGGGCCCGGGCAGTGGGCTGGTGGTTGCTGGGCTCGGGGTGCAGGAGAGGCCCGCTGGCCTGATCATGCTGGGCGAGAAGAGAGACTTTGCCAGGAGTTCCTTTTCTGTCCTAATGGGCCTGATTGCTGAACCAGGAGCTCCTGGGCCGAATTAAAATGCTGATTAAAATTCAGCAGAGCCACCTTTGATTATAACAGCAGGCAGATGAAAATGTCAGCCTTCACGTGGCTTCTCCCCACGTCCCCACCAGCAAGCCACTCATTCAGCCATCAGCAAGTATTTATCGAGGGCCTGATGTGTGCCAGGCAGACCCCAGGGGAGGCAGCGAGCAGAACAGGCCCCCACTCCCTGCTCTAGTGGGGCTTACGTTCTGGTAGGACAGCTGTCACCTGGGGCAGGTGACTTGTCTGTTGGGAGCCTGAACACTTGAGAAGCCTAGAAACCTAGGGCCTGCCCCACGCCAGGCCTAGCTGAGCCAGGTAGGGGGCACTGGGATGCATCCTCCCTCAGCTGACCTCTAGAATAGGGGTGCAGGGGCTGCTGGGAGAAGGCGGGTGACCTGCATGACGGAGTTTTAGATCAGCTGCTTCAGCCCTGGCCTCAGCACCTCGACCACTTACTGAGCATGTGCCAGACCCCACTGCTGACATCGACCATCCTCCTCCCAACACCCTCGTGGGGTCCACGCTATTCCTTGTCCCATTTCACAGATAGGGCAATGGAGGCTCCGAGACGTTGAGCAACTTCCCTCAAGTTGCACAGCCAGGAAGTGGCTGGGCTTCCAGCTTGGCGTGACCCCAAAGCGCAGGCTCCTTATCTCTGCAGTGTTCTTGGAATGTGCCTGAGCTTGGTCTGTCCCTGTGTCCAGGAAACCCCAGGGCGGCCAGCGGGAGCCTCCAGCAGAGCAGGTGGGAGAAAATACTCGAGAACCTGCTGATGGCATCTTGTCCCCTCCCCTCTGTCTCCCCCAGGAGTGGGTCACCAGCACGGAGCTGCTCATCTCCCTGGACCGGCTCAACACTTTTGGGGACGACATCTTCAAGGACCCCAGGGTGCTGCAGTCCTACTACTATGCCGTGTCTGACTTCTCCGTGGGTGGCAGGTAAGCTGAAGGCGGGGTGGTGGGGCCCAGGACCCCAGACCCTGGTGCTGGGGCAGCAGGTGGCTGCCACGTGGGAGTCACCTGGTGTCTGCCGTGGAGGGGTGAATAAGCCACTTCCGGCGCCCCAGAGGAGAAAGAGGGAGCAGGATCCTGGTCCCCTGGGCTTGGCATTCGAGGCCTTTGTGGCCCGGCTGCGTCCTGCCTGCCAGCCTAACTCCTGCTGCTTTTCCTACATCAGCCATGTTTCCACCACCGTTTGCGGGACACACCAGACTTTAGCACCTGCTGTTCCCTCTGCCTGGAGGTCCCTTCCCCCTTTTTTTCTTTTTCCTTTTTGCATCTTACAGGTACACTTATTCATGCCACAGAGGAAGTAGCACTTGTGCCAGCGTACAGTGCTGGTCCACGTTCCTGCCTAGCATAGTGCGCTCACATTACAGCCAGGCTGCTGCTCCATCGGATGTGCGCTCCAAGCAGAGCTGGTCAGTGATGACCTTGAGCGGCACAGGCCTCGAAGCTTCCAAAGCTTTACTTCCTTTACCAGCACTCCTGATGTTATAAACAGTGAAGGCCATCAGCCCCATTCCTTCCCAAATCTCCTGGTAGACTTGGGTATAGTAGGGCTTCATGGGGACCCAAACTTTGTGGGGTTTTGGGGTTTTTGTTGTTTTTTTTTTTTTTGCTGAGGAAAATTGGCCTAAGCTAACATTGGTGCCAGTCTTCCTCTATTTTGTATGAGGGTCGCTGCCACAGTGTGGCTGATGAATGATGTGGGTCTGTGCCTGGGAACCGAACCTGCGAACCCTGGGCTACAGAAGCGGGAGTGTGCCAGGCTTAACCCCTAAGCCATGGGGCCAGCCCCAGGACCCAAGCTTTTTTTTTTTTTCTGAGGAAGATTCACCCTGAGCTAACATCCTTTGCCAATCCTTTTTTTTTTGTTATCGTTGGTTTTTTTTTTTGCTTGAGGAGGATTGGCCCTGAGCTAACATCTATGCCAGTCTTCCTCTATTTTGTATCTGGTACGCCGCCACAGCATGGCTGATGAGTGGAGTAGGTTCACACCTGGGATCCAAACCCGTGAACCCTGGCTGCCAAAGCAGAGCGTTCAGCACTTTAACCACTGGGCCATGGGGCCAGCCCTGACCCAAACACTTTTAATAAGGCTTTGAGGCATCTTGGCACAGGACAAACTGCTCAGGCTGCTCTGAAGGCCCAGGGCCAACGACTCGGAAAGGTCGCTGAGAGGGCAGGTGCCCGCCCCGCCCCCTTTCTCCTGTGGCGCCCTGGGCACCCCGGTCCTGGCCCCACGTTCTCCTCCAGCATTGGTTGGTGCTCGTTGTGGTTTGTTTAAGCATCTCCCCGCTCCAGGATGTCGGGCCGTGACATCCCAGGCCTGTGTCACCCGCGGCCGCCCAGTCCTGGGCCCTCGAGGCAGCTGTGGAACCAGAGTGGGCACAGATGGTGTCCTCAGTGTGAAGGCTTTTCAGGTTCTCTCTTGGAGAGGAGAGAGGAAGACACATGTTCCGGGCCCGGTCTCGAGGGGTAGCAGACAGTAGTCAGATCTGTCCCTAGTAAACATGCCAGTGCCCCCCAGAGGGACAGGGCCGGGAGGCAGGGCAGGGTGTGCTGTGGGCAGGGAGACTGCTCTGCAGAGGGGACCAGCGGAGGCTGGACGAGGAGAGGGGCAAGCATCCCAGGCCGAAGGGCCAGTGCGTGCGAGACTCAGGGCTCCAGGGGCCAGGAGGCCTGTGGTGGAGCAGAGGCCGTGGGGCCGGCTGGGAGGTTGTCAGGGCCACGGCCTGAGTCAATTCCCGTCCCACAGACTGTGTTGAAGGGTTTGGCCAGGGTGGTAGCAGGGTCAAATCTTTGAAACACCCCAACCCCCTGGTGTCCGCGTGGGGAAGAATGAGAGGGAGAAGATGCTGGAAACGGTAGGCGGCGGCCGTGGGAGATGGCGGGAGGGAAGGGAGAAGTTGGTGGGTCCAAAAGTTGTTTAGGAGGAAAACGGCTCGGTGTGGGAGTGACGGCCTGTGGGGTAGGAAGCAAGGGGCTCCGTAGTTGGGGACACTGGGGTGGCATCCAGGGAGGTGGAGAAGCCTGGGAGGGGCTGTGGGCCCAGCGGCCGACACTGGGAGGTCTGCACCCTCCAGGGAAGGCTGGGCTTGGGGACGAAGGGCAAGGGGATGTCTGTGCGGGTCCCTCTGCGCCTCCTCCCCTGCCACCCCCACGCTTGACTCAGGTCAGAGTGCCCGGGAGGAGGGACTAGCCAAGGGTGGTAGTGAGCTCCAGCGCCTGCTGTCAGGGGGCTTCCGGCCAGAGAACATCTGGGTCCCAGCTGCCAGAGCCCGACCACCCTGGGGCCGGCAGCTGGCTGGGAGCAGGTGGCCCAGCAGCCTGTGTCCTGCAGTGGCCCACAGGCATTTCACTCCTTCCCATGGGGTCAAAGGGCTTCACGGGGGTGAGGGGGAGGTGTTTGCAGCACCCCCCCGGGGACACGAGTGGTCCTTGTCTCGAGACTGGTGCCTGCTGTCTCCCGAGGCTGCCTGGTGCCCGGCTCCCCCTGCCAGAAGTGCTGGGTGGTACCTGCCTGCCGCGGGCTCCCCGGGAGGCCTGGCGAGCAAGCAGTGCCCTGTGCCCTTCCCAAGCCCTGTGTCCCCAAAGTGGAGGCAGCACCGTGGGTGCTGGCGGTGGCCAGCGGGTCTTCAACACCCGCTGAGAGCGGAGCATGGCGCGCAGTTTGTGGGGAGCCCCCAAGTGGCCGTGCATGTCCCGGAGCTCGGAGCTCGGGGTCAGCGTGGAGGGGGAGGGAACAGGGTGCAGCTTCCAGCTCTGCCACCTAGTGCTGTCCCTCGTGGCCTGCGCCTGGCCCTCCGCTGTGACGAGGGAGTGGTTCCTGTCCCTCCTGCCGCAGGGCTGGGGCTCCGGTGAGATGGGAGCTCGTTGGTTGCTCGGTGGGGCAGGCGCAGGCGGAGGCGCGGCCTGGGAGCGTGGCTGGTCTGGCCCCTCGGCGCGCAGGGGTGGCGGCCCCATGGATCAGGCTCAGCGAGGGTGCCCTGTGGCCCCAGAGCGCTTCTTTGTTCCCGCCCAGTTCCGCCTGTCTCCCGACCCTGCTCGGGGTGGGACCCGGGTCCGGGGCTGCCCCGCAGAGACAGGCTCGGTAGGGACTTGCGATAGCTGGGGCGACCCCTGTAAGGAGCAGCCTTTCTCATCCCTTCAGACACGGAGGAGAACTGCGTGCAGGGGCCCCCGCCTCCTACCCGTCTCTCTGTGGGCTGGCCCACCCTCTACCCGAGACTGAGATGACTTCCCGCGTCCCTCTCGGCCCAGGGTGGCGCTCCTCTCAGGCAGAAGCCTTCAGTGGCGGCCTCGAGGACTCTGCCATTACTATCTGGTGACCTTGGCTCCTGCCTCTGTTAGGGGGATGGTGGCGGGCTCATGAGGATAAAATGGGTCGTACGCGTACAGAGCTCAGAACAGCCTCGCATGGTCACTTCTCTGTTGTCCCCGGTCACATAGTCGGTGTCCAGTAAAGCCCCATAATTGAATCAGGGGCTCACATGAATGCGGGGGCCGCCGGGTGACTAAGTCCCCTCTGCCGGCGCTGGCCCGGCTCCTCGACCACCTCCTCCATGTTCTCTCCCAGGTGCAAGTGTCATGGGCACGCGAGTGCGTGCGGCCCTGATGCGGCGGGCCGGCTGGTGTGCCTCTGCCAGCACAACACCACGGGCACAGACTGCGAGCGCTGCCGGCCCTTCTTCCAGGACCGCCCGTGGGCCCGCGGCACGGCCGAGGCCGCCAACGAGTGTCTGCGTGAGTGTCCTGGGCTCTGGGGACCCGAGGCCTGGCTGTGGGGCTGCTCCCAGGGGGCTCTGAGCCCCTGTGCTGCTGCAGGGCTCAGGGGGAGCTGGGGGAGCTGGAGGGGGCGTCTGATCCTCCATCCTCCCGCCCAACGGCTCCCGCAGACTGAGTGCCCCCCAGTGGAGGCGTCCGTGGTGGGAGGGCTGGGACGGCCCCCCAACTTGTTCCTTTGTTTTCACTGCTCCGACTGTGGCTGCTAATGAGAGCCAGGCTGCCCCAGGTCCTGGGGGTGCTGACCTGCCCACCCAGCCTCCCCCACAGGCCCCCAGGCAGCCTTTGATGCCCCAGCCCCCGTGTGATGTGGCTTTGACAGCCTAACCTCAGAGACACACTGAAGAGGATGGTGCCCGCGTTCCTTCTCCGGGGATGTGGGCTGTGCATGAGGGGGCGGGGGCGGAGGATCCACTGCCTTCCATCCCAGCCTGCTGTGCCAGCCCACCCCAGCTTCACATTGTCCCCAAGCCCTGCTCTGGCTCCCCAGAGAGTCATCTGGCTTGCTTCAGGCTCTCCATGTGGAGCCGGCTGCCGCCGGGCACGGGATCCCGGCTCTGTGGCTCCTGGCAGGAGGAGCGTCTTCGTGTGCAGGCACCCCTGACGGCTGGGCCTCTGGGCCCACCATCCTCTTGGGCCTGGGCTGCCGGCAGCTGGCGGTGGGACAGGGAGGGGACAGGTTGTTCCATGGGACAGGGTGCTGTCTGCAGGAGCTGCCTCAGGCAGCTGATGGGTTCCTGCTGCCCTCGTTGGCCTGCCTCCACCAGGAAGTCCTCCTGGGCCGAGGAAGCTGTGCTGGCTGGCTCGTCTGTTCTTGAGTCAGGGGCTGTCTCCGTGGTGGGGACACAAAAGGCCAGACTGCTTCTGCCACATCCTCACCTCTCTGGTCACGTCTCTGTCCTCCCAGTCACCGGCCTGGAAACCGGGGCTTCATGCCTGACCCCTTCGCCGCCCCCTAGTCCAGGCAGCCCCTGAGCCCTGAATTCGGCCTCGTCCACATCTGTCCAGCCTGTCTAAGTGTGTCCTATGCAGCCAGTGCCTTGGCCCCGCCCCGTCATCCCTCCTTGGGGCCCCTGGAGCTCCCTCTTCCCTGTTCTGCCAGCCCCCAGCCCCCTCCACCTGCAGCCTGCCGTGCCTTCTTAAGCGCCGCTGCGATTCCATCCATCCTCTGCTTAACCCCCCACCCCGAGGTGGAGTCCACTGCCCGAGGCTGCCCGGCCCCCTGGATCAAGCTCCCCTGACCTCTTGACCTCACAGCTGCCCCTGCATCCCTCCATGTCTCGTCACACTGCACGGCGACCCCACCCTCTTCCCTTCTTCCCTGCCCATCCCTCGACATGCCAGCCTGCCCACCCCCCACTGGGCCGGTCTTTCTTCCCTGGCCGTCCACTTCTTCCTCCAGCCCTCCCCTCCTGCCTGGGGCTCTCCCTCGCCTCCTTCACTGGCCAGCTCCTTCCTGCTCACCCTTTAGGTTCAGCGTAGCCTCGACTTTCTGCGGGGATCCTCGCCTCCTCCCCCCAGGATGGCTGCAGGGCCTCCTTCAGCTCCAGAGCCCCCCTCCTTTTCCCATCACAGCCCTTCCTCACTCACAGGACTTCCTGTGCTTGCTGCATCTGGCCTCCGTCACACAGTGGACAACATGTGTCCGTACTGTCCCCTGGTCCACCCCCCGCTGGGCTCACCACAGGAGTCAAGATGGAGCTGATCCTTAGTACATACTTTTTAAAAATGAATTAATGAGTGAAGGAAGGGTGGCTTGTATTTTCCATGCATCTAAGTGACCTCATGGTCACTGGGACCAGATTCATACAATTATTATGGCTTGGAGGATCCACAAGAGATCTTTGAGTGAACCACACTGCCCCTCTCGAAGGTGGTCAATCTGTGATCCATGACCAGGCAGCTATCCATCCAGGCTTGCTGGGGAGGGTCCTGTGTTTGGTGTATTTCTTAATGGTGCCCCCTTTGCTCTTAAGAGTGTCCTGTTTTGGAAGATTAATCAATTGGTCTCCATATCCTTCATCACGCTGGGCCTGAACTCCATCCTTGGCTGTTCTTGAACTGCCTGCTCATTCAGCACAAGGAGGCTGATTGGCACAGACTTGCTGCCTACCGCATGCCACAGCCACCCACACACCCCCTCCCCTGCCTCCTGCCCACAGCCTGCAACTGCAGTGGCCACTCTGAGGAGTGCACCTTTGACCGGGAGCTCTTCCGCAGCACGGGCCACGGTGGGCGCTGCCTCCGCTGCCGTGACCACACGGCTGGGCCGCACTGCGAGCGCTGCCAGGAGAACTTCTATCGCTGGGACCGGCGAACACCGTGCCAGCCCTGCGACTGCCACCCAGCAGGTGAGTGGGCCCCCCTGCCCAGCGCCCCGTCCCTCGCCGTTCTGGCCCCCCGCTGCCCTGTGCCCTTCCTCCCCAGGCTCCCTGCGCCTCCAGTGCGATGATGCGGGCACCTGCGTCTGCAAGCCCACTGTGACGGGCTGGAAGTGTGACCGATGCCTGCCCGGGTTCCACTCGCTCAGTGAGGGCGGCTGCAGGTGAGGGCGGGGGTTGGGGGGTGGGGTGGCCCAGCCTGGGGGCGCGGTAGGGGGTTTGGAGTGAATGGCAGGAAGCAGGGGGACAGGATATCAGCTCGCCCCCCCCCCCCCACTTCGTTCCTTTATTCCTTCCTCTATTCAGCCTTTTCTGATTCTGCAGCTTCCAGGCCCCAAACCCAAGCAAGCACTACAGACAGCCAGTCCCCAGGGAGGCAGACAGATAAACAGATGAGACCGGGTGCGAGTCCTGCGGAAGCCCAGCCGGTCTGGGGGCTCGAGGGCTGGCTTCCTGTAAGAGGCGCTGAGTTCCAGTGTGAGGCCTGAGAAGTGAGGGCTGTCAGGGGGAGCGGCGGGGCTCCGAGGGAGGGGCGGGGGGGCTCTGGGGATCGGGGAGGAGGGTCTGGCGGGCCCTCGGGGGCCCGGGGGCGCTGTGTCCAAGCAGGAACGGGAGTGGGAGGAGCTGGGAACAGCTGGGAGCTGGGGCAGCCCGCGCTAGGGTTTGGCCATGGAGGGACAGAACCAGACAGGTTCCAGGGCCCCTCGGAAGGCAGAGTTGGCAGGAGGTGGTCACAGGGAGTGGAAGAGGAAGAGGGGATGAAGGCTGACCCCTGGGTTCTGCTTCGTGCCCCTGGGGAGGGAGGCCGTTCATGGCGAGGGGAGCACGGCGAGGGGAGCACAGCGAGGGGAGAGGCTGAGTCCACAGTGCTGGCAGGGCGTCCAAGGGGAGAGAGATGGGCACGGGCTACTGGGGTCTGGACCGCTGGAGGAGGGTCTAACACGGTTAACAACATTTGATTGAGAAAATACACAAAGAGCAAAAAAATGAAGCTGTTATAAATTCAGAAGCACCTGTAAATGAACTTGGCTTTGGCTAATTGCAACAGTCTCCTCGTGTGTTTGAAAGGCAGCGGAAACGCACTGGCCCCCAATGTGTGTGTGAGGAGTCTCAGATTCCTCATAAGGTAGTCCGTGGTTCTGGACACAAAACTGGCCCTCAGACGGGGGCCTGGATGCTTCCTGAGGGTCTCTGGCCTCTGGGCCTTTGCACATGCCATTCCTCCTACCCCTGAGCATTCTTCTCTCCCTGACCCTGCCTCTTTCTGGCCTGTGTCTGGCAAATTCCTGCTCGCTCTTCAGTTCTCAGCCAGGGCACAGCTCCCCCAGGAAGTCTTCCCTTCTTCCTGTCCCCTTGCCCCATCCTGAGTGCCTCCTTGTACATCCCCTCCCACAGCACACAGCAAAGTTCAGGTCTGCCTGTGTCCCTGTCCACCCTCACTGGACTGTAGATTCCATAAAGGCAGGAACCATGTCTTGTCAGATGGTGGGTGGATGGAAGGATGGATGGAGGGAGGGAGGAAGGGATGGGTAGATGCATGGGTAGAGAGTGAGTGGGTGGATGGGTGGGACGATGGATGGAAGGATGCACAGGTGGGTGGATGGATGGATGGGTGGATGGAAGGATGCACAGGTGAATGGATGGATGGATGGATGGATGGATGGTGGGTGAGCAGATAGGTGGGTCACTTCCTTGGCATGGTAGGAACAGTAACATGTCGGGGCAGGCTCTTAGGTCAGCCCTCCTCCTGGTCCTCTCGGGAACGGGGAGGAGCAGAGAGGGTCCTTCCGAGGAGGGCAGGCTGATCCCATTCTGGAGTTGCTTGTTGACTCCTCTCCCCTTGTCCTGTCTCTTTGGCAGACCCTGCACCTGCAATCCTGCTGGCAGCCTGGGCACCTGTGACCCCCGCAGTGGGCGCTGCCCCTGCAAAGAGAATGTGGAAGGCAACCTGTGTGACAGGTGAGCGAGCCCGTCCAATAGTGAGCCTGCTGGAAGTGACCTCAGGGGTGGTGGTGGGAGGAGGCGGGGGCAGGTCTCGTCGACTTGGGCGACCTCACCACCTGGCGCTCTTCCTGGAGCCCCACGACTCTGCCGTCCAGGAAGTGGTCTCAAGGTTTTGACCCACCACCACTGAAATTCCTAAACTCTGAGAAAATGCGTCTTTTTTTCTTTTACATCTTAAAAAGAAAGAGCTGGAAAGGATAAGAGAGATCCTTTAATCCAGTAAATACATGGCCCTTGTACCTCAACCCTCCCATCTCATACCCAGGCAGACATCACTAGCAGAGCACTACCACAACCCTCCCATCTCACACCCAGGCAGACATCACTAGCGGAGCACAGCAGTCTTTATCATGGGGCCTGCTGTAACCTCAGAATCCTGCTCTATGCCTTGCTCCATGAAGCTCCTGCCAGTTGAGCTGAGATTTGAGCCTCTTTGCCATCCTTGCCATCCTGTCCTGGTACACGTGGAGCGTCTGAAGCTCAACGAGGCAAAATGCCTTTTGCAAAGCCGCACAGTCCTTGAACTTGCTCTCGCGTGCGTTCAGGGCACATCCTAACCGCAGGCAGTGGGGCTGGAGGATGAATGAGGGTTCCCTCCTTGGATACCGTCTCCTCTTCCTGGCTTTGTTGCTGACCCTCTGAAGCCCTTTGCAGCCAGCACGGGGTCTGCCCGGGGCTCTGGTCCTCTGGCCACAGGCCCTGTGTGTGAAGTGCCGAACACAGCATCATACTGTGGACTGTCTGCTCTCGTCAGTCCGTGCTGGGCCCGCAGTGGTTCAGGAAGAAGTTGGTGACAAAGCCACATGGCTGGGCCTGGCCTGGGCTCTCCCAGGCTGTCCACACATGGCCTGTGGGCCCCGGGGTGGGAGGTGGACTCCTGCTGGGGCTTTCTCCCTGGAGACCCCTCGAGTAAGGAGGCAGCATGGAACTGGGGCACGAGGTCCCACCTGGGCTCTCGGGCGGCTCTGCCCCCCACCGCCTCGCACCCCGAGGAGGTCCTCCCTTGGAGCCCCACTTAGCTCGTTTGTGAAATCATTGATGAGCTGTGCTCGTCGGAGCTGGCTGGGCGTCCTGGTCGTTGGCAGCTTCTTATGAATCATATTCCGGCACCGGGCCGGCCGAAATGGAGGCCCCAGGGTGCAAACCAGGCGTGTGTGTTTGTAACACATCTCTCCAAGGCTCCCCGTAGAAAGGGCTGATTCTGGGGCTGGGGTGGGGAAAATGCAGGATGAGCCCAGAGCATCTTGTAGTGCCAGAAAGCAAGGAAGTCCTTAATTAAAAACAAAACCAGACAAAAACAAACAAAAAACCCCAAACCAGGATGGGGGCCCGTGTCAAAAGGACGCCAGTGTGAAAGAGCTCCCAAAGCTGGAACAATTTGAACAACAAAATAAATAGCGATAGTATTGGATTATAACCCAAAGAATAAAATAAATATCCACGAGTCCACACTGATATAAATAGATGAGTGAATAAATAAATACACAGAGATGAAGGGACAAATCTTCCTTCCAGAAGAATTCCCAATAATAACTGTAGAAGGAATGAGGGAAATAGAAACTCTGTTGGACTAGCATAGTAACAGTCGCTGTAGGCAAGAGCCGCCGATGAATACTGCAATTAGTGGGCGGAACTTTAAGGAGAAGCAGGGTCTTTGCAGAGCCCCAAAATAGCCCCCTTAAAGTATTTGTTAATTCCTGTGCTGGTTTCCACCTGTGTCCACAGTTCTTTGATACCCCTTCTCCAGGAGGGGGAGCTTAGTTCCCCTCCAATTGCCTGTGCCCTGGACTCAGTGACTTGCTTCTAACAATGAGAATGTAGCAGTTTTGTGGTGAAGGAACCTGGCGGGCGGCACCTTAACCAGATGGCGAAGGTTACCATTACCGGTGATGTCACCTGGGTGTCATTTACCCCGATGTGATGTGACGAGAAGGGCACTTCACCACTATTTCTTCCCAAAACCCATAGCCCCAGTCTAATCATGAGAAAAAAGTCAGAGAAACCCAAATTGAGGGACATTCTGCAAAATGTCTGACCAGTACTCTTCAAAATGTCAAGGTCGTGAAAGACGACAAAAGACCAAGATGCTGTTACAGACTGGAGGAGATTAGGAAATAATTAAATGCCACGCCATGTCCTGGATGGGATCCTGGAGCAGAAAACAGATGTTTGTGGAATGGGAGAAACCCTAATCCTAAAGTCTGCAGTTCAGTAAACAACGTTGACCGCTGTCGATTTCTCGGTTTTGATAAATTCGCCTAGTGGATGTTGACGTTAGGGAGAGCTGGGTGGGGAGGCAGTGGGAACTCTGTACTATCTTTTCAAGTCTTCTGTAAATCTGAAAAATATTTTTTAAGTTTTCCCCAGTGATTCTGGACTCACATCAGTCCGGCTGGGATCCCCCGACCCTCGTGGATTTGTTAGGCCCCCATGGGCATGTCCCTCCTCTGTTTCAGATGCCGCCCGGGGACATTCAACCTGCAGCCCCACAACCCGGCCGGCTGCAGCAGCTGCTTCTGCTATGGCCACTCCAAGGTGTGTGCGGCCGCCGCCGGGTTCCGGGAGCACCACATCCTCTCCGACTTCCGCCAGGGTAAGAAGTGCCCCCTGCAGCAGCCTCCCAGGGGTCTGCCCCCAGCCCGGTGGGGGCAGGCGGTGCTGCTTAGGGGCGATCCTGCCATGGTGGTGTGGGTGCGTCTCCCACAGGTCCACATGGCTAGCTGTGCCAGATGTGCCCCTCTGTGCCGCTCAGCGCTCCCCAGGACGGGCCCGCACCCCTCAGTTCCCTCCCCAGCCTCCAGCAGGGTTGGGGGGCTGGACAGACAGCAGCCTTTGGATCCTGTGGGGGAATTTCTGATTACTCTGTCAAGATTGGCCTCCTTGAGCATATCCTAGTGCCGAGGACGCAGGCCCAGTCCCCTGGCCTCCATTTATTGAGCACCTGCTGCACGCAGGCACTGTGCTGAGCTCTTTACGTGCGTGGAACCTCACGACATCCCCAGCAGGTAGGCGCTCTCATGCCCATTTTACAGGTGAGGCAGCTGAGGCCCAGGAAAGGGAGGTCCCGTAACTGAGCTGCTGGCACCCAGGTTTCTCAGCTCCTGAGTTCTGTCCTTCACCACCGAGCAGGGTTTCTCTCTGGGCCCAGGATCCAGGGCTGCCCTGGTGTCCTGGGTCCCCATCTCCAGGCGGCACAGTTGCCTCTTTGGAGCAGGAAAGTGTTGGAGCTCTGAACTCTGCATTAATCATAGCCTGCGTGGACCCCTGCGTGCCCCCCAGGGAGGAGCCCGCTGTCAGCCTGGGATCACACCACCTGCGCTGGCTCCCGGGCGCCCCAGACGCAGGGGCAATGCGCCCTCTGCTGGACACCGCACAGACAGCAGGCCTCACGGGGGCTTGGAATAGGGACCCCGGGTCTAGGACATCAGCATCAGACAGGACTCAGTTTACAGATGCTGAGGACGCGGTCCTTACTGTCTCTTCTCACTTTGAGCCAGGCCCCGGGTCAGGCACTTCAGCCCTGGTGTCTCACGTTATCTCACAATCACTCTTGGCTGGCAGGTCTTAGACTTTTCCGTCTCTGGATCCTCTTTATGCTCTTGAAAATGAGGGAGGCCCTCAGAGCACTTTCATTATTGTGGGTTGTTTATATGGATATTTTCTGTGTTAGAAATCAAAACAGTAATTTGAAAATTTCTATGTATTCATTTTTAAATGACCTTGGGAAACTTATAACAAAAAATAACATCTACCTGTGAAACATAATTATCTTTTTAAAAGATAAAACATTTTGTGAGAAGAGTGCTACTCATTTCACTTCTTCTTCTTCTTCTTTTTTTTTTTTTTCTGAGGAAGATTAGTCCTGAGCTAGCATCTGTGCCAATCCTCCTCTATTTTGTATGTGGGTCACTGCCACAGCGTGGCTCACAAGTGGTGTGTAGATCCACATCCGGGATCTGAACCCACTGATCCGGGCCACTGAAGCAGAGCATGCCAAACTTAACCCCTAAGGGGGCTGGCCCTTGTTTTGCATTTTCATGCATCTCTTACGGTCTGGATTGATAGAAGTCAGCCGACTCTCACCATGGCTTCTGTTATTTAGTCTCTTGTGATATCACATGTTGTGTAGTTTCTGGAAAACTCCACTGTATGCTTGTGAGAGAGACAGAATGAAAAATGCAGATAACATCTTAGTGTTCTTAAGAAGATGGTTTGACCTCATTGATCCCCTGAAAGGGTCTCAGGGATCTCCTGGGGCATTCAGACCAACCTGGAAAACTGCTACCGGGGTCATAAGTACTTCATTGCCCCCATTTGCCAGATGAGGAACCAGGTTCAGAGAGGTTAAGTAACTTGCCCAGGGTCACACAGCCAGTGAGGGGCAGAGCCTAGTCTAGTGTTGAGGAGCCCCAGCCTCCCCTTTGCGACCTCTTTCCCTTTCTTCATCCCTCTGTCCTCCCCCCAGGTGCCCCAGGTGCTGGGCCTCCGCCCCATTCCCCAGGTGCCCCTAGAGAGCACCCTCTTAGGTCCTCTGCTCTGTGCCGGGCTGTGCTTGGTGTACGGCTATCGCCAGAAGGGGGGTGGACTGGACTGGCACAGGGAGGACAGAGACCTGGGTTCTCGTCCTGGCTTGACCATTCCCTAGCCAGCTGGCCTTCTGGGTGCAGCGGGCTAAGGACGCACCCCCATCGAAGGACAGGAGCAGTGACGTCCCAGCTGAGGCAGCTCTCTGAAGACCTGAAGACGAGGTCAAGTCCAGTATTGCTGGAGCCGGCTCCGACATCCCAGCGCCCCACAGTGGTGTCTGGGCTGTGTCCTCCAGTGGCTCAAAGCCCGCTGAAGGGCCGGGGCAGGCCCAGCGCTCTGAGCGTACCCACCTGGAGCTGGGCCTGAGCTCTCCAGCTTCTCCGGGGCTGCCTCCCACCCCGAGGTCCCCCAGCTCTGGGCTGGGGATCCAAGCTGCCTGGCCGTGGGCTCGGGGCGTTTGCATATTGCCTGTCTTTCCCTTCCCCGGGCACTGTCCTTTCAGACTGGGCTCAGGCCTCTGGGGGCTGTCCTTGGGACCCAGAGAAGGGTATGGAGTGCAAGGGCCAGAGGCCACCCTCCAGGACCTCACAGAGCGGGTGTGTGTTTGTTGCCCAGGAGCTGAAGGCTGGCAGGCTGGAAGCATGGGGGGCCCAGAGCATCCGGCACGATGGAGGCCAGGGGGGCTCCCCCTGAACCTGGGAGATGAGGAGGAGCTCGCAGCGCCAGGTACCTGCCCACGGGGGGTGGGGGCGGGTGGTGGGTAAACTCCCTGTGTCCCTTTCTTCCCCTTTCTTCTCGCTGCTGTGACAAGTTAACACCAACTTAGTGGCTAAAAACAAGACAGATTTATTCTTTGAGTGTCTGGAGGTCAGAAGCCAGGAACGAGTCTCCCGGGTTAGAAGCCAGGTGTCGGCAGGGCTGGTTCCTCCTGGAGGCTCAGGGGGCCGAGAAATCCGTTCCCTGGCCTCTGCAGCTTCTAGAGGCGCCTGCATTCCGTGGCTCGTGGCCCCTTCCTCCATTTGCAGGGCTGGCTGAGTCTCTCACGTTGCCCTACTCTGACCCCAACTGTTCTGTTTCCTGTTCCATCTTTTAAGGACCGTTGTGATCCCATTGGGCGCAGCTGGATAATCCATATTAATCTCTCTCCTGTGGGATCAGCTCATTAACAACCTGAATTCCACCTGCAGCCTCCCTGCCCCTGCCAGGCAACGGGACATATTCACAGATTTCAGGCATCAGGATGTGGACACCTTTAGGGGCCATTTTTCTGCCGACCACATGCCCCAACCCCCTGCTCCCTGATCACTGCCTTGCCACCCAGGGCTCCTTCAGGCCGCTGTCACACCCCAGACAGTCCCTGTGCATTTCCCATCAGCCCCCACCCACCAGCCCGCTGCATCCCTTGCCCAGGGCTGTGGGATTCCTGCAGAAGCAAGAAGTTCTAGATTATTCTGAACCCCACCCCCATCAATTAGGGCAATTTTGGTCTCCTGGAAACTGTATCAGACCGAGAACCGGGAGCCTGGGCTCCATTCTTTGCTCTACTCTGGCCAGAGTCGGGGTCTGCTGGCTCCCCTGAGCCAGTCCTACCCTTTTCCTCCCTATCCAAGAGGGGCCGAGGAGATGACACACAGATGACCCGGGAGCTGTGTCAACGCAGTTCCTATGTGCCCTGCGGCCAGGAAACAAAGGACACAGGGGTCCCAGGACCCTCTCGTGGGGCAGGTGCTCTCAGCTCAAAGGCCCGTGAGCAGAAAACACGCTCTGTTCCCTGGCCGCTTTGTCGATACACTTCAGAGAAAGGAGCCACTCGCTCAGGAAGTGTTGGCGGGGTTCTGTGCTGGGTGCTGGGCGCGCTGCGGTGGGCGAGGCGGGTGGGCGGACTCAGCCAGTCCTATTTCACTTCCTGGTCTGCACATGTTCTGCCGACACTGTCTGCCTCGGCGGACTCGCGAGTACAGAAGGACTGGGAGGAAAGGAAGGAGGGGCATCCCATTGCTGCCTCCTGCTGGGTCGTGACTTTCGGCACAAGCGGTCGGCTCAGGCAGGGAAATAACATGGGTGACAGATTCTCTGATAGGGCTCCTGGGCCTCCGTGCTGCTTTCTGCTGGAAGCAAGTTCTGCCTCCAATGGAAAGCGTGGCCTCTGGGGCCATCAGCGCCCCTGCTTTGCCACACGTGTCGCACGCTTACCTTGTTCTTGCTTTGAGTCTTGCTAAGCTCCCGTGCGTGTGGGTCCACCACACTTCTGCGCTCCTGAGGCCTCGTGACTGCTGTGTGTGAACTGGCGGCCGGGCGCCGCTGCTGGGCATGCTGGGCGTATCCCTGTTCCATACAGACTCCTTAGTGTCATCAGACTTCACCTACAAAACCCAAGTTTTAAGTATTCTTAAAGTGTTAAGAATGTCAGGACGGCGACAGCATGGCATTAGACGAGGCGTGGGGCCCTGTGTGTCTGCAGGGGTCGCACGCCCGTGAAGCCAGCCCCAGCTGCAGGGCCTGGCGCGGAGGGGAGGGTGGGCCACCCCCAGCATCTGCGTGCAGATGGCCTTTGATTTTCCACTTGCTGTAGTTTTATCTTGTTTGAATGTTTAAGTGCTAATAAAATCAGTGTAGACGTTAAAAATCAAGCTAATTAACTGAAGACTGTGAGAGCCTTCTTCTCTTGTCCTCAGAGAAGTTCCTGGGAGACCAGCGGTTCAGCTATGGGCAGCCCCTTACGCTCACCTTCCGGGGCCCCCCTGGGGGCTCCCCGCTCCCCATGCAGCTGAGGCTCGAAGGGGCGGGCCTGGCCCTGTCTCTGCGGCATTCCAGCCCGTCCGGCCCCCGGGACGCCGGGCAGCCTGGGGAGGTACAGCTGCACTTCCAGTGAGTGTCCTGCTGTGTCCCCAGGGCTGAGGTCGGGCGGTCAGGGTGGTCCCTGAGGTGCGGGCATGCTTGGATCCCCCTGTGGTCGGGGGCTCTCATCCTCCCCACCCCTGCTGGAGGCTTCTTGGCACCACCTGCGCTCAGCCTCAGGTTCCTCTTTGACCCCCTCCCCCTGCCAGGCTGCAGGAGACCTCCGAGGACGTGGACCCTCCGCTGCCCCCCTTCCACTTCCAGCGGCTGCTCACCAATCTGACCGCCCTTCGCATCCAAGCCAGCAGCCGAGGCCGAAGCCCTCCCGGTCAGTGACGATGAGAACAACCACCCCTCCCCCCAAACCTGCTGGGCCCTTCCTGCGGAGCCTCGTCGGGTCCTCACAACAGGGCGGCTGTGTCCTCATTTTACCAAGAAGGAATCTGAGGCTCAGAGAGGTCGGGACCCTTGCCCAAGGTCATGTAAGTATAGGCAGAGGGAGTGGATGCTGAGGACAGAGGCGGCAGCTGGACAGGTGAGGGGCCTGAGGATGGACAGCTCTAAGGCCGGTGAAGCAGCCAGGCAGTGATGGGTGCCGCCACTCCACGGCAGAGTCCACCGCTGCCCCCAGGCCTGACCCTTGAGGACCCTCTGTCCATCCGGCCTCGGGGGGCAGCCAGCATTCCCTGGGGTGGGCTCTCCTGCTGGTCGCCAGCGGTGTTGCCCCTAAGCCACCCAGAAAGCAGGTCTGGTTTCTAAGCCGTCTCAGCTGGGGGGGCTAAGTCAACGCACGGCTTGGACCGGGACTGCTCACCACTCTCGCCCCGTCCTGTGGTGCTTGGCCTGGTGCTCCTGACTGTCCCTGGTCCCGCCCTCTTTCCTGAAACTACCTTCTCCACCTTGTGGTCTTACCCCTCTCTCCTCCCCTCCGTACCCGTATGTGCCTAGAGCAGCATCCTCGGGGCCCCTTTTTAGAACAGCTGTTTCATCTGTAACACCCCTTGTACTATGTGGAAATGGAATTCATAGATATTATAACCTCCCTAGACACAATTTTTAAAAATCGTGTACCGTACTGAATAAATAAAAGGAAATGATATAAAATATAATCCTATGAATTCCAAACGGTCAGTCCTCAGGCGTGCCCACGCTGGACGACACAATGAGGTCAGAGCTGCCCCCGCTGTAAGGAGGGGTTCGGGTTTGGGAGAAACAAGCAGCTCAGAAGTGCTATACACACATGGAGAGCAGGGAAATGTGGACGCAGAGGCGTGGACGGCAGATGCCAGAATACAGACCAAGCTTAGGACCGCGGTCACCGGGCGGACTCAGGAGTGTCGAGTGGGCACTCAGGGAGGGAGGTGTTGGGGACAGAAGCCGGCTGGGTCACCCCGTCACAGGCGGCACAGCTCTCCGCCTTCGTCAGTGTGGTTCTTTTTAAAAGGTTTCTCAGCCTCGATGGCTTCCTCGCTTCATTAGAGGACAAAGGCTTGGTAGAGCGTCGTTTGTGGGTGAAGCTGTAAGGCCAGGTTTCAAAATGATTGACTTTATCCTTTAAATCCTTTATATTTGTCGTTTTGAAATCACAACTAAATGGGACTGTTTGCTGGCTCGTCGTGAGTGGGGCAGTCACAGAGGGGGCCACGGAGGGGGCAGGGTGTGTGATGGTGGCATGCTTTTCCCAAATGGTGAGTGAAAATGCTGAACGAAACAAAGCACGGCGTCCCTCTGCGCGCACGGCGCCCGCATTCCTAGACGGCCCGTGTGCACTCACGCGTTCCAGACGCCTGTGTCAGTGTGCAGTGGAGTTGGGCTCTGGGCTCAGGTGTTTACACAGGGGGTTGTCTGCCCTTTCAGCATCCAGCAGGACATTTGAAAGTCCCCTGGGAGTTTCTGTGCGTGTCAGGGCGTCTAGCATCGCTGGCCCTGCCTCCCCATCGTTGTGACAACCAGAGCGCCCACAGATGTGCTTCTCAGGGGTGATTTTGCTCCTGAGAACGTCTGGCTTAGATGGCCAGCTTTCCTGGGGCTCCTTTAAGTGCAAGGCTTGGGGATTGTCCCCAGTCCCCCTCCTGCCCCAGTTCTTTCTTCCTCTTTGGAGCTGTGGTTGAATTGCCTTAATCCCCACCGTCCTCCTCCGTGCTCCCAGAAGGCCCCCACTCTCCAGGTCTCTCCGAAGCCCCTTGCTGAGGCTCCTCACAGGAATTCATTTCCCCTCTTCCCAGCAGCTTCCAGCGCTGCTTTCTGTCAATCACTCAACCTGTTGACAGATATTCACAAGGCACCGCTTACATCAGGCCCACGCCAACATCAGCCAACAATGTGTCTTGGAAGTTGTTACGTGTCATTGCTCATTGAAAAGGCTGGCTGTCTATGTCCACCACTTACCATCTCGTGGTACAGCTGCTCCATAAAGTTTTAACCATGCCCCGTTCGTAGACATTAAAGTGGTTTCCAGGGTTTCACCATTGCAAGCAGAGCCACGGGGCGTAGCTTCGCAGAAAGGTCTCTGTTCCTTGTGCAAGCATTGAAGGGCAGAGTCCTCAGACTGGAAACGTGAGGTCAAAGAGGGCGCGTGTTAAATTTTGCTGGGTGCTGCCCAATTTTCCTTCAGAAAGGCTGGACCAGTCTATCTCCTGGTGACGAGAGCCCACCTCGTCCGCTCTCCCTGCCGTGGTGGTTCTCCGGGGTTTGCAGACTGTGGTTGGTTTTTACATTTTGCCCGGAGTTTCCAGTTGTTTCCTGAGGGATTATTGGTCTGCTGGGAGCTCCCCTGTTACTAGAAGCAGAACCTCCTGGTTTGTATTTATACATCTAGGTGTGGAGTCGTCCACACCCCATCCTCCACTGATATTGATCTTTAAAATGCTTACCAATCTGAGGGGCGTGAATGGTATCATTGTTGTTTAAATTTACATATCTTTAATAACTCCTGAGAGGGGATGTCTTTCTGTAAACTTTCCAGCCATATTTACTACTTGTCCTGAAAATTGCTCATTTCTCCTTTTCCCTTTCTATGACTCTTTTTTAAAAATGGTAGTTGATCCGTGGGCTGCCTTTATCTACCTGGGCCAATACCCTTTGCCTGTTACATCTGCGAACTGGAAGGTTTGGGGAGAAACGTGTGTGTGTAACTGTGTCTTCTCGCTCTGCAGGCCAGATGTTCCTGATGGAGGTCCGGCTCACGTCGGCCCAGCGGGGGCTGTCCCCCCCAGCCTCCTGGGTGGAGACCTGCTCGTGTCCCAAGGGGTACACGGGCCAGTTCTGTGAATCTTGTGCCCCAGGATATAAGAGGGAGACACCACTGGGGGGTCCCTATGCCAACTGTGTTCCCTGCACCTGTAACCAGCATGGCACCTGTGACCCCAACACGGGTGAGTCTCCCAGCACCCCATCCGAAGGCCTGGGCTCCACCCGGACCAGCAAGATGAGAACTGACCCCAACAGGGTCAGCCTAGTGCATGTGTGAGTGACCACTAAAAACAAAGTTCATAAAATGGCATCATCGAGTTCCTCCCATGCGAGTCACCTTTATATAGAGTGCAGCATCAGATCCTGCAAACCGCCCCTCCCCTGCCCCAGGGTACTGGACCATCCCTGTCCCATCTCACACGTGAGGGACCTAAGTGCAGGGAGGCCACGTGGCCGGTAGGTGGCAGAGCTGCTCCTCCCACAAGTTCACTGCTGGCTGCTCATCCCGAGTCTTAGGGAGGAAACCCAGAGAGAGACCTTGTGCCACCAGCAGGTACCAGAAGGGGCCTGGACACTGGCCACCCCGCACTGTGGGCCCCACACAGGAAGTGGGAGGGTCTGTGCCCTGCTGCTCTCCTGGAGCAGGTGGGGTCTCTGAGAGGGGAGACGCCTGCTCAGCTTGTCTCAGGCTCGATGCTGGAGCTAAGGGACAGTAGCCCGGGAACCAGCAGACTAGCCAGGGAGGGCAAGTGTGCGCCACAGGGGCCTCCTCCCTTCTTGTGCCCAGGGCAGGCATCACTAATGGAGCCCAGAGGAGGCCTCCTCATCCTTCCATGCAGTGCTCCAGGCAGCCCCTACTGAGGGAGCAGAGTCGTCTCATGAGATGGGACCAATTTGTCATCCTTGGCCGTGTCAAGACTTCCTGCTCAGTTTGGGCAAATCCTTGTCTGTCAAATGGGTGCAGCAGCCACTGCCACCCACACTGGTTGAAAGGAGGAGGGATGAGCATGCGGGTGCCGGGCCGAGGCAGGCACCAGTGGACAGCAGGGTACCCCCGTCCCTCTCTTCCCTCCTTTTCACCTCAGCCCAGCTCCCGGAAGCAGTGGTCTTCCTTAACTCCTTCTCAGCCAGGCTCCTGGCTCCGTCCCTGGCAGTGGGGCCTCCCTTCCCCCGCGCCCCAGGCTCTGAGCAGACTCCAGGTGCCGTCGGGCTGGCGAAGGGGGTCTACAGAATCCCCCATCATGAGGGACCAGTGGGCAGGGGAGGGGGGCCTCCATTCTATGAGGCCAGGCAGTCTCTGGGAACCCACAGACCCCATAAACGGGGAGCCACATGGATCCTGCATCTCTTGTCATTTTCGCTTTCGTCCCTGAAGTTAGGGGGACACACAGGAAGAGAAAAAGGAAAAGAGAAAACGCCAGCTGTGCTGTCTGGTGGTTCAGTTACAGGTTCTGGAACACAAAATAGTGATGACAACAGTAATAATAATAATCTGTGCCAGGGACCACACAGGGCACTTTGACTGCAAGTTCTCATTGAATCCTGGCGAGAACCCTTGGAGGTCAGAGCCGTTGTTGTGCCTCTTTTGCCAGTGAGGACACTGAGACGCGGGGTGTTAATCCGTCTGCCTGGGTTCACGAGGTCAGTAGGTGGTAGACGTGAACCCAGGCTGGACTCTGTCCCCAGGCTGTTCTGCCTCCGCCTTCGAAGGGTTCCCACCCTGGTTCTGCTCCATGATCCCCACCACCAGGATGCCTGCTGTGTCTGGAGTGTTCTGGGCACAGGCAGCGGTAACTAGGTGCTTGTCTTGCCCTCAGGGATCTGCCTGTGTGGCCACCACACCGAGGGCCCGTCCTGCGAGCGCTGCTTGCCGGGTTTCTATGGCAACCCCTTCACAGGCCGAGCCGACGACTGCCAGCCCTGTCCGTGCCCGGGACAGTCGGCCTGCACGACCATCCCAGAGAGCAGGGAGGTGGTGTGTACCCACTGCCCCCCGGGCCAGAGAGGTGAGTGACTTGTGCCTGGGGCCCTGCCTGGGCTCCGGGAGTGGGGCCCTGGGTTTAGAGTGTGGCGGATGAGGGAGGGCCCAGCTTGGGAGTGGCAGGCCTGACCTCGGGGGACACTGAGTCCAAGAGCCCCATAGCCGGGGCCCTGGGCTGCTGTGGTTTCCGGGCAGAACTTGGGCCATTGAGCATATCCAGGTGAGATTTTGAAAATCCCCATGTCCAGGCCCTGGCTCTCTAGAGCCTGACTTAGAAGCTGGAGATGGCCCAGGAATCTGTATTCCTAAGTCCCTGGCTGACGCGGTTAAGTTGGGAAACCTCTGCTTGAACTTGCAGCTTTAAAAAAACGTCACCAGATAGTGTGTGGAGCAGAAATGCCCCCGCCCCCAGCCCTCTCCTGCTCCTCGTCTCCGCTCCAGGACTCCAGCCCATCTTACACATCTGACTTTTTTAAAACAACTTTATTGGGATATTATTCACATACTCTACGATTCACCCATTTAAAGTATATAATTCAATGGTTTGGGGGGGTATATTCCATTATTAATTTTTTTAATTGTGGCAAAACATGCATAACATAAAATTTGCCATTTTAACTATTTTTAGGTGCACAGTTCAGTGGCGTTAGGTGCATTCACAGTGTTCTGCAGCCATCACCGCCATCCAGCCACAGAACTCTTTTGTCGTCCCAAATAGAAACTCTGTCCCCATTAAATGATTAATAGTCCCCTCCCCAGCCCCTGGCACCCACCATCCTAGTTTCTGTCTCTGAATTTCACTGCTCCAGGTCCCTCGTGTAAGTGGAATCGTACCGTATTTGTCCTTTTGTGTCTGGCTTGTTTCACTTGGCATCATGTTCCCAAGGGTCCCAGACATCTGCTTCTATATTTGGTACCTGTGGCTGCATCAGGACAGCCCATTATGTTGGTCCTGTCGAATGTCTGCTTGGCTGGGTCTGCTCTGACAGCAGCAGCTCCCTGACGGCCAGCAGCCAGCAGGTCTCGGGGGACACCCCAGAGTGGGGATCCCAAGAACCGAGGGAGCAAGGTCCCACCTCAGGACCCCATACCCCACCCTGCCATCGTGCTGCCCTACATTTCCATGACCTTCCGCACATTTCTGGCTCCCCAACTGTGGCTTCCTCTGGTCTGCAGACGCAAGGGAGCTTGCTCAATGAGAGTGTGGACAGTTGGAGAAGTTCAGCTGGCCTCAGGCTGGGAGAGACCTGAGGGAGGATGTCGGGGGAGCAGAGTGCAACAGAGTGCACAGAGGGACCACCCCGGGAGGGATGCCTGGGTGGACATTAGGCCTGGCGCCTTGTACCAGCCCCGTCTTTATCACACCGGCATCCTTCAGGCCCCATGAGAGCCCAGCACACAGAGGGCCTACCTGGACAATCTAGTTGAGACTGGTTGGGGTCAAGTCCTGATCCCCACCTGCCTACCATCCCGACCCCTCAGCAGCCCTCCTGGGACCTCACAGCTGCCTCCTGCCCTGGGAGCTGTCCTCACTTAGTTCCAAGCGAATGGCTGGTTAACCGCGGGGCAACCTTCTTCACCCCCAGCTTCCGCCTCCTCCTTGCCTGTCTGACTGCGTTTCTCTCTGAGAGCCCCTACCTTGGACTCTGTGCACACTTGTCTTCTCCTTTCTTCCCTCTTTTTCTTTAGTGTTCCTATTCTCCATTTTCAAGGTTGCCTGCCTTTAGTAATATTAAGTTGATTTTAACTGGACCAATGAGCTTTGAGGACACAGGGAGCCCACAACTATTGTTCACAATGACAGTAGCTATTTGTTAAATTGTAAAACGAGTACATACTCATTATAACAATCAAAACCATCTGTAGAAGTGTAAAGAGGAACATGAAAATGCACGCAAGCAGGAAGACGACGTGCCCGTCACCCCCTCACCCCCAGGAGACCATGGCGCTCTTTAGGTCTGTGGAGCCCCTGGTGGTCTCTTTCACACAGATATACACAGAGAGATGGGTGTGTACCAAGAACGGGCTGACGCTGCTTGAAGCACGTGGTCCGTGTATGTTCTCTTCTGCCCCACCTGTGTCCAGAGTCGACCTCCCAGGCCACGACTGTCCAAAGCCTCTTCACACATCATCTTTTCTGAGACTCACAGTGACCCTGAGGGCTGGGAAATGAGGTGGCAACCCCAGTTCAAACCCAGGAAGCTGGTGGACGTCAAAAATGAACAGTCCAAAGGAAGTTTAGAAACCATGCGAAGCGGAAAAGGCAAAGGGACCATGAACCACGAGTGAAAGAGCAACCACAGCTAAGAGGGAGATGAGGAGGAGGAGGAAGGTGACGATGACTTTGAAGATGAGGATGATGAAGACAGAGCTGGTCAAGATGATGATGATAGAGAGATGGTCAAGAGGATGACAGATGACGACGATGATGATAATGATCAAGATGATGGATGCTGATGAAGATGATGATGATGGAGGTGCTGAGGCAGAGAATGGTGATGGTGAAGAGAAAGGTGATGACAACATGACGATGAGAGTGATGATGAATAGGTGGTGACAGCCACCTATGGTAGCTGCCATTATTGTCCTCACTTTGCAGACAAGGAGCCCAAGTTCAGAGAGGTGCAGTGGCTTGCCCAAGACCACACAGCCAGCTGATGGCCTAGACGGGCCCTGGCCCCAAGTCAGCCTGACCCTGGAGCCCATGCTCTGCTCCACAAGGAGACCTGAGGGACATTTGCTTTTGTTCACACCCACCCTCACCCCTGTGGACCCAGCACATCCCTCATGCCTGCTCCTCCATACACAGCCTTCTCCTTTCCCCAGGGCGGCGCTGTGAGACCTGTGATGATGGCTTTTTTGGGGACCCACTGGGGCTCTCTGGAGCCCCCCAGCCCTGCCAGCAGTGCCAGTGCAGCGGGAATATAGACCCCAACGCCATGGGCAACTGTGACCCCCTGTCTGGCCACTGCCTGCATTGCCTGCACAACACAACAGGTGCTCACTGTGAGCACTGTCAGGATGGCTACTATGGGAGCGCCCTGGCCCCTCGGCCCGCAGACAAATGCATGCGTGAGTACCCACCTCCTGGACCCATGGGGTGGGGCATGGTGGGCCCCTTCTCTACCAGACCCAGCTGGCCACTCTGCAAGGCTGTGCAACTTTAGGCAGGTCCCTCACCTTCTCTGTCCCTTGTCCATAAAGTGTAAGGGTTTGCTCCAAGGTCTCCTTCAGCCTGGGGATCTTATCAACTCTCATCCTGGGATGTTTTTTCTGCCTTGATAACTGAGCGCTTCGCTCTCCCTCCACAGTTAGCACATAGACTGTCAGAGATGCCTGCGGCCTCCTCAAGTCCTGGGCTTCCGATCAGGCGGTGCCTCCCCAGGGCCTGGGTGGACACTCGGCCCTGTGTCCCGTCCCCGAGGGCCGCAGCATGATCAGCCCGTGGAAGGCTTCCAGGAGTGCTGCAGGGGGAAGCTCAGCATTTGCCCAAAACTCGCTCACTCCTGAGCACCTTTTTCCATGTAACACCTGCCAGCCCTCTGCCAGCCTCTTGTTCTGTGGGTCCCGAGACAGCAGGGTCAAGTGACCCAAAACAGTGGTGCAGGGGTCTGCCTGTGACCCCCTGGCCGCGTCTCTGGCCTTTTCTCCAGCCTGTGAGGGTGCAGGGCAGGCTCAGAAGGGCCATCTGCCACCACGACTATTCTAGGCTGTCTCTCCCAGGACCTAGAAAATGGGCTGAGATTTGAACCCAGCCCTAGAGCCTTTTCCAGAAACACCTTAGGAGTCTGGGCTGAATGTGAGTCATCTCTGTGGCCCCCCCCATCTTCTCTGTGTCTCCTGGACCCCCAAAGCTTGATCCGCAGGGTTCCTCAACACTCTTTCCTACTCCCACCCCCAGCCTGCAGCTGCAACCCGGGGGGCTCAGTCAGTGAGCAGAGACCCTGCGACCCAGTGACCGGCCAGTGCTCCTGCCTGCCTCATGTGACTGGACGGGACTGTGGCCTCTGCAGCCCTGGCTTCTACGACCTCCAGCCTGGGAGGGGCTGCCAGAGGTGGGTGGGGCGAGGTGGGGGTGCCCTTCCCCTGGGTATCTCTCTGGGATGGAAGGAGGCACCAGGGAGCCTCAGAGAGGGGCCTGGCTTGGAATGTGTTGTCCCAGGCCCACTGCCAGGTACACCGTGCCCTACACCAAAGGAGAACAAAGGGATGGTCCCTTGGGGGTCAGACTCATGGCCCTGCCAGCCCAGGATGCAGGCCAAGAGCAGCCCTAAGGGATGGCCAGCTGGGCGGGGTGCTGCTTTGGTCTCTGATTCCCTTCTCAGTGACGCTGTCACTCAATGACCTTTTTGGCCACAGCAGCACCTTAGCGTCTAGGGAACAGTGGAGGACCCCTGGGAAATGCCCAGTGCAGCAACAGGTTTCTCCCTTGCAAGACTGCTCAGAGTCTTTAATATGCTAACTGCACTGTGACTTTCCAACAGAGAGGTATAGTCTCCAAGATGTATATGTCCTCATAGCCTTTTTCTTGGGGGCACCATTTTGTGAGGCTGTGTTTCCCAGGCACGGCTTCAGGGAGGCTGTTTGGCATGCACTGACATGGAACTGGGGCCTTGTCAGCAAGGATGGGATCAGAAAGCCCCTCACCAGCTGCGGCCAGCTGAGGCCAGGCTGGGAGGGACCAGAGCTTGTCTCAGACCCAGTTGCTTCTCTTTTCGCAGCTGCAAATGCCACCCGCTGGGCTCCCAGGAGGACCAGTGTCACCCTAAGACCGGGCAGTGCCCCTGTCGCCCGGGTGTCGAGGGCCAGGCCTGCGACAGATGCCAGCTGGGTTTCTTTGGCTTCTCTGTCAAGGGCTGCCGGGGTGAGGAAGCGGCGTTCTTCCTGGGCTGCCCAAAGGGGAGGGCCTGAGGTTTCTGGGCAAAGAAGAAGATGGTCCTGCAGCAGGAGAGAGAAAAGGCAGGCGCAGGGCAGGTCTTTGAAGAGCAGCCATGCAAACGTGGAGTGAGTGAGCAGAGGATGGCGCAGGGGCCTGAGGCCTTGGAAGAATGGCCAAGAACCTAGTGGCAGACCCCATTGCTAAATTCCTGTGTGCCTGGGGCTGTCCTGTCACCCCTCTGGGCCTCAGTTTCCTCATTTGTAAGGTTGGACTGGCTGGTCCTCAGATCATGGGGACACTGAAATAAGTCAGGCTCTCCATCCTCACCTCTGACCTCAATCAGAATCTCCTGGGAAGGACAGAGGGGTGTAGTTGAGCTGCCCAGGGGGGTCCAGAGCAGCCAGGTGTGGGGAAGCAGAGGACCTGGGGGTTCTGCTGTGGGGTGGCCATCAGGACACCCAGATCTGTCCTGGCCCCTCCAGCCTGCAGGTGCTCCCCGTTGGGCGCCGCCTCGGCCCAATGCCACGAGAACAGCACCTGCGTGTGCAGGCCCGGCTTCGTGGGCTACAAGTGTGACCGCTGCCAGGACAACTTCTTCCTCACGGCCAGCGGCACGCACTGCCAGGAGTGCCCGTCGTGCTACTCTCTGGTGAAGGAGGAGGTGAGCCCACCCCATCCAGGCTCGTTCCACTTTCCCCTTCATTCCACGCTCCCAGTGAGCGCCAGCTCTGTGCTGGGCGCCAGGAAATGTCTGCTCATTCACAGCTCATCCCCTGTCAACCTGGCTCAACCCTCACCTCCGCCATTCTCCCGCTCCTGAGTGGACAGGAGAAAAGTGGCTATCACTGCGTGTCCTTCCCCACCACCCGGGCCGAGGCCTCACACTTTCTCAAGTTCAATGAGGATGGGACCATAGACAGCCCTTCATGGGGAGGGTCAGGAGGAGGGTGATGCCCGTTCTGGGGCACAAGTACTATTTTGAGCAAGGAGGCGGTGGGTGCAGGAGTCAGGAGCATGAACTCTGGGGTTCCCCTCCCCCCGTCCCATTAGTTGTCGTGCGCCCAGGCAGGTGACAGCCTGGGTAAGCATCTCTCCTACTCCAAAATGGAGATAATTCAAGCCTGCAGCCCCTTACCTGAAACCAGCAAGGCCAGCTTCCAGAATGATGGTTCTATAGAAAGATAAGCTGGTGTATGCTGAATATCAGGGACCACCCCCTTGGTGCCTAGACCGGCCCCTGTAATCAAACCCATTGATACCTCTATAGGAAAACATGAATACTCACACCGAGGTGGTAAATAAAGACCGCGGGAAGCCTTGTTCAGATCAGTTTTGCTCCCAAGTGAGTTCAGGGTTTTTTGAACCTGAGTTTGCCATCAAATAAGGAATGGAAAACCTTGTGGTTTTTCAGAGCATTTCGGACTTTGGATTCAAGGCGCGGGCTCGGGACCCACGGCCCCTGCCCCTTAGGGTGGTTACAGGGTGAGCATGAGCTGGTGCGTGGCTGGAGGTTGCTCGTGGCAAGTGCTGTAGAAATGCGGTTACTGTCCATATGATGAAAAGAACAATATGATGAAAGGACATGTTGCATAGCACACTCGCTCAGCCAGCGGGTCTCCATGTCGCGCCTGCTCTGTGCCAAATCCTGGAAAGACTGTGAACAGGACAGATAGATCCTCCTGGGGCTTCCCCTCCCACCCCTCCCTCCCTCAGTAGGACAGAGGTGTGGTCGGCTGAATGCCAGCAGGTGCCTTGGCTGTGAGAAGCGAAGGGACAGATATGATGATGGAGTGGGCAGGACTGGTTCTCAGAGGTGTGATGTGTCCTTAGCTTGGGGCCTAGGGTAGGATTTGGAGAAAGGGACCGTTGGGGAGGGCAGGCCAGGCAGAAGCCAGGGGGAGGTGTCCTGGCACAGCTTCCAGGCTGCCAGTCTCACACACCCTTCCGTCTCTGTCCCCTCCAGGTTGCCAAGCTGAAGGCCAGGCTGACCCTGATGGAGGGGTGGCTGCAGGGGTCTGACTGTGGCATAACCTGGGGACCGCTGGACATTCTGCAGGGAGAAGCCCCACGGGGGGACGTCTACCAGGGCCACCACCTGCTGCAAGGTACAGCGGGAGACAGGAGGCAAGGGAAGGACTGGCTGCTCCAACGCCCCCTTTGGGGCCCTTCAGTCTGGTGTCCACCTTGAGGGCTCTGGGCTCAGCCCCTGAGGAACTTGCTTGCTGGGAGAGCCTGTCAGACCTTCCTGACGAGGTGGGTTCCTCCCATGATGGAGTCCTGTCGCCCCATGGACCTCTCCTCCAATGTTCCTCGCCTGGTTGTGCTTTGTAACCTTATTAATATTGGTCTCTGACTGTAGTGTCTGTACCTATGCCCCTGCCCCACCCAGACTAAACTCGGGGAGGATGGGGCTGGGTTCATTCATTTACTCACTCAACTGATTATCATGGCGGCGCTGTCCTAGGTGCTGAACAGGTAGAGTTCCTGCTCTCTTGACTGTTGGCCATTTGGCTCACTGCCATATCCCCGACATAGAAAATAAATGAGTAAATAAGAAAAAAGCACACGGTTAGTGAAGCCAGGTGGAACTGGGCCATGGAACACTGAAATTTAGGGATCACTGAAAGCAAATTGACAGTTTTGTGAAATTTCATGTTTATAAGCACGAGTATGCCTATAGCAGCCAGATGTAGGTGAGCTGAGCACCTGTTGGCAGGACTAATTATCGAAGTAGAGAGCTCTCGGATGCTGCCTGTTAAAGCACCCGTAATGAGCCACACTGCCAATTACAGAGCTGGCTGGAGCTGGAGTGTTCCTGCCGTCTCAGATTCAGAAGGAGTTGTTTATTGTGGCTCTGGAAGGCCTGGGTTCCTTCCAGTCCCTCGTCTGTGGCTGACTTCCTGTGTGTGGCACCTTGGTCATGATTTGTCCTCTCCAGGCCTCGGCCTTTGGGGAGGCTCTTCCTTTGGAACTCACTGGTGGTGCTCAGGCCTGCTGATGGAGTTCAGCTGTGCCCAGGAAAAGTGGAGGGCACCGATAGGGACCTCCGAGGGTGGGGGCTTTGGTGTGAAGTCTTGACCGCTCTGTGACCCTCTGGACTGCGGGCTTTCTGCAGGGGCCCGGGAAGCCTTCCTGGAGCAGGTGACAGGCCTCGAGGGTGCTGTGAAGGCTGCCAGGGAGCAGCTCCGGGCGCTGAGCAGGAAGGCACGCTGTGCCCAGGCCAGAGCCGGGAAGACCTGCATCCAGCTGGCAGACCTAGAGGCAGCGCTGGAGTCTTCAGAAGAGGAGATTTTGCATGCAGCCACCGTCCTGGCGTCTCTGGTACCGCAGGGGGCCCCTTCCCTCCGCTGAGCCTGGGCTCAGTGCTCTTGACCTGGTGACCTTGGGCGTGCCTCCTCTGGGAGGCTCCGTTTCCACATTGGTAAAATGGGGGTCACACAGTACCTCCTCTGCTGATTCGGTGGGATAACGTTTGCAAAGAACGAGGCATGTTCCAAGTGTACAGTGACTGCCCAGCAAGTGGTAGGCGTCATTACTGTGATTTCCACGTTGGAGGAGTCCGCTTACCAGATGCTGACTTTGTAGTTAGCCTTGAGCATTTATGAAATAACTGGCCCTGTCCAGCTCTGCCCAATGATTTAGCCAGATGTGGCCCTTGCCCGTCGGGGATGGGCCATCAGTTTTCTCCTCTTTCCTCTAAAGGTGATTCCTCAGGAGGGGCTTGGCCTGCCCACCAACTGGAGCCACCTGGCCTCAGAAGCCCGTGTCCTTGCCAGGAGGTGAGCCCCCGAGAGCATGGTGAGGTCCTGCCCACACAATCATGACGGAAGCCCAGCCCTTCTCTTGGGGGGTTCCAGAGTCAGAGTGAGCCCCACAGGTGTCCCCACGCCCGGAGTTAGCATCAGATGAGTACGAGAGCTGCCTGGTGGGGGGAAATGTCACCACCGTGGGAAGGAGAGATGTGAAGGACAGCCTGAGCCTGGAGATGCCGGGAGGTGGGGGGACCACAGAGCTTGGTCAACTGCAGGCATCTGAGAGCAGCCACTGGCTCTTTTTATGATAGCTTTGTTGAGATATAACTCACATACCATGCAAGTCACTCATGTAAGTGTACAATTCAGCGGTTTTCACTGTATTCACAGAGTTGTGCAACTGTCTCCACAGTCAGTTTTAGAACATTTTATCACCCCTGAAACAAACCTTGGACCCATTAGGCATCACTCCCTATTTCTCTTCAACCTCCCTGGCCCCTGGGAATCACTTATCTACTTCCTGTCTCTGTGGATTTATTTGCCTGTTCTGGACATTTCATCCGAATGGAATCATATGCCATGTGGTCTTTTGTGTCTGGCTTCTTTCACTTAGCATGATGTCTTCAAGGTTCATTCACGTTACAGCATGTATCTGTACTTCATTCCTCTTTATAACCAAATAATGTTCCATTGTATGGATATGCCACATTTTGTTTATCCGGTCATCCGTTGATGGACATTTGGGTTGTTTCACCCACTGCCTTTAAGAAGCAGCTTAAGATCCTAAAAACACAGGGTCTGCAGAAGTTTTTTCTTTTAGCTGTACTCCAGGGACTTTAGACCCATTTTACAGATGAGAAGAAAAACTCAGAGAAGTTAAGTGATTTGCTTAAGGACACACAGCTTAGAAGTGATAGAGCCAGGATTCAAACTCCGGTTGTTTTAACTGTTTCTCTTCTATACTGTCTTTATTAGGGTGACCATATAATTTATTGTCCAAACTGAGATTTTATGTGTGATAAAAGGCCCTATTAATCATTATGCCACGACCACAGGCATAAACTATATATAACAGGAATGGGGGCTTGGTTTCCTTTCATCAGTCTTCACTGTGTATCTGGCAGAGAGCTCGGCCCTCGTGGCTGTTCTCTGTTTGGGATGGCAGGAGGCCCACACAGTGGCGGGGGGTGCCCAGGCCTCCCTCTGTGTGAGCTCTTGGTTGGGTTGTATTTTCATGCAGCCACAGGGCCACCGCCACCAAGATCAAGGCCACTGCTCAGAGGGCCCTGCTCGCCTCCAACACCAGTTATGTGCTTCTCTGGAGTCTGCTGGAGGGCAAAGTGGCCCTGGAGGCCCAGCAGGAGCTGGAGGACAGGTGAGACCTCCCAGGTGTGGGGAGGAGCTTGGGTTGGCCTTCTGGAGCCAAAGGCGCCTGACCAGAGGCTGCTGGTTCCAGAACCTGCTTCGTTCCCCTGAGTCCTGACGGTCTTTGGGGCGGCATGAGATGTCTGGGGTCTTGGGCCTGCTCGGTGGTGAGTTACAGGAACCCACTCATGCCTGGGGTGCAGCTCAGCCTCTCGAGAGAAGGGACAAGAACCTGAACAAGTAGGGGTCAGGGCAGCATCTCCATGTCCCCCGCAGTGTCTCCCAGCTCACCCCAGCTTCCCGGGGCAGCTCCTCTGGGCTACCAGCTGCCCTCTTGGCTTCTGCTTCTCTGCTCTGGGTGGCCCCTATATATCCCTCTTGGTCAAAGGATCAGTGGAGACCCCCCAACACCTTACTGAACCCCAAGTTGTCTTCCTAAATGAGAGAATCTGATTGGCCCAGCTCAGATCAGGCAGCCAGCCCTGAGCCAGTTGACATGGGTGGGGTGAGGTCACATGACCCACTCCTAGGGGTAGGGGCACTAGCTTGCTGAGTAGGGATGAGGGATAGGAGAGAGCCGGGCTATGGTTTCCACCCCAGCCGGTGCCCACGGTGGGCGAAGCTGGGTGGGGCGGGTGTGGGCAGCTCCGCCTGGGAAGTGGGTGGAAGCCAAGCAGACCGTCCCCTGCAGCCAGCGCCTGTCCGTGGCTGCCGGCCTCTCTGTGTCTCAGACCACAGTAAAGCTGCTCTAGTTGCTTGATCATAGCCCCTCAGGGCGAAAGCACCCCAGAGCCTTGTGCAGCCCAGGGGGCTCCATTTCCCTGGAGAACAACATGCCCAAGGTCAGCCAAGGGCACAGCTGAGCCCAAGACCGAGCCTAGGCCACTGGCGCTTCCCCAGCACCAGGCATTTTCCTCTTCATGGTTCACCCAGAGGAGCCCAAACTTTTGCAAAATGTGAGATTGTCGAGTGAAACCAAGCACGAGACCCTTCAGAAAAGCGTGGTTGAACCGAGTGAACAAAGAAGCAAGAACGTAGTCCCTCGGCTGCCTTTCCCATTCACGTGGAAGCTGCAGAGTGGCGGCCACTTTCTGAGGCCGGCCGCTGGGTCCCGACACCCACAGAGGGCGGCTCTGCCTGGGACGCTAGGCGAAGGCTTCAAAAACTGGGGGCTCCAGCTGGGGGCCAGGACAGCAATGGGGAGGGATGGCCTGTGCCCTGCTGCATGCACCATCCTGTCTCTGTCTCCTCCCAGGTACCAGGCGGTGCAGGAGGCCCAGAAGGAGCTGGGCGCGGCTGTGGCAGAGGCGCTGCCCGAAGCCGAGAGAGTACTGGCCGCAGTGCAGCAAGTTGTCACAGACGCGGCCCTGCGGCCGGCCTCGCTGCCTGTCCCTGTGGCACTGGTCAGCTCGGCCATCCTCGGAGTTCTGCAAGGGCTGGGGGAGGGGGAGAATGGGGCAGCTGGGGGACCAGCATGGCCCAGGCAGGGGCAGAGGACGTGGCTTACTTTTAACTATATAATGGTTGATTAAAACAAGATAACCTACCTCCAGGGCTTGGCTGAGCGCCTGCCCGGCACAGAGTTAGAGCTCAGCCGATCTTTGCTGTTGATTATAATGATAATGTCAGGGCCGGGGTATTAGCAATGGGATGAGACAGACATGGGATCAAATCCCAGCTCCGTGGCTCCAGCTGTGACCTTGGCCGAGGACTTTCCGTCCGCTGTGCCTCAGTCACTTCCTTGGTCAGGCGGAGCTCGCCCATTGGGTTATTAGAGGGCTGCGTCCATGGGGGGCGGGGGGCTGATTTGTGAGAAAGGCACAAGGTGGCGTCCCTGCTGGTCATCCTCATCCCCTCTGTGCCTGCCGCCCTGTGCCTGTCACCTCTGGGTAAATAGCTCCATCACGTCCTGTCGATAATCCTGAAATCCCAAAACTCAGAAACTGAATTAAAAACATAAAAAAAAGACTAAGCTTAAACAAATGCATTTGGGGCAAAACCTGAGCGGCCCCAGACTGCTGCTCTGGGTCTTCGTTTCTCCCCCTGCGTGTGGGAGGAATGTGCGGGCGGTAACGCGTGCGGCCTTGCGAGCTGCCCCAGTACCGCCGGGGAGTTAGATGCTGTCGGTTCCTGCGCTGCTTCTCTAAGGTCTGGCTGTTAGTCAGGCCAGAGGTTTCAGCTGAGGGACCTGGGGAGGAGTGCAGGTCGGGCAGGTCCGCTGAGTTGCCCGAGGCTGAGCTCCCAGGGATGGGTGGGGCTGGAATCTGAGCCCCCGAGAGACAGTCCCCAGCCTGGGTCTCTTGCCCTGGCCCCGCTGCTGCCCAGGGTCCACAGGCAGCCCCCGCCCCACCGCTGTCCCTGGCCCTGGCGTCTCTCATCCAGCAGAGGGTCTGCCCCTCGAACCTTCCTGCCAGCCCCTGCCTGAGCCTCCATCTCCCCGCAGCCTCAGGCGGCTCGGGCTGGGGACCTGGACCCGAGGCTGCAGGCTCTGGAGAAGACAGTCGCATCGAGAGAGCGCGTGGTCACCGAGGCTGCGCGGGCCCTCCAGGCCACCGCCCGGGCCGCACTGCACAAGGCCGAGCCCCTCACGCAGGTGGGCTCTTGTGCTTTGAGGCAGGTACCTGGGGGAGGTTGGGGCTGCCCCCGTCTGGGCTCGGGGGTTGCAGGAGGGAGTGACCAAGACTGGAAGTGGTTCTCTCCATCCCTCCAGAGCCTCCCACCCCCGGCGCCAACCGCCAGCCTCTCTCTTCTCCTCTCTCCAGCTGCACCAGGAGGCCAGAGCCGCCCTGACCCGGGCTTCCTCGTCCGTCCAGGCTGCCACAGTGACCGTCGTGGGAGCCAGGACCCTGCTGGCTGACCTGGAAGGTGTGCCTGCTCTGCTGAGCCCTAGGCTCATCGATGCACAGAGGCCCATGGCAGCCGCTGGACCCTCTCCTCAGCTAGGACAGGCTTGGCTGCAGGGGACAGAGTCCAGTCTGTGGGCATAAGCCAAGCAGACTGTCCCTCCAGTCAGCTCCTCTCCTGTGGCTGCTGGCCTCTCCCTGTGTCATATACTGCTCACCGGGTACATGCCATATGGCCACCCATCATCAGACCACATGCAGAGCCCCTCACGGCCAGATGGGAAGAGAGTCTGAGGCCATCGGCTGTCCACCCCTGGTCTAGTCCACTCTGGCTGCGCGTCCGGTTACCTGGTACAAATGTGGGAGCCATGGTCCAGTGTTCAGCTGGGGCTATGGGGAGGCACACAGAGTTTCCCTTTAGGAGGGGGCATGGGTTCCAGGTCTCTTTTGAGCTTTAGGAAAATGAGGCTAAGAGCTCCCATTTTACAGATGGGTAGACTGAGGAAAGGAATTGATACCTACCCCTGGATCAGGGCTGAGCAGAACAGAAACCAGCCGTTTTACGATTCTCCACCTCGGTGTCCCCCTGTGTATGGGCTTCTGTGGCGTCCTCTTTGCTCCAGAGAGAAGCGCCCTAGCCCTTTTCTGTGGCTCGGTTCCAATGAGCTGGCTAAGGCAGGAGCAGATGCTCTCGGGGCCAAGGCCGGAGGTCAGGCTCTGCCGTCATCTTGGTTGGTTCTGTAGCTTCTCTCCCAGCCCTGCCCGCTGCCCGTAGGAGATGCGGCTCCAGCCCTGGATCCTAACCCTCCGGGCGGGGTGGGGGGCGGTCCCTACCTCCTGTTCTCTAGGTTCCTGAGGCCTGAAGTCCTGGTCACCCATTGGCTAGGGGGCTTCCAATGGGAAAGGTGTGGCTGCGTGTGCTTGTCTCTGGTCCGTGTTTAGGAAAATGTAAATGATATATAATGATGGAATATTAGGATTTTGGAACATTAGAATTATAAGGGGTCTTAGAGTCATCTGCTGCCACCCCCTCAGTGGGCGGGGTGCTCATCCACCCTCAGCTTGCCTGCTTCCAGGGATGGCTTGCTCACTACGTCACCGGGTACCCCCTTCTCCTCGTTGGATGGTTCTGAGAATGAGAATGCTCTTGTGTGTACTGGGCAGAGACTTGCCTCCCTGGTGCTGGGCCATCATCCACACGAGGACCCCGCCTCAAACCTCTGACCCCAGCCTCTTTTCCCCATCCCCACCCCTTTTCAGAGACACCCCTCTCTTACCAGCAGTTGGCCTGTGTTCAGTTGGTATTCGGAATGAAAGGAAAATTCACTGAATGAAACGTGGAGCAGCCTTCCCCAAGATGTGGCCCGGGGGCCCCTAGCCTGTGATGTGCTCTGCCAAGAGAGGGTTTGTGTTCAAACGAGTCTAGGAAATGTCACGTGCTGCAGCCCGTCTGAGGCCTTAGGGTGAATACTTTAGAATATTAAAGGCCCTGAGAAGGCCTGCAATAAAGAAACCTGGTTCACTTTGTTTAAACCTCATTGACATTTCCCCCTGACATCTACGAACACCCTGTAGAATTAGGACTCCATAGGGTACACTTTAAGAAGCACCAATTTTGTGTACAAGAAGCAAAGGTGATCTCATTTCTGGATTATCTTCATAGAACAATTGTGTTGTCACCCCCAAAGATTAGAAGGCTTGGTTCTTTTTAAAACTTGACTTTGTCTACTGTAATTAGTACTCTTTATGACAAATTTCCCTTAGAATTTTATCTGAAAGGAAAGGAAGAAGTCTCTCTCTTCTTTAAAGAGGAAAACTACTACTTCTTAGGTAATAAAATCTATGTGAATTGTAGTACTTCACTTTTTGTCTTGGCTGCTGGGAAGCTCAGAGGTAAATAGAGCATTTGGTACCTGCAGTATCATTGTCCTAATTTTCTGGCACTTCTCTTTCCTTCCTCAACCCCCCAGTTACATATGGCTCTTGTTTTTCATTTTACTGGTCCAGCTGTTGTTTTATCCGTCACTATAATAAGCTGCCTCAGGGCCTTTTCAGAAATAAGTGGTACCTTAAAACAAAGAGTTGAGTAGATTTGGCCGAGTACTGTACTGTTGCTCCCCATCCCTACCCCTGGCCCAGGGATTGACCACCAAGTAATTTGTGAGTTTAATAATTGTCGTAATTTCTGACAGTATGTCCCACACCGCCCGCCCCCCGATAAGCCTGGGAAGGTTACGCATGGATCTCACGCATCTCAAACCCCCGCTACTGTTGTCTGAGGGTCTGGGGCTGGTCAGGTATCTGTCAGCGACCACCCGGCAGGCTCTGGATGATCAAGCCCCGACCCCCTGACACAGCGTCTGCCGGGTTTGCAGGAATGAAGCTGCGGTTTCCTCTGCCCGAGGACCAGGCCGCGTTGATGAGGAAGGCGGGTCTCGTCCAGGACAGGATCCTCGCGGACGCGCGAAAGAAGACCAAGCAGGCGGAGAGGATGCTGGGAAACACGGCGTCTGTCTCCTCCAGCGCCAGGAAGAAGGGCAGGGAAGCCGAGCTGTTGGCCAAGGACAGTGCCAAGGTCAGGGCCACAGCTGTGATGATGGCAGCATCCCTGCCTTCGGGGCCCATGGGAGGACTGTCCCATAAGAGCTGCCCTTCCGTGGGGTGAACGTTGCCCCTGCAGACCCGCCCCTTCCTTGTGTGCAGGGCTGGACACTGGGCACTTGCTGAGGACTGAGTGGGTCCCGGGCTCTGAGCTCTGGAGCTTCACTTGGGTGACCCTGTTGATTCCTCAAGAAATAGGTGTCACTGCTGTCCCCATGGGACAGGTGAGGACCCTGAGGCCCAGCCCGGTTCAGTAACTGGAATCGTATGACCAAGGCCCACACCTACGTCTGCTTGGCCTTACTTCCTAAACCTCTGAGCGTTTTGTTTTGAATTGGGGCCAAATCCTAATCAATATGCATCTCCCCAGCTCTCACGGTTTTGTTGTGCCTAGCCAACCTCCGACACCTATCTGTTGAATGAATGAATGAATGAGTGAATGAATGAGTGATCTGGTGCACAAAGCGATGACTGCTTGGCATTTTTGCCATAAGCCCTCTCTACCTCTGGAAGGACTCACTCCGCTCACCCTCCTCTCCCTGCCACTGCTGCCCACGCCATAGCTCGCCAAGGCCTTGCTGCGGGAGGGGAAGCAGGAATACCGCCGAGCCGGCCGGCTGTCCAGCCAGACCCAGGCGACGCTGCGACAGGCCTCCCGCCAGGCGCTGGCCCTGGGAGCGCGTGGACGGGAGCTGGAGGAGGCCGAGCAGGTACGTGTGCCGAGGCCCCCGCCCCACTTGCTCCCAGCCCCGGGAGGCAGCAGGGACCCCTCAAGCTTTTCCTCCTTCCCTCGCCCCAAGGTGGGTGCCGGGCTGAGCAAGGTGGAGCGGCAGATCCGGGAATCGCGCCTCTCCCTGGAGAAGGACATCGAGGCCTTGACGGAGCTGCTGGACAGGCTGGGTAAGGAGGGCCCGAGGCTGGGCCCTGGCGCCCCGGGTCTCTGGGGCACCTCTGCGATCCTCCTGCAGGGCCCAGTCCTGGGGAGATCTCCTCCTTGCCCTTGTCTGCGCGGCCTCCCCCATCCCTGGCCTTGTGGTCAGTGACAAGCATTTGTAGTTGCTGCAGGCCCCCGTGCGGGGTGGGCTTGTGTCCAGAAGTGAGTTCACTTTGTGTCTCCAGGGGCCTCTAGTCTGGTGGGGCAGGGGGAAAACTAACCACGGACAGGACACCTGTAGGTACCAGAGGCGCTGGTCAGCCCTCCGTGATGGAGAAGAGACATCGCAGAGAGAGGGAGAGAGAATATCCCAGAAGCAAGGGTGACATCGAGGGTCAGCTGCTGGTTTGGAATCAGATAAACCAACACTCCAGTCTGGCATTCCCTTCCTTGGCTGTGAGACCTTGGGAAGATCACTCTACCTCTCTGAGCCTCAGTTCACCCATCTGTAAAATGGGAGTAACAGGCGGGTAACTTAGGAAGGACTTGCCACCCTGTGATACCAGTCATGTGGTGAGAATCAGTGAGTAGTGGATCTTAGGGAGGAGGCAGAATTCAAGATGAGCTTTAGCAAGGATGCATTTCCAATGAAGGGGACAGAGCTCACCAAGACGTGAAGGCCTCAGAGCGGGGATGGGGAGACCGGTACCAGAGCAGTTGGGCTGAAATGAACAACATGCATTTTTTAAATTGTGGTAAAATATACATAAAATTTGCCATTTTAACCTTTTTTTTTTTTTTTTTTTTGGTGAAGAAGATCGGCCCTGAGCTAACATTTGTTGCCAATCTTCCTCTTTTTGCTTGAGGAAGATTGTCCCTGAGCTAACATCTGTACCAGTCTTCCTCTATTTTGTATGTGGGACGCCACCAGAGCATGGCTCGATGAGTAGTGTGTAGGTCTGCACCCAGGATCCAAACCCATGAACCCCAGGCCGCTGAAGTGGAGTGCACAAACTGAACCACTACGCCACCAGGCCAGCCCCCATTTTAACCACGTTTGAGTGTACAGTTCAGTGGCATTAAGTGCATTCACCTCCTTGTGCCACCATCACCACCATCCACTTCCAGAACATTTTAAACCATCCTAAACAGAAACTCTGTACCCAGTAAACATGAATCCCCTGGTCCCCAGCCGCCAGCCCCTGGCGACCAGCATTCTCCTTTCTGTCGCTATGAACTTGGCACTCCAGGACCCTCATACAAGCAGAATCAGACGGTAGTTGTCGTTTCGTGACTGGTTTATTTCACTTAGCGTAAGGTCTGTGAGGTTCCTCCACGCAACAGCAGGCATTTTCAATTTTCATTCTTAAGAAGGAGGGGAAGAGTCAGCGTGTTGCGCGTTTCGGCTGGACACCAGGCCCACACCGAGCTGTTCATACACGTGCTCTGATAGAATTCTCAGACTAACCTTCTGAGGCGAGGACACTTACCCTCTTGCCATTTTGCAGACAAAGAAAGTGAGGCACAGAGAGTTTCAATGATATGCCCAGGGTCCCACAGCCCGTCACTAGGGGAAGCTCTGGTTCACACTTGGGTCTAACTGAGTCAGAGTGCCCGCCCGTAGCCACTAGTCTGTACACAATGCCAAGGACTCAGAGCACTGGACACCGTGCCCGGCACAGAACAAACTCTCTACAGGGGGAAACCACTCTGGCTGTTGTCACTGGCATTCCTTCATTCATGCTGGCACTGGGCTTGACCTGGGGATGCAGGAGTGAACATAACACCTGGCCCTTCCTCTCCCCCGCAACCCCCACCCCGGAACCCCAGCTGGGCAGGTAGAGTGGAGGCTGTAACTTGATTCTGAGTCTCCTCAAAGGCCAGGCTGTTTGGACCTTGCTGTGGATGATGGGGCCTCTCGAGGTCCTTGCTGAGAGCGGGACCTGCCCAGAGGCAGGGCTGGCCCCCCTCTGCCTCTGCCTGCCCCCGGCTCCCCTCCTGCAGCTGCCTGCCCTCCGACCCAGCCTGCATCGCCCAGGAAAGTCAGGGCCTGGAGGAGCCCTGGGGCCCAGTGGGATCCTGTGGGGTTAGAAGCCATTTAGGGCTTACTTCCCGTCCCCGCTGGCTGAGCCCTGTCTTCCTGTCGAATGTCACCCTAATGACAAGGGCCAGGTTGGGGAGGCAGCCTGTGGATTCCATGCCACCATCACCTCCACCAAGTTCAAATGTGAGTCCCGGCCCCACCCCCTCGTTTTACACTTGGGGAGCCTCAGGAAGTTCTCTCTCTTTTTTTTTTTTTCTGTTTTTGAGGAGGAAGACTCACCCTGTGCTAATATCCCTTGCCAATCTTCCTCTTTTTTTTTTTTCTTGTTGAGGAAGATTAGCCCTGAGCTAACATCTGTGCCAGTCTTCCTCTACTTTGTATGTCGGATGCCTCCACAGCATGGCTGACGAGTGGTGTAGGTCTGCGCCTGGGATCTGAACCCGTGAACCTGGGCCACCAAAGGGGAGCACGTGGAACTTTAACCACTTGGCCATGGGGCCAGCCCATCAGGAATTTCTTGATCCCAAGAAATAGAGCTAATCTGTGCAGGGCCAGGACCAGACCCCCCTGTCCGCTTCCCCTGCAGCCCTTCCTGCCCCGTTCACCTCCTCATCCTCATTCTGAAGCCAGAAACCTTCTATAGCCCCAGCTCCTCCTGCATCCCAGCACAAGTGGTACCTGTAAATGTGTGCTCTTGGTGAATGGAGGCGGCATGTGGGAGCCAGCAGGCATCATGAGGACCTCATGCACACACACTGCTTTGTAGATGAGGAAGCTGGCGCTCAGCACTCACCCAAAGCCACTTTTTTCACAGTAATAGTAATACCAACAACAAAAATCAACAGTTGCCCCGTGCCACCCAGGAGGAAAGTTCTAACGTCTGCACATGAGCCCGGTGGGGTGCCCAGACCACACTCTCCCCTGCCTCACCCCACTGCCTTCTTGGTCCCTCAGTTTCTCTGGTAGATGGCAGGCACTCGGATTTCTGGAAGGTTCGGGCTGGGGAGGGTCTCGGGGATGGGGGGCTGAACAGGCTCTGGGCCCTGCAGGGGAGCTGGCCCACACTGAGGCTGTCTGTGTCCCTCTGCAGGGTTGCTGGACACCCATCAAACCCCAGCCCAGGCCCTGAACGAGACCCAGCGGGCACTGGAGCGCCTGAGGCTGCAGCTGGGCCCACCCGGGGCCCTGCAGGGGAAACTGAGGCTCTTGGAGCAGGAGTCGGAGCAGCAGGAGCTGCAGATCCAGAGTTTTGAGAGCAACCTCGCCGAGATCCGCGCCGACAAGCAGAACTTGGAGGCCATTCTGCACAGCCTGCCTGAGAGCTGTGCCAACCAGCAGTGAGGGCCACCCAGACCCGTGCTGTGCCCTGGGCCTGGGACATGCACACCCCCGGCAGGTGCGCCCACGCAGGCACACCCCCAGAGCCTGCTGCTGTGTCCCCTCCCTGGTGACTACTCACCCACCCTTCCGAGTTGATGCCCATGTCCCCCTCCATACCAGCAGGAGTAAGTGTGCACTGCCACCGTGCACGTGCAAACATGCACACCCCAGGGCAGTAATAAGTGCACGTGCGCAATGGACACCTTGCAGACACATGCCTCTGTGTGTGATGCATACATGTGTACAAGACCATCTGTGCGTGCACACAAGTTACAGTCAGTCCACGCCCGTTTATGGAGTGCCAGCTGTGTGTGCGCCTCCCCTGGATGATGGGGGAGCTATGGCAGATGCCCCGTGGCACTAATATACTCACTCTTCCTCATGAAAGTGGGGACCCAGGCAGGGTTGGTACTTGAAAGGCTGAGGGGGACAACCCACAGGGGTGGGTTCAACAAGAGCCAGAGCCCCCAGTCCCAGAGCGGCCCTCTGTCCTACTGCAGCCCCCCCACCTGTCACCCACCACACACCCAGCAACTCGGCACAAATGAGGGACAGGGCAGGCCAAGAAGCACAAGATCCTAGGGAGCTCTCCGCAGAGGAGCCTGCAGCCGGGGGCTCCTGGGACCACGGTGCAGCCTGCTAGGCTGGCCAGGGGCATGGCCTGCCCCTGCAGGGGTATCATTGGCCACATAGAAGACTTCATTCTCAGGATCCTGAGACTGGGCCAGACTCGAAGGAATCGCCTGCCCTGGGCCCAGTGCCCCTTTCAAATGGTGGCCTATCCAAAGACGGGGGCCTCAAGGGCCTGGGGGAGCCCAGGTCCGGGGGGCTCAGATAGGCTGCTGGGAGCTCTCCTTTGTGACCCTGCTCACCTGGGTTTGGCCTTTGACTTATTGACACTTCCCAAACTGGCCCTGCGGTCCTGTGGCCCCACCTGCCACCTGCTGGGCGTGGAGGCCTGGCTGCCATTCCAGTCTGTCCTGTGGGGGAGTCCCCCTGTGGCCAGGCCCCCTGCTGGCCTCTGCCCAGGATTCCATGGCATTTCCTCCTGCAGCTCCACCCCTTTCCCTGCCAGCAGACCGCAGGGCCTTGGCGCTGGGGTGCTGGGGGCCTCCAGGGACCCACCCCCCTCCTGTGGCTCTTCCTGCCCCAGGCAGCAGGGACAGGCAGCAGCATGGACCAATTCTGTTTAACGTGGAAATAAAGGATCCCTTTACTCGCCGGGTGCTGTGCCTCTGGTCCTCCCGTGCTGGTTGGCAGCAGGCGCCCTGGCTGTGGGCACAGACTCACCACCCTGGCGTGTGGGTGCACACACCCGGCGCCCGGGGAGTGAGTGGAAGAACGTGCAGTCACAAGAAGGTGGCGGAAGCTGAGCTCACTGGCTTTGCCAGGGGCACAGGGGGCTTTGCTGGGGTCCTGTGACCACGGGCACCTGCCCTCTCCCCTCTGCTCCAGGAGGCTTATCAGGCAAAGTCTAGGGGGGTTTGAGGGTGGGGTACAGAGAGGCCCTCAGCTGACTTCTGGCTTGGGCTGGAGACACTGAGGCAGGAAACAGTCAACTCCAAATCAAGCATCGAGCTGCAGAAAACCTCAGGGTGGGACGCCAGAGAGGAGAGGAGGGGGAGGGCTTCAGGCCAGGCCTGGAAGGGTGGGGAGACAGGGGAACATTCCAGGCAAAAGAGTAGGCAACAGCCCAGGGTTTGCAGGGTGGGGGCCTGGCCAGCACGGGTCACTCCGGGAACCCAGGTTGCAGGGGTGGGGTTATGGAGCGTGCTCAGTCAGGGCCCATGGCCCCAAGGCCCGAATCTCTCCCAAGTTGGTTTAAACAGAAAAGGGAGGCCCTGGGAGGGTCTCCTGGAACCCTGGGTGGGAAGGGCTACCCAGCTCGGAGAGCCCGGGGCCGGGGGCTCCTCTTCCCTCTCCCTCCTGCCTCTCCTCTTGGCCTCAGCCTCTGCTTCTCCCTGCCTGTTTGCTTCAGTCTTTTCTCTCTGCAAAATAGCTTTCTTTGCTTTTCCTGTGCTTTATGGAAGAGGATGCCCAGCCTGCATCCACTGCCCCACCATGGCCCTGAGTTTACCTGTCATCAGGTCAAACGCTTGGCGGAGACAAGCTGGAAACTGTCCTGGCCCCATCTTCCCAGGAGAGGTAGACCCAGCTCAGGCCAGGTCCCCTACTGTTAAGAGTAATGAGGGTCTCTGGGTTCAAGGCCATATAATGAGGGCTGGGCTGTGCCTCCTGCAAACCTGCTGGAGGAGAGCATCTGGAGAGGAGGTGCATTTCTCCGCAGAGAACCTGAAAACTAAGGTGGCGTGTGTGTTTGTGTGTGTGTGTGTGTGTGTGTGTGGGAGAGAGAGAGACAGAGAGACGTGGTGCAAGTCAATGGCCCTGGTAGATTTGGAGGGGAGGACATAGGGTGGGGAGGCCAGAACTGCAGGCTGGGGCTCTCCAGTGAGCTTGATGATTGGTGTCTGGTGTAAGTGGTGCCAAGGAGGCGGGGTCCTTGGAAGACCTCTGGGCTCTGGGACGGGTCTGATGCCCCCAGGCTGCCCTCCCCCACTCCCCTCCGCCTAGTTTCTCTGCTGACCAGAGCGCACAGCGCACACAGCCATTCTGATGCCTGCTCTTGGCATGCAAACGTTGTCTGCTCGAGCTGTGGGGCTCAGCAAAGCCCAGTCCCTGCATCCCCGACGGGTGGAGGACAGGCTTCATCTCCATCCCACGGTGACGTACTTCAGGCCCGACGTCCCGTGACTCATGCAGTCCGCTCATGCCTGGGGTGTGCAGAGCCACTGTGGCCCAGAGGTGGGGCTGAGGCTGGGTGGAATGCAGCAGCTGGTGAACATCTGGCTGGCAATGCAGCCCAGCTGCTGAGCAGTGGAAGGTGCGGTGGCCCTGCCCTGTGGAACGGCTGACCGGGGCCACCCAGCCCAGCTGGCCAGGGCCACAGGCCAACAGAACCTGGACCAGGAGGTGCACTATGAGGGCCCTGTTCTAAGTCAGCTCCCTTCCCAGGGGGAACATCTTCCATCAACCAAGGATTGTAACTGCTAAACCCTTCTCCCCTCCAAGCTTTTCCTACCGGCTTAAACTCCCTGCAAGTAATAAAGTTCTAACAGCCCCTGCTGGGTGAGAGGTGCTCGTTTCCTCCATTCTGCAGATCAGGAGACTGAGGCTCAGACGGGTCAAGTGCCTTGCCTGAGGTCACACAGCTTGGCTAGATCCGAACTCTAGGGGTGGAAGAGCATATGAATGTAACCTAGGGGAAGCAGGCACCGGCTGTGCTGAGGAGGTGGGCCTGTCCCCCTAACTGCTGCGCTGGCATTAGCCCACCTTGAGCTGTCTCATTCTGTCCAGCCCCCTCCCTTGGGACACCTGGCCACTTCCCTCCCCAGGGCAATTACAGAAAAAAAGATGACCAGCTGGTACCAGAGTCCCAATTGTAGGGGTCAAGATGGAGGCAAGGCTGTGGGAAGCAGACTTTCTGGCTCCAATTCCCAAGGACATATTCTGCGTGTGTGGGGGCGGGGGGGAGGGGGGACATTACTGGTGACCAGGTTTGCTGTTTGCCCAGGACAGTCCCCATCCATGCCTGTTGCTCCAGCATAATTATTAGGATTGTCACCTTTCGCTCAGAAATGTCCTAATTTGGACACGAGACTGTTACAAGTCCTCAGCTCCTGCACCCTGAGCCCCACAGCAGACTTGTACTCCAGACTTCACCTTCCTGAGTTTTCTGTAAAATGAGAATGCTGAGTCCTATTTCCGAGAGTTTTGAGAATTAAATGACTTTACAAACTATCCTGAACCGGTCTGGCAAAGTGCCTGCCTGGCCCGCTGGGAGCGCTCTAGAAATAGACTTCATTAACAAAACACTGATTCATTCGAATTGATTTAAAGCGTCACCCATGTCCTAGCGGCACTTTGTCATTATGCATCTTCTAAGTTTTTGCATTTTCTTTTCGAGAGTTCAAAATAAAGGTTGGAAAGGCAGCCTCCCTTGTAAGAGTGCGCGCTCGGCAAAGGGCGGTAGGAGCGCAGCAGCCTCGGCTGGGTGAGCGCTTACTCCTGTCGCTCCGCCCCACGCGTGATCCTTACAGCCACCCCATGAAGTGCGAACTAAGGCCGTCCCGGTTTGATTTATGGGGAAACCGCGGCCCGGAGCGGGGCAGGGACTTGTCGAGGTCCCGGGAGGAGCACGCAGGGAGGTGCTGGGGCGGCCCCCGCGCCGAGTGCATTTTCCGCATCCTCCAGCAGAGGGGCCGGGGCGGCCCGGAGGCCCGCATAATAGCGGCTTTGACGCTCGCGGCAGGGCGGCGGGGAGGGGAGGGGTGGGGAGGCGGGCCGGGAGGTGGAGGGAGGGAGGGGTGTGTCCTGCGGCCCGCGCCTTCCCTCCACCCCGCGGTCCCGCCGCCACACGCCGCCGGAGCTCGGACCAGACGCCTGCCCGTCTTCCTCATCCCTCTCTGCGGCCGCGAAGCCCGGACCCGGCGGGAACCCCGCGCTCACCATGTCGGTCGCGCTCAGCAACAGGTTCCAAGGTAGGCGCCGCTGTGCCCCCGCTGTCCCGCGCCCTTGTCCCGCCCCCCGCCCTCCGCCCTCGCCGGCTGTCCCCCGCCCGCCACCTGTGCGCACGGGGCGGACGGCGGGGTTTGCGCCGCGCGGGAGGCGGGCGCGCGCTCGGGGACGCACGGCCCGAGGAGACCCCCGCTTCCCGGGCCTCCTCTTTGTCTCCTGCAGGAGGGAAGGCGTTCGGCATGCTCAAAGCCCGGCAGGAGAGGAGGCTGGCCGAGATCAACCGGGTAAGCGCGCGCCGCCACCTTCGCTTTGCCAGCCTCGCCGCCGAGGGCAGCCTGCGAGTCGCTCGCCCTCGAAGTCCTCAAAGACCCACAGTCTGCGAGGCTGTGCCTGCTGCAAAATCAACTCCTCTTCCTCTCCTTCTCCCGGGCTTCCCCCAATTTCCTCCCTCTGCCCCTGTCCCTGTGCCTCCAACTCCAGGTAGGTCCGCCTCCACCCCTTCCACCCCCCTGGTCCCGGCGTCTCGGGTTGCAAGTTGTTACTCTTAGACTACGGAGGTAGAGCCCGCCCAGGAGCTCCGATGCCAGCCGGGCCCGGACTCCCCGGAAGCTCTCTTGGGACCAGGCGAAGGGAGTTGGCGCTGGGAGGGACCCCCGAGGTCTCCAAGCAGTCCCTGTTTTTACAGCGTGGGGAGGAAAGGGAGGCGCAGAGAGGCGAGGTGGCTGCCCCGAGATGGCACAGCAGGAACGGGTCGGGCTGCTGTTAGAGTCACAGGCTTCAGACTCGCAGGCCAGTGCTCTCTCTACCAGAGAACATGCTGCCCTCTTGCCTGCCCCACCCCCACTCGCACATTTATTTTTCCCTCTAACTTTATGAACGGTTTCTTGGAGACTGGGTGCTTTTCTTCCTGGTCCTAGTGGATTTCTATAAAGAAATCCTTCCCGCTGCTGCCAGGCAAGCAGTGGGAGCTCCACGAACTTAGCTTAATGACCATGTAGATTCTCGAAGATAAGGAAAAGTGTCAGGGCCTGCCTGGATTGGCCAAAGCTCAGAGGCAGCCAGTGGCTTTACGGTTTTGCCAGACACCGGCTCAGATCTGGCCTCCATCGTGTGCGGGCTCTGTGGTCTTCAGCAGGTACCTCGTCTCACATGGAGCCAGGGTCGCCGCCAGGGCCCAATGAGGGAAGGCCTGTAGTGTGTTTGGCCCGGCTCCTGGCACCAGGGAAGGCCTCCATGGATGGTACTGGAATTGTTTCCTGAGAAAGACTTCTCCCAGGTGTCTTCCTACCTGCTTGCAGAGGCAGGCCACCTGAAACGAGGCTGGGCGTTCCCCCTGCCAGTTCCCTCGGGCCGCTGGGCACCAGAGGTCTGAACCCAGCTCAGAGTCCTGGAGTAGGAAACTGGAGGGGGTCAGCAGGGTCCCGGTGCAGGCCGTATGGAGGTGAGTCCAGAGGCTGCGACTCGGTTGTAGTGTTTCCTCTCTCCAGAGGCATGCAGTCTTGATGTTCCTTGATTTGGACTGACTAGAACTAGGCAGCCCGTCAGCTTTCATTCCACCAGCTGCAGGAATCCCATGGAGGGCTCTGGGGAACCCAGGGTCCCTCCAGGTAAACTCTGGCCCCCTCATTGCCATCCTCACCCTGCCTCTTGGTGCCATCTTGAGCACAGCTGAAAGGGAGCCTGGATGTCAGGCTGGGGCTCTCAGGGGTCCAGGCTGCGGGGCTCCCTCCCAGCTCGCTCTGCAACCAGCCCCACCTTGGTCTTGGCAGTCCTGCCTCTGGACAGGAGCCTGGATCCCTGACCTCACACAGCCCTCTGGGCCAGGCAGGTCCCAAGCTGGCTGAATCCACCCATAGCCTGGAGGACCCGGAGCCAGAGACAGCTGGAGATGGGGGAGAGGGGACTTTAGTTGGACGAGCCAGAGGAGCTGAGAGTGTGTGGGACTTTCCACGCCAACCCCGCCCTTGGGATGCGGGCGGGGGAGGCTACAGGGTTGTTTGGGGAGGCAGATTGGCTTGCTCAGACTGGGACTGGGCTGTGGCTCTCGGGCTGATCTGGACAGCGCTGGGACAGGGGAAGGGGAGCAAGGAGAGAGAGTGTCTAACCACGTAGGGACCCCAGCGCCCAGCGCAGCTGGCCAAGGCCACACAGAAGCCAGTGGCCGAGCTTGCAGTCTAGCGTCCTTTCCCTGCCCAGATGCTATTCTGAGACCCACCATGACAGCCCAGGCTACTGTAGGGCCTGCTGGGACCCAGGCTCTGGGCCCCTGGAGGAAGCAGGCTCCAGGATCAAACCAGAAGCTTGAGCTGCTTCCCAAAGCAGCAGATCGAAGTGGCCCCACCGTAGTTTAGAGTCATTAGACTCTGTGACCTTGGTTGGGCAAGCCACTTGAGATAATGATGGTGGGGCTGTTGTGGTTTTTCAGAGAGATAATCTATTCTATACGGAAAGCGCAGAGAGCTGCTGTCATGATTGTTATCGTTGCCTTGTTTGTGGCTTAAAGGTTCAGGGAGTGGAAACCCAGGGGCAAGGTCTGAGATAGGCGTGGCCCATGCTGGCTGCTCAGCCTGGGCCGGACCCCTTCATCTGGCAGGCCTTCGTCTCCCCCTGCGTGAAATGGGAGCAGTGACCCGTGGTCTGCTCGGAGTCCCAACAACAATCAGTGGAGATGAGCAGATAGGCGCTCCTTGCAGACTCTGAGGGAGTCGCTCTGTTTGAGGGTCTGACTCTGTTTCCCCCGTGACCATGGTCATGGCTGCAGTGGAAGTTCCCTGGGGTGGGCGGATTCTAGAGAGAACCGTGTTGGCAGCCCAGACTGCTTTCTTTTGGCGGGCAGCTTCACTGCCCCACTGGAGCAGGGCTCCTTGGGGAGTGGACTGTGCAGCTCCTGGTGGCCCTGTGAAAGCAGAAGGCCTGAAGGACGGGGCTTCATGACTCGCTCACCGTGTGTGCTTGGGTCCCGCTGGGGCTGCTGCCCGGGGCAGAGCCCAGCCTGGCTGGCAGCTCTGGGAGCTTCTCTGGGCCAACACCCCAATTCTGTTTGGGGCCTTTCTCCCGCCCTGGGGCGGGCCGGCTTCCAGAGGGTAGCAGGGAGCTCAGTCTCAGCGATTATTATGATAAGGGATTTACGAGTAAAAATAGGAGACTTGGGTGGACCTGGAGGTCCTGGGGGAGCTGTATGGAAATGCACTTTTTTGGGGTTTCTCTCTAGTTCTCCTATCGTTTTCTGAGCACTTGGCATGTGCCGGGCAGCATGCCAGGCATGCTTCGGGCATCATCTCATTGTATGCTCCCTCTAATCCTGTGAGCGTCTGTTCCTATTTTACAGAAAATGAGACTCCGAGGGGTTGAGTAAGTTGCCTGGGTTTAAACAGCCACAACCTGAGCCCAGCCTGTTCTCTCAACCCTGAGCTCGACTGGGTCTCCTCCATGGGTGCCTGCCCCCGCCTCCATGCTGTGTGCCTGCGTGCACGTATGTGCCTGCGTGGTGCGTTCTCTGCGCTACTGGAGCGGGCAATACCAGCGGGCGCCTCCTACTCCCCCCACATAGCTGACATTCCCTGAGCCCTGATGGCATGGAAGGTGACCCCAGACCAGCCATGCCCAGCCTTATATGGCAACGGGACAGATTCTCTCCAGTTTCCCACAGGGACAGAGAGAAGCAGAGGGGTTGGGTGGGTGCCCCCACAGCACCCTTAGGGACGGAGCAGGAGGAGCCCAGAGGACGGCGAGAGCCAGCCAGAGGCCGGGATCTTTAACAAAATAACATGAGTCTCGCCTCTGCTTGGTGCCCAGCGCCTGACGTGCGTCATCTCCCTGACTCCACTCGGTGGAATGCTCAACGAGATAGACTCTAGACGTGCAAGGAGAATCTATAAACACACCCATGGGACAAGGTCACTAGACCTCCCATTTTAGAGATGAGGAAATAGAGGCTCAGCCGGGTGAAGTCACCTGCCCAAGGTCACCCGGCCAGGAAGTGGCAGGGCCGGAATTCCGACTCCAGACACTGGCTGTGGCCTGCCCTGGCCTCTGTCCACCAGGCAGCTGCAGCCTAGCTGTGACACAGGCCTCTCTTGCTTATGTGGATAAGGATCTCTGGCTTCTGTCCCGCCACCCCCAGCCTTCCTGGGTCGAATGAAGGGCACTCAGGATTCCCTGTAGCATTTAGATGCCTAATGGTTATTTCAGAACCCACGTGCCATCCCTAGTGGAAAGAGCTGGACTTGGCTGGCTGGGCATCTCTGCCCAGGCCCCTCTGCTGGCAATGGAGGACCTCTGAGACCTGACCCAGGCACTTTGCAGGTACGTCTCTTTTCCTGTGTACTGGCAGTGCCACCATGTCCTTGCTAGGTGAATGTGCCCAGCTAGCATTGCTGGGCACCCGTCTCTCTTGCTCTTTCTTAATATATTATAAGGGAGATGGTGATAAGCAGCCACGTGAGCCTCTGAGGATTCAGTGTCCCCACAGGTCCAGCTGGTCACGACCTCAGAGTGGCCATGTCACAGGAAGCTGGAGATGGAATTTCTGCAGGGTCTGCTTCATTCGTGTAGTTGGGAGGGTGTTTTTCTTCAGCTGCCCCGTCTATTGGCGAGGACGCGGTGTCCAGATGAGGCCCCAGAGCTACCGTGGGGAATGTGAGCCTGCTGTCCTTCTGGGTGCACATTACAGGCTCCTGCTACACGCCAGGCACCAGACTGGGCATCTGTGGCCTGGTCCTGGCCCTTTAAGAGCCTGTGGGCTGCGTCAGGGGCCTCACAGCCAGGCATGGCGCCTCCTGTCCTTGGGGTTTTCGCCCAGGGCTTCGGCTGCCAGCCCCTTGGATGGCCTCCAAGATGGTGATATCCGCCCGCCCCAAAATTCTGCTGCAGCTAATACATAAAGACGAGCCTGGAGGGCCAGGAGCAAGCATCCGGGAGCAGGTGCTAGAGGTACCAGCCCAGAAAGAGAGTTAAGTCGGGGGTGGTGTGGGCAGGCAGGTGGCAGGGTTCCGGAGGCCCGGACACAGCAGGTGCTGCCAAGCTCTGCTGGTTTTGGAAATGCCCCCTTCCAGGCATGAGCATTTGGACGGGGCTCCCAGGGGTTGGGGGCAGGGGTGCGGTTCTGCCTCTCTGATGTGCATCCAAGGTTGTAGGTGACCCAGAGAGACAGTAGTGAGCAGGTGCGGCTGCATGCGGGCGCTGTCCCCGGGGCCTGAGATGGGAGCCCTCTGTTCCGTGTGGATGGCCCGTCACTGCGAGGTCAGCCAGGTGTCCAAGGACAAAGCAAAGCTTGCCCTTGAGGAGGGATGGCCAGAGGGTCATGGCTCCCCAGGAGGACTTTGTGGCGCAATGTGGGACAAGGAAAGTCTCTTCTCTGCCCTTCCCCTGCTCACAGTTGTCTCTTGGTGTGGCTTGAGTTTGGGTGATCCAAACTCATCCCGGTAACTGATAAGACTTCATAACTATACGAGGAGCCAGGCTCTTTCGATGCTGTCAGCTCATTTAACACTTACACCAACCCAATGAGGAGGATCTATCATGATGACCCCATTTTGCAGATGAGGAAACTGAGGCCAGAGTGGTAAAGCAAGTTGTCCAGGGCCACAGAGCCAATAAGCTCTGGAGCTGGGATTTGAACCCAGGCAACTCAGTTTAACCTGCCTCCCCACCCCTCGGCCCGGCACATGCGCACTCAGGAAGTTTATGTGGGGCTTCTGATCACTGTGGCTCTAGGCAAGACCTTTTCCTTCTGGGGCCTCAGTTTCTCCCGCTTTTGCACGAAGAGGACGAGCTGGATGCTCTGAGGAGCCCTTTCTGGGTTCCGTGGCTGGGCGACCGCTTGAACAACTCTGCCACTGTCCCAGCCTTGCCCCCGGACGCTCTGCCTTTCGGAGTGACCACCTGGCTCACACTCTGTTTTGGATCCCAGGCTCCTACCCGCTTGTATTCCTGGCGCTTTGCCAGGGACTGACCAGGCCGCCGAGGCCTGCAGACTTGCCCCTCACAGATCAGTAGTCACTCTCAGAGCCCAGGGGCCCCCTGGCCCCTCATACCTGGAGGCACCGCAACAGTTTCTGCAGCTGGAAAAACTTGTCTTTTGGGACAGTGGGTTGGAGGGGGAGAGGGGGATGGGGCTAGAGGAAACCATCCACCCCACCCCTATCCACCTAGAGGGCTATAGAGTGGTTCCCTGGCCTCTGGAATAACCTCCTTCTGTAGCTGCCCAAGAAGAAAGGTAACTCCCAGTATTGACTTTCTTTGCCCAGAAACCTGTGGCCAGGCCACCTTCTCCTTGATGGGGGCAGGGAAGGAGCTGGGATGGTGAAGGGAGGCAGACCTTGAATTGTGAAAACTTCGTGATCTCGAGCAAGTTGAGCAACCTCGCTGGGCCTCAGTTGTCCCATCTGTTGAATGGGGATACCCAGAAAGGGGAAAAAGAAATCATAAGCAGCCTAAGCCCAGGGGGAACGGATCTCCTTCCTAATCTATTTAACACTCAGTCATGGTCTGGATGATGAGCCGTGGGGGTTAGGAGTGGATTGTACAGATGTAAATGTTAGCAGATAACAACAGCTAACGTTAACATTTACTGAGTGCCAGGCACTGGGTAAGCACTTTACATGTATTTGCTTACATACTGTAACGCTCAGGACAAACCTACGAGGCAGACAAGGTCTTTTTATCCTTCCTGTAGATGAGGAAAACGAGGCACAGAGAAATGAAGTAATTTTCACACAGCAACTAAGTGGTTCAAACCCAGGCTTTCTGGCTCCAGCTCGCCCTCTTTTTGTTCTGCTTTTTCCCAAACATCTGGGGTGGCTTCTATCTCCATCTCCTCCTGGAGACCCAGAGTCAGGACAGCCGGGTGTCTTAGAGTCTGGACAGACAGGGTACCTGCCCACTGGCCATGACTGTGCCCCGAGACTGGGCAAGGCTGTGGGGGAAGGACGCCCGGAGGGAGGAAGCTGTGGGCTGTGCCTGAGCGGGAACCGAATCCAAAGCCCGGAGGTGGGGTGGGAGCTGGCAGCCCAGCCGGTGGAGCTCCTGTTCCTGCCGCCTGCCCGCCTGCCTCTGTGGCCCCCTGCCTAAGGCAGCGTCCACACAGCTGCCCTAAGCCCAGGGTCACAGAGGGCTGCCGACCCACGCATGGACGGGTCAGCTGCTTCTCCCACCCCTGGTCACTCTGTGGCTCAAGCATTTGTCATTTTTGGCTCTAAGGAAAAAATATGATTCCAATCTCTAAATCCTCTCCAGTCTCTGCCACACACGTGCAGACTTTTGTAAAGCTGCCTGACCGTTTCAGGGGTGGGTGGAGAAAGTCATTCTGGGCTGAATGGTGGGCTTCTCCATTGGTTCAGCAGATTTTTATTGAGCGTCTACTATATGCTGGGCACTGCTGGGTGCCAGGCATCCGTGGGGCACAAGACAGCAAACACATCGTCCCAGAACCTGTGGCCAAGGGCCTGCCTCCTGCTGGCATCCTTCCAACCCCACTTCCTTGGGGCACTTCTGCTCCTCAGCTCTGTGCCGGCGGGGAACCCGAGCGGCCTCCGTTGCGGGGCTTAATCCCAGCTCGGCCACTGTGCTGACTTGAGCAAGTCGTTCATCCTCTCTGAGTCTCAGTCCATTCACTCCTCCTGCAGCTGTTTATGGAGCACCTACTCTGTGCACCTGCGTTCTGACAGGGGGAGACGCACAGTGGACAACACCCTCCGTAAGCTCTTACGCTGTGAATTGTGTTAGGAGGTGATCCTCCCCTGATGAAAGGAGATGCACGGGAAGAGAGGTGCACTGGAAATGGAAGCAGGGGGCTGCGGCGGGCTTGGCCTCATGAGAAGGTGACAGTGGAGCAAAGGCTTGAAGGAGGTGAGGGGGGACGTGCAGATATGTGCACTCCAGGCAGCGGGCACAGCAAGAGCAAAGGTTCCCAGGTGGGAGCAAGCCTGGCCTGGGGGAGGCATGGGACGGAGGCCAGGGTGGCCGAGGCGCCCCCTCTGGTGGCAGGGGTGGGTAGGGGGGACACATGTAAAATAGCATGTTAGATGGTGATGAATACTAAGGAGAAACTGGCTTCATCAGTGACGAGTCAGCAATCCTGGCCCCCAAGGGCCACTGCACCTGCTGAGAGCCTGGCCCAGGGCCGGGTCCAGGGAAAGGGCATCGGCATTAACCATTCCTGGTACCTGCTGTTGTCCTTGCTCTGAATTGCTGGCTGGTTGTTCTGTGTTCCTGTGTGTGCTATTTGTCTCCAAGACCAGGGACCATGTGCTACGCCTTGAACCCAGTCTGTCTGGAACCCAGAGGGGTCGGTACATATTACAGGCTGGCTTGGGGCTGGTGCAGGATTTCTGGTCAAGCAGACAGAGGAGCTGAGAGGGCCCCCAGGTTTCTCCCCAGAGGTTCCCAGATGTTGGGCTCAGCCTGTGCTCCCTGACTCCCCACGAAGCCTTTCCAGTTCCTAAAGTGGCGAAGTGAGGGGGAGGGAGAATGTGGTGAGTTGAACGTAGGCTAGATGGATTCTGTTTAAAAATTCTGAGACTGTGAACTTCCCACTTTTACGAAATATCCTCTTCTAAACTCATGGCAGCAGTCAATGGCAATTGTCTAAAGTCTTTGCTTGGCAAAATAACAAGCCCAATATGAGTGCCTCTCCCCATTTTTTGGGGGAAATGTTTCTGCATTACCCCAAAGTCTGGGAACCACTGACCTGTTTGTCCCTCAGCTGGACAGATATGGGATCTGTGACCCCAGGAAGTGCCTGGTCTGCTCAGGGCCACGGACAAGAGTTAATTGTCCTGCTTTTGGTCAGCGAATGGAGTGGGGGCAGCAGTAGAGAAGAGCTGAGAGGGAGCCAAGAGGAAGGGAAGTTCTGGGCAGAGCCGGCCGGGAAGAGGGCGGCCACCCAGGCTACGGGAGCTAAGTGGAGGCGGGGCCATGCGCAGTGCATGGGAATGAGGCCCCCATGAGGCTGTGGCCAAGCTGGACCCCAGGGGCTCTGGGGCTGCCCCAGCCTGGCTGCTGGAGGCACGGGCCTTGGAGTCCGATAGACTCAGGTTCCAAACCAACTGTGTGCGTCCTCAGTGCCTGGGGACGTCAGACACGTTACTTAACCTCTCTGGTCCTTGTGTTCTCACCTATGAAATGGGAATAACAGTGGCTGTGAAGATTTAATGGGAAAGCACCATGCCTGCCGAAAGCAAGGGGGTAATCGGAGCACCCCAACCCAGCAGGTGGGGCCACTTTGGCAGGTGGGTTTCTCCTTCTTTGTCGGGGGCCTGAGTCAACATGGAGGCCCTAGAGCCCTGGAAGGGACGGTATTCTGCCTCACACCCCATCGCACCATTCGCTGCTGAGCCCTGATGGACGGCCCACCGCTAAGGCTCTCAGTGGGTTATCCCCGTTGAGGGGCTGGTACCCAAGCAATGGGTACCCTTGTGCCCATTTCATAGCTGGTAAGGAGGTGACTGAGACCCAAACCCTGAGTGCTCTGTAGTCATTTCGGTTCTTGTCATCCGCCTATTCTCCTTTAAGTCTCTTGTGGGTCTTCATGACAGTCTGGAAAGGTAGTGAGTTCCCTGTCCTTGGAGATGTGTAAGTACAGACTTGGTCATCACTTAGTAGGAAATAACAGCAAGAATTTAGAAACAGGTTGAGTAATTGACCTAAATAACGTTTAATATAGTTTTGAACGTGAACTTCCTGTAATTTTAGAAGAAGGACCTTATCTTATTGGCCTTGGTTTTATGTGCTCCCTTGATGCCTAGAACAGAGCGCTGTACACTGTGGGCCCTCAATAGCTGTTGAATGAATAACGAACGGAGGAGCGACACCCGTGTCTGGTCGGTTCAGTAATGAGGGAAGCGAGGTCCAGAGTAGGAAAGGGGTTTGTGGCCCCGGTGCCAGGATGGGAAGGCACCCTCTGCGTCCCCATCTGAATGCAGGTTCCAGGGCTGCCTGAAGATTGGCAACAAGGCACGGAGGACACCTGGCCCTGTGCCCGGCGTAGCAGGCGCTTCCTAATTGGCAGCTTTTTGTTTTAAAGCTGGATGAGTGCCTGCCGTCTGCTCCTCTTTGAGTGTCGGGGTGAAGGATGCAGGCTCTAAATGAGACGGAGCTGAGTTGAAGCTCTGGCTGTGTGAGCCTCAGCTTCCGCATCTGTACAATGGGAGGCATAAGAGTCGCTGCCTCCTGGGCCCCTGGGAGATCTGAAGAGCGCCTGTGGGTGAGTGCTTCCTTCTGGAGCCTGTTGGCATCTCCTTCCGACCCTCCCCCCAGTCGGTTCTGAAAGGACTGTTTGAGTCTCTCTAAGTATCTGAGGGGAAGTGGGCCCTTCAGATGAGAGGACGCAGGGGGAGGGCAAGCGGCCTCTGCAGCAGTGTGCAGGGCATTTTCTGGCTGGAGCAGAGATTCCTAATAGGACCGCTGCTGTTCACTGGGCTCGTGCTGAACGCCAGGAGCCATACGTACAGGCTCCTTGGCTTCTCACACAAGCTCGGGAAGCAGCCACCGTAATTATCCCCATTTGCAGATAAAGCGAGAGGGATACAGAGAGGAATTCATACGGTGGGCCCCAGACCTAAGAAGGTAATGCTGGAACCAGGAGGCTTGTCTTTGGGACTCACGGCTTCACGGCCTCCGAGCCAGGGTCCCTGGGAGGAGGCCCGGGTGCCTGGACTGGTTATTCAGAGGCTGACCGAAGTGGTCAGTCTCCTGGAGCACACCCTCCGGGCCCTGCCCTGAGCTGCTGAGCACACTTCCTCCCCACAGGGTGGACTCTGCGGCTCTGCCTTTGAGGGTTGTCGGGGGGCCAGGACAAACACTGGTGCCTCCTGCCCTGCCCGGCCGAGCCCGGCCACCTGGCGGTAGAGAAGGCACCGGGGCAGTGGGCCCCCATGTCAGTGAGTGTGGCCAGCTGACCCCTTGCTCAACACTGTCCTCTCGCCTCTGTAGGAGTTTCTCTGTGACCAGAAGTACAGTGATGAAGAGAACCTGCCGGAGAAGCTGGCAGCCTTCAAAGGTAAGCTAGGGCTGGTGGCCCTGCCACCCCGGAGAGCCGGGCTGGCTCCTCACAGGCAGGATTCCTTGCCCCACAGGCCCAGGCTGCCGTCCTGGTTCATCCAGCATGCCCCTCTTCCCCGCGGGCTGCGAGGTGGGGGACCCGGCCAGGGGCACAGGCCCTTCCACCTTTCTCCGCACCATCCCAGGCCCCTCAGCCCTGGCCTGCAGGCCCCGGCCTGCCCTCCCTCCCCCTGGCCGCCTGGCAGGGCTCAGGTTGGCTCCTGTCTGCTGCGGCCCAGGCCCTGCTCGCTCCCGGGGCCCCAGCACACAATCCACTCTTTGTGGCGGCCCTGGCCTCGCCCCCTCCGCGGTGGAGCGCCTCGGGAGCCCCTGCGGAGAATGGACGTTTGTGTCGCCACAGTGGGGCAGGGGGCAGAGTTTCTGCCCATTGAATGCCGGCAGCACGGGATGAAAAGAAAACAGGGCCCAGGAGCCCGCGCGGGGAGGGGGTGGCATAAAGGTCCCTCTGTTCCGGGCCCTGGCGCTTGGTTCCCAGCCAGCAGCTCAAAAGGAGAGGAGCCGTGCACAGAGGAGCAGGACAGACCCACCTTTCCCACCCGGGAGGGGAGAGGCACGCTTAGCATGTGGGGGCCCTGGGCACGCCGGAGGAGCCCAGCGAACATCCTCTAGGCCACAGCCCCCACTCAAGTCTTGGCGGCGTGGGCTCCTCCCTGCTCCAAGGCAAAGAGCTGCCCGGTGCTCCTCAGATGGTTTACGCCTTCGTGGTCCTTAGACAGGACATCGATGGCTAAGCATTTCTTGGCAGTGACCTTGGGGGTAGCACTTTGAATGCTGTCTTGTGAGCTCCCCGGATCGTCCCTATCCAGCCGGGAGGGAGATGGTGTGATCTTAATTTATAGATGAAGAAACTCAGGCTCAGAGGGGTGGAGTCATTTGCTTGAGGTTGCACAGCTCATCTAGGGCAGAGTTGGGACCTGAACCCATGTTAGTCTTGCTCCAAAGCCCCTGCTCTTTACCATTATGCAATGGTGCTTTTTACATTAAAAAAAAAAAAAAAAGAACCAGAACCAAGACACCCTATCCCAGCCCTGTCCCCCGCACCCTGTCCCAGCCGCTCATAAGAGAGCCGTGCCTCGGAGCAGTCCATTCCCTTCTTTCTGGATACCGGCGGGGTCACTCTTCAGAGGTGGCTCTGGGAGGAGGGGCAGAGGTCTCGGGGTCTAATGTCCACTCTCCTTGTCTTCTTTGGGATGTAGGGTTGGGTTCCTTGGGGCTGGCTAGGACCATAGTAAGTTGGCTTGGAAGCCAAGGGACTGAGGAGGTCTTCAGATTATTCACTCATCTGATCTCCAGGAATGTTTACTGCGCCAGGCCCCGCTCCAGGCCTGGGGACGGCAGAGAACACACAGACCAGAGGGCCCTGCCCCGGGCAGCTTGTGTTCCAGTGGGGAGGGGATGGGGAAGAGAGTGCAGGAAATGCCGAGCCTGCCAGATGGCAGTAGGTGCTTTGTGGGGGTGGCAGTGCCCAGTTAGAGAGGCTGGGGGTCCTGAAGGCATGAGGAGGGGCCCTGAGAATCCCTAGAGGACCAGTCCAGCAGCCCCCCTCTCCCGCAGACGCTCACGAAGCGGGCGGAGGCGATGGTGGCTCCCAGACTGCCGGGAGGACCTTGGCCTTCTCACGCTGGCCACTCTGTGCAGAATAGACCCTGCCCTGAGGGCCCTGCTCTTCTGTGGCTGGGGCCACCTGCCCAAGACCACAGGCCTTATTTGCACACACTGCCTGTGTCAGAAGATGCTGAACGCGTTGCTCTGTGTTGTCCTCCCTCACTGCTGGACGTGCCCTGGACCCCTTGATCGGGGAAGTCTAACTCAAAGCCTATAGGTGAGGTTTGGGGGGAGGCTCTGTGTATCCCTGGACACTGTATGTGCCACTTTGTGGTTAAGGGCAGGTCCACAGGTGTTTCTCCTGGGAGAGCATCAGATTCTCGGTGGTGCCCACGACCCCCCAAAAGGTACAGAACCACAAGGACTCTTTAAAGCAGTGGTTTCCACGCCTGGCTGCCCATCGGAATCGCCGGAGACTCTGAAACACACCAGTTCCTGCCCCCACCCCACCCTTCCCACGGCTGGGAATCTATTCTAGTCACTTTGCAGCCAGTTTGGATGCAGCCAGCCTGCTGGTGGAGACCTGGGAGCAAGCAGCTGCCCTCTTGGGCAGAGGGTCAGAGTGGCCCCCTGGGCGCCTTTCTCCACAGCGCCTGTGGGAGAGGGGTGCAGGCAGGGTGAGCTCTTTCTCCAGAGACGATGGCTGAGATGACTGAACTCATGTCAAGATCCCCGAGCAGGGTGAGGAAGGTGGTCACTGGGTCCCTGCTTCCAAGCTAATGCCGGTTTTTGCTCTGTGATTTGCAGAGAAGTACATGGAGTTTGACCTGAACAATGAGGGCGAGATTGGTGAGTGAGGCCTCCAGTGGGCTGGGAGAGGAGGGTATTCGGTGGGTAGAGGGTTCGAGGGTCCAGAGAGCCCCACCGACCCACCTGCGTGGGTGAGGGACATGAGTCGCTCTCAGGAGTGCGACAAGGACACTGCAGCCACCCCAGTGGGCTAGCCTTGAGCCCGTCTGCCTTCTCCCCTGGACCCACTACCCCCAAACTCCTCTCCCCACTTCTTCCCTCCCCACCCACCTCCCTGCCACTCCTCAGCCTCCCACCCCAGATGCTCGGGGGACTCAGGACAGAGGGCGCCACCCCTGCCCGGGCTGGAGATGCTCAGGCTGCTGACGCCCTGGCCTAGGGGCTGGCGTTTCCTTTGTCCCCAAGCCTGTCCTTCGCTTTGTATGCTGTCCTGCAGTTGACAGGGTGCTTTCAAACGTTGATTCCCTCCTCCAACAGACCCTGCCTGTGTCCTGCTCTCCAGGTGCTGGGGGTGACAAGCGCCTGTCCCCTGGCACTTATGTTTAAGACCATATCTTGACCTTTACCGGTAATGCTATGATATAGTCAGGGCCTGTTGAATTATCCCCATTTTACAGATGGGGAAACAGAGGCTCGGAAAGGTGAAACGACTTGCTTGGTGCACCTGGGGGTTAGTGGCAGGTCCAGGGCCCAGAGCCCAGCCTTTTGTTTCGGGATGGGTTTTCCCTCCTCCGTTTCACCCTGAACTTGCAGTGTTGTCACTGCCACCAGTGTTTCCATTCCTCCCCGTCCTCTCTCCTTCTTCTCTCTTTTGAATCTTTTGATCCTTGTCTTCTGTAGGAAAAACATTTTTTGGATTATCAAATGAATGCATTTTCATCATAAAAGTATTTGGAAAACACAGCAAAGCACAAGACAAAAATACCTCATCCAGCACCCCACCTCCTGGAAATAACCGCTGTACTGTCTTGGGTTATAGCCTTCCACTCCGTTCTAATCACTAAGCCTGCTTTATACAATTCTAGAACTTTCTTTCTTTTTATATGTAACTTAACTTTGTGAGTATTTTGATATATGAATAACTTTTCTTTTGAAATGTAATTAATGGCTGCATAATATTCCATTGTGGGATGGACTGTAATTTACTCAGCCAACGCCTTAGTATCGCCCATTTAGAGATGTCCAGTTTTAGCTATTATTGATAATCCTGTGAAGAACATCTCTGTGCATGAATCTTTGTCCACGTCGCTGATTATTTCTTTAGAGTAAATCTCAGGAATGAGACATTCTGGGTCAGAGGCTTTTGAAGCATCTTGCCAAACTGCCTTCCAGATTTAGAGTCCAATTTAGAGTCTGGCCAGCCGTGTGGCAAGACCTTTCACTTCTTCCTGTAGAATGCTGCCCAGCTTTCTTTGAAATGCCCTGGACATCCTGGCACCCAGGGGTCTGGCAGCAGTCCTCCCTGCCCTGCCTCTCGGGTGAGCTGGCGCACCTCTCCCCCAGAAATCAGCCCCCCCCGCTTTACCCCCGCTCCGCCATCCTTTGCTGACCCATTGTTCACGGAACAATCTGAAGGAAATTGCCTCAGGTCTTGGGAGCTGGGAGGTCAGAGGCAGCAGCTCCTTAGGGTGTAGTGCCTTTTTGGTGCCTCCCTTGTTTTTCTTGAATTTTGTTCTTTTGTTGGTCTTCCTGCTCTGCGGGATATTTTTGGTACTCTCTTCCTTCCAGCGAGGTGGAGCCTTAGGACTGCAGCGGGGGAGTGGCAGGTGGGGAGAGCTGCCCCCCAGCACCTGGAGAGCGACTTTCGAAGGCTAGGGTCAGGCAGACTCCCTGACCCGGCCTCCCTGGGCAGTGACTTCTTGGGTCGCTGGAGCAGTGGGCACACAGCTCCCCCTAACCCCTAACCCCGGGGGAGCAGCAGAGATGACAACAGTGGAGTGAAGAATAGCGGCTCCGTTACTAAGCACCTGCTTTGTGGCAGGTTCTTCTCATGTATCATACCCCTAGATGATCCCATCAACCCGTTTTACCACTGATGAGAATAGGGCTTCAGAGAGGTTAAGCAGTTTGCCCCAAGTCCCACAGCCAGGCATAGCAGAGCTGGATTCCAAGCCATGTCTGTCCCTCTGTAGAAGCCCATGTCCCTAACCACTAGTCCATACTGCCTCTGGAAAGAGCAGGGAGGGTGTGATGGGCTCATTCTCCCTAGAGGAGAAAGGCCTTTGACTGCGGTCTCCAGGGAGGGGCTATCCTGCTGGACTTCTTCTGGGTGGGGTGCCAGAGGGGAGCTTTGCCAGCTTCCTCGCTCAGCCTTGTCGCCACTTAACGGATCTGCGTTTCCTCTGGCAGACCTGATGTCTTTAAAAAGGATGATGGAGAAGCTTGGGGTCCCCAAGACCCACCTGGAGATGAAGAAGATGATCTCAGAGGTGACAGGCGGGGTCAGCGACACCATCTCCTACCGAGACTTTGTGAACATGATGCTGGGGAAGCGGTCAGCTGTCCTCAAGCTGTGAGTTCATCCCCTCCCCGCTACCCCCAGGGCCTCCGAAGGCACAGTCACTGGGTGTGGAGAGGCCCCCGGCTCGGGCACCTCAGCCGGTCCCCAGCCAGGAGGTCATTCACTGTGCGACCTGCTGGGCAAGGTTCTTAATTTCTCTGACCCTGATTTCCTTATCTCTCAAATGGCCACGTTAATACGCACCTTGCAGGTGAAAGTAGCCTGTGTCAGAATCAGCCCTCAGTAGGTGGCGATGAGGATGACAACTACGATGATAAATCTACTGTCGAAACTTGCTGAGCTTCAGTTTCCTCATTTGTAAAGTGACTCTTCTGCCCCGCGGGGTTGTTTTGAGCCTAACACAGAGTTAAAAACTGGCTCTAAAGGGACGGAGAGTTCAAATCTTGATGTGCTCACTTGCTACCAAAATGACTCTGGGCAAATGACCTTAGGTCCCTGAGCCTCAGTTTCTTCACCTGTAAGATAGAGAGGACAATAAGTATCTCGTGTGAAGTGGTGCCCTGAGGCTTAATGAGGTAACACACGTGAAGAGTCTAGCCCAGGACTGGCTGATGGCTCCTAGTGTATGGTGGCCAAAATCACACTCCGTAGGTCCTTCTCCATGAGGAGCTGCAGAGCAACTCTGTGGAGAGCCTTGTGGTGTCTGTCCAAGCCGAGAAGGACACTGGCTTGGCTTTTATGAAAGAAGAGTAACTTTTTTCTAAATGTACAAATGTAAAATATACCTGTCGCATTTTAAAGAGGGGAGAAGTTGAGGCCGAAGGAAGCTGAGTAACTTGCTCATGAGCCCACAGTCCAGGCCGGTCAGAGCTTTGAGTGTAGGGTGGGATGGGACAGGAGATGTGGTGGGAAAACCATCAACATCAGATCACACTGCGCCCGAGAGGCCAGGTGGCAGCAATGAGAGCGATGAAACTATTCAAACGACACCTAAGATGTGGGGACTTTTACCACGTGTCAGGCACTGGTTCACCCATTGACTTCTTAGATTTGTCATTCATTAATTCAGCAAATATTTACCGAGCACCACCCATGTTCCAGGAATTATTCTAGGTGCTTGGGGACACATGAATTGCTGGCCTCATGGAGCTTACGGCCTAATGGCAGAAAACAGACAAAAAACCCAAAAAACCCCAAAGCACTAGATTGCACTGGTGTAGTACAAAGAAAAATAAAGGGCAAGAGGAGCAGAGAGGGATGGGATAGCCGGCAGGGAAGATCTCACTGAGGAGGCACATTTGATCAGAGCCCTGAGCGAGGGAGATGTGAAGAGATGAGCCATGTGAAGATCTCGGGAAAAGCATTCCAGGCAGAGGAAACAGCAAATGCAAAGGCCCTGAGGCAGAATCGTGCTTGTGTGCTCAAGGACCAGCACAGGGGCCAGTGTGTCTGGAGCACAGTGAGTGAAGGATGAGTCTGCAGAGATGGGCAGAGGCCAGGTGACGTGGGGCTGTGTAGGCCACGGTTGGATTTAGCATTTTGTATGAATGTGGAGGGATGCGATTGGAGTACTCAGAGCCAGGGGCTGACTTGTAAAAGGCTCCCTGTGGCTGGGTCAGGGGTGACAGTGGCAGCAGGGAGGCCTGTAGGAGGCTCGTGCGCTCGCACAGGTAAGAGCTGAGACCGCTGGGCCTGGAGAGGCTGCAGTGGAGGGGCAGGCGCTACTGGAATTGGGAGTGATTTTGGAGGTAGAGCTGGAAGGCTTGTCTAAATGCCCAGACGTGGGGTGTGAAGGAAAACCAGGAGGTCTGGGGTCTGAGGAACTGAGTGAGTCATGACGCTGTTTGCTTTGCGGGAAGAGCAGGCAGGGAAGGTGAGAATTAAGAGCTCAGTTTTTGATGTGTTGATGTGGACATCCACAGGGAGGTCCAGGAGGGAGCTGGATGTGCAAATCTGGAGCTCAGAGGCAAGCTGCTGGTGGACTGTCACCCTTTGGATGGGATTTAAAGCCAGGGGACTGGAAGAGCCCACCCAAGGAGGGACTACAGATGGAGGGGGGCACTGATGCCTGGAGCAGCTCCAGGATGTGGCACTTCCGGTGCCCTCACTTCCAGATGGAAGCACTGAGCGTCCGTGGGGTTGGGTGTCTTGCCTGAGTCGCCCAGCTCAGAAGTAATGGGGCTGGGACTCCAATCCAGGCTGTTTCCCTCCAGAGGCCACACTCTGAGCCCCAATCTTCTACTCCCTCGACTCTACTCTCAGAGTAGTGGGAGTTTGTGAAGATCCGAAGGGGCTTTGAGCAGAGCCGTGGCCCAGGCAGCGCGGTTAGGGGAAGGTGTGTGGCCTACAAGTCAAAGATCTGGAGTCCCCTCCTGCCTCGGACTGCCTGTGTGGCTCTGAGGAGTCACACGGCTGCTCTGTGCCTCAGTTTCCTCCTCTGTAAAGTGGGACTAGCAGCTCCTTCCACATAGCTGCCTTCATGGGATTCCAAGAAGATTCCACTAGAGGGTGGATGCAAGGGCATTCTGTTGAGAAGCCTGTGACGGGAGGGCTGGGATGATCTTTTCTTGGATGAGGGAAGGGTCTTAATCCTGTTTTGTTTTGTTTTTTCTCCATCTCCAAACCAGAGTCATGATGTTTGAAGGAAAAGCCAATGAGAGCAGTCCCAAGCCAGTCGGCCCCCCTCCAGAGAGAGACATTGCCAGCCTGCCCTGAGGATCCCTGTCTGGACCTGCCCCACCCTTCCCATCCCTGTTCCTCCTTCTGACCTCGCTGCCCTCCCGACTCATTGTGATTTGTCTTATTTGTTTGGTCCTTGTGCTCCGCCCCCCCCCCCCCCCCTCCCCCGCCGGCCATTGGCAGAATCAGTGATCTCTTTGTAAAGCACAAATTATCTGCCTTAAGGAGCTCTGGGTTGGGGAATCCTGAGCCTTGGGTCCCCTCCCTCTCTTCTCTCCTCCTTCCCCTCTCCCTGTGCAGAGGGGCTGATATCAAACCAAAAACCAGAGGGGCAGGGCCGGGACAGGGAGACTGGAAGCCTGTGATCCCCACGCTGCAAGCCGGCACTGTCCATCCTTCCAGGAGGTCTCTGAGCCAAGTCCAGGCTTGCTGGCCTGGCCCTGGTGAGGACCTCAGCCCACTTTGAGGAGACCCTGGAGTAGGGACAAGGCTGCAGGGCCCCGTTAGGCTTTCCTTGGACAGCTCTGTGGTTCCAGCCCTCTTGGGTTGTCCAGAACGTGGCCACTCGGTGGCCCCCTCCCCAGCCGATTCCCCCTCAGTCCACGCTTTTTCTCGTCCTCAATGAGGTGAGAGGAGAGAAGGAGAGGGGCTTGGCAACTTGAGCCCTTCAAGAAGGTTCAGGAAGGAATCCTCTGGCTTGCCCCCTGGCCACACCTTTACAGGCAACTCAGAGGGAGGGGCAGCCTGCCAGCCCTTGCTGGGGCAGCAAAGGGCTTCGGAGGTAGAGGGGAGGTCAGGGGCCTTGAGGGCGTCAGCTCAGTCTAGTCCCACATTTTAGGAAGGATGCTGGGGGCAACAGGATAGGAGAATGGGGATTAAAATGCTCATGGCAAAAAGAGTTAGCACCACTGTTAAACCAAGAGCTCAGAAATAGGAGGTTGCCTTTCTGATCCCAATCTGCTTGAAACCTGACTGCACTTCCCTCATTTGCCTTCCCATCGTACTCACACCCTTCATTCATTCCTTCATTCACTCAGTCATTCAACAGATATTTATTGACCATCTATTATAAGCTTTAAGTCCCCCCACTTTGTCCTGACATGTGCTGTGTCCACTGTCTCTTACTCATCTCTCTGTTTCCAAATTGCCTAAAACCTTGATCTTGAGGATTGGATTGGGGTCACTGTGTCCTTTATTATAGACTCACAGGGTTTTAGAGCCCAGATCCACCCTGTACGTTATCTGAGCCAGTCCTCTCATTTCACAGCTGAGAAAACTGGTGGTCCACAGGGATTAAGTGCCTTGCCCAAGCTCAGGGGTCAATCTGGCATGGAAGATGCCCTGCCCATGCTTCATCTCTGCTCTCGGCTGCCTCAGTCAGGGAGGAAAACAAGGGAAGGGGCAGGGAGGGGCACACTCCCAGGTCAATACCTGGGGAAGGCCCAGGCCAGGACTCACCCTTCCCAGTGCCTCTGAGTCAGCATCAGGGTTTGGGAAAGGGCCAGGCCTGCCTTTGCAATTTTGCCTTCCCTAGAGCTTCTCGGCCAAGCTACGTCTCAGAACTCACACAGGAAGGTGTCACACTCAGCCCCATCTTGGCTGAGCAGAGACCCCAGCCTTGACCCCACCTGTGTTTTGGAGTCCCTTATCCTGCCCGCTCAGGACATAGATGCACTCATCCATTGACCATATTTACTAAGTGCCTGCTATGGGCCAAGAGCTAAGAACCCAGTAATGAAATGGACAGACTCATGGAATTTAGCGTCCCGTGGCGAAGTCAGACCTAGACGATGATGAGTGAGATGAACGTTAGGAAAGAGGGGGATATGGGCTGACTGCACTGCAATTCTAGGGGGCCCAGCTGGGCCCTGCACTGGGCTAGAGTCTTGGGAAAGCCTTCGCAAAACCTTAAGTGCAAAGGGCTGTTGGAACCAGTGTGGGTTCCCTGAAGCTCCTTAGTGACCCATAATCAAGAGCCCAGCTTGAAGGTGTGGAGCCGGTAGGGGATGGAGAAATGGCCAGGTTGGGTTAATCTGCTGGTCTCAACCAGTTCAGGAGCAAGATTATTTGGCTATGACTGGCTGATCTTCAGCCTAAGGAGCTGCTTCCATTGAAGTTTAAACCCCAGCAAAACATTCCTTTCTCTAAATGTAAAATTGCACCCCACCCCGTCCCCTGCCTTGGTTGTTTTTTTCTCCTGAGATCCTTACATGAGCAACTGCCTGTCCCCGCCCCTTCCCACCACCTCACCTCTCTGAGACCTTTAAGCAAGGTAAAGCCTTCCTTGACTACCCATTCTAGTCTGTACCTGTCCACCGCTCAGAAAGGAGGGCTTATTTCAGTGGGTTCCACAGTTGACAAGACTGCAGGAAGACTCCTTAAGGGAGGAGAGCAAGTGAGTGTGTCTCCAGCTTCTGGAAACAGCAGGAAAGAGAGTTCTCTCATTGGACAGGGGTGTCCTGGGAACCCTTACCATTTCCTTCACCATTTCTTAGAACTCAGCCCCTGGAGGGAGAGGATCTCAAGAGTGGTCCCTGGAAAGGGGGGTCTGCGTGTATTTCAGGTTGTGGCTATTGGCTCTAGGACTCTTACTTCTCTGGCTAAGGGCTCAGCTTTTTAGAACTTCAGCTGTCTTCTTTCTGAAACACCAAATCTAACTGATGTAACCAGCAACTTGGGGACTGCCAGGTATGGCTTTGTCCCTGCAACTCAAAAGGAAGTGTGTTGGGCAAGTTGAGGTGGATGCAGTATGCGTGTGTGTGTGTGTGTGTGTGTGTGTGTGTGTGTGTGGTGCTGGATATCATCTCTACAGACTGGAAATAAAACAGACAAACTTATCAGTGTCTTCACTGGTGTATTTTGGGGATGGTTCCAGGGCTCAGCAAATTCAGAAGAGCTAGCTAATATAGTAATAGACTGAATGAACGTGTCCTGTGTCCCAGGCTCTGTTAAATACTGAACTTCATTTGCTCCTCACAACCCCATGAGCCAGGTCCTAGTACACCAATCCTTGTCTTAGAAATGAGAAGCAGGCTTGGAGCAAAGGAGCAATTTGCTGAAAACTGAACAGTAAGTGGCAGAATATGGAGCTGACCCAGGGGGTCCAAGTTAAGAATGTGTTCTAGAGCATTTATAATATAATTCCACTACAAAAACCTCCACGTAGGACTGTGTAAAAAAAATAGTAATCAGCATATCCAGAAAAGCTGAATTCTAAGCCTATCTCCACCAGTTTCTGACTGACGGGCACTGGGGAATTTTCTTAACTTCTCTATGCTTCCAGTTACTTCATCAATTAAATGGCAACAATACTCCTAGATGACTAGGATGTCTTGAAGATTAAATATCACATCTAAAGTGTTTTGCGCAGTTTCCAGGGTCTTGCTCTGTAAATCACAACCTTGAAAGGAGCAAGCAAAGCTGATCTTTGGTGCCCTTTAACCTCCCCTCTCAGCCTCCCTGCTCCGACATCGGGACAAGCCCCACCCCAAGCCCTTTCTGAACCTCTTTTCCTCCACCCTCTCTCAAGAGCTGCCCCTGTAAATATTTGTCAAGTTCCTAACTTCTCTGAACCGGGAACTATTAATAACTACCTACATCCTGGGGTTGCTGTGAAGGCTCAACCGAACCACGAGCGTGCAACGCTCGGGCGGGCGCCGCCCAATGAATGAAACCGACACCGAGCGAGCCGGCTCTCAGCGTGAACGCAGGGGCGGCACGTGGACGCTCCCGGCGCAGGCGCCCGGGCTCCAGGGCCACGCCCCCTTATCGGCCGAGCCGGGAGAGCGCACAACGACCCGCCCCCGCCAAACCGCGGACGGAAACGCGTGATGTCAACGAAGCGCGCCGGAAATGTGGGGTTCGCCGCGCGCCGCTAAAGCTGAGGGAAGGAAGTTGGCCTCCGGGCGGCCTGGGCTGTGTGGGCAAGGCCGCGGGCGGCATCGGGGGCTGCTTCGACCACCTGAGGGCGGCACGATGGGCGACGAGATGGATGCCATGATCCCCGAGCGGGAGATGAAGGTCAGAGACTGGCCAGGGCCTCCCTTTCTTCCTTAGCCGCGGCGTCGCCTTGGAGCCCCGCTGAATGGCGAAGCGCGGGTTCTGCCCCGCCTCCCGCTTGAACAGTTTGCTGCGTTCAGGGTTGTCACCAGCGCGGCCCGCAGCACTCTGCCGTGCCGCCGGCGTGGCAGCGCCGCGGGCGCCGTTTCCCCGCCCCTTGCTGGTCTTGTGCGCGCCCCTGGAGTTGCCCAGTTCCTCTCGCGTGTTGGTCGGAGGAGTGGTGGTGACTGCTGTTTATGGAGCGTTTACTGTGTGCGGGGCACTGTGGTGATCATCCAGCAGCTCCACGAAGTAGTTGTTGATATAGAGAAGCAAAGCGAGGCTCGGAAGAGAACTTACTCAAAGTCACGTGACAAAGGGGCTGAAATCTAGGGTTTGTTTTTTTTTTTCAAAGACTCTGTCTTCTTCACTCCCACGGTACTACTGTAAGGTGGTCCAGGCTTGCATAACGCAGAGCCAGGGTTCGTCACCAGTCCTACAAAACCTTTAGTTAACTGGAATAAGAGGACTGTTGGTACTGGGAATCAGCCTAAAGTCAGGAAACCAAAAAGAGGGGCAGGGCAGGTGATCCAAATGACGGTTATCAACACCTGAAAGGGAGTAAGTTGCAGGAAGAGTCGCGTTTGAACAACAAATCACTGAAATGCGTTGAGAGTAGTAATCCATACCGTATTTAGAGTGGTGATTCTCTGTTCCTTCTGAGAATCAGTGCTGGGGTGAGCCACCCAGTGTGAGTGTGGAATTTCCCCACATGTGCTGGGGCAGAAGGAAAAAAAGATTTTAGAACCACAGACTTAGAAGATGATAGTCTCCGTTTGAGTTACTGATTATAACAGAAAGGAGAGCTCTCCTCTGCCTCTTCCTCCCACTGGCTCTCCATACACCTGTGACTGGGACCCTAACAGGATGGATATTTGGGATTATCAGGATGAGAATGACAGAGACTGAAAATTTTATTCTACTGTATGAAACCTAGTATGGTCTCAGCCAGAAAGCTGTGAATTTCTGGTCACCATTCTCAGTTGGAATTAAGAAGAGCTTTTCATTTAATTTTTTAGCAAATATGTATTCAACATCAAATCCAAGGAAATTAGTTTATGGGGTACATTAGGGATCCTGTATGAAGCACCATAAATACAAAAAGGCAGGCTGAGAAAGGCTGCCTTTGGCTTTTACACTTTTGGAATGTAAGCAAAAGTGGGTTCACATTCTTCTCACCAAAACCTTGACTTGAAGATAGATTTGGAATTGAAGAGAAGAAACGCTGTATATAGTACAACTTAACGTAGTGACTGGTAAACTTATGGAACTCTTTTACCAAGAGGGGGTACGCACTGAAAGTTGTCTTTGAAAGCGTACAGATAAATTCATGGAAGACTAGCTGAGTCAGGCACTGACAGGTCTGGGAAGGCTCCCAGACCCCGAGATGTTAAGAAGCTTAAAAATGGAAGGAAATGGAAACTGGAAGTGGGTGGGGGTGGAGGCGGGGCAGAGGTGATGGCGCCCTTGTGGGAGGGACGCAGAATGTTGTGAAGCGAGGCTCCAGAGGCAGGTGGGTCGAGGCATTCCTGGCCTTAGAGCCTGTGTTAAGGGTGCTGACCTTGTGTTTAGATGTCCTTGAGTATCTAGGTGTGTTTATAGGACTTGACCACCGAGAGATTGACCATACGTATCCTTTTGTGTGATGGAATTTTGTTGAGCACTTGATGCAGGCAAGCCTGTTCTTGGGTTTGGTTCTTTCTGTGGTCGTTTTTTCCGTATCCATGTTTGTTGAGTGCTGCGCGGAAACGTCCAGCTTATAGCGTGGTTGGCTGATGCTTCAATATTGAACAACGATTTATTAAGCATCACTCTGGATCACGAGACAATACATACCATAAAATAGGACAAGATTATAGATAATAAAGTGCAACTTGTGTGGTGGTTTAAGGCAATAAATTAGGAATTCATAAAAGGAAAAGATCAGTGTGAGCTGGATTAGTCAAGGCAGGCTTAATGAAGGAATTTTGAAAATTTTGTTTCATTCAATAAATAGTAACAAGCACTGTGCCAAGCACCACAGTAGGCCCAGGAAGCTTAAAAATGATTGAGCTGCACAGTTCTTGGCCTCAGGGTAGTACATATTTTTGTTGCGCTGGAATTGGGTCTACTGGAATCTAATGACAGACATTAAATTTCCTGTTTTCCCTGAATTGATCTTGTTTTGATCCCTCACAACAGGATTTTCAGTTTAGAGCTCTCAAGAAGGTGAGAATCTTTGACTCTCCTGAGGAGTTGCCCAAGGAACGCTCGAGTCTACTTGCCGTGTCCAACAAATACGGTCTGGTCTTCGCTGGTGGAGCCAGTGGGTTGCAGATTTTTCCTACTAAAAATCTCCTTATTCAAAATAAACCTGGAGACGATCCCAATAAGATAGGTAAGTTACTTGCTTCGTGTTGTAATAGAGGAGTGTAGTGAAGTGCTAATGTAGTTTGCCTTCCCAAGAAAATCGTTCTAATATTGAAATTAAAACTGCTGTTAGTCCTCAGGTTGCCTCCCTAGGAGAAGAAGTTGTAGGTAGGATGCTGGAGGGCTTTCTGGGTGTTGTCTTTGGTGCTTCGTAGTTCTCTTTCGATGAGTTGTTCCTGTGAGCTCAGGGAAGAATTTACCATCCTGCCATGCTTTTATTTTTGCTCACTTGAACTCGAGTTCTGGCTCTCTGGGAGAAGGGTTTTGTTGCATGGCTTTTAGTTGACAGACCAGTACCATCCAAACAAATGGGAGTATGTACTGTTTAGGCCATTGTTGCAAAAATCTGGGTACAGGACGCTATTTTCAACAAGGGCAACAGCCATAGTTAGTTTCCCCAGGTCGTATGAGGAAGAGTCCCTGGGATACTTGACGCCTTATACGTCGGTCAGGAAGCTAAGATTTATCGGCCTAACCAGGTATCAGCATGTGTGCGGATGTTTATGTAGATGCAAAAATTGTCTCACGTAGATCTGAATAGAGGGGTTGTGGCTTATGCTTTGAAAATCCCATTTTCTGCTTTGTCTTTTTTTATGTTCTCATAGTTGATAAAGTTCAAAGCTTGCTAGTGCCTATGAAATTCCCGATACATCACCTGGCCCTGAGCTGTGATAACCTCACCCTCTCCGTGTGTATGATGTCCAGTGAATATGGTTCCATTATCGCTTTTTTTGATGTTCGCACATTCTCCAATGAGGTAAGCTACTGGCAAACTGTAGTGTCAGTATGGGTCCTAAGAAGATTTCCTAGTGTTGAATCATAACCTAGGAGTTCTTGGTGGACCCTCAAGTCTTTTTCTAGATTAAAATTTGGGTTTTAAAAAAGTCCTTAAGTATACAATCATAGATCTCTGAGATAGAAGGGACTTTGAGAAATTCTTGCACAGTGCCACCTGACCGAGGTGTTATCATTTCTCAGTTACATGTGAGACAGCCAAAGCCCAGGGAGCCTTAGGGGACTTGCCCAGGGCCATGGAGTGGTAGATAATGTCAGGAGTTCTAGTCCTGGGTCTCTGGCCTCCTGAGGCAGTGTTCTTCCATGCCGAGCAGTTTAATAGTGAGAGCAGCAATATTATCGTGTCTTTTGCTGACTCTGGGCCAGGCCATATGCTGGTGCTTTCCGCGCCTTGCCCTTGTGCGTGCCTACCACAGCCTTTCGCAGCAGGTACTGTTGTCTTCACTTTACAGGTGGAGAAACAGGCCCAAAGAGTTTAAGTAACAGTCCAAGGGCCCAACACTATTAAGAAGCAGAGCCAAGATTTTAATCTAGTGTCTATTCTTTATTGATTATTTTACATTTGTGTATTTCCTGCTGAGAGCCCTTCGAGTGTGCTAGAGTAATTGCCATTTTCAAAATTGTGCTGAAATTGTCTGTAAGAAATAGGTGGTTGTGTAGAGCTAAATTTTATTTTCATGGTTATGGGGAAAAGTGAACTGTAATTTGAGAAAACTTGCATATTCAGTAATTTTCTTTGACTATTAATGTATCTGTGTATTTATTAATTTATATTTGCTTCTTGGCATTTGTCTTAAAAGGCTAAACAGCAGAAACGCCCATTTGCCTATCATAAGCTTTTGAAAGATGCAGGAGGCATGGTAATCGATATGAAGTGGAACCCCACTGTTCCCTCTATGGTGGCAGTTTGTCTGGCCGATGGCAGCATCGCTGTCCTGCAAGTCACAGAAACAGTGAAAGTGTGTGCGACTCTTCCTTCCACAGTGGCAGTAACGTCTGGTGGGTAATAAAAGCTTTCACTCTATAACATATGGTAATGGTAATCTATTTAAAAATTAATTTCTGGAAATAAAAGCAAATGGGGTTTTTTGTTGTATTTGTTGTTTAGTAGAAGGGGAGCGTATTATTTATTTCTGTAGTTAATGTCTTTGAAGCCAGATAGCGTACATGCTTTAACTTGAACGTGCTTGGATTTTCTAGAGAGAGAAATATTTTGGTATAGCTGATTTAGAACTATGTTTTTAAGAATACTTGTTTCTGCATCTAAAGGGTCATACTCTGAAAGACATTTGTTCCTTGGGGGAAAAGCATTAGAAATCTCAAATGGGAGCAAGAGAATGATCTCTTGATACTTGAAAACCTTCTCTGTTGTCATCTTGTCTGAAGACTGGAGTTTTCTGTACTTTCCAGCTTTGAGGGCAATACTCCGTTGCAGGAACGTTTTTAGCCGTTGATTCAGTGGCCCAGTGATGCACCATTATTGGATTGTATTGTCAAAATGATTTTTCTTTTTTTACTTTGCCGAGTAGGGGTGATCCTACAGCTTTCCTTGGACTGACACAGGGACAAGAAGTGGTGATTATGTAGCTGTTGTGGTGCAGATCTCATTGCTTAGCTCCGTGTTCTTCAGTTTTTAATTGGCAGCATTCTCTTCTTTGCTCAGTGTGCTGGAGCCCCAAGGGAAAGCAGCTGGCTGTGGGAAAGCAGAATGGAACTGTGGTCCAGTATCTTCCTGTAAGTCTTGCCTCGGACTTTAGAACTTTTCTTACTTAAGTTACCCACTATTTTTTGGGGTGGTTTGGAAGTACCTTTGGTGTTTTTTTCTATTAAATTGTAGTTTCTGCTGATTGCAACAAATCCATCAGAACACAGGCAAATGCAGGAAAGAGCAGAGCTCTTCCCTTCTGCCCCGTAGTCCTCCTTGCAGATGCACCCTCTGTGTTCTGTTTAGTGGTAGCCTTCCAGACTTTTCTGGATGCTTATGCAAATAGTCTACATGTGGATGCATTATTTTTGTTTTGCTTTTTAAATAAAATGTGATCATATTCTACACACGGCTCCCCGACTTGATACTCCCAATCCATTCCATAAAGACAGAGCTTCAGGGGGAAAGGAGTTAGTGAAAAGGCTAGTACTTTAATGTGGAATCACTCCGGGGTAAAGCCCAGTGTTATTCATCCTCTGGCTGAGTCCGCCTTAAAGGTTCAGTTTCTCTATAGGCAAAAGAGGAAGTGACTGCTCCTGTTGTTGCACGTCCGCTCTGTCGGCCTCTCCCTCAGGTCTTCCTGGGATAAGGGTCACAGATGTTCTGTGATGTAAGTTGACGAAGAGTCGGTCCGTATCCAGTCAAGCCTGGTGGGAAGCGGGGGTTCACAGGCACTGCCAAGGCCGGTGTTGTGCTTTCCTCCTCCAGAGACTGCTCCCCGTGGGGCCACAGGCTCACTGTGGGGGTGGAGCTTTGAGGTTAAGGTTTTCTTGTCTGTCATTGCAAAAAGGTCTTATGTGAAATTTGGTACATATTCTTTTAGGGCATTAGCCTGTAAACCAGTAATACGGTTGGTTTAATTTTATTGGTTTGATGTTTGCCCTTTTTTTTTTTAACTTAATAGTATATTGGAGTTCTTTTTCCAACTCATTGCATATAGAGCCGCTTTGTTCTTTTGAATGGCTGCCTAGTAGTCCGCTGTGTGAATGAGCCGTAATTTCCTTTTCTCTTGTTGATGGTTATCTGTATCAGTGTGAGTAGTTTTGTCACTGTAAATGGTATTGCATTGAGCATCCTCGTTACCTACATCCGAACACGTTCATGTGAGTATTTCTGTAGGAAAGGGTCCTAGAAGTACTCATTCACTCTCCTCTGTTCTGTCTCTTGTGGCTGGAGATGAGAGAGAGGTGGCTTCTAGGGGAACGTATTGGATTTGACAGTTTCATTGCTTTAGGAATTATTTCATTTGACACTTTTTCTTTCAAATCTCTTTCAGACTTTACAGGAAAAAAAAGTCATTCCTTGTCCTCCGTTTTATGAATCAGATCATCCCGTCCGAGGTAATACATCTGCTTTTCTTGCTGGGCTGACCTCTATTGAGGCCCCGTCTATATTACAGGTTTTTCTGTCACGTGACGTACCTACGTACCTGCTCAGGGAGGTGTTGTGCCTTCTGTGTGAATACTCTCATTACTTGAGTTAGCTAATTAAGTTGTTGTAACACTAATCCTCTGGGAGATGCCTGTGTCTCATGGTAAAGGACATTAAATGAATCCTGGTATTAGGATTCTTCATCATTTCCCTGATTATAATCCACCAGAAAAAAATACCACTTTGGGATGAGTTTGGGCTTCTCGAGTCTCTGTGTCTGTGAATTATATTTAGTCAGTGAGATCTGGACCTTTGTAAAAGCTGTAGTGCTCTGAGTTTTTTGTGCATAGGGTATTAATTTATAACTACAGGGGCTATTCCAAACACAAAATGCTTTATTGGAGTGTGTGTCTTTCAGTTCTGGATGTGCTGTGGATTGGTACATATGTCTTCACGATAGTGTATGCCGCTGCAGATGGGACCTTGGAGACTTCTCCAGACGTGGTGATGGCTTTACTTCCGGTATGTATATGAAAGGGACATTTTTGTTCTTTGAGATTATAGAAGTTTTTTGTGTGTGTGTGAGGAAGATTGGCCCTGAGCTAACATCTCTGCCAGTCTTCCTCTGTTTTGTGTGTTGGATACTGCCACAGCATGGCTTGGTGAGCAGTGTGTAGGTCTGTGCCCAGGATCTGAACCTGCAAACCCCAGGCTGCAGAAGCAGAGCGCGCAAATTTAACCACTATGCCACTGAGCCAGCCCCTTATAAAATTCTTTTGATAAAGTTTGAAGCTTAGGCATCAGTTTCCTTTTCTTACTGGCAGTGATGGTACAACTTCAGATGTCAGGTTTTAATGTTGCATCATGGGCCTAAGGACTGAAATTATTGTGTCCACTGAAAACATGTTCTACTGTTTAGTTATGAGGTGAAAAAAATTACAAAACTTGTTTTTGCTTAAGCTGTAAAGTGTGTCTTGGTACATGTTAACCTGAGAAAGAAATTATAGAAAAGCAAGAACACATCTTGATTTTTTTTTTTCAGTTGTACATTATTATTTGTCAGTCACCATATAAATGTACCCCTTCATATCTTGATTTTTAAAGTTCTTCCACTTGTTTCTCCATCAGATATTTATCAAACGCCTGCAGTGTGATAGGCACTGCTTTAAAGCTGTGACTATAGAGGTGACCAACGCGAAGTCCCTGCTTTTGTGGATCTTACGTTCTAATGAACGTGCTAGTTAATAACACAAGACTTTTTTTCTCATTCTATTCCTTGTAGAAAAAAGAAGACAAGCACCCAGAGGTGTTCGTGAACTTCATGGAGCCCTGCTACGGCAGCTGCGCGGAGAGGCAGCACCATTACTACCTCAGCTATGTTGAAGAGTGGTGAGCTGGGGGCCCAGGGCGGGGACGCCTGAGTCACTTTGTTCCCACTTTGAAATTTTTTCTGTAAGGAGAATAGCCGGCCTAAACATACTTTCAGCTGAGGCTAGATGATGCTTTTATAACTAATACTTCTTTTTTTCTTTTAATTGAGGTCCCTTTGGTTAAACATTATATAAATTTCAGATGTACATCATTATATTTCATCTTCTGTATAGTTTGCATCGTGTTCACCACCAGAAGTCTAGTTGCTGTCTGTAACCGTGCATGTGCGCCCCTTTACCCTTCTCGCCCTCCTCCCACCTCCTTCTCCTCTGGTAACCACCAATCTGTTCTCTGCTGACTACTACTACTATTTTCCCAATTTTGAATTATTTAGATTGAATATGTACCCATTTTCTCAATAACCCGAGCAATGACAGGAAAATACTGATGTTTAAGGAACGTGTTAAAACTTTTCCCTCTGAGAGCAGAAGTTTCCCTTTGGAAGCTAGTGACCTGAAGTCAAGCTCCTGTTCTTCTGACCAGATTATTCTGCTTACAGGGTGGTGTGCTTGCCGGAAATTCCGCCTTGGTTCTGTTGTGTCTCTCCTCTGTCTTAAGAAGGTAGACAGTTGGCCGAGTCTCCAGGGCTTTATCCTATGAACTGAGAAGTTAAGCTTTGTATCTAAAATCTTCTCAGCTTTGTTTGGCCAGATAGAAAACTTTACCTTCCTCTTTGACATCTTGAGAAAATCCTCAGAGATCTTAGCACAGACTCAAGTCAAGTTAGAACTGTTGTTGTTGGAATTTAATGAATCTTCTGGTTTTATTCTTTGAAGGGATTTAGTGCTGGCAGCCTCGGCGGCTTCAACAGAAGTTAGTATCCTTGCTCGACAAAGTGACCAGGTACATTTTTCTCTTCTGTTTTGTTTATGTGATACTTTCCTGAGAAAGACTTTGGATGGAGTTAACTCTGTGGTTAAGGTTTAAATGAGGTCACATCCCTTTTAATGAGCTCCTGGATGAGAGCAAAGCTTAAATGACAAAGAGCCTTGGGCCAAATGGCTTGGATGTTGCATGGGACAAACACACGTGTCAGATTTAGCAGTTCCCTCAGTGTGGTGAAAAGCCCTTCTGTTCTGTTACGGTCCATCCACGGTCTGTGGAAACATACTATGTAATCAGCCTCTGACAGGAGTATACCTGGATGTGCAGGAGACTTTTTGTTGCCTTGTTCTGTTTTACCATCTTTATTTTCTTCCTGTTACTTGAACCTGCCCCTTCTATTCAATCAACTATAACCCATCCTTGATTATGGAAGAGAAACATGCATATCAAACCAAATTGTGACTCATGAGAAATACTTTCTGTTTGACTTTGAGAAATTGCCAGAAGGCTAAAAGCACCTGCATATAAACACCTGCTTTCCTTCTGTCACTTTGTCCTCCTTGCAGGCAGTGGGTGGGCTGGGGTGGTCGGGTAAGCCATCCTGAAGCACGGTGGATTATGCAGAGTGACTGCAGAGGAGACAGGCTGAAAGGGAAACTCTTGTTTTTAAGAGTCTGCCTTGAGTTTAAAAATGTTCTGTGCACTGCACAGATACTTAGGCCTCTTGAACCGTTGCACATTTGTCCATCATTCTCTGGGCGGCAAGGTGGCCTGCCAGAAGTGCATGGCTCTGGCAGTGTCTAGAGTGGGCCATTTTGGGGTTAAAGGCCAGAGGTCAGTCCGATTTGCTGCTCTTGGATTGATTTCAGTAACAGTTTCCTAATTGCACAAATATTTTATGTATCACACATTAAAAATATACCTTTATTTTTGCTTTTTATCAAGGTAATTTATATAGTTAAAAAATCCAATAGTAGAGAAGGGTTTATAAATGGAAAAATCCCCTCTGCCCTGTCCTGATCGAGTCCTGTTCTCTAAAGGGGACCATTTTAACTTGTAAACTTTTTCTTTTAATGGTTACCTCCTTATCCCTAAATAATTATTCGTTTTACTTATCATTATTAATTTTAGACTTTCTTGGCTGTTGGAGGATTTAGCTCCCATGTGCCTTCAGATCCCCCTCCTTCCTCCCAGTAGGGTTCTACATTGTGGTGGTTTCTTCTATTGGTTACCCTTCTACTTTAATATTTCTTACCTTCCTTTCTCATGGTGTCACCGTATACACTATCTCTGATCTTCCACTTTGTGAAAGGAGTGTCTTCGCACCCCCACCCCTGCCTGTAGCACACCTGCCCCACTGCCGCCTTCCAGCTGTTGTCATCTGTCTTGTCTTTTATAAAATTGAAACCAGCACTGTGTGTGTTCTGTTCTGTAGTGATGATCGAGTCTTCATCTTGTCTACAGACTGTTTTCAAAGTTGAAATCACTTTTGTTTGCGTTGTTATGAACTTCACTATTATTCTTCACTCCATAGCTCAGTTGGGGAGTTTGATGGTGTTCCCTTTTCTGAGCAGGTTTTTGTTTTTCTCTTTGTTACTCACTGAGTACTATTCCCCTTTGATTTGTGCTGCCCAGTTTTGGTTAACACTGAAAACTAGACAAATGTTAGTGATTTTTTAAAAATCGATGATCATCTCTTAGAAGGAACAGAGCCCACTTAAGCAAACTTAAGCCAAAGGGGAGCTTTTGAAAAGAGTTAGTGGTGTCTCAAGGAATCCAGGAGTAGGAGGATGACCAATGTGAGGAACTGACACCAGGAACTAAGACCTAAGGTTACCTTCTGTCCCCGTGGACAAGCAAGCACTGGGCATCTGGCCAGCTTTATAAGCGGCTCTGCTCAAGACCGTGGGAGAGATCAACTGGACTTCCTGGTCCCAGTCCCAGCTTTCTAGGAGCAGAGATTCCCTGACCTAGGGCCGCTGTTGGATTTACTTAGCATGTTCAGGAATCTCCCAGGTCGTGGTGGACAGCACCTCAGAAGGTGTTCACGATAGTGGTTGTGTTTTTACAGGGCGGGGACTTGGTGTACTGGGGATAGATAGGTTGATTTGGAAATTTAACCCCTCCCTTGCTGGGATACTCATGGCTTTTAGACTGTCTTCCTAGACTTCAGAGTCTCAGTCAAAACATAGCTCTAAAGCAAGTGAGTTGACTTTTTTCTTCTCTCCTATTTGAACAGTGCTCGGAAGAATCAGTGCAGAGCTCTAATCAATATGGCATTTTCTTCTTCTACTGCTTGTTATTTTTTCCAGATTAATTGGGAATCTTGGCTCCTGGAGGATTCTAGTCGAGCTGAACTGCCTGTGACAGACAAGAGTGATGATTCCTTGCCCATGGGAGTTGCCATAGATTACACTAACCAAGTGGAAATCACCATCAGTAAGTGTAGCCTGGTGTAGCTTAGTGCCGAAATGGTCTTCCTCCCGATCATTGTTAATATTTAAATCCACTTCTGCATTGTCATGACAATCTACTTTGCTGGGTACTTTTTTTTTTTTTTTAAGATTTTATTTTTCTTCTTTTTCTCCCCAAAGCCCCCCGGTACGTAGTTGTATATTTTGTTGTGGGTCCTTCTAGTTGTGGCATGTGGGACGCTGCCTCAGCATGGTCTGATGAGCAGTGCCATGTCCACGCCCAGGATTCGAACCAATGAAACACTGGGCCACCTGCAGCTGAGCGCGCGAACTTAACCACTCGGCCACGGGGCCAGCCCCTTTGCTGGGTACTTTTAACTTCCAGTAGCACATTTCTGCTTGAAGACTGATATAAAGTGCGTTGTGACGACACTAATCGTACTTGAATGAATACTCATTGATTAGACCAAGGCCATACAACCCCGTGTGTTTGTGTGTGTGTGTCTGTCTGTCTGTCTGTGTCTGTGTCTTTGTGTGTGCTTTAGAATATGACTGAAATATACAACATCAGAATTTCATAGCTTTGCTTCCTTGCCCATTCCACTTCCCCAATGACCTCCCAAGGGAATAACATCCTAATCAGATACTGCATACCAATACTTGGTTTGAAGGCATAGATTAGAAAATGGAGACTCAAACGCATGTCTTCCCAGTTGGGCCCAAGTGTGTGCTCTAAGTATTTCTTCTCCCTGCTAAACCTTGGCAGAGCTGCAGTCTGAAATGTGCAACTGCAACGGAAGACATATTCTTTACTCTTTGATGCTTCAGTTTAGAGGGGTGTCCCTGTCAGGCACCCTTAAACTCCCTGTCCTTTCTCTGGTCAGGTTATTTGGTCTGATCAGCTCATTTACTCTGATTCTCTTGAAGTGTTAATTAACAAAATATATGCTTATGATTCAACTGTGAGTGAAGCAGTTTGACTCACTTTTCTGTGTCCTACTGTGTATTTTCTAGAGTCTAGTCTCATTTTTTACTAAACCAGCCACTTCCTTGAGACTCCGGTCTTGGTCAGGGGAACACTGAAACTACCTCCTGAACACCGAGACACGTGTACAAATTGAGGGAGCGTTGAGAGAGTCAAGCCGTGCAGGACTGCTGGAGCTTCCATGCAGCACTCGCAGGGTGGCGGCCATCTGATAATGGCCGGAGCTCCGTTTAAAGAGCCGTTTCCCGGAGGGCTGTTGATATCTGAATCAGAGCACACTGGCGTCACTTCTGCTGGAGTGAGTCCAGTACGCCCCTTCCCGCTCGGGGCAGTCTTTCCCTTCCGGGCCCAGACCCTTCAGTTGACTTGGCTCTTTTGTCACTTTTTCTTTTTTAACAGATGATGACAAGACTCTTCCTCCTGCTCCAGTTCTTATGTTGCTTTCAACAGATGGTGTGCTTTGTCCATTTTATATGATCAATCAAAATCCTGGGGTTAGGTCCCTCATGAAGACACCAGAGCGGCTGTCCTTGGAAGGAGAGCGACAACCCAAGTCATCAGGTACGTGCCTGTTCTCGCTTTGGCAGAGAGGGAATACCAGGGGCTTGTTCAGGGGTCTCCCCAAGGATGAGAACTGTGTAAGGACACGTGGTCATCCGTATCTGGCCAGTCTCTCTTCATGAGGCAGGGCTAATCTTGTCCTCGAGCGCACATACGCACGCTGGCCTTCCTTCACCCCCACACGTTCTTCTCTGACCTTTACTTGAGAGAAAAAGACGGCTCAGCCAGATGGCTCCCATCAGGTAATTTATCAACAGTGTCCTATTAGAAGACCTTATATTGTATGGTCTGAATCCTAAAGACATAGAGACGTGTTTAATCATGAGGGATTAAATAAATGATTATAGATTCATATAGTGAAATGCCATGGAATTCTTAAAAATGTTATGTTTATTGACAAGGAAAGAGTATGATATATCATGAAAAAGCACTGTATACTGTGTGATTCCTTTTTTATGAGAAAAAATATATATATAGAAAAAATATTTGGAAGATGAATATTATAATATAAATAGTGGTTATTGCTGGGTGGTGGGGACGTGGGGATTTTCTTTTTGTTTATCTGTATTTAATTTTCTTTAGGTTTTTTACCCCCTCTTTGAAAATATTACTTAAGTAATATATGTTTATTGGAGGAAAATTAGAAAACGCAAGAACAAAATCGTGTAAGAGCCCATCAGTCATCAAGCAATGGCCAGTCAACATTTTGGTACATGTTCTTCATGCTCATAAACGCACACATATACATGCCAATTTGTAGTTTCAAAATTTTCACAGTGACAGTGTGTCACTTGTGAGAACAAAATATAAAACTTTTTAAAAGGGCATTGTTTCATATTTTGGAATTTCACTAATATGTCTCTTTTTGAATTCTGTTGGGATAAAACTAGTAAGATTTTCTTCTTCTGAAATGGCTAAAAAAGGTCACAGTGTAACCAATTCCATATCTAAGGAAAAATATGTTGACCAGTTGAGTTGGATAAGGTTGACACTACTTAGGGTATCTTTTCCCGCTGCTTCTTGATGCAGAGTGAATTGTCACTGTGCATATCATATCATAAATAGAGCCACTTGGATACTTGGGCCCCTGCCAGCTGGCAGTGTGACCCCAAGTAATAGATCAGGTGCCTTGCATAGACTGTGGCACTGTTGTTGTGTTGGGATATCTCATTATCTACAGGGTGTGTCCTCTTTGAATGGTGTTTTTTTTTCTCCTTATATGGTCCTGAGTACCATGAACTACCTACATCCAGTTGCCTGGTCTGTCGGTAACAAACAGTGAAGTCAGGAGGCTGTGGAGTGATGTTTGTTTCAGAGCGCAGTTCATGTGAGAGACTTTGCTACCAGCTCGTTAAACCCCCGAGCACAGAGGCCAGTGTTACTGTTTGCTTTTCCTGGAGAAGCCCCCTCTTCCCTCACTCTTGGTCCGGAGGTAATGGCCATGTTGAGATGAGTGGAAGAAAGCCACTGAGTGGGGGAGAAAGTGTTCCACCAGTTCCTAGCTCTAGCTAAAGCCTGGGTCGTGGGTTCAGAAGACATTAATTGTTCTGCCCATTTCCACCCTACAGCTCTAAGGGTGCTGGGTTGAAAGATCAGAAATAGCACCATGGCTTTTTAATTAGTTCTGTTTTCAGTGGAAAATGCCTCTGGTTTCTTTCAGCTCTGGCGTGTATTTTTCCTCTTGGTCTGCTAAATGTGCGTGAAAGTGATTAACGTGTGCATCTTTGTGTCTTTACAGAAGTTAGCTGTTCGTGGTTCCATATTCTATGAAAGAAATATTAACAGAATAGATTTGCTTGCATTATTATACTTCCATAGAAGCAACAATTTACTTGGGTCTTTCTTTTCAGAAGGTGGTATTTTCATACTTGTATCCTAAGTATTTCATTGCTTTAGACATAGTGAAGATAAACTGTCATCTCAGACAATTTGGAAGAAACAAAACCCATTAATGAAATGTATTGATAAAAATACTGCTTTCTTATATATTTAGTTATTTAAGAATTGTCATTTTTACTTTATAGAGTATTTGGAAAATAGAAAAAATTTTAAACCTGCCTTTTGGGGTATTCTCTGCCAGTGTTTTTTTTCCTAAACAGCTTTCTTCATACTTGTAATCATATTGTATACATAATTGGTATGCAAGTTTTAATTTAAATTGTAAGCGTTTTCCAGGTTCTTGCATAATCTTCATGATTCGTTTAAAAGAGTGACTGCTTAATACTCCATTGAATATTTTTTTTACCATTTGGGTTGTATTAAATCTCTTTTTCATTTTTTAGGTTATTTTCATAGGCTTTATTCTTAGAATTGGGATTACTGGGTCCATTTTTTATGATCTTTGAGACATAATGCTAAAATATTTTCTGAAAGACTGTGCTAAATTAGGTACCTACTAGTGATAAAAAGTTTCAGGTTCTGGGGCTGGCCCAGTGGTGTAGTGGTCAAGTCCATGTGCTCCACTTCTGTGGCCTGGGGTTTGCAGGTTTGGATCCCGGGCACGGACCTGCATGCCATTCATCAAGCCATGCTGTGGCAGCATCCCACATACAAAATAGAGGAAGATTGGCACAGATGTTAGCTCACTAACAGTTTTTCTCAAGCAAAAAGGGGAGGATTGGCAATGGATTTTAGCTCAGGGCCAGTCTTCCTCATCAAAAAAACTATTTCAGGTTCATTTTATCCTTTCAAACATAGGGGATTATACATATTTAAATTTTGATATTTTAGAGGACAGTAAAAACTATGCCTCATTTAAATTTACATTTCTTTCAGTAGAGAGATTGAATCAGTTTTCTTTTTGTGAATTAGGTTCCCAGTTTATGTCCATTAAAGTCTTGTAATTTTTGTTTGTTTTTATTAATTTTTTTTCTTTATGAAGATTAGCCCTGAGCTAACTAACATCCACCACCAATTCTCCTTTTGGTTTGCTGAGAAAGATTGGCCCTGAGCTAACATCCATGCCCATCTGCCTCTACTTTCTATGTGGGATGCCTGCCATAGCATGGCTTGATAAGCAGTGTGTGGGTCTGCACCCAGGATCTGAGCCAGCAAAGCCTGGGCCACTGAAGCGGAGTGTGTGAACTTAACCACTGCACCACTGGACCAGCCCCTTGAAATTTTTTAATCTTAATTTGTGTGAGCTTTTTAAAAAAATAAAATATTACTTATTATTTTCTCGAGATTTTTATTTTTCTTTATTTTTTTTCCCTTTTCTCCCCAAAGCTCCCTGGTACATAGTTGTGTATTTTTTAGTTGTGGGTCCTTCTAGTTGTGGCATGTGGGACGCCACCTCAGCATGGCTTGATGAGTGGTACTACATCTGCGCCCAGGATTTGAAGCCGAGCACTCGAACTTAACCACTCGGCCACGGGGCCGGCCGCCTGCTGCAGATTTTTAAAATTTCATTTACCTTTTAGTTATGTAACAGTTTTTGCACACAGTCACATCTTAATCTTTTTCTTTTGTTCACTTCTGAGTTTATCAAGTTGTTTGACTCTCAGAGACTGACCTCACTTTTTGCCACCTTTGTTTTGAGGTGTGTGTATATCTGTGCTTTTGTTTATGTGTATATCTTTAATTCATCTGGAATTGCTTTTAGTGACTCTTAGGAGGTGGAGGTCAGAATTAAAATTCTTTCCCTGATTGTTACTGAAATGTTGCAGAATGACTTATTTTTCACTGTAACATTGAGAAGTGTATTTTTTCTGTATTACTCCACTGGGTGTCCATGAAGTTCTGTGTAATGTTTTTCTCCATTGCCTTTTTCCTTCAAAGTTTTATACATCTTATATCCCAAGTCCAATGTCAACTCTGCTTTTATTTCTTTTGTTCTTGGACTAAGGACCATTATTTCTTTTTTTTTTTTTGCCGATCATCTTTTTTTTTTTTAAATTTTTTATTGAGTCAATGATAGGTTACAATCTTGTGAAACTTCATTTGTATATTATTGTCTGTCAGTAAGGACCATTATTTCTGACGTCATTCTACCACAAACCCTTTTCCATTTGCTTTCTGTTATATGGATCGCCGCTGTTACAATGCTAACTTCTCTCTTCCTTTTTCTCCATGTTTTCCATTGCAGGAAGTACTCCTTCTACCCCAACCTCCTCTCAGGCCCCGCAGAAGCTCGATGCTTCAGCAGCTGCAGCTCCTGTCTCTGTTGCACCTTCATCGCTGGCTGCTCCCACCTCCACCTTCTCTTTGCCTTCTGCTGTTGGAGCCCCTGCCGTGTTCTCCTTTGGTTCTTCGTCCTTGAAATCATCTGGCTCCGTCACTGGGGAGCCCCCTCCATATTCCAGTGGCTCTGACAATTCCAAAGCAGCCCTGGGCTCTGGTGCATCCATCTTCTCTTTTGCTCCTCCTTCTCAAGCCTCCCTAGCCCCGACCCCTGCAGCCTCTCCCTTGGCATCATCAGCTGCGTCATTCTCCTTTGGATCATCGAGTTTTAAGCCTACCCTGGAAAGCACGCCACTGCCAAATGTGTCAGCTCCAAACATAGGCATGAAGCCCTCCTTCCCACCACCGCCCTCTACAGTCAAGGTCAACCTTAGCGAAAAGTAAGTGACACATAATGTTTGCTGCTTCTGCAGGGTGGGTAGAGAGCACGTGTTTCACTGGAAGGAGTCACTGTGAGGGGAGTTAATAGATTTTCTCTTTTATTCTTAGTAATATTTGTAAATGGCAAAAATTCAAACAATGTAAAAGGTTTGCCTTTCTTCAGTGGACAGAGTCCACAAGAGTCTCTTAGAATTTTTTTTTTTCACTATTAGAAGTTTAGGGACTGGCCCCGTGGCTGAGTGGTTAAGTTTGCATGCTCTGCTTCGGCTGCCCAGGGTTTCGCTGGTTCGGATCCCGGACATGGACATGGCACCACTCGTCAGGCCACCCTGAGGTGGCATCCCACATGCCACAACTAGAAGGACCCACAACTAAAATATACAACTGTGTACTGGGGGAATTTGGGGAGAAAAAGCAAAAAAAAAGATTGGTAACAGTTGTTGGCTCAGGTGCCAATCTTTAAAAAAAAAAAAAGTTTATTTGTTCTTTTTGTTTATTTATTTGGTCAAGAAGATTGGCCCTGAGCTAACATCTGTGCCAGTCTTCCTCTACTTTACATGGGATGCCACCACAGCATGGCTTGATGAGCGTTGCTAGGTTTGCCCCTGGGATCCGAACCTGTGAGCCCTGGGCTGCTGAAGCAGAGCACACAAACTTGACCACTACACCACTGGGCCAGCCCTCTTTATTTTTTTGCCTTTTAAAACACGACATTATCTTTTAGAATGGTTTTAGATTTGCAGAAAAATTGGGAAGATATTACAGAGAGTTCCCGCTCACACTTAATTTCCCCTAACATCTTACATCACTATGGTACATTTGTACAGTTATTGAAGAAACATAGATATGTAATTATTATTATTATTTGTTTTGCTTTTTTATTGATGGAACGTTGGTTTATAACATTATGTAAATTTCAAGTGTGCATCATCATATTTTCTCTGTAGACATCGTGTTCACCACCCCAAGACTAGTTACCGTTCGTGACCGTACGTGTGCCCTATTTCCCCTTCTGTCCTCCTCCCTAGAAGTTTATATTCAAGTGCTTGTTTTATTTTTTTCAGATTTCAAATGTAGGAGATATTCTTTATTTTTAAAAATGAAACAATACCGAGTATGTGTCCCGTAAGGGAAGTGAATCTCCTGTAGTCCTTTTTCCTTTGGTGTCCACCCTTGACTCTTCTCTGAACCATTTCTACTCAGCCACCAAAATGGTCTCGTGAAATTGCAGGCACACCAGGTGACTGTCTTGCTTGGCAGTCCCCAGCTTCTCTTTGCTCTTTGAGTACAATCCAAACTCTTCAGCAGTCTTCCAGTCTCCTCTAGATCTGGGTCCTGCCAGCTCAGATTTTATTTTTTACTTCTTTATCTGCTTGTCATGTTCTCCCACTATAATATAGTTTCTTTGTTTTTTTTTAAGATTTTATTTTTCCTTCTTCTCCCCAAAGCCCCCTGGTACACAGTTGTATATATTTTTATTGTATATTTTATTGTTGTTGTGGGTCCTTCTAGTTGTGGCATGTGGGACACCACCTCAGCATGGCTTGATGAGCAGTGCTAGGTCTGTGCCCAGGATCTGAACCTGCGAAACCCTGGGCCACCAAAGCAGAGCATGTGAACTTAACCACTCAGCCATGGGGCTGGCCCTAGAATGTAGTTTTTTTCTTTCTTTCTTTCTTTTTTTTTTTGAGGAAAATTAGCCCTGAGCTAACATCTGCTGCCAATCCTCTTTTTTTTTTTTTTTTTTTTGCTGAGGAAGACTGGCCCTGAGCTAACATCCATGCCCATCTTCCTCTACTTTATATGTGGGACGCCTGCCACAGCATGGCTTGCCAGGTGGTGCCGTGTCCACACCTGGGATCCAAACTGGCGAACCCCGGGCCGCTGAAGTGGAACATGTGTACTTAACCGCTGCGCCACCAGGCAGGCCCCGTAAAATGTAGTTTCTTGAGGGACATAATCCCTTGTATCTTGTAAGCCTTCCCAAGGTAACCATTGAGTGTAAACACTACCAGCTTTCTCCCTGATTCATCTCTACTGTCTCTTCTTGCTGTGGACGTGTGCTGATTGTTGCTCCGCCACTGCCGTTGTCACTTAATATTAAATTGTCACACAGTCACTTGATTCTAACAGTTGCCTGGTATTCCATTTTGTGGCTGCACTGTAATTTATTTGACCAGCTGTCTAATGCTGGATTTCTAGATTGTGTACAGATTTTTTGCTTATTAGGTGAAACTTACCTTTCATTCCCACTAGGCTGTAAGCATCCCCAAGATGGTGACCTGCTTTCCTTTTCCTTTCTCACCCTTAGAGGAGGTGGTCACCCGAAAATGAATTCTCAGCAGTTTTCTTGGTGAAAAGAGGGTCCTAAACGCTCCTAAGCATAATTGAGTCCCACCCTCTTTTTTCCTACTTAGCTTGATAGAATAGGAAATAAGCATTTCATATCATGGTAAACTTAGTTTATCTTCATATTAAGTACTTATTTATAATTTTTGTTGAATAACTCGTTCCTAAATAAGCAGACGGTAAGATAAATGTTTCCTTACACCTTTTATAAGAAATGGCTAAACGTTTATGTTTCACAAAGGCCGAAAAGCATGGATAGCAAGTTGTCGTTTGATGCCATGGCTCCTGACCAGTGTGAGCAACTCTCACGGGCTCCTCTGTCCCCTTCGGGCCGCTGTTTTCAGGTTTACTGCTGTGGCCACCTCCGCTCCCGTTAATAGCTCGCAGAGCACACCATCCATGGTGCCCTTCTCCTCTGCCTCCAAGCCGGCTCCTTCTGGACCTCCTGGCCACCCTGCACCTCCCTCAGCATCGTCCACTTCCATGTCGTCAAAGTCGTCAGTCTCTCCCTCAGCAGCAGGTATGACTTTAAGCAAACACCTTCAGAGCTCAGTCTTGAATCCTCAGATGAACATTTTCAATTGTTGAGAATCCCAGCTCACATAGCTGGACTAGATTGTTTTTTCTTGCTTTCTGTATCTCACACTAATGTGCTGTGATTTTCATACTCTGAGTTGGGAGCGTTCAGAATGACCTCAGTGCTGCCACACTTGTCTCTCTGACGTTTCTCGCGCAGCTGAGAGTACTTGATGATTCCAAGGCAGTATCTTCCTGTGGAGCCTGCCCTGCATGAAGGGCAGTGATAGAACGATTGTTCAAGCTGCATAGGAGAGAGCGGGCCTGCAGAGGCTGCTCTGCTGACTGCTGCTGGGGACTGGCTGGATTTTCACGTTCAGAACTACTGTAAACAAGCTTCTTAAATGAAGATCATATATGGAAATCATTATTATAGCCAAGTTGAATTAAATGAGCAACTGTATCTAGTTTATCTTTTATTTTCCTTTCAAACTTGCAGTAATGAATGCTGTGCTCTTCACCGAGATGGCGACATTTGCTAACATTTTGCACCATTTACTTCATCTCTTTCTTTTTTTCTGCATTTTTTTTCCTAAAACATTTGAGAGTTAATTGCAGATGTGAAGCAGTTCACCTCTAAATTCTTCAGTGTCTATCTCCTAAAAACAAGGCACACGACGTATTATTACATTTGGGAAATTTAACAGTAATCGATAGCCCATATTCACATTTCCATGGTTGTCCCAATAATGTTCTTTATGGTTTTTCCCCCTCCACTCAAGGACTGCACATTATATTCCAATTTTGTCTCATTGGTCTCAGTCTCAAACAGATCTTCTCCTTTTTTGTTTTTCTCAACGGTGACATTTGTGAAGAGGTCAGGCCAGTAGTTTTGTGGAGTGTGCCTCGCTTTGGATTTGATTGTGAACGTTTTGGGCAGTGACACACGTAGGTGGCGTGTATCACATCCATGATCTCATTTTGTCCTGACGTGAGTGATGTTAATTTGCTCATATGTTAGGGCGGTGTTTGCCACATCCATCTCAGTTTTTTGTTTTTGTTTTATTTTTTTGAGGAAGATTAGCCCTGAGCTAACTACTGCCAATCCTCCTCTTTTCGCTGAGGAAGACTGGCCCTGAGCTAACATCCATGCCCATCTTCCTCTACTTTATATGTGGGACGCCTCCCACAGCACGGCTTGCCATGTCCACACCTGGGATCCAAACTGGCGAACCCCGGGCTGCCAAAGCGGAACATGCACACTTAACCGCTGCACCACCGGGCCGGCCCCGTCTCAGTTTTTAACTTGGTTATTTTCATGAATGCTGGCGATAATGCCTAGCGAGACGCATTTGGGTAGCCCTTTGGTGTTTGAATGTCAGGAGTCATTTTATCTTGGTGAATATTGAACAAGCATTGAGCTCTTACCTATTGCTCAGGAGAAAGCGTTGCCGTGTGGAGTTACCAGAGTCACTTCATTCCAGGTCTTTTCATCAGATTCTGAAAGGGATTTGTCCATGACCCAAAGAATTAAGGAGCCTTGCCTTAGTCTTTTCACATCTGTTTACAGTTTGGGAGAGAAAACTTGAACCATAGTGCGCATATACTTTCTCCGTTTCCACTGCTCACCACTCAACTCTCCCTACCGCCCATTACCGTTACTTAATTCTTCAAGTTTGGTGGGTCCTGATTATTGGATTGCAATCCTAGTTGCACACTAGACTCATTGGGGCGTCACCTCCCTAAGAGTTTAATGAGCTCTCTGGAGATGAGGGTTGAGTGGGAGTTTTTGGTGGTATTTTTTTTTAAGATTGGCACCTGTGCTAACATTTGTTGCCAATCTTTTTTTTTCCCCTCCTTCTTCTTCTCCCCACAACACCCCCACGCTCCCCTGGTACATGGTTGTAGATTCTAATCGTGAGTGCTTCTGGTTGTGCCATGTGGAACGCCGCCTCAATATGGCCTGATGAGCGGTGCCATGTCTGCACCCAGGATCCAAACCGGCAAAACCCTGGGCTGCTGAAGCAGAGCGCACAAACTTAACCACTCGGCCACGGGGCCGGCCCTGTGTATTTGTTTTTTAAAAGCTTCCTAGGTGATTTTAATGCATAACAGGGCAAAACTTGTCTTAGAGGCTTTTAGAAGGGTCCTGAAGACCCTGTGAGTTCTTACAAGGTTCTGGGGGTTATCATTCTTGTCTGGTGGTTTTAAACTTTGTCCCCAGTTCCCAGAGATGCCTTAGGAGCCTCTGTGAGGAGTAAGGATGGGCCAAATGGCCAGTGTCCTGGGCCTGCACACAGAAACACATAGCTGTTAGCAGAGACACTGCGCTTTTACCTGCTTTATAAAAGAGTTTCGCATCTGAAAATGTAATGTATGTTTTTTAGTTATCTTGGAACAGAGGCTAACACAACTGTGGACATCACTTTTGCTAACAAAGATCCTAAAAGGGGGGCCAGGGACAATGAGAAACATGTTTTTTTAGATTTGAGGAAAGGACATTTATGATGGAAGAAATAATGGGAATAAATACTGTCTGTTTTAACTGACTCTTTGTTCCAGCAGGGCGATCTGCTCAGGGCAGTCCAAGTCCAGTGCCCTCAACGGTGCAGAAATCGCCTAGGATAACCCCCCCAGTGGCCAAGTCGGGCTCTCCCCAGGTATGTTTAAACTCCACTTCCAGTGCTGTGTGTGTTAATTTACTTCCCCAAACGTACATGTGTGTAAAATGGGTTTTCGTGTTTTAGAATTCACACCTTCGAAATAGTATTTAGGACCATGTGATAGGAAATACCAAAGTATGAGCTTTGCATATTTGTAATGTGTGCTCATAAAAGCCATTTGTCTCCACCCTAGAGTCTTAGAGTTGTTTTCTCCGCTGGTTCCTGAGCTTATCCATGCTATGCTGCTCAGTTTGTTGTATTCTCTTTATATCTGGAAAGACTGTAGCACCTGATTTTTTTCTCTCATTCCGAAAGTAACCAAGAAATCTTATCCACTGCCTTCTTTTTCTCTGCTTTTCCTTAACATCTCAATATATTTTACTTATTTAGTTTTTTATTGACATACAATACACATAGGAAAGAAGTACATGTGTGATACATGTACCCCTCAGTGAATTGTCACCAGCTGAATACACCTTGATAACCAGTACCCAGATCATGAAATAGAACATTACCAGGACCTCAGAATTCCTGTTCATGTGCACCCTTCTAGTCACTACTCTTGCCAGAGGGGACTCACTGTCGTGCTTGCTGACCGCATAGCTTAGTTTAGCCTGTCTGTACCTCCTATAAAATGGAATCACATCGTATGTTTCCTTGTATCTGGCTGTCTTGCTCAACATTGTGCTTGTGCGATTTATCCGTATCATTTTTGCTGTATGGAATTCATTGAGTGACTATACTACAAGTATTCTTTCCACCTTGAGGGACATTTGAGTCGTTTCCGGATTTAAGTTATTGAGAGTAGTGTTGCTCTGACCTTGCTAGTTGATGTCTTTGGGTGAACGTGTGCATGCATATCTGTTGGGCATGTACCTAGGAGTGGAATTGCTGGGTCATGGAATACGCATGTGTTCCTCTTTTGTAAATTCCTCCAGGAGTATGTGAGAGCCCCGCTGCTCCACGTCCTCACCAATCTTGATATTGTTCACTTTTTATTGTAGTTGTATTTTGTGGTTTTAATTAATATTTCCCTCATGAACAGTAAAATTGAGCTTTTTTTCATGATTATTGTCCATTTGAATATCTTCTTTTATGGGGCATCTGTTCAAGTCTTTTACCCCTTTTTCTATTGGGTTGTCTGTCTTTTTCTTATTGATTTGTAAGAGTTACTTCCTTTTGGATACACACGCACACGCACTCACGTAACGTAAATACTTTCTCACTATGAATTGTGTTTCTAAAAGCTTTGTTATTTCACTTTTCATATTTAGATCTACAGGCTGTCATCTCAGTTTATTTTTATGGTTTAACTTAAAGAGAATTTTATGTCAATTTCCCGCTTATTTGAGTGCCTTCAGAGCAGGAGTCATGTCTTTTCCTTCTGTCCCCCAGCCAAGCCTCCTCCTGGCCCCAGCACACACCGTATGGGGCACACAGTAAATGCCCACTCTACAGGTCTAGCTTTTGGCATAATACATGACACATGGCGTTTATTAAGTAAATGTTTGCTGTTTTAGTGAATGCTTATACAGTCTAAAAACTCTCTACATGTTAATTGCTGTAGATATCAAATAATTTAAAAGCCATCTCAAATTCTAACACCTCTAAAGCAGAATTCTTGGTTTCTGTGTCCCCTAGAACCTGTTCCTTTTCCAGTGTTCCCATCTCAGTAAGTAGGTCAAGGTTTGCTCAAGCCTCAAACCCAGAAGTCATCCTGGATTTCTCTCTTTAGCAGAACCTCCCCCCAGTCCGTGCTAGCAGAAAGTCTTGTCAGCTCTCCTCTCATGTGGTTTATGTCATAAATCCATGTCTGTTTTCCCTGCTAAGGTCCTGTTTCAGGCCATTATCATTTCTTACCTTGTTAGCCTCCTGACTGTTTCTTCTGCCTCTCACTGTCATCTGGGCTCTATTTAGCAGTAAGAGGGATCTTTTAAAACCGTGAGTCAAAGAGTAGTTTAAACTCTCTTAAAACTCCGCTGGTAGCTTTACAACACACTTGGAATAAAATCCACCCTCCTCGGTATAACCTTACACAACTTGCCCCTGCCTGCCTCCAGCTCCATTCCTGCCGGCCTCCCTGACTTCACCGTTAGTTTATCTCTTTGCCTAGAACATGCGAACGTCTTTCCTGCCTCAGATTCCTTGCACTTGGCTCTTGTTGCCCAGAAGGTGCTTCCCCCAGCCCTTTCTGTAGCTTCCCCCTTACTTCAGGTCTCAGTTCAGAGGCGGCACCGGATGAGGGCTTTCCCTGCCGTCTCATCTCAAGTCGCGCCCCTTTTATTCTCTCCGTGTTCCTCTTTACTTTTTCGTATTGTTTATCACCAGCTGAAATTAGCTGGTTTGTTTACTTCTTATCCATCTTGTCCCAACAGAAGGTAAATTACACTAGAGGAGGGACCTCATCTACCTCCTTCACCTCTGTCTCCACTGTCTAGAACATGCCTTGTACCAAGCCCATACCCAGTAAATGTGGATTCAAAAGAGTGAATGATGGAACAATGACTGTGAAGAGTGTGCCACTCTCTGTGATGGGAACTGACCCAGCTGCTTCATGAAGCCGTGACTGGTGGTATCAGATGCATTTTTAAACCTTTTGCCTTCCATTTCAGGCAAAATCACTTCAGCCTCCTGTCACAGAAAAGCAGGGACATCAATGGAAAGAGTCTGATCCTGTGATGGCTGGCATTGGGGAGGAGGTAAACTTCTTCCTGCACGTTGTTTCCCGAAGTAGCTGTGAGAGGCTTGCTGGCTCTGGGTGCAGACTCCTCCGGGACTCTTTACTCTGGCTTGCGACCTTGGTGTGTCCCAGAGTCTGTGCTTTCGCGAGCCCAGTAGCAGTGCCCTTACTGCCGTGCCATTCAGACTGAGGAGTCTGCTCATTTGTGGCTTCTGCAGATCGCTCACTTTCAGAAGGAGTTGGAAGAGTTGAAAGCCCGAACTTCCAAAGCCTGTTTCCAAGTGGGCACGTCCGAGGAGATGAAGATGCTGCGGACAGAAGCAGATGACTTGCACACCTTTCTCTTAGAGATTAAAGAGACCACAGAGGTTTGTGTTTGTATTCTTCCTAAATTGGATTGCAATTTAAAAACTTGTTCTCACAGTACTGGATGTCCATGCTTTCTCTCTTCAGGGACCACCACTGTTGTTTTTGTGTAGCTGAGTGGGTCACTTAGGAATGCCTGACTGCAGAGCCCGCCTGCAGCACTTGACCAGAAACTGTGTGCCTTTGGTCAAGTCAGTCTAGCTACTCTGGGTTTTAGGGTTGTTAGATAGAAAAAGGAATAATAATAGTTTCTACCCCACTGACACATGCAAGCTACTCCATAAAAGTTTATTATAGTTGTTAATTTAGGTATATTTAAAAAATTTACTATCTTTTTTTTTTTCCTTAGTGTAAAAACAGATTTTAATGAAGATATTGTGGCTCATTTACAGGAACAAATTTACTGTCTTTTATAGTAAATTGTTAGATTATAAGGTGTTAGGTTTAAAAAAAAGCAGAATACTCAAGAGTATCCATAGTGTAAAAATATCAGACGTTTGTTGTTAATAGTATGATTTACTGTGTTACTATCAGTGCTCCTTACTGTGTGCCAGGCGCTGTGTGAACTACTTTACCTGTATTATCTCATTGAATCCTCACAACGTGCCTGTATAATGGGTACTGTTCTCCCTTCGATTTTGCAAGTCAGGAAACTGAGGCTTAGAGAGGTGAAGCCGTTTTCCCAGAGCCACCCGGTTCCCGAGTGTTAGTGCCAGGATCCCAGTTCGGGCTGTGTGACTCCAGAGCTCTGGTCTTGGGGAACATACTGGACAGAGGAAGGTTCTCCAGGGTGTTAGCAGTGATTGTCTTCAGGTAGTAGGATTATTGGTACTGTCAGTACTTTTCTGATTTTCTGAGTTCCTGATTATTAAAATATGTATTTTTTTATTGAGGGAAAAAAGTAATTTAAAAAAAAATGAACATTAGTATTTTTCTTTCTAAGCAATGAAATTCTTTTTTTCTGTAACTAACTATATTCAGATGTTCATCGTGTTAAATATTTGAGAAACACCACCTTCCTTGACCCAAGAAAGGTTTATGTCTCAGAAATACCACTTTCTGTATCAATACATCCTTGTACCTTTTTTAGTCTCTTCATGGAGATATCAGTACCCTGAAAACAACTTTACTTGAGGGTTTTGCTGGTGTTGAAGAAGCCAGAGAACAAAATGAGAGAAATCGTGACTCTGGATATCTACATCTGCTCTATAAGAGACCGCTGGATCCCAAGAGTGAAGCTCAGCTCCAGGTAGGAGAGTCCAGCCGAAGTGTGCTGTTTCAAGCAAACTCCTATAGCAACCACTCTCCTTTTTGAAGTATGGGTTTGGATGACTGCCCTTATGAAGTTGTTAATTTCTTGTGAATAATTTACTATGACCCATAGACTTCCTTAACTATAACATAGACAATGGCACGTTTCTACTTAGTGATTTTTGGATTAAACAAAAAACAGAATTCTTTTTCTTCCCCTAAATTATATTTAGCTTTTTTTACCCTCCCTAAAGCCCCAGTACATAGTTGTGTATTCTAGTTGTAAGTCACCCTCGTTCTTTGTGAGCTGCCACCACAGCATGGCTACTGACAGACGAGTGGTGTGCTTCCGCACCCGGGAACTGAACCCAGGCCGCCAAAGCAGCGTGCACAGGGCTTTAACCACTAGGCCATCAGGGCTGGCTCAAAAATATAATTCTTAATTAAACCTTAAGCTTGGTAGAGGGTGCGCTATTGAAAAAGTTATATTTAGACATCAAATCATAAATAACAATTATTAAATTACTATTCTTTGAGTGCCAGGTACTCTGCTAAGTGTTTTTTACACATTATTTCTAGTCTTCAAAACTAATTGCTCTGAAAGATGAGAGTTATTGATTCCATTGTGCAGCTAAGGAAATTGAGCCTCATAGGCTAGGGAGCTTGTCTAGAGTGATGTTGCCACTAAGGGTGGAATCAGAATCGAAACATCCACCTGTAAGCCATACTTTAGCAAAGTTACTTCTCTCATTAACTCTTAGTTATCCTTATTCTTTGTTTTAATCTGGGTTTGTTTTCGTCTTTCCATTTATTCAAAACTGATGTATCACAAGCTGTGGTGGCGATCATCTCCCACCTCCTCACATTTGCCTAGAGTCCTAGTAGCAAAGGGTGCACAGGTGGTAGTGCTGGTCTTCCTCACCTGAGACATGAGGGTCTGTGAGTGCGCAGAATCCCCTCCTGCCCAGAAAGTCCACCATGTTGCATCAATTACACGTTCTTCCTACATGCCTTTTTCAGTTCTTGTTCTGTGTCTAAGTTGAAAGAAAAGCATACAGCTTTTGGGGGACACCTTCCCCATTCAAAAGTAAATCACTTTCTTTTTTTCACAATGCTTAGTAGATAATAGCTAGCATTTATTGAATGCACACTATGTACAAAAGGATGATAAGGAAACAAGAAATATTGAAACTACCCATTCTCACCACAAATAAATGCGGGGCCCTTGACCCTGGGCAGTCTAGCTCAGAGCCAGTGCTCTTAACCAGTGTGCTACAATGTACAATCCCTCCAGCTAGGTAAGTGGCAGTGGGAAAGATGAACATATAAATGTAATGTGGGCTGTATTGCTGTGGGATTACAGATGACGGAGCAGCTAAGCCACAGGAAAGAAGTATTTGTGATGGGCCCTAAAAGAAAAGTTGTTTTCTTTGTGGTAGACCAAGTTGGGAGGGCATTCAGAAGACTCAGCATCAGCTAATACACACAGGTGTGATCACATTTGAAGTGTTCAAAGAAAAGGGCCTCCTTGTAATCATTGAATATTGTGTTGAAATTTATGTTTGATGCTAAGGTTACTGCTACTTCCTGAAATCATCCTGCCTCTTTTTAAATGACATTTTCTCTTTTTCAGCTGAGGCATATACCCTTATCCAAGAATAATTTTGAAAATATAGTTAAGCACAATAAGATCTTTGTACAGATGTAAAGAGCTTTTCCCAGTGTATAGCACATTGTCTTCATTTGTATACATATTTGATGGAAAACTTCATCTTTAATTTTTGAGAGTCAAATTATATAGCCGTGAAAGTTAACACTGGACCCAAAATTTAAAGAAAATTATTGCAGGCCCAAAATAAGTTAATAAGTAGGAATTTTAATAATAGTAAATTCAATTTCTAGTGCTGATACTATTCATTGTTTTTGAGAAGAAATGAATTTTTCTCAACTGGCGAGATGACTTATGTGTTCTATGCTATGAATAGATAGGTTTAGAATTATTTTCAGTGCTGTTTTGTAGGATAATTTTGTCGATATTCCAGTTAATTTCATGGGTGGGAGAGCAAAAACTAAATGGCTGCATGGCTGGAGTGCCAGAGTGCAGTGGAAAATTCCTAGACCATGTGAGATGCTTTACAGGAGCTGAAACAGGAGACTCAACAAGAACATTTGTTCCCTAGAGGCCCTGGGCAACAGCTCCTTCTCTGTCCCTTTTCCTGGCACCACCTGTCTGACACACAGTTAAAAAGGTGGAGCTTCTCTTTTTCATTTTAACTATAATGTTCTAATGAATATGTTAAAGACTGTTAGGTTTTCTGTGTTCATTGTGGTCCTCAACATAAAAATGTTTCACAATCATTTTGACTGTTGTGATACACCTTCCTCCAAGCTCCTGGAAAATGCAGCCATTTGCCTTTTCATTTTCCTCTTGTAGGAAATTCGGCGCCTTCATCAATATGTGAAATTTGCTGTCCAAGATGTGAATGATGTCCTAGACTTGGAGTGGGATCGGCATCTGGAACAAAAGAAAAAACAAAAGTGAGCCATGTCTCATCCCCCACGGGCTACAGGAGATGCTGCTGTAGCCTTTTTAAAAGATGACTTAGGGACATTTATAAAAAAACATACAAATGTTCGTTCTCTTTGACCCAGTCATTCTACTTCTAGAAATTTGTTCTACAGAAATAATAGCAAGGCTCACAACAATTTACATAAAAGAATTTATATTGCAGCATAGTTTATGATAGTGAAAAATTGGATTCAACCTGATTATCCAAAAGTTAGAGGAGTGGCTAAATAAATCTGGTCATGTTTTTTTTCTTAATACAGAATAGTGTAACCATTGACTAGCAGGTTCTGAAAAAATCTGATTAAATATATTTTTTATGTTATGTGAAATGTACAAAATATATAATTATTAGATAAAATACGTGAAAGACAGAAAAGGTAAGACAAAATCACACTGGATCATTTCAGTGTGGAGGTCTGAATATAGAAAAGATACTGGAAATAAATCTGTCAAAATATTCACAGGGGCTGGCCTCGTGTCTCAGTGGTTAAGTTTGCGCACTCTGCTTCAGTGGCCTGGGGTCTCGTTGGTTCGGATCCTGGGCGCGGACATGGCACTGCTTATCACGCCATGCTGAGGCAGCGTCCCACACGCCACAACCAGAAGGACCTACAACTAGGATATACAACCATGTACTCGGGGCCTTCGGGGAGAAGAAGGCGAGAAAAAAAAAAAGATTGGCCACAGATGTTAGCTCAGGTGCCAATCTTAAAAAAAAGAAATATTCACAGCTGTATCTGTGAGATGGGATTAGGAGGAACTGTCCTTTATGCTATTCTGCATATTCTAAGTTTTCTTTTTGAGGAAACGTTCCTAATTGGTGTGGATAATTCAAAGGATGAGAGGAGTGATGGCAAAGATGGAGAAATCCTTTTGCCTCATCCTCTATCTCTGGATATTTGCTTTTATGCCGTATGTTTTCTGGGAGGAATAAAATGCAGTACATTCTAAGAGCAGTCAAGTTTCCACAAGAAACGCAAAAGACGGATCAGCCCTCACAATGCCAGATTTCTGAAACACCTGTGCTTGATTAGTGATTAGCCCTATGAGGAAAGAAACCAAGAAACGATCTGTTTACTTGTTTACAAAGCTGTGGGATGGCGGAACTTTTCAATGGAGCAACCTGTGTGAGATGTCAGGGGCAGGGCTAGAATGTGCTTAAACTTTAGAGGGCAGAATTTGATGCATTGTATTGTACCACATGGAGAAAGGCTTTGTGCCTGACTTGCGGAGCCTCAGCCTGGAGCATAGATGTGGGCAGACGGAGGTGGGCGTTGATCACTCAGACACTGGTTGGGGGAGGATTCAGTGGCCTGTGGCCTGGAGCACATGTACCTTTGGGCAGTTGGGCCCCCTTAGAGATTTCACAGCTTACTCCCCTGGTTCTGAATTCACGTTCAACCACGTGTTGGCAAACGGCTTGCCCTGATGGTGCACACATTCTGCTGTGCATGACAGTTGGATTTCTCTTTGCTAATTAATAAGTTGGCTTTTTCTAAAAAGTGCATGATGTTCTTTGGGAAGCCAGGCTTTCTTCTCCTTTAAAACGACCCCATAGATTTATTATTTCACATGGTTTTCTTTTTAAGTTCCCTTTCTGCAGGGTTCAAATTCTTAAATCTGTACAATTTTCTAGCACGTCTCTGTTTTAGGTCCTTCTTTAAATGTTACCTTGTACCCTACTGAAATGCATTTTTAAAAATTTATGTTGAACTACTTTGTCACTAGAAAGATAGAGCCTGTGGTCCCCTTCTTCTTGTAGTTCTTTCTGGAAGGTTACTTCTTTGCTGCTAAGTTGTGTGCTATTCCAGTGTTTGTTGACAGCTCTCTGAAGCAATGACTGATTCCCATAGAATTCCAGTGAACTCCTGGGTGTTTTCTTTTTACCGACTATAATTTATATACAGAAAAATACGTATTTCCTAAGTATGTAGCTGAACGAATTTTTCCCCATTTTTGACTCGATCTCCCACCCTTTTCTTCCTGCAAACCTCCTTGGACTTTGTCCTGATTATGCTGTCCTTTGCCACAGGCCTGGCCTGCATCTCTTAAGCTGCTCTTTCCTCGTTCCAGTTTATCCTCATTAGGCTTTCATCCCCTTTTCATGTTCTAGTAATTTCTTGATGCTTCTTGCCCACTAGTGGCTCTCCATTTTATTCTTTTAACTGTTATACTTGTAGTCTTTTTCCTTCTTGTGGGAGGTTCTTTTACTTGAACCATTCACCTTTAATTCTTTTCTCATTGCTGTCAACAGGCGCCTGCTGGTGCCAGAGCGAGAGACACTGTTTAACACCCTGGCCAACAACCGGGAAATCATCAACCAGCAGAGGAAGAGGTTGAATCACCTGGTAGACAGTCTCCAGCAGCTCCGTCTTTATAACCAAACCTCCCAGTGGAGCCTTCCCTCGGATGTTTCCTCCCAGAGCAGCGCGCACAGGTGTGCGGGAGCAGGGGCCTGTTACAGCTCCTCTACTCAACAACGTGGCTGAATGAAAGAATGAATATTTGGGAGTAAAGTGGAGTATTCTTAGAGTGGTTCAGATGTGGGTTTGAAAGTGACTCCGCTGTCACCCATGTGATCCTGGTCAAGTTCCTCACCCATTCCAATCCTTTGTTCTTTTGCCTTAAAAATGAGGGTAACAACACCTGCTTCGTGGGATTGCTGAAGAGTTTAATTAAGTCTGTAGAGCAGCTGGTAGTGTGCCTGATGAAACAGTTGCTCAGTGGATGATAGCAGATACTATGGTAATAGGATTGTTGTTTTACTGTAAATTAACTGATAGGATTAGGTTGACTGACTTGTCTCAAAATTCAGGTTTGTCGTTTTGGTTGAAGGTGGAAACTTAACAGACCCTGCCAGTTAGACAGGTAACTCTGAAGTTACCAAGGTGGTTTTGTGTTTCTGCCTTTAGGCCAAACGTGTAGATGTTAATTGCCCTTTGTGCTGAAGCACCGGTGGTGCTGTGTTTGCAGTGGGGATGGTATGTAATACTGAGATTCTGATCTCTTTGAACTGATTATGTTGATTGGTTGGATTTCCTGTTTCTGAAGATTTCCTGTTGGGGATGCTCTCGTCTCTTGCATTTATACTTAGGAGGATAGTGTACCCGCCTTCCCTGATTTCTCTAGTCATAGTTGGTTTGTATGTGACACTATCTTATTTCAGTTTTGACAGTGACCTTGAAAGCCTGCGCAATGCTTTGTTGAAAACGACCATAGAGTCTAACACCAAACCCTTGACCAAAGTACCAGGTAAATTGCGTTCCTCCCAGTTTTTTAACTCTGTTCTCTTCCATTTACTAACATCTTGAAAACCAAGTCTTAAGCGTTTATGGGTTCATGAATTTCTTGCAGCTAAACTGTCCCCCGTGAAACAGGCCCAACTGAGAAACTTCTTGTCCAAGAGGAAGACGCCGCCCGTGAGATCTACTGCTCCAGGTAGCGGGAACTGGTCCTGGACTCTTTAGCATAAACCCTGCAGTGCATGGCGTGGGAGGAGGGTGTGTGTGGGTGGGTGTGTGTGTGTGTGTGTGTGTGTGTGTTTCCCTTTTGGTTTTTAATAGAGGATAGAGAAAATGTCCCCAGAATCTGTCGTCTGTCTGAATATTAGAGTAGGAAACAGTGCACACATACCTGACGAAGCAGCCCAGGTAGTAGTTTTGGCCTTTGCCCTGTGTTTTCTGCCATCCTCAGATTACGTGGCAGTGATTCCCAAGGCTTCGAGGAGGCCAGCTGGCTCTAGGGGTCCTGGCCTCTGCTTTAGCTGGAGAAGTTGTACTTTTCTGATTCCTGTGGGGTTTTGCGTGAGATTGCATTTGAAAAAAAGGCTTCTTAAGAAAGAAGAAAAAAACTGATTAGGGAATGATGGCTGAAATTGCTTGGTGAAAAGAAGCCATATAGCTGCTGAAAAAAGTTATTTTTCAATTAAATTACCTATATAATTACTTCAATTTTTTTTTTTTTTAAAGATTTTATTTTTTCCTTTTTCTCCCCAAAGCCCCCCGGTACATAGTTGTGTATTCTTCGTTGTGGGTTCTTCTAGTTGTGGCATGTGGGACGCTGCTTCAGCGTGGTCTGATGAGCAGTGCCATGTCCACGCCCAGGATTCGAACTAACGAAACACTGGGCCGCCTGCAGCGGAGCGCGCGAACTTAACCACTCGGCCACGGGGCCAGCCCCACTTCAATTTTGTTTTTAAAAAATATTTGTTATATACAACTTCAGACGTAACCATGCTTTACTGGCCACATCTGCTTTTTTCTTTGAAATTCTGAGTTGAAATTGTTTTTTTAATACCAGCAACAAATGCCTTGTGGTAATTAAAATAGTAGGAGGAAATTTAATTTAATCACTGTACCGTGATTTATTAATTTTACTTTCATCATATAAGGTAGGTAATAGTCACAGACAAGTGAATTATTTAATAACCTTTTTCCTTATCTAAAGAATACATTTTCTTGGTAGATAATTGGAAAAATATGGAAAAGTGTAAAGAAGCATAAAAATTATTTTTATCCTTCAACCCAGACAGGGCATCACTTATATCATTTTGGTTTACTCCCAAACTTTTTTCTTTGCAGATGTAAGTTTGATTTTTTGAAAATAAGATTGGGTTACAGGTTTGTGTCCTAATTTTTTATTAATTAAAAATTCATGAGCCCTTGCTGTGAAATAGAAAATAAACGTTGGTGAGGATGTGGACACATTGGGACCCTTGTGCACTATCGATAGGAATGTAAACTGGTGCACCTGCTGTGGAAAATAGTTTCATGGTTCCTCAAAAAATTCAAAATAGAGTTACCATATCATCCGGCGATCCATTTCTGGGTATATACCCAACAGAACTGGAAACAGAGACTCAAACAGATATTTGTACACTCATGTTCATAGCAACATTTTGCTCAATAGCTGAAAGATAGCTGAGTGGATAGGGAAAATGGAACTTGTGCTACCTTAAAAGGGAAGGAAATTCTGTATGTGCTGTACTGTGGACGAACCCTGAACACATTATGCTAAGGGAGATAAGCCAGTCACAAAAAGACAAATACTGGATGATTCTACTCGTATGAGGCGCCTAGAGTCGTCAAATGCGTAGAGACAGAAAGGAGAATGCTGGGGACTGGGGGCCGGGGAGGGGAGAAGAACGGGGAGTGCGTCTTCCTGGGGACAGGGTTTCCGTCTGGAGATGGACAGTGGTCATGGTTGCACAGCAGTGTGAATGTACTTAATACCAGTGAGTGGACACTTAAAAATGGGTAAGATGATAAATTTTATGGTGTGTATATTTTACCACAGTAAAAAATTGGGGAGAGGATTTTTTTTTTTTAATTTTTATTTTTCCTTTTTCTCCCAAAGCCCCCCGGTACATAGTTGTGTATTTTTAGTTGTGCGTTTTTCTAGTTGTGGCATGTGGGATGCTGCCTCACTATGGCTTGATGAGTGGTGCCATGTCAACTCCCAGGATTTGAACCGGCGAAACCCTGGGCTGCTGAAGCAGAGCATGCGAACTTAACCACTTGGCCATGGGGCAGGCCCCCAGAAAATTTTAAAAATTAAAAGAAATTTCATGGGGCTGGCCCAGTGACACAGCAGTTAAGTTCACACGTTCGACTTCGGCAGCCCAGGGTTCATCAGTTCAGATCCTGGGTGCAGACATGGTACCACTTGTCAAGCCATGCTGTGGCAGGCGTCCCACATGTAAAGTAGAGGAAGATGGGCATGGATGTTAGCTCAGGGCCAGTCTTGCTCAGCAAAAAGAGGAGGATTGGCAGCAGGTGTTAGCTCAGGGCTAATCTTCCTCAAAAAGAAAAAACTTTCATGAACCTTTCTTCTGCCTTCTGTTTTTAAATATTCTTTGGACATATGCCTTATAATGGCTGCACAGTATTTCTTTGTATTAGAAGGCCATAATTTACTTATCTAATCCCTGTTAAGTGTTAATCTTTTTGCCAAGATTTTCCTCAGAACATCCCTGTTCACAATTCTTTAACTACATCTTTGATTCTATCTTTATCATAGATTCCTTAGAAGTGAGGTTTGTTTAACTCATTTACGTTCAACAAATACGACCGCCTACTTTGTTCCACAGCGGTAGGTGAGATGAACATAGTCTCTGATCACATTAAACTTTTGATTAAGACGGGAATACAGACATTAAGCAGATAACTGCATGTTATACTCATTTAACGTTAGCATACATGCTATAAAGAATAACTCAGAGCATATAAACGTTTTTAACATTCAAAATTGTGAAACTAACACACACACAAAAGTACACAAAACAAAAATATCCATCTGTGTAACCTCTCTGTACCCAAGTTGAGAAATAGGACCTTCCATTGCCACCTCCCTAGACCCCTCTTGTGCACCTCCTCGTCCTGCTCCCCACAGCTACCACTCTCTGGACGTATGTGGTAGTGGTAGTATACCTTTGCTTTTATTTGTTTGTTTTTTTTCTTTTGGCATTTTAAGTTTTTATTTATATTTCAAAAAATTTCAACCCCCCAGCTGCACGAATAATACATTGAGCCACCCACTTAACCCCTCACCCAGTATATTTCCCAGTAACATTTGCCACAGTTGCTTTATTTATCTCCTCTCTCCCACACGTGCACACAGTATATTATTTTTTGATGAACTATTGAAAATAAGGTGCAGACAGGGCCCATTACTCCTGAATATTTCAACGTGTCCTTTAAGAACAAGATCGTTGTCTTATGCAGCCATCATATGATGATCAGGTTTATGCACCTTAACTTGGATAGAATGCTGTTGTCTAATATGCAGTCCCTGCTCATCGTTTGCCCTCTGTCCCTCTAAGTCCTGCATAACCACTCCTTTTAAAAAATCTGGGATCCAATCCAGGATGGTACACTGCATTGAGTCATTCTCTTTAGTCTCCTTTATCTGTGCTTTTCTTGACAGTTGTACTATTTAATTGTGCCTCTCCAAACACTGTAATTGGGTTTTTTCAGCTTTTTGGGCTTTGCATACTGTGTTAAGTCCATTCATTTATTCTTTGGGTGGATTTCCCTTGTTCCACATTGGGTTTGTGAGGGTCATCCATGTCATTGCATGTACCTGTTATTTTGTTGCTGTGTATTATTCTGTTGTGTGAGTATACTGCGTTTGTTTATCCATTTGCCTCTTGGTGGACATTTGCTGTGCCAGTTTTTAGCTATAATGGAATAGGATGTTGTTGTCAACATTCTTGTGCATGTCCCTTGGGGCGTATGTGTATCCCTTTTATTTGGTCACATGGCTCAGAGTGGAATTATTGGCTGCTATTCTGTCCGTATGCCCAGCTTCAGTAGATTCTGCCATACAGTTTTTCAAAGTGGTTGTACCGTTTTCTACTTTTATCGTCAGAGTATGAATATTCCAGCTGTTCCACGTCCTTGCCAAGCTTGATACTGTCAGTCTTTTTCCTTGTAACTATTCTGGTATAATCCTTTTATATGTTTATTAACCGTTTGGATGTCTTCTTTTGTGAAGTGCCTCATTAAATGTTTTGCTCATTTATCTGTTGGAAAATCTATCTTACTGATTTGTAAAAGTTTTTATAAATTCTTGATACCAGCCCTTGGTTGGTTATATGGGTTATAGATAGTCGCTTTGTTGCCTTCTTATCCTCTTTATGATATCTTTTAGCCAGTGGAAGTTCTTAATTTTAAAACAGATTTATCAGCCTTTTCTTTTACAGTTAGTACTTGCTGTGTTCTGTTTAAGAAATCCTTCTCTATCTCTAGGTCACAAAAGTGTGTGTGCACCTTTGTTATTGTCTAGAAATGGTAATGTTTTGCCTTTCAAATTTAGTTATACTGTCTACCTGGAATTGATTTCTTTTAACAACTTTATTGAGGTATAATTTACATATTATAAAATTCACCTGTTGTAAGTGTACCATTTGACTTTTGGTAAATTTACAGAATTTTATAACCAGCTCCACATTCCAGTTTTAGAACATTTCCATCACTTAAAAAGTTTCCTCGGGGCTGGCCTGGCAGCACAGCGGTTAAGTGCGTATGTTCCGCTTCTATGGCCCAGGGTTCACTAGTTCAGATCCCGGGTGCGGACCTACACACCGCTTGTCAAGCCATGCTGTGGTAGGCGTCCCACATATAAAGTAGGGGAAGATGGGCTCGGATGTTAGCTCAGGGCCAGTCTTCCTCAGCAGAAAGAGGAGGACTGGCAGCAGATGTTAGCTCAGGGCTAGTCTTCCTCAAAAAAAAAAAAAGTTTCTTCATGCTTGTTTGTAGTTGGTCCTTATTCTGCTCCCCAGCAACCACTGATCTGTTTTCTTTCTCTGTGGCTCTGCCTTTTTAAGAAATTGCATATAAATTGAATCAGATGTAGTCTTTGGTTTGGCTTCTTTCACTTAATGTAATATTTTTGAGGTTCACTCATGATGCATAATATGTATCAGTAGTTCATTCCTCTTTTTATTGCTGAATAGTATTCCATTGTATAGATAGACCATAATTTGTTTATACTGTTTTGAATTGACTTTTGCATATGATATAAAGTGTGACTCGTGTCATTTTTTTGTATTTAGGTATCTGATTGTCCCAACACTGTTTATTGAAAAGACAGTTTTCCTCCCTGTTAAGCAGCCACCTTTGTAATAAATCAGTTCTCCTTATGTGTTTAGATCTGTTGGTCCCATACACTGGTTAGAAACCACTGCTACCACGCTGCCTTAATTAACTGGTGCTAAAATAAGTCTGAATACTGTTCTTTTTCTAGATCCTAAAGTTATGCTGTCCAATACGGTTGCCTATTTAAATTTAAATTAATAAAAATTAAATAAAGTTAAAAACTCAGGCAGTTGCAGTAGTCACATTTTAGGCGTGCAGCAGGCACATGTGACTAGCGGCTGCTGTAATGGCAAGCGCGGATATTGAACACGTCATCATTGCAAACGGTTCTACAGTCTAGAGGAGGGGTTGGCAACCTTTTTTTTCTTAAAGGGCAGGATAGTAAATATTTTAGGCTTTTCGGCCCTGTGGGTTCCATTTTACCTGCTCACCCTCTGCCCTTGCAGTAGAAGAGCAGCCACAGATGGTCTGTAGGCACATAGGCATGTTGTAGTTTGCTCACCTGTGGTCTAGAGGGTTTTGGCTCTTCTTGGTATTTTCCATTTCCATATTGATATTAGAATTATCTTACTAAATTCTACCCCTCAAAGAATAGTTGAGAGTTTGATTGGGATTATCTTGGCTCTCTAAATGGCCTTGAGAGAATTGACACTTGTACAGTGTTGATCTTTCAACTCCTAAACATGGTATATGTTTATTTAGGTCTTTAATTTTTCTTGATGTTTTCTGCATGGAAGACATGCACATCTTTTGTTAGATTTATTCCTAAGAGTTTAATATTTTTGATGCCCTTAGAATGGTGGGGTTTTTTTCTTAAATTTCATTTCCTGTTTTGCTTTATGTTAGATGTGGTATGTAGAAATATATTAGATCTTTTGCATGTTGACAAATCCAGCATCCTGGGCTAAACTCATTTACTCAAGTAATATGTCTGTAGCTATTTCTTGCAATTATATCCTCTATGGCTACTAATGCTTTTGTTTCTGCCTTTTCAGTCCTTTTATTTATTTTTCTTACCTTATTTCACTGGCTAGGACCTCCAAGGCAGAGCCCAGTAAAAGTGGTGATTGGGCAACGTTTCCTTGATCTCAAAGAGAACACTTTCAGTTCACCGTAAGCTGCAAGGTTTGCTGCATCTATGGAGGTGATCGTGATTTCTGTCTTTTTTTGGCTCCCTATTAATGTGGCTTTCTGCCTTTCCTAATCTGAGCTAGCATTTAAGCAGAATAAGATTCTTTGGGTTTCAGTAGGGCCCCCTTTCTAATGCCAGGAAGGTAGCTGCATCCTTGGTTGCAGCAGACAGCAGCACATGTTAGCTGTGGAGGCAGCACCATTGGGAGAGTAAGCCGTCCGGGCTCCTGGCCTCTGCGGGTGAGCATGGTCTTTACAACTTTAAGTTGATGGATTTCCTTCCACCCAAAGCCAGTGAATTGTATCAGAAAGATAAGAAAGGAAACTGAGAAAACCTCAGCTTATATCACCGTTTGGAAGTTACATAGTTAGATGTCAGTTTCTCTCTCTGTTCAGTTCGTGGAGGTAATGAGTCTGAGTCATCTTTTGTTGCTACTAACTCTCAGAAAGTAGGATGTTAGAGAAATTATTGAGAGCAGTGTGGCCCTGAGCGAATGTGGGATTTGAATTTGTTTTCTGTGGATGCTATAACAAATTATCACAAACTTAGTGGCTTAAAACACTGCCTATTTATAATCTCAAAGTTGTGTGGCTCAGAAGTCCAGGTGCAGCGTGGCTCAGCTGGGTCTTTGCTCAGGGCTCACAGGCTGAAGTCAAAGTGTTGGCTGGGCTGAGCTCTCATCTGAAGGCTCTGGGGAAGATTTCACTTCTAAGCTCATGGGAGGTGTTGGCAGAATTAAGTTCCTTGCAGCTGCAGGGCTGAGGTCCTCGTTCCCTTGCTCTGTACTCCCAGCCGCCTTCATCCACACGTCAGCAACAGCACCTTGAGTCCTTCTTGTGCTGAAGATCTGTGACTTCCTCTTGTTGCTTCATTTCGCTGCCTTTAAGGGCTCATGAGACTGTATGTTGGGCCATTCTGGGTAATCCAGGGTAACCGCTTTGTTAAGGTCAACTGATTAGTAACCTTAGTTATGTCTACAAAATCTCTTGCCATCTAATGTGACCTTCTAACATAATAGAACCTTGGGTGTGGCACCACAAGCAAAGGTCATGGGGCCAAAATTCTGCCTAGCACAGGGTTCAGTCTTATGTAACAGAGTGTTGTTAGGAACATGGTCTTTCACGTCAGATACAACCAGGTTTGAATTCTGGCTCCACCACTTACCAGCTTCGTGACCTTGGGCAAATTACTTAGCCTTTCTAGGCATTAACCATAGAATCAGATCGTAGCAGTTTCTAATTTATAGGATAATTGTGAGGATTAAATGGGATAACGTCTATAGACGCTTTGTGCAACACCTGGCACCAGGTAAATTCTCAATAAATGTTAACTGCGGTTTTACCAGGGGTGTTGGTGTTTTATGAATGGAATTTGTAAGTGACATTGCACCATATTTACTTACATCAAAATAATCTGGTACAGTGCTGTCCCATAGAACTTTCTGCAGTGGCAGAAATGTTTTGTATCTGTGCTAATGTCGTAGTCAGGTGCCTGTTGAGCACTTGAAATGTGGCTGGTGCTACTGAGGATTTGAAGTTTTCATTTATTTCAATTATTTTTAACTTCAGTAGCCGCAAGTGGCTAATGGCGACCAAAGTGAGCAGTGCCGCCCCAGTGGCAGCCCTCGCACGTGGCGTGGTTTGCATTTGCTTATATCACACTTACATGTGACATAAAATCTTGCAGGGTGATCTGCCTGTAGGAGAGACAACTATTAGCAATGCTTTTAAATAACTTGAGGAGAAAGGGCTAGGTTTTTTTTGTTTGGTTTTGCGTTTTTCCAGTATACCAGCAGTAGCGTACGTTCGAAAATTCATGGTAGAAAGTAAAATGGCAGAAAGCCTTATTTCATAGTTTATAGAAGGGAAAAAACAGGTAAGGTCAGCATTAATTTCAGTGATTTTTTTAACCTAATTGTCTGAATCAGAAGAATCATTAGATTTATCTGGAAATGTCTGAGACAGGCCTGAGGACTCTGCTTTTTCCGGTTTGCGTTAGGCCTGTTCTTGGAAGTTTATTGTTGGAAAGTGACAGCAGTGGCGTGACGGTTGACTCTGCTGTGGGAGCTTGTCTCTTACTTTGCTGATAGGTTATTATTCTGTCTGTGAGACCTCGGGTGAGGTCTCGAGGCCTCCTGCTTTTACACCAGTGTTCATTCCATCTCACATGTCACGTTTTTTTGTTTGACAGTCAAAATGTTCTTGTCCTACACAGCTCAGTTTTTCAAAGCCCCATTGGAGCAAAGACCCAAAACCATCTTTGTTGATATTGCACAGCAGCTGCTTCCACTTAAAATAAGTAATAATTAAATCGTTTTACAAATTGGATATTCTCTATTGACAGTGAAAATGACACAGCTTTTGGACTTGCTTTGAGTTGTCTAACTTGTGTTTTGGGCTTTGTAGCGAGCCTGTCTCGGTCAGCCTTCCTGTCTCAGAGATATTATGAAGACTTGGATGAAGTCAGCTCCACGTCATCCATTTCCCAGTCTTTGGAGAGTGAAGACACACGGACATCCTGTAAAGACGATGAGGCAGTGGTCCAGGTCCCTCGGCACGCCCCCGTGGTTCGCACTCCTTCCATCCAGCCCAGTCTCTTGCCCCAGGCGGCTCCTTTTGCTAAATCTCAGCTGATTCACGGTTCACCTGGTGGGATGGGAGCTTCGAGTAAGTAAACTATGAAACAGGAAACTTTTTCCCCTATTAGGTTTCTACTCATGAAGGAATTACAACTGAGTTTTATACTATCACACCAATAAGTTGTTGGTTCCAGCTCATTTCTACTATTATTCTAGAAGTTAGAAGACTAATTCAAAAGAGGTGTTCCCCTTGAAAGCATTTGGTAGAACATTGTGAGGAAGAAGAGGCTCTTCCAGGTTCACACTGTCACAGCTTTCCTGTTGAGTCCAGCCTGTGTCTTTTTAAACAGGTCTTTTTAAGGGTAAAAGGAGGAGGCTGTTTGTCTCCATATAAAGCAACAGCCACACTGAGCCTTTCAAATCCTAGCTCATTTCAGCTCAATTTGTAGCCATATTCTGCCTTGAAGCTCAGCAGCTGCAATGCTCATTTGCAGTTATTGGCTCACTAAAGTGACCTGTATTTTGCTGTCACACTTTCAGTTCAGAGTGTCAGGACTTTGCACTGACGTGACTTCTAACAGAACAAACATGAGCGTGAGGTCCTGGAATGGAGAGATTTTATAAGAGGAGAGCAGGGAATTGATCTATATTGGTATAAAAGGTGTATCTTGATCAGTATCAGAGGAAATGATTGTGTAAAGTATTTTGGCTGATAGAGGTGGGCAGGCAAATTTCATCTGGCCTCTTTGAAAATATATAGGTGCCAGCCTGTCAGTTTACCGGTACTTTTCTATGTGCGTTAATGCTTAAGGATTTTTAATCTTAGCATTTTCCCTGCAACTTAACCTGGAGAATTTACCATTTTAACTTTTGTGTATTCCCCTTGTCTGACCCACTCTCTTACTTAGTTTTTCTTTTTCCCTCAGTGTCTACGTCTGGTAATAAAATTATTCCTCAAGGGGCTGACAGCACAATGCTTGCAACAAAAACCGTGAAGCATGGTGCACCTGGTCCTTCCCACACCATCCCAGCACCCCAGGCAGCCGCCGCTGCAGCTTTGAGACGGCAGATGGCCAGCCAGGTGCCAGGTAAAAACTGCACCCCGCACCTAGGCAGGACTGACTGTGAGGGGGCGAGTCACAGGCCAGGACTACAGGTGCCGTGAAACAGCGGACTCTCTCTGCTGCCCTTCAGAAGAGAGGACTGATGTGGCAGCACTCTCCTCTGTTTTGGGAGAGAGTTCCAAGAAAGCAGAAGCTGAAACTTTTTCCTTTCAAAGGGAGGTATTAGATCTGCCACATTTGGTTAAGTAGGAAATCAGTGGGGGTTTTTTTTGATAAAATTGATAGGCTTTAAGCCCAAAATTAATCTTTGCAATTAGATCACCTAATAACATGAGAATTGTCTCATAGTCTCTTACGGATCCCAGCCACCCTGTGAGGTGGTGCTGGCAGTTTGCCTGTTTTGCTTTTGCATTGTGTAAGGTGCAGAGAGGTGAAGGTTATGCGAGCAGTAAGTAGCAGAACCCACGCTCCAGCCTGTGCTCTTTCTCTTGCGTCACAGCTCTTTGTTAAGATTGCAAACTTAGCCTTTCCGGACAGAGGCTCGAATGAGCTGATCAGCACTTGCATTTGTCGATGTTTGTGGCTATCCAAAATTCTCTCCAGCAGGATTCTAGGTGGTTGGCCTCAAGGCCTGCAGTTATCACTAGTTATCAGTTTGTTCAAGCCAGTGGCTCTCAGCCAGAGGCTGTTTTATCCCGTCCCCCCAACAGTTGGTAATGCTGTCAGCATTTAGTTGGTAGAGGCCAGGAATGCTACAAAAAAAATCTTAAAATGCACCAGACACCCCCACAACCAAGGATTATCCAGCCCCCGAGCGTCAGTAGTACCAAGGTTTAGAAACTCTGCTGTAAATATTTTTGTTTTAGTGAATAAAACTTTTTAGTCTTATCACTGCTTAGAACACTATCAATTTAGACAGTTCTTTTTAAAAGACTAAATAAAAAGACATGGTGGTTGGTTTTAGACAAAAAAGAATTACTGTTATATACAGCAATAAATGATTTCTAAGAAAAGTTCAAGTATTAGAATGCTTATTAAGGCATCTAGAATAGATATAAAAGAGCATAAACAAGATAACTTTTTTAAGTACCTTTGAGCCTTCTGAAGAAATAGAATCCTTTGATGTTTTCTTTAAGTATTACTTGGACCGAGCAGTCTTGGCATTGTGCTGAACAGGCCCAGATCAAGCTGATTGAGTCGGTTATTTATAAACTGAAAGTCTGCCAGGACTTAGGATTGTTCCACTCTCAGCAGGAGGCAGTGTGAGCTCTGCTGTCATTTTGGAGGCAAGATTTTCGAAGGCGCAGGCCCCTTTGAATGTGAAAGATGAGATATGTGTGGTCATGGCACGGTGTCTCTGCAGGAGGGAGTGAAAGCGTTCCACCTGGGCTACAGCTTTCACCTTTGCCAGAAGCATGCTAGAGAGATCTAAGAGCTTTGCTCACACCTTCTTAATAGTTAATTATAAAATGTTGGTAAGGCTCGGAATGCAGTTTTAAATTGTAGGACACAGAAAAAGAGATGTGAAAGCTGACGAGCCTAAGATAGATAGACAGGCGTCAGTCAGCCCCTGTTGCCACTCCGTAGTTCAGGCCGCTTGGCCTCTTCCTCCCTTGTCCAAGCTCCAGTTTCCACATTTTCCTCCTTGTGTTTGTCTTACCAAGCCATGAGCTCCTTTAGAGAAGAAGCTATATGTTAGACATTTTTTGTGTTCCCAGCGCCTAACAGAGTCTGGCAGTAATAGGCTCATATGAAAGAATGGACGGACGGACGGACGGCAGAAATGCTTAGTCTGAATGCTGCTACTCCTCTAGTCTGTCTGCTGTTTTCCAGGATGAGCCTACAACGTGACAGGATATCTTAGCTCTGCTCTGTGAAAGCTGGCAGGGAGTTCTTTATCCCTAAACTAGTATATTTTATTAAATTGCATGAAGCCTTATCCCATAATCTTTACGAATGGAGTATGCCAGGTGTCCATTCAACACAGTACAGCAGAACTGCCTAGCGTAGGTTTCCTTTATGTAGTAAGATTGTGTTCTGCGTGAGTTTGTGTCCTGGTTATTGCCATCTAGTTGGCCAGAAGTTTTGATCCTTAACGGCAATTAATATGCCTCTCTCTTGTCTATTTAAATAGCTGTGAGTACTTTGACTGAATCAACTTTGAAGAATGTCCCTCAAGTGGTCAATGTGCAGGAATTGAAGAATAATCCTACACCCCCTTCTGCGGTGATGAGGTATGAATGGTGCTACTTTTCAGTTTCAGCCACTGAATGATTCTGCAATAGCGAGGCCCTGCCTGCAGGGAGCAGCATTGCTGCTGTCACAGTGTGACTGCCTGCAGAGCTTTAGGTTACAAGAGGGGTAGACACAGCTAATCTTAGGTATGTAAGTGGATTTTTGGGAGATTGTCTTCTTCAACTTGCCAGTAACTGTTGCCTCATAAACCATTAAAGTCTGTCTTGGTGATGCATACTCAGTGTGCGTCTGCCGTGAGTAAGTCTGCATGTGGTACACATTAGGGTTATTAAGTTGCATGTAGGGGGTGATTTTTTTTTTTTTAGTACTCTTTGGGTTCCAGAGATGATGCTTCAGTTCTAATGAAGACTGTGGAGTCTTAAAACTCAGTGGTGATCTTGAGACTGACAGTTTCTTCCCTCACTTCCTCTCTCCAGGCATTTCTGTTCTTTCAAATTTCTTTTGCCTTTTGTATGAAAAAACAGTCTTTTAAAAGGCAGGGCTCTGTTTGGGGACTTCGAGCTTCCCTTCCATGCCTTATTTGAAAGCTGGATCATTGCTGCCGGAGCTTCCTTTTCTTTAGTCGGAATGTGTGTTTAGAATTCAAGGCACTGCCTCCCTCCCACTGTCCTGGACGGCACAGTCCAGAGACTGTGCCTGGGCTCTGTTCTGTGTGTTCTGTGGCCGTGATCTCTTTAGTCCAACCCCACCTCCCCTGTGGCACAGGAAGGAGTTGAGGGCCGGTCCTCAGTCTGAATGGAGGGAGCACGAGAGCCAGTGTCGCGCAGGGAATGAGTGTCTAGTGTCCGTGATTAGTTCAGCCACAAGACGAGCAGCCAGAGACCTCGTGGTTTTTCCATATCATGCCCACCCTCTGCCACCCCCACGGAGCGGGCCTGCTCACTCGTCTGTTTTGGCTTTATCGAGTGGCCCTGCTTCACTAGTCTGCTGGCCTTCTCTTTTTCCCACATTGGTCCATTTATCAACACTGCCTGTTCCAGGAATTTCTCAGTTATCTCAGGGCCACTCTAACAGCCAAAACCAAGCCTACCCACTTTCCTATCTTGTAGTGACCTTGAAGCTTTGGTATGCTGTTTAGACCAAGATGGCATTTGTGGTTGTCGCAAACTTCTCAAGGGAAAGAACCATGTATTAAAGTTTGGGGATGGTGGCCAGATTCCGAGTGTGGGGAAGGCAAAGAAAAGCCGCTGAAAGGCAGAATATTACACAAGACAGGAAAGTGCAGCTTAATGGTGAGAGAAACTTGGTCTGGTATGTCTGAGATGTTTTAGCCATTAACCGTGCGTGAGAAGCGCCTCTTGGGGATTGCACTTCGCCTTTCTTCCAGCTTTGTTTCCGTCAGAGGCCTCATCTGAGCTGAGCTGCGATGAGGGCTTTGTTAGAGGAGCAATTCTGAGTTTGCCCTTTTTTCTGACTTAAGAAAAATAGACACAAAAGTTAAAAAGGAATCTTGAAGAAATTTTCTTTTCCTTTCCCCACAGAGTTGGACTCTGGCAGAGTTGTTTAACTTGTATGCCCAGTCTGGTGCCTGGAATGTCTTTTTTTAATAACTGCTTACTGAATAATAGGTAAATGCTAAGCATAATTGATAAATGGAAATTGGTATTTACCACCTCCCCCAGTAAGAAAGCTTGAGAGGGAAATCTGTTCATTATATATATGTTATATATATGTGTTCATTATAAAATTACTTTCAGATTCTGTTAAACAGTAGTTTTCTGAGTGTGTTTTAAGTATTTAATTTTGTGTTTAACTTTCTCTGAGTACTATCTTATAGAAAATTTATTATAAGATGAGCTTACATATTTCTGCCGTTGATATATCGGATGTTCATTGGCTCATCCATCATATTCATTGACTAACTGTCCTGTTTTAAAGAAGAAGATTTATAGGCAAACCATGGCTATTGAGACTCCTCTCCAGTGTGCCTAGTCACTTGATTCAGCAGATTCTTACGGAGCCTCTGCTGTGAGCACGACACTGCCCTGGGTGTTAGGGTACAGCAGTGAATAAGACATCCCATGTGCCTGCTTTTGGGGCACTTCTACTTTAGCGAGGAGACAGCTGCTAAACTGCCAGTTGCACCAGCAATTATTTGAGTGCAGTATGGTAAGTTCAGCGAGGGAGAAGTACAAGGTGCTGAGAAAGCACATAGTGAGGCAATCCGATGGAGTCCGGGGGTGACAAGAAGGTTAGTAAGGAAAAGATGGTTTAGCTGAAAGGTGAACAGTGAGCAGAAGTTGCGAGGCGGAGCGGAGAGGAGAGTGTTCTGGACAGAGGGTGCAGGATGTGTGAAAGCCCACACCTGGGAGAGAGCAGAGCATGTTCGAGGTGAAGTTGAAAGAAGGCCCGAATGGCTAGAGACCTGGCAGGAAGTGGAGTGTGAAGAAGTGGGGCCGAATGAGGTTAGAAATGAGGTGGGATTTTTGGTTTATCTTGTTTGTTTTTACCAGAATACGCCAGACACAGCATTCCTTTCAGAAATTTTGGCATTCGTCTATTCTTTCAGCAAATACTCAGTGAGCACTTTCTGTGTGCCACACACTGTTGTAGGTGCTGGGGATAGAGCAGTTAGCAAAACAGACTCCCCACACCCCCAAAAAAGCCCTGTCCTTGTTAGTCACAGAGAGACAACGATAAGTGGAGTAAATAAGTAAAATATAACTTTTTAGATGGTCATAGGTATGATGGAGAAAACTAAAGTAGGGAAGGGTTTAGGGACAGTTGTCTGGGTGTGGGTTACAATTTTAAATAGAGTGGCCAAGGAAGGCTCTTCTCACACATGGTTAATGGCTGAAATACCTCAGAAACACCAGACCATGTTTCTTTTACCATTAAGCTGGATTTTCCTGTCTTATGTAATATTCTGCCTTTCAGTGGCTTTTTTTTTTTCCTGAGGAAGATTTGCCCTGAGCTAACATCCACTGCCAGTCTTCCTCTTTTTGTATGTGGCCATCTGTCAGCATGGTCACTGACAGATGAGTGGTGTAGGTCTGAGACTGGGAGCTAAACCCAGGCCACCAAAGCGGAGTGTGCCGAACTTAACCACTAGGTCACTGGGGCTGGCCCCTCAGTGGCTTCTGACACTTGACATTTGAGTAAAGAGAGCAGGTCTCAGGAATATCCTAAGGAAGAAAGCCCCAAGCCCGGGGCCTGTAGTGGGGGCGTGTCTGGCAGATTCAAGAAAGAGCCAAGCAGCCCCTGGTGGCTGGAGCAAGAGGGAGAGCACCCAGAGATGCGGTCAGGGAGTAGGACCGGGGCAGGTGTGGCATGTAGCATCTCCTAAGCCTTGGCAGGACTTGGCTGACCATTGGATTTTTTGAGCAGTTAAGTAACCTGATCTGATTTAGTTTGTTTTTTTTAACTAAAGCAATTTTTTAAAAATTGAGGCATAATTTACGTATAGTAAAATTTACATTTTTTGCTATAAAATTCTGTGTCCTTTGATAAATGCAAATAGTTATGTAAACCTATGGTTTTAGCAGGAAGCTTCTGGTTCTTATAATCAGAGTTGATCAAAAAGGCTAGAGTTAGGAATGGTAGAAACAGGTAGAACAGGAAGCTTTTGCTTATTTTTTATTGTGGTAAAATATATATATATATATAAAACAAAATTTGCCATTTTAGCCATTTTTAAGTGTACAATACAGTGACATTAAGTACACTTACAGTATTGTGTAACTCTCACAACTATCCGTTTCCAGAGCTTTTTCGTTGTCCCAAACAGAAACTGTGCCCATTAAACAATAAGTCACCACTCCCCACTTCCCTCCCTTTGCATCTGGCTTATTTCACTGGAGTTTTTAAGGTTCATCCATGTTGTGGCATGTGTCAGAATTTCATTCCTTTTATGGCTGAATAATACTCCACTGTATATATATATATGCGCTATTTTACTTACCCATTCATCTGTTGATGGACACTTGGGTGTTTCCCCCTCTTGGCTATTGTGAATAATGCTACAGGAAACATTGGGGTACAAGGATCTGTTTGAGACCCTACTTTCAGTATTTTGGGTAATGTTTTAGGAGTGGAATTGCTAGATCATATGGTAATTCTGTGTTTAGCTTTTTGAGCTAAACATAGTTTACACGATTTTCCAAAGCAGCTACACCTTTTTACTCTCCCATCAGTAAAGTATGAGGGTTCTAGTTTCTCCACATCCTCAGCAGCATTTCCTCTCGTCCATCCTTTTGATTACAGCCATCCTAGTGGGTGTTAAGTGGTATCTTATTGTGGTTTTGATATGCATTTCCCTAATGACTAATGATGTTGGGTGTCCTTTCATGTGCTTATTGATCATTTCTGTCTTCTTTGGGGAAATGTCTGTTTAGATCCTCTTCCCGTTTTTTAATTGAGTTATTTATCTTAATTGTTGAGGTGTAAGATTATGTATATAATCTAGATTCAAATCTCTTACCAGATATTTGATTTGCAAATATGTCCTTCCATCGTTTGGTTAGTTTTCACTTTCTTGATAGTGTCCTCTGAAACCCAAAAGTTTTTGTTAGGGGGCCACCCCATGGCCGAGTGGTTAAGTTCGCACACTTCGTTTCAGCAGCCCAGGGGTTCAGCGGTTCAGATCCTGGGCGTGGATATGGCACTGCTCATCAGGCCATGCTGAGGTGGCATCCCGCGTGCCACAATTAGAAAGATCCACAACTAAAAATAAACAAGTATGTACTGGGAGGGCTTTGGGAAGAAAAAGGAAAAATAAAAATCTTTAAAATAAGTTTTAAAAAGTGTTGGTTTTTTTTTTAAAGATTGGCACCTGAGCAAACATCTGTTGCCAATCTTTTTTTTTCATCACTCCTTCTTCTTCCCCTCCAAGCCCCCCAGGACATAGTTCTATATTCTAGTTGCGAGTGCCTTTGATTGTGTTATGTGTGATGCCGCCTCAGCATGGCCTGATGAGTGGTGCCATGTCTATGCCCAGGATCCGAACTGGTGAAACCCTGGGCCACCGAAGTGGAATGCGCGAACTTAACCACTCAGCCACAGGGCCGGCCCCAAAACAGAAAAGTTTTCAATTTTGGTGGAATTCAGTTTATTTTTTCTTTTTGTTGCTTGTGCTTTAGATGTCGTATTTAAGAAACCATTGCCTTAGTCCAAGGTCGTAAAGACTTGCACTTATGTTTTTTCCAGGTTTTATAGTTTTAGCTCTTACATTTAGGTCTTTGATCCATTTTGAGTTAATTTTTGTAGCTAGTGTGATATTGTGGTCCAACTTCATTCTTTTCCATGTGGATATCCGGTTGTCTCAGCACCATTTGTTGAAAAGGTTCTTTTCCCCCACTGAATTGTCTCGGTACGCTTGTCACATTGATTGGTTTTTTAATGTTAAATCAATCCTTGGTAATGGTGCATTGCCGTTTTTTATACATGGTTGGATTCAATTCACTAAAATTTTTAAGAATTTTTGAGTCTATCTTAATGAGGGATATTGGTCTGTAGATTTTCTTTTCTTGTGATGTCTGTTTGATTTTGGTATCAGAATAATGCTGGCCTTATAGAATGAGATGGGAAGTGTTCCTTCCTCTTCAATTTCCCAGAAGAGTTTATATAGATTTGTTATTATTTCATCCTTAAATGTTTGGTAGAATTCACTGATGAAGCCATCTGGGCTTGGAATTTTCAGTTTCTTTAGAAGATATAGGATTGTTCAGTTTATCTACTTCTTGAGTGAACTTTGGTAGTTTGTGTCTTTCAAAAAATTTGTCCATTTCATTTGAGTTGTCAAATTTACTGGCACAAAGTTTTTTGTAATAGTCCCTGATTATTATCCTTTTAACATGTGTAGAATTCATAATGATTTCACTTCCTTCTTTCCTGTTAGTGGTAATTTGTCTTTTTTTTTTTTTCTTGATCCATCTAGCTAGAGGTTTATCAATTTTATTAATCTCAAAGAACCAGCTTTGGTTTCATTGATATTTTTTTTTCCCTAATATTTTTCTACTTGATATTTATTATTGTATTTTGCTGTTTTCTTTGGGTTTATTTACTCTTTCTACCATAGAAAGCTAAGATCATTTTAAGGTAGAAGCTAAGGTCATTGATTTGAGACCCTTCTTTTCTATATAGGCATCTGAAGCTATAAATTTCCCTCTAAGAATTGCTTTGGCTACATCCCACAGATATTGAATATTGTTGTGTTTTCATTTTCATCCACTTCAGAATACTTTTGGGGGCCGGCCCGGTGGTGCAGGGGTTAAGTTCACACGTTCTGCTTCTCGGCGGCCCGGGGTTCACCAGTTCAGATCCCAGGTAGGGACATGGCACCGCTTGGCAAAAAGCCATGCTGTGGTAGGCATCCCATGTATAAAGTAGAGGAAGACGGCCTGGGATGTTAGCTCAGGGCTGGTCTTCCTCAGTAAAAAGAGGAGGATTGGCAGTGGTTAGCTCAGGGCTGATCTTCCTCAAAAAACAAAAACAAAACAAAACAAAATACTTTTCAATTTATCTTTCTCTTTTTTTATATACCTGTGGGTTTATTTTAAAGTATTATTTAGAAATAATTGAACATTTTCTAGATATCTTTTTGTTAGTGATTTTTAATTTAATTCCATTGTGGTCAGAGAACATGCTTTGTATGACCTTATTTCTTTAGATTCGTTGAGACTTTATGACCGAGAACTGAGATCAGCAAGATTATTCTTAAAGGGCCAGATAGGAAATATTTTAGGCTTGCAGGACATGTGGTCTCTGTCTCCACTACTCCATTCTGCCTTTGTAGCCTGAATGCAGCCATAGACAATATGTAAGTAAATGGGAATGGCTGTGTTACCGTAAAACTTTACAAAAACAGGCAGCTGACCCTTAGTCTGTAGTTTGCCAGCTCCTGACCTAGAATGTCAATCGTCTTGGTAAATGTTCTGTGTGCTCTTCAAAAGAACATGTATTCTGCTCTTGTTGATTAGAGCGTTCTATAAATGTCAATTAAATGAAGGTGGTCAATAGTGTTGTTCAAGTCTTCTGTGTTCTCAGTGGTTTTCTGTCTACTTGTTCCATCAGTTATTGAGAGTGTGGTTGCTATTTTCAACTGCAGTTGTGGATTTGCTTATTTTCCTTGCAGTTTTATCAGTTTTTGCTTCATGTTGAAGTTCTGTTATTAGTTGCATGAATGTTTAGGATTGTTCTGTTCTTTTAATGAAATGACCCAGTTATCTTTACAAAATGACCCTCTTTATCCTTGCTGAGATTAATTGCTCTGAAATCTACTTTCTCCTATATTAATGTAACTAATCCAGCTTTCTTTGTTGAGTGCTAGTGTGGTATCTTTTTTCCACCCTTTATTTTGAACCTAGTTTGTGTCATTATATTTAAAATGGATTTCTTATAAATAGCATTTAGTTGGGTCTTTACTTTTTTATGCAATCTGACAATCTATGACTTTAAATTGGAGTGCTAGGATTGTTTACATTTAATGTGATTATTGACATGTTTGGCTTTTAACCTACTATATTGCATATGGTAGGTTAAATTTATCCCATTTGTTCCTCTTTATCCCATTTGTTGTTGATTCCATTTTTCCTTTTTCTGCCTTCTTTTGGCTTCTTTTTTATGAGTCTGTTTTATCTTTCTTGTTGGCTTGTTAGCTGTAACTCTGTGTGTTATTTAAGTGGTTGCATTAGAGTTGATAGTATACATCTTTAACTTAAGTACAGTCTGTCTTCAAGTAATGATAGACAACTAAAATATAGTATAAGAGGGGCCGGCCCGGTGGCGCAGCAGTTAAGTTTGCACGTTCTGCTTCGGGGGCCCGGGGTTCACCGGTTCGGATCCCGGGTGTGGACATGGCACCACTTGGCAAGCCATACTGTGGTAGGCGCCCCACATATAAAGTAGAGGAAGATGGGCGCAGATGTTAGCTCAGGGCCAGTCTTCCTCAGCAAAAAGAGGAGGATTGGCAGTAGTTAGCTCAGGGCTAATCATCCTCAAAAAAGAGAAAAATATAGTATAAGAATTTTATAAGAGTATTCTATTCTTCTCTCTCTGCCTTTGTGCTATTGTTGTACATTTTACTTCTCCTTATGTTATAAACCGCATGATATGTTGTTGTAAAGAGCTGATTATCCTTTAAACAGATTAAAAAGAAGAAAACATCTTTTGCCTATCTGTGTAGTTATTGTTTCTGGTGTTTTTCATTCCTTTGTTTAGTCCCAGCTTTCCATCTGGTATGACTTTCCTTCTGCTTGAAGGACTTCTTTAACATTTTCTTCAGGTGGAGATCTGAATTATTTCAGCTTTTGTGTGTCTACCAAAGCCTTTATTTCACCTTTGTTTTTGAAAGATATTTTCACTGAGTAGAGAATTCTAGGTTGATAGTTTTTTCCCCCAATGACTTAAAGATGTTGCCCCACTTTAAAAATAACCTCAGTACTGACCATAACCTTAAAAAACCTTCATCCTTTTATTTTTCTTACTGCAAATGTTCATTGTAGACATTATAAAAAACACAGGTAAAAGAACAAAATTAAAATCAGCTTTATTCTCACCACAAATGTTTAATCACTGTGTGCATGTTTATTCATCTTTATTGTGTTAAAGATTAGTTTTTTAAAGTAAAATTTGAATGCATGCTGCTGTGTAACCTCTTTTTTCAGCTTAATCATGAAACTTAATTGTTAACATTTTCCATGTCATTATAAATTCTTCTTAACAGAATCTCCTGTTTTCCTGTATAATATAAGTCTTTTTCAAAGCTCTAGCGCAGTTCCAATGAAGGTATTTAGCACCTACATATTCATGCAGGAACTGCAGTTTGATTTAGCAGACTTTTAGGTGATATTTTGGAAAATATTTGAATCTTCAAAGAATAAAATTTGCCAGTAGGGCACAGTAGTTGGCAGTTACAGTCTGCAGTGATGGACGTGAGAAACTCCTGCAGATGAACTGAGAGCTTCTCTTTCCTACTGACTGACATTGGGGGGCACCTGTTTGCTGTGCTGCTACCACAAATGCTAAAGTAAATAATTGGGTACATAGATCATTTTGCACACTTGAAGCTGTATCTGTTGGACAAATTCTCAAATACAGGACTGCTGAACTGAAGGAGCTGTCCATATGTGTGTGTAAATATACATGTACGTGTACATATAATCTTGACAATTATTCCCAGACTTCTCTCAGTAGTGCTTGTATCAGTTGTCTCCCACAAGCAATCTATGACTCTCCGCTTCCCCTTGTCTTCGCCTGATCATCAAACTTCAGGGTTACTGCCAACCTGACAGGTGAAAAAAATGAACTGAGAGCATTTGTTTTCAGTAGCCTCTATTATTTTCTTTCTTTTTCTCTCCTGATTTTTTTGTTTCTTTAATTGCTGTTGATAAATAGTCCTGTCTGCTTACTTGCGTCACCTTTATTACCAAAAACTTCGTAGTTCGTTAAATGGTTAACTTTAGTAGCTTTCACAGTTTAGATTCGCTGTGTCAAATATGAATGTATAAAAAGATATGCATGATAATGGTTAGGATTTACCAAAATAGAACGTAACCAAGTCTCTTGTTTTTTAAGCCCTTTAAAATGTTGACATAAGTGAAAGGATGAATAGTTGGCTCCTTCACAGCAGTAGTATGAATATTTACCTCGTTAGAGTTGATTACAGTTTAAGGTGCCACTAAGAAAGGGCCTGGGTGACATTGTAATGCTTCACAGTCGTAACTCAATTTTATAATTGTGTGTAGAGTACACATGCCTAGAACGTGTGTCATTTGTCTGCCTATGTCAGCAAGTAGTGCTGATAGGGTGTGGCAAAAAACAGAGGAAAAAATGACTCTTGTATAATTCAAGATGATGTTTGAAACAGGTTTTTTGTGACATTTTTCCGTGTTCATCGTATTTAATATTTAATTTCTGTCCGAGTGGCCTGGGTGGTGGAGAGTCGGAGGACCTTGGTTCTGTTGGAATCATCTTTCCCAGCAAAGCTGTGTGACTGCCTTACTCATTTCTAAGCAGCCCTCGAGTGCCGCCAGTAATGTAAATGTCATTCGTAGACACATGCAGTGTGTGTCTCTTTGGAGCAGTGTTACAGTGCCATTTTCTGCTTGTGGTCCTTTGATTTTTGTTTTCACTTGTGGAACAGAGCATGTCAAATGAATTTCTGATGATCTCTTTCAGGTTTGTATTGCTCGAAAGTCATCCAAAATATGATAGTTTTGAATTTGGCTTTTCCATCTTCTGTTGAACATTTCTAGCTGTTGATTTCCATTGTTTTGGTTCATGATCATGCGCAAATCTGTGAACGTGTTTATTTGGTAGTATTCTCTTCTCTTCTGTTTGCAGTCTTTTTTTTCTTTTTTTGAGGAAGATTAGCCCTGAGCTAACATCCACCACCACTCCTTCTCTTTTTGCTGAGGAAGATTGGCCCTGAGCGAACTTCCTTGCCCTCTTCCTCTACTTTATGTGTGGGACACCTGCCACAGCATGGCTTGCCAAGCGGTGCATACGTCTGCACCCAGCATCTGACGCAGCAAACCCCAGGCCGCCAAAGCGGAGCACATGAACTTAACTGTTTTGCCACCAACCATCCCGTTTGCACTCTTCCATCATGGTGGATCCGATCTAGTCAGTTGGTCTGATGCTGATTGCGCTGAGCAGCATTTCTCTGCAGGGTTGTCACGTGGCCCGGTGTATGGGTACTGTGAATCCTAATTTGATAGTTTGGGGATTTAGGATACTCAAGAGATTTGTAGCATTATCACAAGTAAATCAAACAGTAATTATACTCAATCTGCCTCGTGCGTGATTTAATTTACCATCATGTCATAACTAAATTTTGGGTGTAAAAAATGTTCTAAAATTCGGTAAGTTGCCGCTTTTATTTTTATTTCTAATTTTTTTTTGCTGGTCTTTGAGAAAGCATGGAAGGTTTTCATTTCCCTTGTGATTCTCTTGCATGCAAACCCTTTCTCTGTCCCAGTGCGCTGTCTGCCCAGGGATTCCTCGGCCCCAGCAGCCTCTCTCGCACAGGCCTGTCTTCTGTCGGAGATTCAGTGGAGGGGAGGGGCCGCTGCCCCTGAGTACCTGCTTGGTGGGACGGCTCGGGGGGCGGGGATGTGTTGCTTCAGAGAGCCGCACGCTTATAGCTTCTTCTATCTTCAGTTAAAAATAAAGGGGCTTTTGTTTCTTGGAAATAACGTCGTTTTTTCTTCTCTCAATTGGTAGTGTTTGTGTGGGAGGGCTCCTGTGTTATTCCAGCAGAGAATCCCGGGGTGCTTGTAAGATTGCTCGCTTGTTGGGTGATTTTGTTCTATGAGGCATGAGCCTATTTTTTCTTTCCTCTTTCAAGTTAATTTTTTGATGGAGAAATATTAATCCTCTATAAATCTTGGGGGAGTTCTGAAAAATAAAAACACATCCTACAGCTCCTGCTGCTATACATAGCGGTCAGAGTAGCTCTGGTCTGAGCACAGGTAAACCCATTGAAAAAATTGTTCCCAGGACCACGAATAGAGCTTTCAGCTGTGATTACATTAAAGAGGTGGGGTTTTTTTTCCTCGCCTATCAACACTAAGTATTGAAACAGCAGGTCCCTGCATTGTGTGTTCGGGGTTGACAGAAGACAGTGAGAGCTCTTTCTACAGAGAATGGATGCACTTTTCACACTGTAGCGAAGGTGCAGGCTGGAAACGGAACGTGGCACATTGACTCTCATGTGCCCACCTGCTGAGCACCAGGCTCTTGGGCACGGTTGCTGTGAGAAGCTGAGACCTCTTCCTTGAGTAACACCTCTGAGCCATATATGCAGCACATTGTGTGCATCCCATAGATCCTGATGAACGTTTTCTCAGGCTTGGAAAAGAGGATCAGGAATTCCTCACGTGGTCCAGAACTAGAGATGGAGTGTAGAGGAGGCGGGGGTGGAGAGGGGTACTCTCCAGATAGAGAAAGATCTACTTCTGAATAGCTAAGACTTTTTTTCTTAGGATTGCAGGAACACAGTAAGTTTTAAAGCCACTGCCGTGACTTTTATGCTAAAGACCCAAATTTGATTTAAACAGTTTATTCTTCTGTCAGAAAAATGTCAAGTGACTGTGGTTAGGGTCCCAGACATATATAGTCTACCTAAAATTGGTATTATTTCTTGGACAGAAGGTTGGCTCAAGGGCGAATGTGATTTTCACCCAGTCATGCCTTTCTCTGGAGTGTCTGCTTTGTATTTTTCAGTTCTTCAGTGCCGTACTCTGCAGCCAAAACACCTCACCCCGTGTTGACCCCGGTGGCTGCTAACCAAGCTAAGCAGGTAACTCATGGATTTTTGCTTTGTAACAGTCATGCAGTGACTGTCTTTGCAACTGAAGACAATACTGTGTTAACTTCTCATTTTGTTTAAATAAACTATGAGTCTAACGAAGACCTGTGATCCTTGCCCTGCAGTTTATGCCAGTCTTGACATAGTGTGTCAGTCAGGGCCTCATTTGGCCATTTGACATTCTGCGTGTAGTAATCTTGAGTCATAATTCCAGTACCTTGCATTTGTATGGAGTATCTGGGTTTGCAATTTACTCGCACTTAACATTATCTTAGTTAACCGATACAACAACCAAGTGCAATAGACAGGTATTTAGCTACGTTTCACTAATGCAGAGGCTGAGGCTCAGGTGACTACTGCAAGCTCACACGGTTAGTAAGTGGTGGAAGCAGAGCTGGAACCAGGTCTTCTCCCTTCTTCCTCTCTTTTGCTTCTTTCACATACCTTTCAGGAGCAGCATTTGGAGAGAGGTTCTCTTGCTTTCTCCTGCAATCTGTTTTTCAGAGCTTGCTTAGTCAGTGATGTTTGTTATGTCTACTTTCAGGCTTTTGCCTGATAAACACTGTCTCTTACAAAAATAGGGTATATAACTGTAGAGGAGGAAGACATTTCCTGTACCCGCTGTGGGTTCTTCTGGCCAGAGAACAAACTAAATTCACGAGACAGAATAACAGGAGAAAATTAAACAAAGCTTTATAACATGTATACATGGGAGAGGCTCAGGCAACCTGAGCAACTCACCAAAATGGCTGAAGCCACCACCTTAAATATCCTCCTCAGCTAAAGACAAAGGATGATGTTGGGGGTGGGGGGAATCAGTTACAGGAGGTTACCAGACAAGTACAGTAAACAAGATGCAGATTTAAGTCCTTGCCTTCCACATTGATAAGAGTTTCTAGAGATAAGTTCATCCCCCTTCTTCCTGGTACAGAGAGGGAGATTCCTTCCTTTACAGGTGGAGATTTCCTTTACAATGTAAATGTCTCTTAACAAGGGGTAACTAAATTCTACTTTTCAGAGTTGCTTTCCTGTCTGCAGTTTTGTAAAAGTAACTAGTCTGAAATAATCCTCACGCCAAAGAGACGTATCTTGGGGTGGCCAATTCCAGTCCCCCACAATATTGTAAACAGTTAAACAATCCAGAAGAAAACTAGGAGATGCCTGAAAGCTTGATCAAGCTGTCTCTGAAGCTTCCTTGAGAAAACCTGGTTTCTCTGCAACTCTTCTGTCTGTCTCTGAGAAAAGTAATTTTAGATTGTGTTGGAGACTGAACATCAGAACTTGCCTGTTGCGCCTTTTCAAACATGGCTCTCTATTCCTCAGTTTGCTGTGACTTAAATGGCATTTAAGCATTTAGTGTTTGGTCACTCTTCTGGAGATTTCTATGTTCACCTTGGAGAACACATGGTAAGGTATGAGTCACGACAAACAAGAGTAAAAGAACAGTGCCTGGAGAGGGATCAGTCAAACTGCTTTGCTTTTTAACCTTAGCATACGTTTATTGAGAGCCGGAACCCATTCTATCCATTTACTTCTTCATTCGTCTGCCAAATACTCCAGTGCAGCTTATGTGCCAGGCACTGAGAAAAGAGCCACAAGCTAGACAGGCATGACTGCTTTCTTGGAGCTTGCAGAATATTACCGCTTCCATCCTCTGATAGGATCTCTTACATATGGTAAGCACTTAAAAATATCGACTTAAATAGAAACTTAAAAAAATTAACCTAAAAAAGTGGTTATGCTTGCTTATTTTAAACTATGTTGTCATTTTACATGTTCCTTTATTCCAGGGAATGGTTAGTGGTTTCATATAAACACGTTGTTTATGTTCTGTTATAGGGGTCGCTAATCAATTCCCTAAAGCTATCTGGGCCCACACCAGCGGCCAGTCACTTGTCATCTGGTGATAAAGCTTCAGGTCAGTTTGCATTTTTGTTTTAGTGTAAATAAAGGTGAAAGAAATGGTCCACAATAGAGTTTATTGTTCTAGATCACAAAGGCAGTTAACATGGGAAATAAGTAAAGAGATATCCAGAAGCCTCAGTTGATGAAGAATCTCCAGGAAGTCAGTGAGCCCTTCAGCAGCGCTGCAGACTTCTGAAATTTGAAAGCAATAGGAGAAGACCTTCCTTTAAATGTTTTTCCTAAAAAGGAGCAAAAGTATTGTCTTTACCTGCCTTGCTGGATGAGCAGGGTTTAGAGAGAAGTGGATTGGAACATTGAACACTCTATTTCTTCTAGTAAAAGGAATGAAAAATTCTCTTGGCTCACAACAACAATTCAAAAGCCGGTAAAACACGGAAAGTAAAACGAATCTGTTACATTGTAAGATCTCAGAGTGGATGTAAGGTCAATATTAAAAGATTTTATGGCTTCACATACTTCCAGCAGTTACTCAAGCATAATATTCTTAATTAAAATTAGTGAGTGCTGTGACCAGGCGTCCCCGGTGCCCAAGCCCACCTGAAGCAGAAACACGCCTGTATGTGTAACCTAATTTTCGTGTGGAGTCTTCGTCAGCATCCCCTTTTGGTGGCTTCTTTTTTATAACCCACTCTTATTTGTCGCGTGTTGCTTTCTGCTTCAAGGGTCTTGTGCTGCCTGCAGTCCTGTGTTTTCACCACACTCTTGGACTCTGGCCTTTATTTTGATTCATGCTCTCAAGTGGGTCTCCAAGTTCAGTCTGTTAGAGATGCTGAGCTTCACACATTAGCAGCCTGCTTTCCATAATCTCTACTCAGTCAGACAATCACTGTCACTTCCTCTGTAATCAGAAGCTTTCTGATTGGATATTGGATTTATCTTCCGTAAATATTCCTTGCACTCAGAAGAAAACCACTGCATAAGCTAAAGTTGTGTTCTGGAATTTGGATTAATGCAGAACTACGGTTGTTATGTAAGCCTTACATGAGAAGGAGATCATAGCACTCCTTGACTGGGATCTAAAGCTTTATATTGAAAGGAAAAATGTAGTGGAATTGTCAGAGAGTTTTGAATTGTTTATTAGATTAAGAAATTTGTTTCCATTTCTGGCTAATATTTTAGAAAAAGTTTTTGGGAGATCACATATCCTAATTTCTTTCAAAGACTTCATCGGCGAGCTTTTTGTCACTCCTGAAGTGAAGAGTCAAGGAAATCTAAGGGAATGCATGTCTTATGCTATTAGCATGACTTGCTTGCAGAGAAGTTTCTCAGGTTCATCCTTCAGTGATGATTTTGAAATATTCTCTCTCATTACTAGGTATTAGCTTCTCTTTTCACTTGCTGGATAATCAAAAGAAAAGAACTTTTTTTGGGTAGGAAAATTTCCCTGAAAACACACTATTTAAAAGTTTGCAAAAAATTTCTTTAGGGAGGAAAAAAGCATTTCTGAAACCTCTATAGAATAGTTGTCTTATTGATTAACACTGGAAATATCTTCGTTGTTTTTCTGATTATAAAACTGTTCCACAGTTTACTGGATACCAGGGGAAAGGTGGGGTGGCCACGAAGGGTGAAGTGGTGCACCTACAACATGACTGACAAACATTAATGTACAACTGAAATTTCACAAGATTGTAACCTATCATTAACTCAATTAAAAAAAAAAAAACAAAAAAAAACTGTTCCAGGTCCACAGGAAAGTCCATGGGGTAGAGATGCACAGTGTAGAGAGTGAAAGCTGCCCTGTGAGCTCTGTATTCCGGAGGTGACAGCCCTTAACGACTTGGTGTGTATCTCTTGAGGTTACTTCATTGTTGCTTTTTAAAATAAATAGGCATATCCTGTATGTATGGTTTGTAATCTGTTTGCCCCTCTCCCCTCAGCCCCTTCCAGTGACTATCCCGTTCTTCTCTCCAGATCTGGTACGGCTCTCCCTCACTCATTTTAACGGCACCCCAGGACTTGGTTGTCTCGTGGCATCCTGTTAAGTTTTACCAGCACTCTGCTGAGAGTTTCGATTGTTTCTCACTTTTCAAGATTATGAGCAAGGCTGCATTAAACATCCTTGTACACACCATATGTATTATAGTAGTTTTAAAAATAATTTTGCTAGTATTTGCCCCATACTCATTTAAGGAGAAGATACTTTTTCTTATTGTTTGGTTTGGGTTGATTTGAGCTTTTTAAATGCAGTTTTCCCATTCTCCTCCCCCTTTTAAAAGTAGAGCAGTAGGGGAAAGACTGAAGATAATACCCCACACTGTGAGTAATTACAGTGAACTCGAGTGTGGGGAGGGTGATGGGCTGCACTTTTAACTTTCTGCACTTCTCTGCATCACAGTAATCGTGTATTACCTTTCTCATTTAAAAGAAAACTGTTATTTGTCAAATACAAAATAATCTATGGAAAATTCAGAACGTAGGAAGAAAGCAAATAGCCTTAAAGTCACTACTCAGAGGTATTTAACTTATTAACCTGTTTCTCTTGGGGTTTTTTTCCTTTAGTATATTTCAGTAATTATAAATCTACTTTTTTAAAGTTTTAAATTTAAACTCCTCTAGAATTATTTTGATATCTTTTCTGGAAAGGAGACTGTGACATGTCTTCTTTTGGAATTAACACTGACAGAGCCAAAGAACAAGTTCAGAGACCTGGAGCATAAGTTAGGCAACACGCTCTCCCGCTTGGCCGCTGACTGTCACAGGGCACATGTGAGGCCCCCAGACCTGGAGCTGCGCTCTGAGAGGCACCACACAGACAGTGCTGCAGAGCATCACAGACTGGAACAGTGTTTCTAACTGACTTTTTGTAATGTTCTTATTTTTCTCCATAATTTCAGGGCCGGGGACAGCCAAGATTGAAACCTCTGTGACTTCTACACCATCGTCTGCTGTTGGGCAGTTCAGCAAGCCTTTCTCATTTTCTCCATCAGGGTCAGTAATGAACTTAAGTTTTGTGGCAAATCGTCAGTGCCCTTATAGGTGGCTTTCCCAAATCTTACAATCAGTAGGTGTATTTATATGCTTATTAACTGTACATGAACCCAGAGTTCTTATCACTGCAATAATACACCTGATGATAGTGGCGGTAGCTTAATGTCCTAAAGTCAATCTGTTTCCCCTTTTCAATCCTAGTTTATACCCATGTTATTACGTGTTTGTTTGTTTTGTTGTTTAGGATGAGCTTCATTTTCCTTGGGCAGCGGGTCTGTGTCAGAGTCTGTGGTTGATGTAGTTTGTCACACAGAGATGTTTTCCCTCTGGCGTCGTTGGGGGCTAGATGACATTTGGATTGGCATTACTACACTGAGAGGTCAATATACCAGACTCTGAGAGAAGGTCATGAAAGACAGTAGTTGTTTGAAAATTTGGGTTTTAGAAAGATGTGGGGAAGTCTGTTCCTGATTCATTTTTTACAAAGTGATGATGGCTGTACTTGTAAAGTGGAGTCATTTTTAAAAACGAATCTTTTAACCTTCATTCCAAGGGAAACATTTCTTAAGCTTGGGGAGAGAGCCTGTTCTCTGTACTACAAGCACTCATGTTGCAATCTGTGAAAGTGGCCGAAGCTCCTCTCCTTTGGCGGGTGGAGTTGGGCTCTGTGTGGCTGAGATAAAAACCTCTCCAAAGATTTTTTGCCATGGAAGGGTTGCACATTCAGTTCCATTAGAAAAACCTCTTTCAGTTTATTATTTTGTAACTGGAATCATATTAATCACAATCTCTTTTTCCTGAATTAATTTGTTTCTTAAGCATCTGCAACGTAACACAGAGAGAGAAGAGAGTGTTAGAATTTGAGGGGGGAAATTACATTTTTATGTATATATATATTTTTTTTAGCTGTAAAGATAGTTTGGAGCAAATTTTAAAGAGTACGTCAGTGCCAGGCGTTACTGCATCTTTCACAAATGCTGATAATCTTTACTTCTGTGAACTGGTACTCTTCTTCCCATTTTAAAAATAAGCTGAAAAGGTTTGGGTCATTGGGTCAATGGCTTACCTCCAGTAGATAAAATTTCTTCACCAAAGTTGAGACAAAGAGAGTTTTTTTTAAATATGATAAGATATTTAATTCTTAGCTTTTATCACAGTGGATAGTCTATTCTGGTTCATACTTGAGCCGAATTTTCCTCTTTGGCTATGGTGTCTTTGCTCACAACGTAAGGAAAATGTGCAGGAGGGGAGAGGAGATGATAAAAGGAGTCAAAAGGTTTTGAAGTCAGTTTTCCCAGTGTAGAACTAAGAGTTCTGTCAAAACAGCAGAGACACTAGCTTCTGTTCCATGCTCTCCATCGTCCCCCCCTAGTGGTCTGGAGCGTTCCTGACGTGCTCTTTGACCTTGGGGTGGGTTATAAGAGTCTCTCCCTGATCCGGCCCAGCTTGTCTCCTTCCCTGGGACGGGCAGGGCCACTTGCTCTGCCACCTTTCCCGAGGGCACATTCCTAGTGCATTTCTACTACTACTACGTTGCTTTCCTTGGAATAGGTCCCCGCCCAAACCTTTGCCGTGGAAAGCGCAGCCCTCCCTCCACGGCCTTCGCAACTGCTGCTCCCTTCTTAGCCACAAAGTGCCTCTCCCTGCTTGGAGATCTTGGCGTGGCTTTACTGCTGCAGAGAGTTGTGCTTTTACTCTATTGTTTCTCTTCTAGATTGTAAATTCCTTGAGAGCAGATTTTGTGAATGAATTATAAAGTGTGATATTAAAAGGCAACATTGTGCCTGCGGTTTGTTCCTTCTTAACTTCTCTTCTTCCACTTCCTAGGACTGGCTTTAATTTCGGGATAGTGACGCCAGCACCGTCTTCTAACTTCACTGCCACGCAAGGTACAGTCTGCGTAGCACAGTGTTACGTCCGTTTCCCCCACGCAAGTGCAGCTGCTTTTCCTACAGATATCTCGACATTTTGCTTGCTTAGCCTTGCTTCAAGTATCTGCAATAAATTGCTGTTGATATTATGTGTTAGAAATGGGCGGGATTAAGAAACTATTGGGGAGGACCTCTGTCTATCTTCATTATTAAGAACAGGCAAAAGATTTGCTTCAAGAAAAGCAAAGCTGTGCTTTAAATGTGAAGGTTAACATGTGAATTAAAATTATTTTCTTCATCTTTTTTTGTTTGCAATTTAAAATTTCTTCAATTTATAGAGTGAGATAGACATAGTATTACAGAAATAAAAGACCAAACTCATCTTTTTTCCTTGATAACCTATCAGCAAACACATCGGTCCCATATGTGTTGTTACAAGTCCATCAACTAGCATATTTTTAACATTTAAAAGAATTTGAGGACCTATAAAGAACCAAGTGCATTTTTTAAGTGTCTTCCAGCTCTCAGTTTAAGTAATTAAGTTTATTTTCTTTTATTTTAAAAAGAAACCTTTTCTTATGGAAGTGATATGTTCTGGAATCACACAGTGGACCCCTGACTCATACCATTGCAGTTCTATTTCCTTCTGGGATTTTGGTCTTTCATTTTACTTTGTTTAACAGAATCTCTTGTGAATTTTCCAATATTATTGAAAATCTTGTATAAATGTCATTTTTAATGGCTACATAATTTTTATCTTGTGGATATGCCATAATTTATTTAACTATTCACCTGTTGAACATGTAGGTTGTTTCCAAGTTTTCCCTGTAATAAATAACACAATGACCATCTTTCATCTATTCATTCGACAAATATTTTTTGAGTGTTTTCTATGTGCCAACCCAAGTGGTAGAAGTTTTTTAGTGAAAAAGGGATCTCCTAAAGAGAGATTAGGGAGCTGAAAACATAGCAGACTTCCTAAACCTGATCCATATGTGGCACTTAAAGCGTTGTTGATTTCATTCCTTTCTCTCTGCGACAGTGATTCTTGGAATGCTTTTCTAACCTCTGGCCACTTAGATGCGGCAGAGTACGCTCAAGAGCCACCTCCTCCCCAGCCTCACTTTCTAGGGGAAAACAACTCAGCGATGTAAAAAGATTGGAGAGGAACAGACGATTGTCAAAATCCTAAGTAAAATAAAAAAGTAGTAAAATACAATGGTAATTATAGACATTTTCATTAATACACGGATAGACAACAATCCAAAACCATAAACAATTCCATACAACACCAGTGATACAGGGAGGTCTTCTGGAGTTACGCACAGCTGGTAGGGGCTTTGCTGTGTTCCTGGGAATTCGTGACAGCCAGACTTCTTAAAATAATATGCAGTTAGGAACACCAGTAAACCCTTGCAGTAGGCTAATTTTAGTTTGTAAATACAAAATTTTAATTACTTTTATTTACTGACAAGTTATTGTTTGGCCAGACCTTATTCTGTGTACTTTACCTTTATTTCATTTAATCTTTGTAACAACTCTGTGAGGTAGGTACTGTTACTATCTCTATTTTCCAAATGGGGAAAGTGAAGCCCAGAGAGGTAAAGTAACTGTTCCAGAGTTGCACAGCCAGCAGGTGGCAGAGTGCCCAGCTCCAGAGCCCTTGTCCTTGACCAGTAGTCCATGCTGCCTCCGTAAGACCACTTACTGAAGAGAGCTCTAGGAAGTAGCTCTTAATTGTGCGGAAAAATGATTGTAGATTGGCACTTTATTTGCTTGGAAAAACTTCCATTTTGGATCATTTCCTGGTGTATCTGGAGGTCCATAGGCTAGTACTGTGCCAAGAATGTCATTGAGGAGAGGACACACAGGAGAAAAGAAGGGAGGATGCCTTTTGATTCTGTTCTGGGAGAATACATGCTATGTATTCTGGCTATGGTGTGTTTGTTGTGATTTAATGGTTGTAAAAGCAGCACTTGTGCTCTTCGCCTCAGTGAGGTGACTCAGAGCTCACTGACGTTCCCAGGGAGAAGCGTTTGTCCCGTCCTCCCCGAGGAGGACTGCTCTGGAGCCAGCTCTCCCTGACTGTGTCAGGGCAGGAGAGAGACTTTGGCTGAGAGCTCGTCAGGAAGTGTGATAGGTCGTATTTTGCTCAATCCAACCCATTCCTAATTTCTTTTTCTTGCTAGGGGCAGCACCCCCCACTAAAGAGTCAAACCAGCTCGACGCATTCTCCTTTGGCGGGGGAGGCAAACCTTTTTACGAGACCATTCCTGAAAGCTCACCTCCCTCAGGAGTGACAGCACCGCACACCACTGGCGCTGCCGTTGCTTCTCCAGGAGAGTCTGCTCCATCGGGCAGCAGACCTGTCGCACCTCCTGGAAGTGCTCTTTCCACGCCCTCTGGCAAGCTGGAAAGCCCGCCGTCCAAGGTGGAAGAGCTTCTGTTTCCGAGTCCCTTGGCTGGAGAGACTCTGGGTAGTTTCTCAGGACTGCGGGTTGGCCAAGCAGATGATTCTACAAAGCCAACCAGTAAGGCTTCATCCACAAGCCTAACTAGTGCACAGCCAACCAAGGCTTCAACTGTGCCCTCGGGATTTAGTTTCACTGGCCCTCCAGTGTTAGGGAAGCTTGTGGAGCCCCCTGTGACCTCCTCTGTGACCGCCACCACAGTAGCACCAGCAGCTGTAGCGAGCACGAGCACGAGCACTTCCTCCACTGGCGTCTTTGGCGGTCTGTCACTCCCCAGTGCGATAGCCTCTGGCGTAGTCAGTTTTGGTGGGATGTCTGTAGGTGGCAGCAAGCCTGTTTTTTCTTTTGGAGGCCAACAGACGAGTAGTAGCTTGCCCCCATCTGCCCCACCATCAGCTACCACTGCCACTCCCCTTCCTCCATCATTCGCCATATTGCCATTTGATAGCTTCCTGAATTCAACATCTGCTTCCACCCTGTCTGTGTCCTCTGGTAAAAGCACAGAGGAGGCCCCGTCATCAGCTTCGCCTGAGAAGCCAGGCAACAGTGAGGTCTCAGCATCATCAGCCTCGCTCCTAGGGCAACAACAGTCGGCCGTGCCTCCCCAGGCTCCTCTGCAACCTTCTGACTCTGTTAAAAAAGAACCTGCTCTTGCCCAGCCTGCTGTCGGCAGCCCCAGTGCTGCAGCGTCTGCCACCAGTCTCATAGCCCCTTCCACTGAGGCCGCTCCCGCAGCCACCAGGCTCCCTGACGTCAAGGTGGAACTGGCATCTCCTGCTTCCAGCCTTCCGGTGCCCGGGCAGACTGCCGTCACAGCAGCTACAGTCCCAAATGCGGCCCCTCTGGCTGTAGAGACATCAAGCCCCCCCGCAGCCTCCAGTGCCGTTTCCAGTGTTGCTCCAAGCCCAGCTACGGAGCCAGCTGTGTTTGGGACTGTCACTTCTGGCTCATCTGTCTTCACTCAGCCACCTGCTGCCAGTTCTAGCTCAGCTTTCAGCCAGCTCACCAGCAATACAGCCACTGCCCCCTCAGCCACCCCCATGTTTGGGCAGGTGGCAGCCAGCACTGCACCTAGCCTGTTTGGGCAGCAGACAGGCAGCATCGCCAGCACGGCAACTGCCCCGCCCCAGGTCAGCAGCTCAGGGTTTGGCAGTCCGGCTTTTGGCACCTCTGCCACAGGGGTCTTTGGACAGACGACGTTTGGGCAGGCCCCAGCCTTTGGACAGTCGAGCAGCAGCCCCGCAAGCAGCTTTCCCTTCAGTCAGCCTGGGTTCAGCTCAGTGCCCGCCTTTGGTCAGCCGGTGTCCTCTGCCCCCACGTCTACCAGTGGGAATGTCTTCGGTGCCTCTTCAGGCACCAGTAGCTCCAGTTCCTTCTCGTTCGGACAGTCTTCTGCCAACACAGGAGGAGGGCTGTTTGGCCAAAGCACACCCATCGCTTTCGGCCAGAGCCCTAGCTTCGGGCAGGGTGGCTCTGTGTTTGGTGCCACCTCGGCGAGCACCACGACAGCATCGTCCTCTGGGTTTAGCTTTTGTCAAGCTTCAGGTAAGAATTTATGGAAGATTTTTACTTTGTTGCCCTCTGTATTATTTGGAACATTTGCAGCATACCTGTATTACTTTTGTAATTGAAAGAAAGGGAAAACCAACAAAACAGACCGTGAAATCAAGGAGGGAGCTCGGAGCACTGGCCGTCTCCGGATTGTCTTTGGCCTAATCACTGTAGCTCCGGTTTTGCTTCTCAGCAAGTTCTCCACTCTCCTAGCCACCAGAGTGCCAGTTTCATGGGGGAAAAAACAAGTTTAAGGTCATGGCAAGTAATGAATGACTCATAAATGTGAAATTTTAAATGTGGAAGGCACGTTACAGGTCATTATGTCCGCACCCGTCAAGCCTCACGACGACTGATCCGATGTCCTTTAGTGCCCGTGGTGAAGCCGCAGCTAGCCTGCCGAACTCCTCAGCCTCGTTCGCTGCCCTGCTGCTGTTTGATCTGTCCTCTGACACCATCTTGCTTGCTAGAAGGGCAGATGCTGACATTTGAAAAGTTGGGATTTTTTCTGTTTTCAATGTTGTAATTAAAAAAAAAAACTTTAAATTTCACTTTTTTGTGTGTGTGTGTGAGGAAGATCCGCCCTGAGCTAACATCTGTTGCCAGTCTTCCTCTTTTTTTGATTGAGGAGGATTAGCCCTGAGCTAACATCAGTACCAGTCTTCCTCCCCTTTGTATGTGGGACGCCTCCACAGCATGGCTGACAGGTGGAGCAGGTCCACACCCAGATCCAAACCCATGAACCCGGGCCACCGAAGCAGAGCACACAGAACTTTAACCACTCGGCCGTGCAGTCGGCCCCCTAAATTTCACTGTTTTTTAAAGTAAAACATAATCCTCTCTATTGTGTGTTCAATTTTACTTCTAAAAGTTAGCAATAGACAGGACAATTCGAAAATCCTTTCTGAGTTTTACTTTATGATGGTTGTCTTATGAAAGGCATTTCTTCAGCAGTTGAGCTCTGGGGGAGAAACGAGGATCAATGATTCCTTAGTTTTGCAGGATTATAGGTAACTGCTAATTGATTCCTTTGGTGTAATTTATTTGAATATGGTTCATAATTTATTAGAAAGGAAATCTTTTCCTTCTTTCTTTGACAGATGTTTGTTAAGTTCTCGCTCAGTTTAGCTACGAGGCCAAGTGGTGAAAGGCAGTTTTGCGACTCACCTGATGCCCTGTGACGGGCTGGGTAGCCTGTCTAAGTGATGGGCAGTGTGATCACTTGGTCTAGAGAAGGCGCAGGGAAAAGGCCAGGTGTGTCTAAAGAGAGCAGGATATTTAACACTATCTCCAGTGCCTCCTTTGTTCTACAGTCAGGTGTAATCAAGCTATGTCAGCACAAGTGGGAACCTCTGAGGAATTCTTGTTTCACATAGTAACTCGGTGGAAAGCCACCTAAGCAGTCTGCTCCAGCCCTGCTTGAGGACTTAAGAGTTGCCTGAGCTTACCTCCTAGATCAGTGACAGACAAGAATGGAACTCGTGCCCTCCACCTCCTCGTCTAGGGCCCTTTTGTTGTAATGTATAGTTCTGCTGGTTTTCCCAGGCCCTGTTCAACCCAGCACCTCAACCATGTAATGCCACCTAGAAGAAAGATAAACAACCCAGAAAGAATCTGGAAATTGAGAGGAGCGGAAATGGGGGAGTGGAGCTATTTATGATATTCAGTCAGTCATTGGAAAGACTTCTTGGCAGCTAAACATCTGGGAAGAGCTACTCTGAGAGTATACCGTTGTATTGGTCCCCACCTGGCTGGGGTTTGGTAGGAGACAAGGATTCAGTTCTTGGGACTTTGGAATTTATACTATTATAAAATGTTAGCAATGAAGAAAGGTCTTTAAATTATTTACTCCATTCCTAGATAGGAAAACAAATTTTATTCGTGAGTTGATGTATTGTGGGGTACCTTACACACCTGAATGCTATTTAAGAAAAAAACAACAAACCGCTTTGATGTTGTAAAAGACTCATCCGAATTAAACTTTTGTTTTCTTTTTATTTTACAGGTTTTGGGTCTGGTAATACTGGTTCTTTGTTTGGTCAAGCAGCCAGTACTGGTGGAACAGTCTTTGGCCAGGTATATACTTATGTTTGCCCCTGTTTGTGTCAACATATATCAAACGCATCCATGTTGTTCCTGTGTAATATAGTCAGTTCATGTTATACACCCACCCCCAGCAGACAGCCGGGTGGGGTTCTCAGGCTCCGCCTTCTTTAGCTCCCTGGGGGCTGCAGAAGTCTCAGCCTCTCATTTGAGAGAATCACTACAATTTTGATCCTTGTTTGACAGTCCTCTAGGAAAGCACTTTAAAAGCACATTGCCTGATTTCCATCAGTCTTCTGCCTGTTCTGTTAGGCCAGGGGTTGACAAACGACAACCCATAGGCAGAATCCCCTCCTTGGCCTTGTTTTTTTTTTTAAGGTCCTTGAGCTAAGAATGGTTTTTACCTTTGTAAATGGTTGTTTAAACAAAAAGAAGAGGAAGAATATGCAACAGAAACCGTATATGGCCCCTGTGCTAAGCTATGTGTCGTCCAGGGACTCCTTTTAGTGACCTGAGCTGTTTCAGTGTGTATAGCTGTGGTTATCTGTGTGCCAGGCACCGTGTTAAGTGCTTTCTACAAATTGACACGTGTAATCATTAGTACTTCCACAAGGTAGGTGCTGTTACCATCCCCATTTGACAGATGCAGACACTGAGGACCCAGAGAGGTTGAATTTACTGTTAACATCGCATGCCAGTGGTAGATGACAGTAGCCTCTTGAGGAGTCCTTCTGAAGGAGGGTACTCTGACATATTGGAAATGATTGTGACTTTCTGAAGGTAGCATTGGTGTTCATCCAGTAGCTAATAAAGTGGTAGGCGTATTATATGTCTCTTACACATCTTCAGTAAGAGATTCTCATTATCATCTTTTTCCTTTGAAGTTAGGCTCTGCCCTAGTCAGTGACCCTTGACAAAGAGAAATGAAACTTCTGATTCTAGTTCTGGTAATGGCGGGTTAGGTCATTCAAACCAAGTTCCCTGTTGAAGATAGCTAAAGATGCTAGATAAAACATGAAAACCATAGTTTTAAAAGCACTGAGAAGCTAACAAAGTATTTACCAAGCCAAATTAAAAGTAAAATGGGAACCTGTAGAAGTGAGGGGATCGCAGAAGCCAGTTTTGCCCTGAGAGCATTTATTTCTCTGAGAAGATGTAAATTTGCTATTTTAATAACCCCAAAGGGCAAAGGGGCAGAAATCGCTAACCAAGATGTGTGCAAAGTGAGGAGTCTAAAGGACACCCTCCCCACAGTGAGCTGGGACTTCAGATTCATCAGTCTCAGCCTGCGAATGTGACCTGACGTGATCCTAGGATGGTAGTGTCTCCTGGTCTCTGGCAAAAGCAGCACAGACCACTCTGAAGAGGAGTAACTTTACTCTAGGCCTCAGATCATTTTAAAGCACACCGATTCCCACACCGAAATTAGTCACACAAGGAAACAGCGAGCTTTGAGCAAGAGCCAGAATAAACATCAGCTTTGTATTTGCGAAGACTTCGAGACTGTAAAACAGCTGTTTTACATGTTTAAAAGAAAGAAAACACAAACTTGAAAATACCAGTAAAGAAGAAGAAATTATAAGACGGGTCACAGCACCTTTGAAAAAGAACCAAATAGAACTTATAGAAAAATATAATTAAGATTTAAAATCAGCAGATCAGACCCAGCTGAAGAGAACAGCAATATACTAGACCAGGGATCAGCCAACTTTATCTGTAAAGGGCCAAATGGTATTTTAGACTTGGAGGGCTACGTACCGTTTCTGGCACAACTAGTCAACTCTGCCAGTGTAGCACAAAAGCAGCCATAGACAATACGTAAATGAGGCAGCATGACTGTGTTCCCAGAAAGCTTTAGTTACAAAACAGACAGCAGCCTGTATTTGGCCCATGGGCTATAGTTTGCTCACCCTTGAACTGGAAGGTAGGTAAGATTAAATTATCTGGAATGCGTTATGGAGAGCAAAAATGATGGAAAATACAACAGAGAGGGCAAAAATCCTAGAAGAAAATCTAACATACAGTTAATCAGAAAGAGGAGAGAGAAAGAATTATGGCAGTATTAGAAGAGAAAAAGACATCAATTTCCAAAACAAATAGAAATAGTAACCCACAGATTCAAAATGCCAAGCAGAACGTGTAAAAGGAAAGTGATCCAAGACCTATCGTGGTGAAACTGCAGAAGTACAAAGATAAAATATTCAGAGTACTCAGAGGAAAAGGACAGGCTCCTTTCAAAGGAGCAGTAGTTGAACTGACAGCTGCCATCCCAGCAATGACACTGAAAGCCAGAAGCAGCCTATCTACCAGCAAAATGTATCTTTAAGGACTGAGGTGGAACAAGACGTTTTTCAGAGAGATACTGAGAGAGTTCATGCCTGCCAGACCTGAGGGAAATCTAAAGGATATTCTTCAGGCAGAAGGAAAATTTGACCTCACTAAAATTATAGCTTTCTTAATTTTAGGGTAAAACAAGCCATGAAATAGGAAAATTGCAGCCTGTGTAACCAACAGAGTAGTTGTATTCAGAATATATAAATACAAATCAAAAAGGAAAAAGACAACTACACCCCTGCCAAGATGGCTAAAATGGAAAGGGCTGGCAACCCCCAGTACTGGGGAGGGAGCAGAGCAAGGAGACACTCACTCATTGCTGTGGGGAAGCAGAGTCATGTAATTGCCTTGGAAACCCACCTGGTAGTATGGAAACTAGATGCACAAAATCCTCACTGACCCCGCAGGTCTCCCTCTAGATCTGCAGTCAACAGGAAGGAGTGCCTTTGTTCACCGATGATGGGGATGGGCATGTTCGTAGCAGTATATTCGTAAGAGCCAAAACCAGAAAGCAGCCCGAATGCTCGTCAGCTGGAGAATAGATAAATGGTGGTGTGTTTACACAGTGGAATACTGCAAAGCGGTGAAATAGAATGTGCTGCTCCTACACAAACAAACAGAGGAATCCCGCAGACGGTGTTGAGTGAAAGCCAGGCGCAAGAGTGCACGCTGCTGGGTTGCATTTACCTGGAGTCAAGTGCAGGCCGAACTCTGCTGTCATGAGAGAGGTCAGCACCTTGGTTACTGTGAGGGCGTTAAAGATGGGGTAGAGAGGAGCCTTCTAGAGTACTAACAGTGATTGACATGTTGAACATTATAAACAGTTATATGTCAAAATTCACTGAGTTCTCTACACATTAGATTTGTGAGCTTAACTGAAAATACAACGGAGGGGCCGGCCTGGTGGCGCAGCGGTTAAATTCGCACGTTCCGCTTCTGTGGCCTGGGGTTCACTGGTTTGGATCCCGGTGCGGACATGGCACCGCTTGGCACACCATGCTGTGGTAGGCGTCCCACAAATAAAGTAGAGGAAGATGGGCATGGATGTTAGCTCAGGGCCAGTCTTCCTCAGCAAAAAAAGGAGAATTGGCAGCAGTTAGCTCAGGGCTAATCTTCCTCGGGGGGGAAAAAATACAATGGAAAGAAAATCGGTGAAAGACTTCATAAAAAGGATAATATTGGTTGTTCAACATTGTGAATGTACTTAATGCCATTGAATTGTATACTTGAAAATGCTTTAAATAATGTTTTCTTTATATTTTACCACAATTTTTAAAACAAGAAGGAACAAAACATAAAAAAGTAAAGCACAGCCAGAGAACCAATGAACATATTCAACTTAATTAGTAATACAAATTAAAACCACAAAGAGATATGCACCTATAAGAACAAAAATTAAAAGCCCGATGGTACCAAATGCCAGCAAATATACAGAGCAACGGAAACACACACACGTTCTGAGTCGGGGTCTAAGTTGGTACAACCACGTGGGAAAATAGTTTGGCATTATCTAGTAGGACCAGCAGTTTCACTCCTAGGTTTGTTCTTTAGAGAAACTCATGCACATGTGTGCCAGGATAGGAGAGTGTTAATAGCAACATTGTTATAATAACCCAAAACCAGAAGCAACCCCAATGTTTATCAACTAGATGAACTGGTATTATTCTGTAGTCGAAGGTTACCTAGCTGTGAAAATGAACGAAGTAGAGAGCTACCTGGGTCACTCTCCCAGAATACTGTTGAGCCAAGAGATAGAAAACTTTACTGTGATTAACTCCTTATTGCCTCGTAACACCCCTCCATATTCTTCCTCATAGAAATTATGTTTGCAATTAGAGGGGCCAGAAATGCAAATCAGTATTTTGTCTATGATGGCAGGGGCTTTTTCTCTTGTATTCATTGCTGTATCCCCGGTGCTTAGGACTGTGGCTAGCACATGACAGACATTGTGAAAATGAAGGAGTTTTCAGATAGTAGGGGCACCCTCAGAAAAATCTAGGATATAGAAGACCTTTGCTCCCATTATAACATGAAGAAAACTGCAGATAGTGTGAAAATCACAGTCATTCTATGGGTATTGGAATTAGCCAGTGCTGTGTAACGAATTACCCCAAAACCTAGGACCATTTACTTACTTGTTTTCGTCTGTGTATCCATCTATCTCCAGTGATTGGCTTGGTTGTTGGTTCAGACCCTAACTGGAGCTCTTGGCTAGAACATCTAAATGTGGCTTCTCTGTGTGGCCTGGGCTTCCTCACACGTGGTGGCTGGATTTTAAGGAGGAATATTCCAAGAAAGAGACAGAGCACGGCAGGAGCTATAGAATCTTTTATGATGCTCGGAAGTCTCAGAGCATCATTCCTGGTGCATCCTCTTGTTCAGGGCAGCCACAGGGTCCCACCCAGGCTCAAGGGGAGAGGAGTGGACTTCACCTTCTGCTCTAGAAGAGCCTGTGAGTCTAGAAATATTGCTCTGACCATCTTTGGAAAATACAATCTGTCCCAATGGGACTCTCAAAGAGTGACAACAAGAAAGCCTTGTTGAACTCATTTCCAGAGAAGGGAGTCCATCATAAGTGAGCACTGTGATACAGCAGCTTCTGGAGACAAATGTCAGGTCTGGGTTTGGGAAGGTGCAAGAGGGGCCTTGCTGAAGACAGGAAATTTACCTGGAAAAGACAGAAAAAGTTATTGGCAACAATGGGGACAAGCAAAACAAATGACCAGTAAACACATGAAAAGGTGATCAATAGCATTAAACATTAGGAAAATGAAAATCAAAACCACAGTGAGATACCACTCCACACTCATTAGCATGGCTATAATTTTAAAAAATAAAAAATAACAAGTATTGACAAGGATTTGGAGAAATTGGAACCCTCATACATTGCTGGTTGGAATATAAAATGGTGCAGCTGCTATGGAAAACAGTTTGATCGCTCCTCAGAAAGCCAGATATGGAATTATCATCTGACCCAGCAATTCCACTTTTAGGCATATACCCAAAGGCGTTGAAACCAGAGCCTCAGACAGACACTTGTTTGCCGGTGTTCATTACAGTGTTATTCACAATGGCCAAAAGGTAGAAACAACCCAAGTGTCCATCGGTGGGTCACTGGATAAGCGAAATGGTATATACATACAATGGAATATTGTTCAGCCTTCAAAGTTCTGATTCATACTACACGTGGATGAACCTTGAATACATCATGCTAAGTAAAATAAGCCAGACAAAAAGAGACAAATATTGTATGATTCTGCTTAAATGAAATATTTAAGTAGGTAAATTCATAGAGGTGGAAAGTGGATTAGAGATTCCCAGGGGCTGGGGAGAGGAGGGAATGGAGAGTTATTGCTTAATGCTTACAGAATTTCGGTTGCAGTGATGAAAACATTTTGGAAATAGATGGTGTTGGTTGTGCAACATTGTGAATGTAATTAATACTACTGAATTATATAGTCAAAAATGGTTAAAATTGCAAGTTTATGTTATATCTATTTTACCACAATTCTTTTAAGGTTAATAATGTGATACACCAGAAACTATTGAATTTTATACTTTAAATCAGTAAGTTGTATGGTATATGAATTATATCCCAGTAAGGCTGTTTTTAAAAAAAATTGGGATCTAAAGACATGCAAGTACAACAGTAATTTGTATGGTATGAAAATCCTCCCTATCCATCCCTCTCCCACTTTTGCTGAGAGAAAGGGAATAAAGGCAGGACTGAAAAGCAGAAAGAATTTGCACCGTCTTGCAATCCCCTATTCCCTGGACCTGTTGAATCCAAAGGTAATGCTGGAGCCGAGCTGCCTCCTGGCTCCAGGCTCCATCACATATAAGACAGATCACCTAAACCCTAGCAAAGACAGTGTTGGGCTAACCAGAGGTGAGTTCATTCTTGAATCTGTGCCTCAGTTCACAGTCAACTCAACACGTCCTGAAATCCGAGTAATTAGCTCCTCACTCTGGGATACAGATGAAAGAGAGGCTCTCACCCTCTAGGAAAAATATTAGTGTTCTTCAGTCACCACACCGCTGTTCTGTATGCAAAGTCCAACATACCAAAAGAAAATTATGTAGCCCACTGAGAAGCAAAAATAAAAGGGGGACCCACAATCCTGTTTTAGAAATCAGCTAAAAACACCTTAGAGATCCACATATTAGAACTAGCAGGCAAAAACTTGAAAATAATTATTGTGCTCAAGAATTTACAGGAAAATAAAAGAATGGTTGAGTAAGGAATCTCAGCAGAGAAATGAGGATTACAAAACAAATGGAAAATCTGGATCTGTATCTGAAGTTTAAATCTAGCATCTGCAATAAAAAATGGTTAGACAGGTTTAACAGTGAACACTGCAGAAGAACGTGAACTTGAAGATAATGTCAGTAGAAGTTATCTAAGATGAAGATCAGAGAGACTGAAAAAAGATTGGACAGGACATTAGTGACCTGTGCAAGAGTATCAGACAGTCCAATGTATGTGTAATCAGAGTCCCAGAAGGAGAGGAGACAGAATGGGGTAGGAAAAAATACTTGAAGAGACAAGGGCCAAGCTTTTCCAAATTTGTTGAAAAGCAGGAATCTACAAGTCCAAGAAACTGCAAACCCCAACCAAAAACAATCAGAAAACTACACCTAGACACATCATAGTTTAGCTTCTGAGAACCAAATAGAAAAAGAAAAAATTCAAAGCAGCTAAAGAAGAAAGACTCGTGACATACAAGGAAGCAATGTCTTGTGTGGTTGTAACGAGATATTAGATATATGACAGCCATAGCAAAAAGGCAAAAAGAATGTCTTTGCTTACTTTGGAGTAGACCAGTGGCTCTCAACTGGCATCAGTTTTGCCTCCAGGGGAGTTTCCCAATCACAATGTCTGGAGACATGTTTGGTCCTCGTAAGTAGGAGATGCTACTGGCATCTAGTGGGTAGCGGCCCGGAGATGCTGCAGAGCACCCTACAGCCTCCAAGACAGTTACCCAGCCCAAAATGTCAATAATGCCGCTGTTAAGAAACCATTAAGTAGACAAACATTTCTTAGAACACAAAAAGCACTAACCGTAAAAGAAGAAAATTAAAAAACTAGACTTCATCACAATTGCAAACTAATACTCACCAAAAGACTTTGTTATGAAAATGAAAAAGCAGGGCATAGACTGGGAGAAAATATTTATAATACATATATCAAAGGGCTTCTGTCCAGAGTATACAAAGAAGTCCTATGAATCAAAAATAAAAAGACAACCCAATGTTTAAAATAATCAAAATACTCAGACACATACTTTACAGAAGAGGAAATGCAAAGGGCCAATGAGCACATGAAAACTTGCTGAGCATTGTTAGTCATCAGAGAAATGCAAATTAAAACCACAGTGAGATACTACTTCATACCCACCAGAATTGCTACAGTTTAAGCACTAACAAGCAATTGTGGAAAAGATTGAGAGCAGCTCGATCTCTTAACACATTGCTGGTGGGAGTGTCAAATGGTGCGGCCACTGTGGAAAACCATGTGACAATTTCTAAATAAGTTAAATATACACTAATTTTATGGTTTCTACAATTCTAGGTTAGGTATTTACCCAAAAGAAATGAAAATACATGTCCACAAAAAGACTTCTCTAAGAATGTTCCTAACAGCTCTGTTTATGATAGTCCAAACCTGGGAACAATACAGGTGTTCATCAACAGGAGAGTAGTAAGCCCTGGCATAGTTGTACAGTGGAAGACCACTCAGCAGTAAAAAGGGAAGAACGACTAATGTATGCAGCAGTATGGATGCATCTCAAAAGCATGTCTTGATTCTAGCCAGGCCAGTTAGGCGAGAGAGTAATAAAAGGCGTCCGATTGGAACGGAAGTCAAGCTGTGTGTCTGCGGGTAATGTCACATAGATAGAAAATGGCAAGGGATCCGCTAGAACATTATTAGAAGAAATGGATTCGCAAGTTTGCGGGACACAAGATCAATATTAAAGATCAATTAGATTTTTATACGTTTGCAGTGAACCATCTGAAAATTAAGAAAATTCAATTTCTGATAGCATCAAAAAGTAAAATACTTAGGAATAAATTTAACAAAAGAGGTGCAAAACATTTACTCGGAATACTGTAAATCGTTGTTTAAGGAAATTAAAGGGGATCTAAATAAATGGAAGGACATTCCATGTTCATGGACCAGAAGATTTAATGTTGTTAAAATGGCAGTGCATGGGGCCAGCCAGGTGGTGTAGTGGTTAGGTTTGGGTGCTCTGCTTTGGTGGCCTGGGGTTCGCAGGTTTGGATCCCAGGTGTGGACTTACACACTGCTCAGCAAACCGTAGTGTGTCAGCATCCCAGACACAAAATAGAGGAAGATGGGCAATGGATGTTAGCCCAGGGCCAGTCTTCATCACCAGAAAAAAAATAGGTAGTGCATAGCTAGTAAACTGTAGAACCAGGGCTGTCCAAATTAATTGAATCCCTCATGCAGGAATTCAGTGATGAGTAAGACAGACAAAAGTGGGTGTGTTCACAGAGCTCACACTGCCTGGAGGGAGTCAGTCTCTATTGAAACAGTTCAGTTTCAGACAGTTTTAAGCACTGTTAAGAGAATGGAGTGATAGTGGTCAGGGAAGATGATTTAGGTGCCTTTCTGAAGAAGTCTCGTAAGTGTCTCTCTTTTCTTTTTATGTTTGTTCCTTTGAATTAGAATCAAATTAGGTCCACATGTTGAGATTGGTTGATAGGTCCCTTAAGTCTCTTTATCTGTAGGTTACCCTTCCACGTCTCTCCGTCTTTTATTTTTCCTCATAATCCTCGTAAGCTGTTGAACAAAGCAGGTCATTTGTCCTGTCGATTCCCTGGGCTCTGGCTGCTGACTGCATCCTGGTGGTGTAACTTCCACGTTAGCATGTTCCTCTGTTACTTCCTGTGAAGTAGTGCTTGAGTCTGGAGGCTTGATGAGATTCAGCTTTGATTTGTTTTTTTGGCAATATTGTATGGCTGGGTCTTGAACACTAACTCACGCTTTAATGATATTAAGGAATCATTGTTAATTTTCTAGACATGGTGATGGTATTATGGTTTACGTTTGAGAGATTTATACTGGAAAATCAGTGGATGAAATGGTCAGACGTCTGGGATTTGCTTCATACTAGTAAAGGATGGAGGAAGTAAATAGGGGCATAGATGAAACTCAACTGGCTGTGAGTTAATCGTTGCAGCTGGGAAATGGATACGTGTGGGGGCTTCATTATGCTCTTCTGTTTATTTTTTTACACTTTAGAGATTTTGCATAATATAAAGTTTTTAAAACTATTGTTAATTATCGCAATTAAAATGAATGGGACTTTCTCTAACCATTTATGAGGAATGGTTATAAACCATTCTCAGTAACTGCCAGTTCACATTCACTGCAGTGAAGTGTTAGCCGCTTCCTTTCTACAATTTCTACAGATATCCATTATTTTTCAAATCATGTTTTTAAAATTAAGTTGAACCATCTGAACTTGCTGGGGTTTTGTTGGTAAAAATATCCATATATTGGCAATTTCCTGTGTTTCAGCCTGATGCAGGGAAGTCAGCTAAAAAATTTCGTCTTTTCTACCTGCGTGCATTACTTGTCATGTCTTCTTTCAAAGTCAAGTTTACTAGTTATCAGAACCTATGCTTTTATGCTTGGATTGGATTCCAAGTTTTAAAAAGCTGTTACTCATCATTAAATGGTTGTAGTAAACTGTTACTGTTGTTTTTAAAGAAGTTTCAGAAACAAAGAGAAAAAGTGAAAGAGATAAGCAAGTACATTAAGTCCATCCCCCTCAGGTACAAATTTGGTTTTTTGTCCCTTGTTGTATTCAAGGCGTAAAGACTGGTGTGACCGTACCCAGTGAGGGGAGAGGGATGAGCAAAGGTGCTGTCCAGAGGTGGACGGACCACGTCCTGTCAGGGCTTTTAGAATTCTTGAACAGGAGTGCAATGACCTGACTGCCCTTTTAAAGTGTTATTCTAGCTGTCGTGTGAACATAGGTTGCCGTGGACGCAGAGCATCAGCTAAGTTGTCTACAGTCAGGCAAAGAGGCAGGTTCCGTGGCTCAGGCCAGGTGGCAGCTGTGCACCTGCAGAGGAGGGACACGCTGCGGGATGTTTCACAGGGGGCCCACTAGAGGTTTGACTTTTGTGGGGATTAAATAATTACTTGTAAAGTGCCTAGCACATAGAAAGTGCTCAATCATTGGTCTGTTATCGTCGTTAAAATCATGAAAGCAGCCATTTTTTGAGCATGTAATTATATTTCATGAACTATTCTGAAGTGTGCCGTGTTTCTTAGGTCATTTAATTCACTCATCATTTTGAGATGGGTGGTTTATTACCCCCATTTACACAAGAGGGACTCCGACACCACTCCGCCTCCCTTGGAAGGGAGCTTCTGTAAGGTTCCAGTGCACAGTGGCCCGTTTCTAAAAGCCCATCTTACTCTACATTATCAGCCAAGGAGCTAACGCCCTTAACTAAAGTTAATGATCCCCCAAATGTAGCACTGGTCTTCCTGAAAGCACTAGTTTCCAAACAGAAATAAAATGTGTGGCGTCTGATGCAGCTTTGAGTCAGCATGCTCCCTAACTTAGCAGCATCCTCTGGGCGTAAGTTTGCAAAGTTGGACAGAATTCAGCTGTGGTCATCATTTCAACAATGGAGCTAATTTAAGCTTATTTCTGCAGTACTGGGAAAGTTATTATGAAATAAAAGTTCACATATTGGGAGAAAAGACAATGTAAATCACTTAGCATCAGTTGCTGCTGAGTTCAGCCACAACTAGGGGAATCAAAATAAGTGGCACTCATAATAGCCCAGAAATGTTTTTAAAGTTTTGCGTTAGGGAGAACTCTTCAGGAGGTGGTTTTCCGGTCCCTGGCATTGGGTCAAGCAGAGACTGCAGGCAGCAAGGCAGATAAACTTTTTAAAATTCCCACCTACTATAAATCATCTTTTCAGAGAACTGTGAACGTGGATAGCTTGAGAACTTCTGATTCGTAGGAAGTCCCTGTCCAGAGTCCAGCTTCTTTCGTGGTTATCAGAGCATTCGTACCAGAACTAATCAGAGTTCCCTTGGTTTTCCCATTTGTACCAGCTGTGAGTGCCTCCTTTCCGCGGATGTGGCCTGCCTTTTTCCGATGACCTCTCATCCTATCTCACTTCCTGCCCCTTTTGTTTTTAGCAGTCGTCCCCTTCCAGTGGTAGCGTGTTTGGGCCTGGAAACACTGGAAGAGGGGGAGGTTTCTTCAGTGGCCTTGGAGGGAAACCCAGCCAGGATGCGGCCAACAAAAACCCATTCAGCTCGGCCAGCGGAGGCTTTGGACCTACAGCCACCTCAAGTAAGTTGAGAAAGAGTTTTCCCAGTCCCTCAGTCCCCTGATGCAATTGTCATCTTGTTGGTGTTATCAAAGCTTCAGTGAAAAATGAAGAAAGGAAAGAAAAGGTCTGGAAGGCCCACTTAAAACATCTTCCCCAAAGCAGTGTGATCTGTTTTGGTTTTGTTTTTTATTTTTGGGTTTTTAATGAGATGTCCTATATAATCATGAAAAGACATCAGAGCTGCAGGGAGAGAATCTGAGTATGAACTGCTCCCTTCTCTCCCAAGGCCCAAATTGCTCTGTTTCTTAGCATTGAAATGACTTGAAATGAATGCAAGCAGACAAGCAGAAATGAGAGCAGCAGAACAAGCTAGCTGTGCTTGGAGAAGGAGCATCTGGACTTTCGTTTGTGTAGTACTCTCTTTGAATTTGCTTTAAAATTCAGCTACTATAGAGAAATGTCACCCAAAAGTTGAAGCCTTCATTATTTCTCATCTTTTACATTTTTGTCTTATTTTCAAATGAAGCTGTATCTTTCTGCAGGCAGTTTCTTCTCCAGCTAATTTTTAAAATTCTTTGTGTGATCTGTTATTCATGGTTTGAAAGAAAATTGTTTGTTTAAATCTTTTTAAAAAATATCCTGCTGCTGATGGAGGCTGAGATGGAAAGTTGGGAAGCTGTTTGTCATCTTCGTCTTAGCTTCTCATTTGATACGCTGTCCATGCAGCTTTGCCCATCCATTGTGCCTAACAAGATCTCAATGAATCAAGAGCTAACGTTCTATGGACAGGACGGATATCTCCTTAATATTAAGGCCCATGGGGTTAAAAGCAAAGCTCTCTGGGCTGAGCCTGCCTTCTGGGTTCACACAGCAGGTATTTTGATGTCACTGTCCCTCTAGTAAAATATAAGGAAAGATTATAGTCAATAGACACATACCTCTTAACTTGTGAAATTTTATAATCAGACATTTGTGTTCTTTAGCTTTCAATGTGCCAGGAGCAATTTAGGATCCTAGACTGAAAGGATCTTAGAAATCGAGTCTAGCAGTTTTCAAAAACTGTTTCTGCAGATGAACTCTCAAACAGAATCTTGATATGTAAAACAGATAAAAATAGGTCACTTGGAAGCAAGGGTCAGGAACCAGAGTTACACCTGGGTGGTTTCCCCATCTTTTCCCCAGCTCTCAACACAGAACCGCAGGGCTGCACAGCACGTACTTTCAAAACATGATCCTTGTGTAGCACTCTCCATTTTCCAATAAGGAAACAAGCCCAAGATGGTTAGGTGATTGTTTTTTTGTTTTGTTTCATTCACAAAACCAGAAAGTGGCAGATCTAGAACTCAGCTAGATCATACATAATGTGCCAAACACAGCATCTGGCGCTTGCTAGTTAGAAATATGGGTTTATCCCATAGGTAACTTATCATCTGCAAGATTGTGTTACTAGCCTATTGTTAAAACTTAGGTGTGTACCCTTGTAAAAATTCCTTTTTTCCTGCCTAATTTCCTCTCTAGTGTCATGGCTCTCACCTGTCAAAGAATTGCCTTCTCTCAGTGGTGGGCTGGAGCTGGCTTGCACTGGCTCACAAGAGCTAGCTGTGCACATCTCTCCCCAGCTCCACGGTCAGTGACATCAGGAAGTATTGATTCACACCATGGAGATTGGACAGTGCTACAAATCAGAACCCTCCCTCCCGCCCCCCAGCCTCTTGTTCACTGGCACACTATTGTTTCTAATTCTTTACTTCTGGTTTAAAATAAACACGTGTCTATCTTGATACCAGACGCCTTCTGGTCTTCATCTCCTAAAGGCTGGCTATTGGAAACTAGCAGTTTACTTTTATGCTGAAGGGATGTTTAAGTGAATTTGAAAGGGTACAGGAAAGGCTTAACATTATTTTGTTTTTGAAAACTAAATTATGATTTGATAGTGAAAGAGACAGGATTCTCTGTATCCCCAGGGATTAAGTGCCGGATAGGAGAAAGGAACAATGGAGAAGGAGCCAGAAGTCATCTGGGGAGGGCATTGTCCTTGCCACAGGACTGAGAATGCTTTCTGCAAACCACCAGGGACAGCCTCTTTCTCCGTGGGTGCCTCTGCAACATTTGATACTTGCCAGCGCCACTTCTCTCCCGGATTGTATGGGTCAGCTCTCCTGGTTCTCTTCCTGCCTCGCAAACAGTTCGTTTCTCTCTTTCTTCTCTTTTCTCTGTCACTGTGGGGTGTGTTCCCCATCGTCACCTGGGTTATCACAGTGGTCTCCAAACTCCCCTCCCTGCCTCCAGTCTCCTCTACTGTGGGCTGAAAATCCATAAAATTCAGTGTCTAAGACTCCACTTTGATTTTGCCACGGTCCCTATGCAAAACCCTTTGGCAGCTTCCTAGTAACTATACGATAAAGTCAAAACCAACTCCTTAGGCTGAAATTCAGGGCCCTCTGTGAGCTGGCCCCAGCGTCCTTTTTTGACTTTGACTCAACACCCCCAACACATTCCCTCTATTTTGGCCAGTATGTCTGCTTGCTGTCCTTCACACCAAGCACACACCTCTCACTTCTCCCTGCTTCTGTGCCAGGGTCCCAAGCTCCCTCCACTCCACCCATCTGAACTGAGCCTTCCTGTAAGGGCGAACGAAGGGTCACACAGGCCCTCAGTGCTCTCTCTTCTCTGGAATCCTGCAGCCCTTGTATTCCATTCCTTCACAGGACATCAGGCAGAAGCGACCCAGCCTTTATTGATCACCTCTTGTGTGCCAGGTGCCCCATGTGTGTGGTCCAATTACTTCTTACAACGGTGATTTTAGATGTGGCCGTCCCCGTTTTACCAATGAGGAAATAGGTTCAGAGAAGGGATGTGGACTTAGGGAAGTAGCAGCCGTTGACTGGCGTCACCAGAGTTTGATCTGAGAATGTTTCCTGGGCTCTGAGCCACCGTGTTGCCTCCTGAGATCTTCTAGCCTCACGTAATGGAACTCCCAGGTGTGCCTTGTTTGACTGCCCTTGTGCTCGTTCCACGCGGCATTGAACACGCTCCCTTGCAGATAGGTATCTGAGCAGATATTGAGCAACCAGCAGTTCCCTTTGTGACATTTAGGCCCCAGACTGCCTGGTCCGGAAGCTGCCCTCTTTAGCCCTGAGAAGTAGTTGGAACTGTGCAGTGACCGAGACGGACAAGCTAGGAGCACTGTTGCTTGGAGTTGGCTTGCGCTCTGTCCACAAGCTCACACTTTGTAAAGACTTCTTCTCTCTGGCTTCCCCAGAGACTCTACCAAAGATACACTTTTAACCCCTGGGCTCATTTAAAATTCAGCACCCCTGTGACTTGTTACCTGCAAGGACCTACTGCCTCCTGAGTCTTGTTCTGAGGCCACTGGTTAGAACCATTCTCAGCACATTCTTTCTGTTCAGAGGTCTGAAAGACTTACTCGTGTGAGGATGAAAAAGCCACTTGATCAAAGGGCCTGCAACTGTTCTTTAAGAAAATGTCTTGGAAAGTGTCCTGGATGAGAGCTTCTTGAGAACCCCCTTCTCAGTGCATATTCAATTCTTGTTTAGTGACTTTAGACCTGCAGAATGACATGGGACCTGGTCTTGGTGATATTATTTATATCAAATTTATATCAAGTATAATTTAATTTAAATTGAGTCAGACCTTGATCTTAGGTTTCGCTAGTATTTTTGCCGAATAAAAGATCAGCGAAGATCCTTGTTGTGCCAGCAGCATGGGAGCCCCAAGCGGATGCCAGTTTCCCCGTACTTGTCACCCCCCAAAGTGGAAGTCATCTGGTGGCTCTGCAGAGAAAAGTATTCTCACTGGTTTGTTCCCAAGTGAAAAAGAATCTTCTACAATGAAATATTCTCCAACAACAAAGATATTCTCTTATTTACCATATTTTCAAGAGCTAGAGACTTATTTTGGAACCATTAGGAGAGAACAGAGAAACACACTGTTGACCATGGAAATGGAAAGAACAGACATCATTTCATGCCACTTTGTTTCAGAGCAGCTTAAATAAATCCTAAAATATTTCAACATGCAGCCTTCCTTTTGAGACTGCAAATGACAGCTCTTACAACTTGAATGGTTTAATTCTTGTGATCTTTGCAGAGTGAAAAGGATTTCATTTCTACAGCTGACCTACTCTGTGTTTTGTTACATTGAACCTGATTGGGGTATGGCAGGAGGAAGAGTTAAAGACAGAGAGGGGCAGTTATATTTCCTGAGGGTCTGCCCTGTGCCTGACTGGGTGCTCCATATACGTTATCTCATTTGATCTTCACAGCAGCCTTACGTGGTCACAACTGCTGTCCCCATTTCAGGATGAGAAAGTAGGAACATAGGAAGTTCTTGCCCAACTTGATAGTTATTAGGTATTCTAAGTCAGGTCTGACTGTAAAACTCATGCTTGTTCCACTATAATAATGCTATGAACGTCTTAAAGACAGAAGATTCTTAAAGATAATGGATAAAGAAGCCCAAAGACTTCTAAATGTTCTCTGACGTCTCAGGAATTTAAGTCTCCCAATATTGTCCCAGTAGAATCATTTCCCCTCGGTACTTTGAATTTCTCCAGGAGGAGATCTGATCCCTAATCTTGTGCTTGGGTTTGAGTGCTATTTGGAATTTTGCATTGTTAGCACCAACAAAGTCCGAAAATTGCAGTCCTCTGTTCTTGAAATTCCAAGGAGCCTGTTTTCGTCTCCAGTGGCAAATGCACTGCTATTGGAGGAGCCAGATGTAACCTCCAGCTGGCTCTTGAAGGGAAAGATCAGACTGTTCAAGAGGACATTTTGTAGATTCCAGCAGGGGATAAATAATCCTATGGTACTGTCCGTGAGGATAATGGAAAGGAACTTCTAAATCGCTCCCACTGTCAGTGCCTGACACACTCATAGCCAAGCTCTCAGACTGTCAGCAGTAGTTTTCCAGAGCAGGTGACCATATGGTAGTCCGAGGCCCTGTGCCTAGACAGTCGAGGTGATTGTGCCCCTGAGATGAGGCTCCTTACTTTCTAGACTGTAGACCAAGAGCGTTCCAGTGAGAAATAGCAGCAGTTGCGTCTCACGCTGGGGTGGGATTGGTGCAGAGGGAGATGAAAGACTTTGGGATTGACAGGTTAGGGGTGGACCACCTCTTGAAACAGCTCCACTTGGAGAGAGATAGTCATCCCCTTTCCACTGCTCTCCTTTCTGTCACCTTCACACGAGCACCTGATTAGCTTGTACGGCCTTGTACCGATGTCTGTACTTCTCACTTGGTGACACAGAGTCAACTCTCCATTACCCACCCAGAGCATATCATTTCAGCCTCCTATTAATGCCTGTGTCTTTGGGCATCGACCCCATTTCAGGATAGCTTTTCCCTGCCTTATTGTGGGTGCAAACTCATTTTACTGAAATACCCATCCGTATGTGGTAGGGAAATGTGAGTGGTCCCCCCCTCCAAAAAAAATGTAAAAGAAAAATTGCTGATACATAGTATACTATCGGTGTTATCCGAGGGATTGCCTCTGTGTATGTGACTTTGGCTATTTATATATTGCCTGTCAGATTTGCATTTCTTGTAACAAACAAAAAACTTCTCACCCGTCTTGGTTTGTAGAAGTTCCCTTGTTTCCTTTAATTCCTGGAGCCGATTCAGTGCGTAGTTGAGGGAGTGACCCGTTAGATAAGTATCTAGAAGGTCAAGGGCTTAATTGCACCTCTTAGAAAGAGGAAGTAAGACTGGAAATCTTGCTGGCCTCTTTATGTTCTTGAGAACATCCCTAGCTCCCATCAGATCAGAGGTAGGAGCAGCATGGGTTTTCTCGTGTCATCTGCCATTCTCTGAGCAGACCAGGCAACAGCAAGCATGCCCAACTGGACTATAACAGCAGAATGCTGGAAGCCATTATGCTTAGTTTGGATTTACTCTAACTTTATTTTCTCTGGTTTGACAAAATTTGAAGTTGGTCTGCACCTGCATGTGAGGAGATTGATGAAAACAAGCCTTAGTCTTCAGGAGAAAATTGTCTCCTGTGAAGCTGCCGTATCAGTCCTCTGTCGGTGGATAGGTCTGCTGGGGGAGCACAGATGAGTTTCTGCAAAGGAGCCTTGTCATTGGCGCCTGTTGCTGCCTCTTGATTTTGTGCCTGTAGGATCGTCCCAGGAAATCCTGAGCCTGGGTACCAAAATGATTAAGAGCTTGTCATCAAGATGCATGCACATCAGAGAAGGTATCCATTTCTCTACAGCTCTCTTCCCTTGGATCCTAGATTTCTTTGTCACTCCCTTCTCCTGAAACAGCCCGCTGAGGTTTCATCCTTCTCTGTTCTAAGAGGTAAATAAGGACACTTTCTCCCTCTGGTCTCCCTCACACCTGTTTTTCATCTCTTCAGATACCTCTAACCTATTCGGAAACAGTGGGGCCAAGACCTTTGGTGGATTTGCCAGCTCATCATTTGGAGAGCAGAAACCTGCTGGCACTTTCAGCTCTGGAGGAGGAAGTGTGGCATCCCAAGGCTTTGGGTTTTCCACTCAGAATAAAACAGGTACCACTATCCTTACAAGCTGTGGTTCTTTTTATACGTGTATTTACATCTGCATAGATCTGAGAGGAGATCTCTCTAGGGTGGTTCCCAAGGGAGTAGGATGGCGTATGGGTGAAGTGCTTTTTCCCCCAATTTATTTGTATATTCACTGAGCATCTGCTGTGTCCCTAACACTGTTCTAGATCTCCTGAGACGTGTTGGAAAGCACAGAATGCATGCAGTGCAGCCTTTAAGAGAACTTAGAGTCTTCCTAGAGAAGAAAACATTGTAAATATTTATCAGTTGCAGAACAACCAAAGTAGGGGAATACAAAAGAAAGTGATAACTGAAATGTAAACAAGAAAGCATCCTGAGTCACAGACTTGCTTGGGTACCCATTACTGTCATAGGCAGACAGATTATCTGTTTAATTTTTTATGTCTATATCATTTTGCCCTTTTTCACAAATCACATTTTGAGTATAGCATACATAAATATATTACGTGTACATATGCAGTATCCACATATCATAAGTATACTGCTCAGTTAATTTTCACAGTTGGAATATACCCATATAATCAAGAATAAAGAGCTTACCAGCACTATTTTTTATCCCAGCATTACTTTTAAAGTATACATCTATAAGCTGTGTGACTTTTTTTTTCTTTTTAAAGATTGGCACCTGAGCTAACAACTGTTGCCAATCTTCTTTTTTTTTTAATTGCTTTCTCTCCCCAAATTCCCCCAAGTACATAGTTGTATATTTTTTTAGTTGTGGGTCCTTCTAGTTGTGGTATGTGGGGCACTGCCTCAGCACGCCTTGGTGAGCAGTGCTATGTCCCCGCCCAGGATCCAAACCAGTGAAACCCTGGGCCTCCAAAGCGGAACGCACAAACTTAACCACTCGGCCACGGGGCTGGCCCCTGTGTGACTTTTTATAATTGTCTATTACATTTATAATTAAAAATTTTAAAGAACAATATATGCTTAGGTAGAAAAACATACTTCATTTCTGTCAACTGCCTCTCTGTGCTATTTCTGTCTCTGAGATGTGCGGAGAGTCTGCACTGCTACCCCTGTTGTGTGGAAAATTGTGTGAAAAGTTTTTTTTTAAGCCAGGGGGCAGGGAGGAGGGTGTTTGCTGAGCAAGCAGATTTTTGAAGCAAAGTCCCACGAGTAAGCAGGCAGGATGCTTCTCCCTGCTGTGGAGTCAGGGCAGACTTGGCAGTTAGGCAGCTTCCAGCGGAAGGAGCCCACCTGAGGACCAGATCAGGCGTGGCTCTGATTTGGGACCGCCCCATGTTAGTACCTAGAATTCTGCCTTTCGGAGCCTAAATTGCAGTGGTTTCCAAAAGCACTGTGCACCTTCCCTCAGACCTGTGACTCGGCTGGGTTAGTCTTCGGATAGTTCTGGATACTCTTTTCCTGGAAGTTAAAATGGACTAGATGAGCGTTGCAGCTTTATTTTGGCTCCACCCTTCCTTGCAGTGACTGATTTAAAAAGGAAAAGGCTACAGGGTTCTTGATCCTGGTTAAATGTTACTAAGAAATTTTAGTTCATTAATCATCAAGACTTTTTTTTTTTTTGAGGAAGATTAGCCCTGAGCTAACTACTGCCAATCCTCCTCTTTTTGCTAAGGAAGACTGGCCCTGAGCTAACATCCGTGCCCATCTTCCTCTTTTATACGTGGGACGCCTACCACAGCATGGCTTTTTGCCAAGTGGTGCCATGTCCGCACCCGGGATCCGAACTGGCGAACCCTGGGCCTCCAAGAAGCGGAACGTGTGAACTTAACCACTGCGCCACTGGGCTGGTCCCAAGACAATATATTTTTTAAGGAACCTGATGATGTCTTCTTTGACTCGTGTGTTTTCTTATGTGTTATTCCTTCTCCTGGGATCAGGCTCCAGTTGATGTGAGAATCCAACGCTCTCATTTTTGTCTTAGAGAAAATATATCCTCCCGCCTTTCAGAATATCTTTCCTATTTGCCTGTTGGCCCCATGAAGCCACCTAGACTGATGACTCTAACAGAGAAAGCTGCCTGTCAAATACATGAGATGGATGAACTAGTAACCAGAAAGGGGAAAGTGAGGGTGCAGGAAAGACTGCTCTCCCCGTGCTCTCCTCTGCTGCCGCGCTTGTGTCCGCTCTCGAAGAGCTCCTTCCGCAGAAGGAGGAGCCCCGAGTGCGGAGCGCAAGGCAAAGCTGCTTTACACAGAGAGCTTCCTTCCTGCTGAGGCAGTGCAAGTGCCTGTGGCGTCAGGAGTAGCACTGTTTGCTGTAAGAGGGATGGATTTTAGATTGATGGTTTGAATGAGTCTGAAAAACTTCAAGTGTCCATCCTCCCTTCAATACAGTTGCGTTAGAAAATAATACTGCTGCAGATGATTTGGGGTGGGACAGACTAAAAATGACCCTGCTGCTGTCCCCAGTCCATTGTGTTCACCCCGCTGCCCCGTTGGTGGAATTGCTGGACTTAGTGGCAGTGGAGGGAGGCAGCATGACACATGATGGTTGGGTGACAGGTGCTCTTTTGAGTCGCTCAGACTTTGTTCCAGGCCCAGCTCAACCACTTAGCAGCTGGCTAAACTCAGACAAGTAATGGATCCGCCAAGCCTCAGTTTCCTCACCTGTGAAGTGGGGTCCCAGGTTTATTGGGGGATTCAAGCAAACTGCTCTGCGGCACCTGGCACCACACCTGGCATGTAGAGGGCCCTCAGTAAATGAGATATTTTATTATCATTCATTATTAGTAAGTTTCTGTTTCTTCTGGAGAAGAAAATCATGAGAAGATGGCATCTGATAAAGTCGAACCCCTCCTAGCATCAGGAGTAAGTTGCCTATCTCCAAAAATAAGACCAGAGTGACCATTCTCTTCCTATTTCATTTAGCTGTGACCCAGGTGTATTGTTTGTGGCATTGTGTGTGTGTAAGTGTATGTGTGCGTGTTTAATCTGCTCCCCTCCTCTGTCCAGTTTACCTTCTGTATTGTTGTGACTTCTCATTTTTCACTCACCTTCCACCAAGAAGTCTGAATAATATTGAGTGCTAGATAAAGCCCCGTGTATCTAGGAAGAAAGTGTAACTAGATCTGTGAGCAGTCTTGAATAATTCAGCTGCAAGGGTTTTTTAGCGCTTTTTTTTTTCCAGTCTGTTATATTTGTAACCAGTCTCCGTTATCATGGCTTGGAATTTCACTCAAGGTTTTAAAATACAGAATGTTAACCCAAACGTGAGCCTTAGCAAAAAGTATCTTCTCACTTGTGCAACCACTACTAAGGGTAAACAAGCAAATAATTGAATCACAAAATAACAGTTAACTAACGAGTTTAGCTGACAGCTTTTCATACCCAGTATTTGATCTTTCCTGATTCAGGTGGCAGAAGCTTATGGTGGGCTTATGCCTGTAATAAGGAGGCCTGATTGATCCTGCTACAGCGGGACTCACTTTCTCAAAGGGGCGAGGATAACATCCCTGTCTCCTTAGGCTGATTGCCTCCTTGCTTGCCCCTAGGCCGCCATCATTCCCTTTAGCATGTAGCTCGGAGGCCAATACTCATTTTAACAAATACTCCCCTTTAGAGCACATTTCTTGTACCATTTTATTCCCTTCCATTCAACAGACACTCCCTGAGGGTCTCTGCTGATGGCCTAGATGATTTAAGGAGTATCTTGGGGGCTGGGAACCCTCCTCAGGAGCAGAAGGGATAGTCAGGGAAGGATGGTCCCTTTTTCTGCCTGAGGGGCATCTCCAATCCGAGGAGGCTGCCCCGGCACATGTAACCCTTTTCCGTGCATCCCCCACACGCGTGCAGCCCTGCCAGCCCGTGTGCCTGAGCAGCCGTGCTGGGGCCTGCAGAGGGCTCCTAGACTCCGCTGGCTCTCCTCACAGCTGAGTGGGTGCTTTATCACACTTACACAGCAGCCTTCCTCCAGAGAAGACATTCAGCCTGCTTCTTTATTGAGGAGTAATTCCTGACTGCGGAGAGAAAGCGTTTTTTTAAAAAATTTCTGTACAAAGAGAGAGAGACCTGTGAGAGATGTGAGAGCCATTAGGCTTTAAATAAATAAAAAGCCCCTGGCTGAGTGCCAGTGCCAGGCGTCTCTCTGTGCCTCCTGTCACCCAGGTCACAGGTTCTCCCCGAGAGGGACTTTGGGCCTCTAATTTGATCATGTGGGTTTCCATGAAGCTGGATGCCTTGCCTGGTGGTGATGAGTAATCAGATCTGTCATCTGGGCAGCTGAGTAGGGATCGGAGTTTTTGGGAACCATTTTTCAATGAGGAGTCTCACAGCTGCCAGAGGGGCTGGGAAGGGACCTGAAACGACCACGTTGCTTCTTGGTGGCCGTCTCATTTCACGAGATTGAGAGCTGATGAGTTCCGCGTGCCTCTGGGAGGCACTGGGCATCTCGCAGACAAACGTGGGGGCTGCTGGGTTCTTCAAATTCCAAGGAGCTCTCCCGAGTGGAGCCCGGACTCCTCTACTGGAAACAGATGGAGGGGGGCGACTTGGTCTTTGGTTTTAATAATTATTGTGCTGATGGAAGGGTTGTTGCCCTTTGTTATAGTTCTTTGTATTTGAATTTCTAACATATTTTTCTTTTTTCCTTCCTCTTTTGATTTGGTTTCTCACTGCTCATTGTCTTCTCTTCCTGTCTCCTTTCTTTCTCCCTATTTCTGTTTGTTTGCCTCTGTTTTGCTCAGGTGGCTTCGGTGCTGCTCCAGTGTTTGGCAGCCCTCCTACTTTTGGGGGATCCCCTGGGTTTGGAGGGGTGCCAGCATTCGGTTCAGCCCCAGCCTTTACAAGCCCTCTGGGCTCGACGGGAGGCAAAGTGTTCGGAGAGGGCACTGCGGCTGCCAGCGCAGGAGGATTCGGGTAAGCTCCCCGGGGAGGGACCTCAGGAACCCCACAAGCTCACACCAGCCACAGGTGCTGAAGCCTGCTACTCTTGTTGTGAAGGGAAAGTTCCCTGCTCTTGACTCACCTGAAGGCACCTCCCTCGAGATCAGCAAACAGGTCACTCCAGGTTCCTGTTCTCTCTAGGGGAGGGCCCATTTCTTCCAAGCCAGACTCCTTGGAGTGCATGAAGAGACGTGAGCTGTGTTGCTGTGCCCTGATATGTAGAGTACTGATTGGCAGCCCCCGTTCTCCTGATGGAGCTGAGCGATTGGTTAAAGGAAGGAAAAGAGTCCTGCCATGGCTACTTTACAGCCAAGCTTGTCCCTTGTGTGGTAACATCTGTTAGGAAGTTCTGAATGGACAGTTTTCACCAGGTTCTTTCCTCTTGGGATTGTTGTGCACTAGACCCATTGTCCTTGAGTGACAACTCCTTGTGTCCCCTGCTCCACTCCAGACCCCCAGATTGGGTATTCAGTCCGCTTTATTCAGCTTCTGTCCTAGGCACTAACCACCTCCTGCACTTGCAAGAGTCTCCATCACTGCTCGGCTTTCACAGCTGCTCTGAGTGCCTTGTGCACATCGTCACTTGAGATTGCCCTGTTAGGGATTTGCTTTTAATGGCCCCGGAAATTGAGTCTGGTTGCCAGAAAAACTCCAAGGAGAAAATAACCTTGACCACACCACAAAGTGGCCGTAAAATAATGTGGTGATGAGCACAGAGTGTCTGGACAAAGGCAGTGTTGGTGTCTGAAATTATCGTCTGGTAGACCCCTGGCACTCGGCACTGGCTCGGGAGGCAGAAAGCTAAAGATTGGGGAAGGCAGGCTTTGTTTTTGGGAATTGTCAAGGTAGCTGGGATGAGTCTTGGTGAAGTGATACCATCTTGCTCTTGAAAATAAACTTAAATATCTTCTTATTCATACCCTTTCCCCTCCATGAAAGGAGCTCGTGCAGAAATACTAGCAAATTTCAAAGAAAATGAGCAAGTTGATGTATTGCTTCTTAGATTTCATGTAGAGACTAATGGCTCTTTTAAGTTTCCCCCAGGAAACCCCAAGAATTAAACTTAAGGAAAGCTTTTAAAGGAGAATTGGGACTGACTTGAACCGGTATTCTTGGCTGGTTTTGGTGGACGCTGTTCTCTCCAGTGACCACCTGGCCCAAAGCACTACAGAGTTGGTAGAAGGGTTTTGGTTGACTGGGAATCTTGAGGTTTTATTTATTTATTTGAAACCAGCTATTTTCTTTGCTGGTAGAAGAGTATCATATTCTGCCTTGGAGGGGCTCTCCCACATAAATCCTGGCTGGCTGGGTAGTTCCATTTTGTTGAACAGGGTAATGAGTACCAGCTCTCATATGAAATCTCCAGAAGAGCCCCTCACCTTTTTTCAAGTCCCTGGTCTCTGACCCCACAGACATCTGAGGAGTTCCCACTGCAGTTTGTGAGAGGCCTGAGGCAGGAGTAGGAAGAGATCAGGACTCTGGGGGCAGAGTACAGTGAAAGCAGGCCCCTGGCTGGCTGTGCATGCAGAGCAAACCTTACCTCATCTTGACGGGTAGGTAGAACCAAGATCCAGAGAGGACCTGAAGATTAAAAAATGGGGGAGGGAGGATTGTCGACAAATAAGAAATGCTGAAATGATGGACGAGAATTGAAGAACTATTGGAGGCAGAAAAGGCAAAAAACGTAGTGCTGCTTAATTTCCAAGTGACCTGGAATTTCCAGGCAGTGGTTGAAAACTAAAACACTGGACAAGTTGGCTTTCATATTGTATTCCTGTTATTTTTCTTCCCAAAGCTGAGATGAAGGTTTGCTCTGGGCTCTGGCCTGTGCTTTCTGAGCGGCTGCTATTTTAAACCGATAAAGCAGGCACGTCACCTCGATTCATGGATGTCGAGCATCCCCAGATTGATGAGGGTGGACTGAGGCTTTCGGCAGCAGCATGGCGGCACATCCGCGCTAACCGGTCTCGTTTCTCCCTGGAACCCAGGTTTGGGAGCAGCAGCAACACCACCTCGTTTGGCACCCTTGCAAGTCAAAACGCTCCAACTTTTGGATCACTGTCCCAGCAGACTTCTGGGTTTGGAACCCCGAGCGGGGGATTCTCGGGCTTCGGATCAGGCGGAGGAGGTAGGCAGCCAGCCAGTCTCCCCTCTCGGTTCTCTCCTGCCTTGTCCTCAGTAAATGCCCCTCACACCCATGCCAAAGAAAGGAGGGCTTTTCACCTGGTTATTCAGTTTAAGTATTTTAAAAGCTGAAAGTGGTTGAAAGACAAAATGTTCTTTTTAGATTTTAATTAGACTTGTAACATTGTGCCATTTCTTACCAAATAAAGAAATGACTGACTTGATTTTCTCTCACGATTTGAGAACTCAAAATAATAAGCATCTTACTAGACCTTGGTTTAAAAATCCAAACCAGCAGGCTCAACAAAACAAGATGTGAAGACTTCACAAAATGTTCATTTGTTAACACTCTGCCTCTTCAGACAGTGGAATATATATATGTTCTGTTTTCATCCTTGCAACACACTTATGAGGCACAGAAGTTAGGCAAGTTATTATATTACAAATAAAGACACAGAAACACAAAGGGGCCAATTTGCCCAAAGAGCCAGACGGTGAGTATCAGAGCCTGGCCTAGAACGCATGTATCTTGCTTCTCTGGCCTCAAGAAGTGGAAGCAACTGGATGGAAAAAGTAGAAAAAGCACGTTTTCCTAATGAAATGGATCTGTGTGGCAGGGTACAGCTCCGTGAGAGGGGCTGTGCCCGAGACCCTCTGCCTGCGCCCAGCGCGGTGCAGAGGGAAGAATTCCAGAATACCGAGAAGCCGGCCCACCTCCCTGCCTGGCCGCAGGCGGGGCTGGAGAGCTTTCCGCAGGCAGGCAAAGGAGGGAAAGAGCTTGGCCTGGACTCCACCCTCGGCTTCCCACTGTCTGTGTGTTATAACTGGACCCTTTTCATCTCTTTCAGGATTCTCCTTTGGACCATCTAACTCGTAAGTATCTGTCTTCAATTTTGAGTCATCAAATACAGATGGGAGAGTGTATGATATGTGAAAATATGGACTACTATTTTTCCTGTCTTTGTACATTTTGTATCCATTTTTCCTGTTTTGAAAGCTTGTCCTGGGAGCATGGGGGTGCCCTGGCAGGTTTGGGTTTTGTGACTTGCTGGTCTCAGCAGGAATATGGCAGGGGGTGGCAGGCCTAGCCCTCTGAGGGCCGTGGTAAGAGAGAATAATGTGCCATCCGACGGGCAAAGGCTGGAGGACAGGACTCAAGAGGCGCTGCTCCTCATTGCCCTGTTGGTGTCTCAGAAGCTTCCTGCTCGCCACTGGGCTCCAGGCCCGTCTCCAGTCTGATGTTTTCATCCTCAGTCTAGTTTCTGCCTAGAATTGCATGACGCTAAGAATTCAGTCCTGGACTTGGAACCCAGGCAGCTGCATGAGCCCCGAAGCCCTTCCTCGGTCGGAGCAGGAGCTGACCCGCCTCTCTCCCGGCGCTTCCTTCCAGGTCTGTCCAGGGCTTTGGTGGCTGGAGAAGCTGAGTGAGTGTCCGTGTGTCTCTCGGTTCCCGTGACCAACTGCACTCTCAGCTCCTCTTCGCTGAGAGTCGCTGGAGCAGCCCCTTAAAGTGGATGTTCTCGTTGAAACACACCAGAAAGAAACAGCAGAAACCAAAACTCTGGAGATGCTTGCTTGCTTGTTTTGTTTTGTATTTCGTGTTGGTTGTTTTTTTCCACCCCCTGCTATTAAACTGTTTGATCTGTTTCCATACAGAACGTATGTAGGTTTTTTCAGGTCACAGCCAAGGAGAGAGGTTTCCTCATTTCTGTGGCTTTGAGAAACCTGCACTGCCTTCCATCAGCCAGCAGTGTATGTCTTCAAGGATGACAGCAAAAGTAACCTGCATAGGAGATCAGGGAATAAAGGGAGTAGGCAGCAGCTTCTCCCGACGGTCCCCTGGTCTCCTCGACCCAGGGCCCTCCACCCAGAGAAGAGGGGGGATGCTGGCGGCCACCTTCTGGAGGCCATAGTGTGTTCTCTCCCCTTCGTGTCTTTTTTCTGTTGGGTATCAGGAGCCTTGGGGTGCCAACTTCATGGCTGGGTAGAGGGAAGGAAACTCATGCAGGCCTTGCTGAGTTCAGAAAAGACGCAGCATTTCAAGTATAGGCACCTGTGAGGCGAGCATGGCGCAGACCAGTGAGTGCCCCGACGCCTCTGCTGCCCTCGGGACATCCTTGTCAGTGCATCTTCTCGTTTTGGCTCTCGGATGCTGGTGTCCCCAGCTAATTTCTTCTGTTCTGGAGAGGAAGTAGACAGTTGATTGAGAAGACAGCCTTGGTCTCCAGTAGGTGACAGTGACATTGGTAACCAAGCCTGGCCACTGTCTGTTAACCGCAGTGCAGATAACCCTTGGGTGGACCCAGACTACTGCCCAGTACCACCACAGAGCATTTGCTGGGATGGCCTAGAGATCGTAAGTTCAGTCTCACTAACGTGCGTGTAACGCAGTGTCTTTCAGGGCTGGGCCTATTTTATTTCTCAGGCCTGTGACATCCTAGACAGTTGCTGACAAACGAGGACCGCTCGCATCGAAGCAGGTGTAAGAGTTGCTTCTGTTTCAGGTCCGGAGTAGGATAGGGCTTGGGCCTGGGCAGCAGCAGGGAGGGTTGGAAAGGGACGGTTGTTCAGAGTTGGGCATAGTGGAAAGTTGTATTTTGAAATATTTAAATAAGAGTTTTCCGTGTGATTTAACTTGTCGTCTTATAGCCAGGGTGTGGCTTTGCTGGTTCTGTTAACTTGTTGGGGAGGATAGACCTCAGTTAGGTACCCCTGTGCCACACACTGCTCTGCTGGTCCCCACTCTGCCAGCACCTCAGCCTCACCTGGGAGTCCTGTGTGGAGTACAGACTCACCCGGTCCCCCAGATTCTGATTCTGCGGCACTGAAATTGGGCCTGGACGCCCGAGGGCATGGAGTTCAGTGGTTTCTTGCGCTCATCAGCAGAGGAGCCGCGTAGAGCAGCACTGGCGGGTTTCAGGGCCCGCAGACCAGAATCAGGTCCGCGGCGTCCCTGCGTGACTCACTCTGCTCTCTGTGCAGTTTATGAGAGAAGAGTGAGGGTCTGTTCGTCCTTCTCATTCATTATGGCGTCTGCCTCTTTCAAAGAGCTTGGACTTCAGTCATTTAGTGTGTACCCTTTTTGGTCCTTGTGGAATTGAAGAGCTTGTCTCCACCTGTTCCCACATGTGGCCCCCTGGAGCCTTGGAGCCAAGGATAGTCCTCAAGACATGAACACAGCCAGGCTCGTTCCTCCCACACGTGCTCTCCTTTCTTCATACTCAGGGGTCGTCTTGATACAAAGGACCTCGCACTTTGATGGGAAAGCTCACAGCAGAGGGCCTCCTTTACAGGGAGCATTGTGACGAGGGACAAGAGCAACTTCTGCCTTGACGTGCCATCCTGCCGACCGGCACCCAGACCACGCCAGGCTCCTGTTCTTCTCTCTTCCCTGGAGACTCTTTTTTATAAATAGAAGCTGGTTCAGCCTAAACCCTTGACCCCAAATTCTCTGCATTAATCCTCTGTTGAGGTGACATGTGACATCTCTCCATAAGGCCCTATCAGCTGTGGTTGGCCAGATAACGCCCCCCCACTTGCTGCCGGGGGAATGCACTGCTGGCGCCTGAGCCCCGCTGAGTTCCTTTTTTGGGGTCAATTTCACTGGTAGGTGGCAGGGGTCATCTCAGAGCACAGCCAGCGAGCATCCCCTGAAACCCAAGCTCCCAGGATGTGGCGCTGGGAATGCGCAGTGGCTCCAGCCTGCCCAGCAAGAAGACGCGGGGAATAAGCTTTTCCCAAATAGGGGCCGGCAGAGAGCTGGGGTAAGGGTGTGGAGCCTGTGCCAGTGAGAAGGGACCATGACTGCTGAACAGGCCCAGGGGATGCCACACCCAGTGCCTGTGGCACCGTCAGCTGTAGTGGGTAGGCTGGCAGTCACAATTGGCTTAAGTTGTGTTTCTGCTTGTGTAGCTCAGGAAAGGCAGGGGAGTAAGCGGGAAGGCGGTTTAATGAGCTAGGTCATGTTTTGCTTGGCTTTTCCAGACATAATTGTTATATATTCATGATTGGTGCTTCAGATGGCAACACAGTGATAGAGGCCACAAATCGGGTTTCTCAGGGACAGGAAGAACCCAAGTAACAAAACAAGCGAGTGTACGAGTCTGCTTGCATGCTGATGTGGCTGTGAAGCCCTCTGGTACCTGACTGGTGGTCCCCTCACGCTGTCCTGCCGTCCCCATGAGCAGCCTGGTGCTTGCCTTCAGCTTTGCTCTGTTTCCACCAACCTCCAAAGTTTCTAGGTCAGGTCTTGGGCACTACAGAAAAGGCATGGACCGTGCAGGCTGATGCCAGCCCTGACCCTCTCTAGCTCTGTGGCCAGCACGAGGCACTTGGCCTCTTGATGTCCTGAGGGCTTTTCCCTCAGTGGTAAAGTGGAGGGGAGGACAGCGGTGCTGCAGGTGGCTGTGAGGATTCACTGAGGTCACACACATTGAGTACCTGGTGCAAAGTTGGTCCTCACTAAATGGTGGCTCTTCTTACCATGCGGGGTCTTGCCCCACATCCAGGGTAAACAGTTCTAAATAGATGCCCGCTTCTACCTCCTCTGGTTTGGGCTGGAGGCACCTTCCATCTGGCTGTCAGCCCCTTCTCAAACACAGGACCACGGTGGATGGGGGGGTCGTCCCTCACTGAAAGGAGTGCTCAGTTTTAATTTGACACTCTGATTCAGCAGAGCTGGGTTGGGCCCTTGAATCAGTTTTTGACAAGCTTCATAGGTGATTCCAATGTAGATGGTCCATGGACCACATTTTGAGAAACGCTTTAAGCACAATAACTAACTATTTTCCCTCTCCGGAAGGATCTGAAAGAGAACGTGACTCCCATGGACATGTTTGTTTGGCCATTAATCCAGGATCAGGGATCTTTCTGGAATTGTCAATGAGAGACGTCAAGTTTACATTTCAGCTGTCGCCTCCTTCCCGTTCAGACAGCTCTGCACGCCTCCTGTGCGAAGTCTCCTGCTGAGCCGATGGGAGGAAATGCCTTCCTGGACCTCAGCAGGCCTCCTGGCGCGCCTCATTCCTCCTGTGTCTGGTCGCCACGTAGTCCTTTCGTGACAAAGTAACATGGAAGGAAGAGCAGTGTCCCCGTGTCCTCCCGAGCTTGGCGCTCTCAGTCTTGTCTTTTTCTCTCCAGTTTCACCAACTCTCGGTTCTCATTCACCGTTTCTCTCGGAACACCTGACCGGTGCTTCTCAGCGTTTACTGGCTCTTACAGTCCTTGTTCTTCTAGGCACCGCCTGCCGGGTGGAAAGCATGGGAGGGTGGATCTCCCACGGGGCTGCCTGGGCTCGGCTCTTCTCACCCCCGTCCTGTTCTGATTTGTCTGTTCCTTCATCACTCTCATGTGGAAAAAAGCAGTTGGACTTATATTGTTGTAGCACCCAAGCTGCTGCTGTTGCCAGAATGTTTCCTATGGAAAGTCAGTGTTCAGCCAGAAGAGAAAGGGTGCTGTGGTCAGATACATTGGGGAAAAGAATGGACACAGCAAAATTTAACAGATCTTTTTATTGAAGGACTCTGAGCCTTTAGTATGCAAATTTGCTTTGTAAATCAGTAAGATGAAATAGCCATTTCCCAAATCTTTTTGACCAAGGAACCTTGCTGCTGGAGCCAAATTCCTTGGAACTCATCCTGGGAACGGCTTCGTTGTTGGTGTCTCTGGACAGAAGCACAGCATACTTCTTGCAAGTTGTGTTTCTCACACGCATTCCTCTCTTGTATTCGATTATAAAAGTAGTGATAATTTATTGAATGCCTGCTGTGTGCCAGGTACTGTCTATCCTAAGTGCTTCACAGACATCGCCGCGTTTAATCTGCAAGCTAGATGCTGCAGCCCACACCTTCCGCATGAGACCGCGGGGCCGCTCGAGGAAGGGGCTGGCTGAGTCTCGGGCTGGGAGTGGGGAGCCAGCAGGAGCCCGAGTCGTGCCTCCTGCCCTGCCCGCTGCACGCTCCCCTGCCCTCTGTGAGGCCCGGGCCGCCCACCATTGGCTCTCACGATTTTGCTTCCCCACGATAGCCATTCATTTAGAAGAAATACCTGCCTGTTCACGCCAGGAACACTGCTGAGCCCCTCCTCACAAACCTGTGCCGTCTGCCCGTGGAAATGAGCCAGCCCTGGGCGTGGAGCACAGCGAACGTGCTGCCTATTGTGTGGTTGCTCGCTCCCCTTCTGCTGGCTCCAGCCTTGTACTTAGTCATTGGCTGTCTAAACTGCGACCGGCGGGGGGCGCGGGGGGTGGGGGGCGGCGGAGGCTGAGGCTGTTTAGCCCGTGTTGGTGCATGCCATACGCGGATGGGGGCTTGCTAGCTGCTCTCTGAGGAAGGTGAGCAGACCCTGGAGGAAGCAGCTGGCTGCAGGCCCTTCAGCTGTCTGATCTCCTCCTCTGCCGTCTATCCGGGGTCTGGCTTTGAGGCTTTCCAGAGTCCCACAGGAGGTCAGGCCACAGACCCTTGAGGCAGCAGTTGCTCCATTGTTCAGCCCCTCTCTGCTTATAAATAGAATCCCAGCCGGCGGTTGCACAGCCCTGGCCGGAGATTCTCCACATTGTTTTCAGCCCTGGACCGCCAGCTGCAGAGAAGGAGGCTTTGTGCGGGAGGGGGCGGCAGGCAGGAGCCCAGAGCAGCGCGGGGCAGGGAGTCACTCATCTCTCAGTGTCGCGCCTGCACTGTTCCTGCGCGACCTGCCCTGCTCTCCCGGCTGGCCTTGGGCTCTGAGCGCGCAGCCGAGGCATTGCTTCCTGACCCTCCCGAGGTTGGGTCTCTCAGCCACCCTTCCGCGTGCAAGGCCAGAGGGGCATCCTGACCGTGGCCCGCAGGTTGCATGTCTGGTCCTCCTTGCTCCCCTGCCTCTCTTCTTGCCTCACTCTCCTCCTTACTGTCCAGTGCCCTCTGCACCTTCTCCCTGCCTCTCCTTGCCCCCTTGGGACTCTTCCAGGCTCCACAGTTCTCGCTCATCCTGCAGGGCTCCGTTTAAAAAATTCCACTTTCCCCCAACACCTTCCCAGGCTGCCTGCCGTGCTCGGGTTGAGCGGCTCCCCCTCTGGTGTTCTCCTGCCATACTGCACTGCTGTTTTGAGGTATGCATTATAGTCATGATTATCTGCGTAATTGGTCAGTTGATACATTTATCTAGTCTGTCCCCTTCTCCTACCCCCAAACAGTCAGCTTGATGAGGACAGGGCTGTGTCTGCCTTGTCTGTCCTCAGCCCCTGGCAGCACGAGGACAGCAAGAGTCAGGAACTGGAGGATAAATGCCACCACAGAAGGAAGCTAAGACTTGTTCAAAAACCAGACCCCAGCAAGAGGTGACAAGGGGTGGCGGCAGCCCTGTTACAGATAGTGCAAGGGCACAGGGCCAGCAGATCACACCAGGGCCACACAGCAAGGTCAGTATCAGAGCCAGGCCCACAGGCCAACCATAGCCCCCCCAGCCATCACTGCAGTGGCCCTCTTTCTCACTGTCCCGGAAAGGCACTAGCTTGGGGCCGGAGCAGCTGTCTGTGGCACACAGGTGATGAAGAGCACAAACTGGCCACAGAGAGACCTGGGTACGTGGCTTTCTGAGACCTGGCGGCTAGAACAAGTCATGTCATCTGGCCCAAGCTAAAATGGGGCAGATCACACATACCTCACGGTGGGTATGCACAGGGCTTAGGACAGGGCCTGGCGCAGTCACTGGGCATCTCACAAGTGGCTTCCCTGGCTTCATGAGAGACCCGGGGGCTGCAGCAGCCTGGCCCAAGTAGATGGGCCCTAGTGCCCTCGCCCTAGGCACACACCCAGGGTTTGCCTCCAGTCCCAGAGCTGACGGGCAGCGTTCAGGTCAGGACCAGGACTCCCACAGGAGGGACGAGGCCTCAGCTGAGAGATGCCTTGCTCTCGGTTCCCCCTGGGCCTCATCCTGGCCCAGAAGGGGGCAGGGCTAGCGCCAGGGAAGGGGTCTCCTGCACCCCCCTTCAGTCTGCAGGGTTCTGCGCCTGCGGGCGACAACAGCCAGGTGCGTGGCTCGCACCCTCCCAGAGCACCTCTCTGGCCCCACTCCTTGCTGATCTTACCACCCCAGAGCCCTGCAGCTGGCCGGAGGGAGCCGAGGGCAGGAAGGGCTGGCATGCTGAATTTTGAGTCACTGGCTGCAGCCGACAGAAGGGGCTGTATGAGCTGAGGGATCAGCTTGATTGTCACCAGCCAACATTTTTGGAAGCATTTAGAATTCTCAAGTCTTAGGATGTTTGCTTTCAAATCACTTTCATTCTCTATGTTTTAGGGAACAAAGATTTACCCCAGTGTAAGGAAGTGAAACTGCTGTAATTATGTCACAAGGTTCTACATACGGTGCTTTGACATGCAGCCTGAGCGCCCCCGCCCAGGGCCCGGGGGAGCCGAGCTCCTCTGCTTATCAAGGAGCAGCAGTTGCTCTGAGCTGAATTCAGGCCTGGATTCTCAGCCTCACCTGGGGCTTCGGGCATCTGACCTGGCTGACTCCTGACTCATGTCTGTACGGCCTTTTTTTTTTTTTTTTTTTTTTTCATTTTGAGCCGTTCTGGAAACAGGAATAAACATCATCTCTGAGACTTTCAAGCCAAGGGGTGCTCAGACTCTGCCGTGTGGTTGTCAGCGTCACAGACGCTGGGACCAGTGGTAATCCAAAAGCGTTCCTTGACGTGCCGTACATCTGTGTGCGGCTCCCCTGCCCATCGACCGTCAGCACTGCGCGCACACTGTGCTTCCTCCTAACACGCGGCGGGTCTGGCTGTTCAGCCACACACTCATCTGCCAGGCCCTTTTCTCACTGCGGATGTAGTTGGCTGTAAGATGTGTGTTCAGGGAGGAGGCGGTCCCTGCTGTGGCCCTGGCACGGCACCCAGCAAAGCTAGCCCTTGTGGGAATCACAGAAGCCCAGCGTTTTAGGGCTCAAGATTATCTTGTTTGATTCCCTCCTTGAATCAGAAGGGCATCACCCAAAGAGGGAAAGAAACTGCCTCATTCCGGCAAGTAGCATTTATTGATTAAGATCACAGAAATGTCTGGGCTCGAATCCCATCTTTGCTGTGTGACTTCAGGCAAGTCACTTAACCTCTCTGAGCCCCAGTTTCATCCTCTATAAAAAGGAGGAATGATAATACATTCATCTAGATTTGTTGAGGATTAAATAAGACACTGTATCTAAAGCTGGTAGTAGTTTTACTATTAGAGTGAGAGCAGAATGCTAAGTTCCCATTCCTGACCCACATCTCTACTGCACATAGTGACCCTCGCACTCATTAGTCCGTGGCAATAATCAAAGAGCTGAAATGAGTCTGTGCAAGATCTGAGTCGCTTGCTCTGTGAGCTGTTCGTACTCCAGAACGAATGAGATGGCTGCCCGGAGGTGAAATCTTTCTCAGAGCCCTACAGCTTAAAAAGTTGTGCATAATGGGTCAGCTTGTGCAACAAATGTTCCCTGGAAAGAAAAATACTCACAGTGAGACTTGTGGTCAATATTTTATCTTCCGTGTTCAGCTGTGCCTTAAAAATTGGTTATTGGAAGCCCCTCGGGGGCTCTGGCTATCACACAGTCCCTGTAGTCTCGAAGGACTGAGGAGCGGCAGGAACACATGTCCGTCTGAGGCTCCGGCTCGTCCTCAGGAAGACGGTGCAAACCAGGCAGGCCCGCCGCCTCCACTTCTGGCTGTTCACCCAGCTCTGTCCCTCATTGTCTTCAGGAGTCCCCACTGCCCTCACCACACGATGTCCCCCAATGGAGTGGCACCTGTGAGGCTGAGTTCCCTTTTCAGCGATCTGTGTTACAGTGAGGTCTCTCGAAATACCCTGGGCCTGAAATTGAACCTGCCAACACACAGATTAAACCCTGCCTCTGAAGAAGCCTCTAGTCTGACTTTTGTTGCAGAGCTGAGCCCTTTCGTGTTGGTGTCCACCCACTGCCTCTTGGATATAAAATCAGATGCACCTTGGCCTTCTCTGCAACACGTCTTTCTTTCCGATGGCTTATCTTGCTTATAAAGAGTATTTTGTTCCAAAGCGATTGGATTGTGGAATCAGGAATGAAAAGAGGCCCCAGCTCTACTCAGCTCGTCATTTAATGCTGATCAGGGCCTGAGAGCAATTTGCCTGAGTAGACAGTTATTCTAATCTAAAAGTCAGTCTAATTTCCAGGTAGATTCTTAATCAGAGGTTTTTGTTTCTGTCGAGAGCAAGTAGAGTATCGAAGTACACGTACTTAGCGGCCCAGTGAGAGGAGACAGGCCCTCGGGGCCTGGTGTTAGGGTCATCTGTTAGTGTTTGGAAGTTTATTCATGCTGTCAAATAATGACTCCTCTTTTCTTCCTGGTGCTGATAGCAGATCTGAGAGGTAGGAGAGGGCGGAGGACTAGCGAGGAAGACAAAGCTTAACTGCTCATCCTGAAGGCAAGACCTGGCCCTCGGAATCTCGGCTGCTGCGCCGAGTGCCCAGGGCTCTGGGCAGCCCTCTCTAACAGCGTCTTCTGACCTCAAAAGGAAAGTCTGTTCAACGCAGAATTCCTTAGGTTTCCTTCACACACAAGGAAAGTGACATCCTGAGTCAGAAAATGTGGTTCATGTTAGGTATTCACTAGTCATAAGCGTGCGGAGAGGCTGTGGAGGACCCTGAGTCCCTGTCGAGGTGTGTGGCGCTGCGGCTGTCGGCCACATGCGGTGCTCCTGCTGCCCGAGAGCAGGCTGGGCCGGGCGGGTTCCTGCAGTCCTGGGGATGGCCACATATCCTCAGCAAGCATCAGTGTCGCCGTGTGTTAGTCGTGGTTTTCAGTGCTGCCTAAGATGAATTAATGAACTGTAGAATTACAGTTGTTTCTCTCTTCAGTAGATCATTATGTTTTGTGAAATTACAGTAATACCTTTTTTAAAAAGGTTAATTGATTCCTCTAATTCTTGGTTGTTTCTGAGTCCTTTTCCTCTAGAAAATGTGGAAATCGGTGACACTGGCCCACAGATTCTTTTATTCCCGAGTACGCTGAGATGAGTTTTTCTGTTTCCAGCAAGATGAATTAGTAGGTACCAAATTTACCCTCTTTTCTGAAACAACTGAAAATCCAGTCAAACAGTTTTCAAGACAGTTAACATCAAGCGGCAAAGGACAGTGACCCTTGAGACACAAGAAACAAATGAGGTGAGCCGTACAGTTGCCCCGGTTTCCTGCCTGGAGAACACTCCCAGACCACAGCTTAGGGAGGAGAGTCCAAGCAGAGCACAGCGGTCTCCCCGAGTTCACGAGGCAGAGAGGCTGCACGGGGAGGACTGGGCACTCTGCAGAGGGACGCTCGGAAGTCCCGATCGGCGTGTTCATGAGGAAACCCTCTGTCTGGAGCAAAGGCAGCATGAAAGGATTAGAGGCAGCATCTGCGGAACTCCAGGGCAGAATGTAGTGACCCCTCACAAGTCACTGAGCGTTGGAGAGAATGCACAGAAGAACTTTGCCTCAGGAGTGGGGGATCAGTGCCAGACAAACGCCCTTCTGATCTCATCCAACAAAGCTTAGGAGCAAAACCCAAACGAATCAGACCATTTTCAAGTAATGTCCTGGAAGTAACCAGAAACTTACAGAAATAGAAGAATATCCAGTACCACAAGATAAGTTTCACAATTTCTGACATCCAATCAAAAATTGCCGAGTATGCATGGGGCCAGCCCAGTGGCACAGTGGTTAAGTTCACATACTCTGCTTTGGTGGCCCAGGGTTTGTGGGTTTGGATGCCAGGTGTGGACCTACACACCACTCATCAGCCATGCTGTGGTGGCATCCCACATACAAAATAGAGGAAGACTGCCACACATGTTAGGGACAATCTTCCTCACATACACACACACACAAAATTACCAAGTATGCAAAAAGCAGAAAAATATCTGTAATGAAGAGAAAAATCAAACAGTTGAAACTGATTCAGAAGTGACGCAGATGATAAAATTGGTAGTCAAGAACTTTGAGACCATTGTTAAAACTATATTCTCTATGTTTAAGAAGCTAGACAGAAGACTGAACGTGTTAAATAGAGGCGTGGAAAAGACCCAGATCAAACTAGAGATGAAAACTATAGTGTCTGAGAATATCCTAGATGGGATTGACAGGATATTACACACTGCGGAGGAAAACATTAGTGAACTTGAAGACAGAGCAATCGAAACAATCCAAAATGAATCACACGAAGAGAGAAGACTGAAAGAAATTGGAATAGAGCATGATGGTAAGCTGTGAGACAACTGCAGACAGCCTAACGTATGCGTAATGAGAGTCCCTGAAAAGAGGAGAAATGGGGAAAAAGTAGGAAAGATGTCACAAATGGTAACTACATGAGTAAACATAAAGATCTTGGGAGGTATTTTTCAAGACTCTTTAAAAGATAATTGTTTAAAGCAGAAATAATAACAGTGTGTTATGGGTTTTATAACATGTAGAAAAAATGTATGACAATCATAAAAGAGCTGGGAGAGAAGAAATTAAAGCGTCATGTTTTAGGGTTCACCTGCTCCCCTGAGCTGTGGTGTAACATCAGTTGAAGACAGGCTGTGGAAGGTTGAAGATGTGTATGTAAACCCTAAAGCAGCCGCCAAAGCAGCACAAGAGAGAGCTACAGCTAAGAAACCAACAGAGGGATATGACGGAATCATAAAAACCAAGCCAAAAGAAGGCACAAAAGGGGAAAAGAGGAACAAAGAACAGATAAGACAAATAGAAAACAAACAGCAAGAGGGTTGATTTAAACCCAACCATATCAATAATCACTTTAAATGTATATGCTCTAATTCCCCAATTAAAATGCCATGATTGTCAGATTGGATAAAAAAGCAAGACCCAAATATATGCTGCCTGTAAGGAACCAACTTTAAATATAAGACACAAGTAAGGGCCAGCCCTGAGGCACAGCACAGTGTGCACATTCCACTTCAGCAGCCCGGGGTTCACCGGTTCAGATCCCAGGTGCGGACATGGCACCGCTTGTCAAGCCATGCTGTGGTAGGTGTCCCACATATAAAGTAGAGGAAGATGGGCGTGGATGATAGCTCAGGGCCAGTCTTCCTCAGCAAAAAAGAGGAGGATTGGCTGCAGATGTTAGCTCAGGGCTAATCTTCCTCAAAAATAAAGTAATCTTTTAAAAAAACAAGTTTAAAAGAAAAGCATGAAAGAAGATATCATGCCAACATAAAATTTTCTAAAAAGCTGGAGTGGCTATATTTATATCAGATAAAGTAGATTTCAGAGCAAAGAATATTATCAAGAATAAACCCAGTCATTTCATAATATGTCAATTTATGTAAAGAACATGAGCCCTAAATATTACTACACCTAATAACAGAGCTTTGAAGTACATGAAGCGAAAGCATTAGAACTGCAAAGAGAAATAGATAAATCCACAGTCATAGTCAGAGGCTTCAACAGTCCTCTCAATAATTGATGGAAGTAAACAGAAAATCAGTAAGGCTGTGGAAGACTGGAACAACAGTGTCAACTAACTTGGACCTGATTGACATTCACAGAACACTCCTCCCAACATGAGTTGAGTATACGTCCTTTTCAGGTATACACAGATATCAAGACAGACCATGTTCTGAGTTGTGAAACAAGTCTCAACAAACGTAAAGGAATCAAGTCATACAAAAGAGGTTCTCTGGCCACAATGGAATTAAATTAGAAATCCATAACGGATATCTGGAAAATCTCCAAATATCTGGAAGCTAAATAACACATTTCTAAATAGCCTATGATTCAAAGAAGAAATTAGAGAATAGTTTTAACTGAATGAAAAATGGAATAGAACTGATCAAAATTTGTGGTGCTAAAGTAGTACTTAGAGGGAAATTTATAGCACTAAATGCTTATATTTTAAAAAGAAGAAAGCTACTTAAGAAACCAGAAAAATAAAAGTAAATGAAACCCAAGATAGGCAGAAGAAAGGAAATAATAAAAATCAGAGCAGAGATGAGTGAAACAGAAAACAAGACAAAAAGGAGAAAAATCAGTGAAACCAAAAACTGGTTCTCTGAGAAAGTTAAGTTGGTAAACATCTAGCCAGACTGATCAGGGGGAAGAAAACCCACAAATTGTCAACATCAGGAATGAGAAAGGTGACATCACTCAGATTGTGCAGATATTAAAAGGACAATCAGGGAACATTATGAATATCTTTATGCCAATAAATTCAACAACTTAGCTGAAATAGACAAATTCCTTGTTTTTCAAGGAAAAACACAAACTATCAGAGCTCACTCAAGAAGAAATAGATAACCTGAATAGCCCTGTAGCTCTTTTAAAAATTGAATTGATCATCCCAAACTTTTGCATAAAGAGAATTCTAAGCCAAATGGCTTCCCTGGTGAGTTCTACCAAATATTTAAGGAAGAAATAATACCAGGTAAGCACAAACTCTTCCAGAAAATTGAAGAGAAGGGAATGCTTGCCAATTCATTCTATGAGGTTAGCATTACTCTGATACCAAAACCCAACAAAGAAAAATAATAAATGAAAACTGCAAACAAATATCACTCATAGACAGATGTAATAATTCTTAATAAAAGTTTAGCCATCAAATCCAATAATATGTAAAAAGGATAAAGCATATTGACCAAGTGGGATTTGTTCTAGCAATTCAAGGTTGGTTTAACATTTCAAAGTCAGTCAGTACAATTCACCATATTAAGTGAGTAAAAAAGAAAAAACACATGATCATCTCAATAGATACAGAAAAAATATTTGATAAAATCCAGTGTCCATTCCCGACAAAAATTCTCAGCAAAATAGAAACAGAAGGGAACTTCCTCAACCTGATAAAGGGCATCCAGGAGAAAGCTACGGTTAACACTGTACTCAGTGAGAAAGAATGCTTTGGGAACGAGGTGAGAATGTCCATTCTCACTGCTGCTATTCAACACTGTACCAGCAGATCTCGCCAGGGCACCCAGGCAAGAAAAAGACAGAAAGGCGGATTAGCAAGGAAGAAGTTAAGCGTTGTTCACAAATAACATGATTATATAGAAAATCATGTGGAATCTATAAAAAAAAAAAATTAGTGACTTTAGCAAGGTTGTAGGATATGGTATACAAAATTCAATTGTATTTCCACGTACTAGCAATGAATAATCAAAAATTGAAATTTAAAACGCCAATACCATTTACAATAGCACCAAATATACAAATTACTTAGGAATAAATCTGACAAAAGATGTACAAGACCTGTACCCTGAAAACTACAAAATATTGCTAACTGGGATTAAAGAACTCCTCAATAAACAGAGGGATAGATATTCATGAACCGGAAGGCTCAGTACTGTTAAGACGCCACTTCTCTCCAGATTGACCTATAGATGCAATCCCATGACAGATCCAGCAGACTTTTTTTTGTAGCTGAATCTAAAATTCATATGGGAATGCAAGGGACCTATAGTAGCCAAAACAACTTTTAAAAAGAAAAACAAAGTTGGAGGACTTAGGGTCTTATTTGACTTCAAGACTTACTATAAAGCTACAGTATTTAAGACCATGTGATCCTCATGTTAAGATGAACTAATAGATCAATTGTCCAGAAGTAGATCCACGCGTACGTGACCAGCCGATCTTCGACAAAAGTGAAGAGGCGATTCTGTGGAGAAAGGATAGTCTTCACCAAGTGATGCACGAGCAGTCGATGGTGTGTAGAAATGTCATTGGTTTATATTCACTGACCACGTGCCCTGTAACTGCTCAATTTGCTGAATTCTATTAGTGTGTGTGTAGGTAGATTTCTTTGGGCTTTCTGCACACACAGTCTTTATCATTACACTGCAAATAGTTTTCTTTTTCCTTAACATTCTTCGTGCATTTGATTTTTCCTTCTTGCCTCCTTGCTCTATGCACAGGTTGAATAGAAGTGGTAAGAGTGGGCATCTTTCTCTTGTTCTCCTGCCTGCCCTCAAGCAGCCAGAGTGATGTGCCAAATGGCTGGGGCTTGGCCGTGGAGGGGGTGAGAAGGGGTGAAACTGGGACCCAAAGGGATTCTCTGCAGAACCCAGGTTTCCGGATTCTCAGGCTGGATCTCAGGACCCCTGTCCAGCTAACAAGGAAGTGGTGCTTCTTCCTAGGGTGTCCGTCTCCCTCAGACCTCCCAGGGAGGTAAGATGCATCATGGGCAGGATTCAGACCTTTCCAGATTCCCTGGCCATCAAACCACCAATTCTGCCAACTCGCTGCCGCTTCTCACACCTGTAGTTCCTGAAAGATCCTCAGCTTCATGTCTGGGGGCAGGGTGCGGGGGTAGATTCTCCTCCACCCCTGTCAGAGGGAGATGGAATGTGTCCACGTGGCAGAATCACTGTGGCGCGGTGCTGTCTGTCGAGAGGACAGCTGCAGCAGCCGAGCCAGCCTCCCCTCGCTTACTTTACAGGAAGTGGCAGGCTGTCTACAGGGAACTCCCTTCGCCCGCTCCTAACTACACCCCGTGTGCTTTGTTAACAAAGTCCACCTCACCCGGTGCCAGGCATGTTCTCTGAGGCCCTGCATGCAGAGTCCGTTTTCCATTGCTGACAGCCGGATCTGCAGCCAAAACCAAGTGATCACTGAAGATCAGGGCATATGCCCCTGTCACTAACCCTTGGTGAGGACGTCAGCTGGTAGTCAAGTGGGGGCACCCTGGCTGCAGCCTCTAGGTCCGCCTCCTGTCCCCAGCAAGTCTTGTCATGGGCCATGTCCAGATTAAAAGACCCAAGGGAGCCCAGAGTTACGCCTGTGAACACCTGCCCCCAAGGATGTGGTAAAGGACCCTTCTCAAAGGTCACCCTGAATCCAGGTTCAATAGAGCACCTTGAAATATGCTTCCTTGTCCTCTTACCTGCTTCGTGCATAAAAATAACTTCATTTCATGAAAAAGAGCTTTTCCAGATAAGTGAATTTTCCGGATGAGAAAAATTTCTCTCTTTAAGCTCTCGGAATTTTATTATTTTAACCAGTTGGGAGGGACATCTTGCAAAATAGACCACACGTGGACTTCCTGCACAGCTCATAACTTACCCGCACACTGACAGCGCACTGCGAGATCCCGAGGCTGGGCTGCAGCTGGGCAGTCAGGACCCACGGCCTCAGACAGAAATGCCTTAAAAGGAATAGTGAGCCCTAAAAAGGACGGAAATTCTGACACGTGCTGCAACATGGATGGACCTTGAGGACAGGATGCTAAGTGACATAAGCCAGTCACAGAGAGACAAATAGTGTATGATTCCGCTGATATGAGGTCCCTAGAGTCATCAAATTCATAGAGACAGAAAGGAGGATGGTGGGGCCAGGGCGGGGGGCCGGGGGGAGGGGAACAGGAAGTTGTTGACTGAGTCTAGAGATTCAGTTGTGCGGGATTTAACAAGTTCCGGAGCTGGACCGTGGCGCTGATTGCACAACAATGTGAATGTACTGAATGGCACGGAGCTTCACACTTAAAAAATCGTAAATTTTGTGTGTATGTTATCACAATGATCATAATATCCACATTCTCAGCCAAGGGTGCTGACAGCGCTCGGGGACCGCAGTGACAGGCCGCGGAGCCAGCGTTCTGACTCCAGGGCCGGGCGCATCTGAGCTCTTCAGGGTAGTTTCCATCAGCAGTGGTGGTTGGTGAAAGCCCCCGTGGGCCTAGGGCAAAGCTCCCACAGAGACAGGGACTGCAGGGGGAGCCTGGCTCCCCGACTTGGGGAGGCCGCAGGTAGGCCGGGGGCTGGAGTGCAGTAGCCACGCCTGAGGGCCACGTGGTTCACCAACAGCCCTCCCTGGCGCGGCCTTGCCTTCTCGGCCTCGTCCGCCTCGCCTCCCTGCACCCCTGAGCGAGGACGGGACAGATGCTGCCCGAAGTGCTCCTCGGCCCTCCGCATGTCCAGTGCGGGTGGCCTGCGACGGCACTGAGGGGGAGGGGCATGCCACTTGTGCTGTTGTTTACCTTCCGCTTCTCAGCTGAAATTGGGGCAGAAAAGAAAACCACTGCACTGTCCAGTTACAGGGTCAGGAACAGCTGACACTGGGCACCTGGCTACAGGCGAGGCCTGGTGCCAAGGGCTGCGCTTGCTGGTCCCACTGATGACTCCTTCCTGTGAGGAGAGCGCCGCAGCGCCATCCTGCAGGTGAGGAAACTGAGGCTCAGGGGCTCCCTGGTGTTAATTGCTCAAATCCCTGGTACTCTTCCGAGTGCTCTGTATCCGTTGACCTTTGAATGGCCCCCACAACCCTATGAGGCCAGGAGCCCTTTCTCTCCCTGCTCCACGTCTGAGGAAAGCACGACCTGGGAGCAGAGGGCACACTGCCAGGGAGGGCTGAGCAGGCACGCCACCCAGGTGGGCTCGGGGGCCCCGGCCGGCCTCCACAGCCAGTTATGTGGGAAGTCACGGGAAAGGTGATCGGGGAAGCCCAGAGGACTCCCTCCTGACGCCCAGGCTGCAGTGCGGGGACCCCCTGTCCTGCTCCACACTCTCTCCTCCTGGCCATTCACAAGCGATGGCGCCTTCTAGAGAGCTGTCGCCACCCAGCTGGCTTGGACAGAGCCTCAGTGCCGCTCTCCCGGAGGGGCGGTGAGCCCTGCGCACAGGCACCGAGGGGGTCTCGCTCCTCTTCGTGGCACCCCTGGAGCCTGCAATGGGACCCAGCACCCCGTTCCCTCGCAGCTCCTAAGATAACCCGTGAAATCCTTCAGCAGCCTCGTGTCTGTGCCAGGTGCTGTCACCACTCTGTCCCTCAGTTCCCAGACCCTCTCCCTCGAAGGCCCTCCGCTCCCCTCTCTCATGTGGCTGAGACGCTCCGGTCCATCCTCCAAGTCTCCACTACGCCGCCACCTCCTCAGGGAAGCCTTCCGGGCCTCAGGCCGGGCCAGGCCCCTATTCCCTCCCCCTTGCGGCACTCACACACCGTCCTCACCACTTGAGCTCTTTGCAGCGGCTCATTTGTCTGCTTCTCCAGCCTGTGTGCTCCGAGCTGCTGCATCTCCAACACCTGGCAAAGGGCCTGTGCACAGGGGGTGATCAAAGGCTTTTGTCAGGAAGAAAGTGCTGATGCACGTGACAGCCCGGATGAACCTGGGGACGTCGTGCTGAGTGAAAGCCACCAGGCATGAAAGACCACGTACGGTCCATTCACACGCCGTGGCCAGAACGGGGACTTCTATAGAGACAGAAAGTAGACTAGTGATGGCTTAGGGTGGTGTCGGGAGGTGATGGCTAACGGGCACAGGGCTTCTTTTTGAGATGATGAAAATATCCCACAGTTGACTGGGTGACGGCCGTACAACTGTGAATATACTAAACCCATCAATTGCACACTCTCAGAGGGTGAATTGTATGGTACTTGAACTATATCTCAGTAAAACTGTGTAAAACATTTTTAAATACACTTGGCTGGCTGGCTGGCTGGCACTCCGTGTGTGTTTGTTGAGAATGCTAAGAATCCTGAATAACCAAGTCCTGGTGCCCGGATGTTGCGGATAACTTTTGCCACACTGGTGGAGAGAAGAGTCTCTGGTCTCTAATATACACCCTGGTCCAGGACGATCATCCTCAGGTGGCCCATGGGCACATTCGACACTGAGCGCGACAGCTACGCTTTGCCGGGTCCGGACGGGGGAGGGCAGGCGAGGCATGCGTGTCTCGGCCCCAGATTAGGACAACTCAGGCGTGCGGGGTCAGGTGGCCAGCCCGACCTCACTCAGCAAGACGGGTGGCGGCCAAGAATAGCACAGGGCTCCCAGCTGCACCTCGCTTGCTGTAAACGCCCAGCCGCGCCACCCTGCATCTGTCCGATTTAAAAAGGGACCAGAAAATATGAGCCGGGGCAGCCGCGCTTGGACCGAAGTTGGGCTCAGGCCGATGGAGGAACTAATCTCGTCCCCGAGTTCTGGGCTGAGGGACCAGCGGGAAGGCCCTGCCTGGACTGGAGCTGGGCTGCCGTCTGCCAGGACCGATGTCCGCTGCGTGGGTGTGCCTCTCGGACACGGGCACGGAGATGCAGCTCATCGCTCAGACGAGTTTCCTTGCGTTTGATAATTTCCGCCGTCCAGGGCCAGGGGGCTGCTGCCGACTTGGATTCAGCGTCGTGTGAGGGGCCTTCTGTGCCGCAGTTAGCAAAAGAATGGAGAAGGGCAGTCTGGTGGAATCGGGGTGTGGAAGGCCGGGGTGGTGTAGCCAAAAAAGCAGTGACAGAGCCTGCTGGAAAGATGGCTGTTTGAAACCAGCCCAGCTCTGCGACTTCCCAGCTGAGTGACCTTTAGCAAGTCCCTCGGCCCTTTCTGAGGGTCAGTTTCCTCATCTAGGAAAACGGAAGGACACCACTCGACGTGATGGATGGTGACAGCAAGGGCCAGCGCTCACTCTTCGGCTGTGCTTCTGCAGGATTTAGCTGCGTGCTAATGATGTGGATGGTCCTTTGTGGATGGTGTGTGTGCGTGGTGGCCCATTGCCACCTGCAGCATTTGCCTTCATCCTGCCCAGACCCAGCCAGGAGGGAGACAGTTTCTGTGGGGCCTCCCAGGCAGGACAGATGACGACCAAGAGACAAATCAAGCCAGGTTGAGAGAGGGCCCCTGGGCTGTCAGAAATGTCGAGAGGCCTGAGAGCACCCCCAGACATTGCCTTTCTGCACTTCCCAACAAATTGTCTCCCTCCTGGACCCCACTGGGGTCTCCTCTCTGGCCTAGAGGCCTCGCCCACAGTGGGTCAAAGCCCAAAGCAAGGCTGGGCTCTACTAAGACGCGACTTCAGAGGTGGAAGGCAGGCTGTGTGTGGGGTCACAGTGCACCTGCCTGCTTCCCCAGATGTCTTGGAGCAGGTGGGCCTGGCCCAGCCCGGAGACCCCTCTCCCAGGTCTCAGCTCCTGGAGGGGACCCCCTGACAGCTGGCTCGAGTCTGGCATCTGTGTCTCATCTCAGCCAGGGACTTCTAAATTTAACCTGCTATCAGCTCGAGAGGCTGGAGGGCTTCCATCATGTGACTAAAGGCCCCTTGGAATCCACTTTACTCATAACCAGCCTCCCTGCATGTTCCCCTCCCAAATGTGAGCCCCAACTGCAGGCTGCCGTCTGAGCATCCTCACTCTGTGCGTGTCAGCGTGCAGATTCCAGCACCTGAGCAACTTCAGCTTTATCCTCAGAGGATCCAGTTCAGCCTTCTCCTGCCGTGGGCTGGGCCTGCACCCTGCTCTCTGTTCACACACACACACACACCATGGTCTCTCACAGGCAGAGCTCAGGAGCCGACTCTGTAACCGAAAGCCAAACCACGACAGTGAACTGCACCACCCATAAGCCATCTGGGTGGAGGGCGGCCGGCCGAGCCTGTTATGCAATTTCCTGCTCTGGTGTCTCGGACTGGGAGACAGGATGCAGAATGCCGTTGGGTTGCTGCAATGTGGAAAACCCAGAGAAGAAACTGAGTCCCCAGGGCCCCAAGGGCATGGCGGCCTCTGGTCCTCCGTGACAGTGCCGAGGGGCTGCCACCCACCCCGGCGACAAGCCTGTGGCCTGCAGCTGACCCAGCAGCCCCTCCTCCAAGGGAATGAGCCTGGCTCACTGTGGGCAGTGGGAGAAGTGACCACACAAAAACTTCCTGTGGGGGGCGGAAGGCATTTCCTGCCCCGGAACCCAGGATGGAGGGAGCGAAGGCGTGGGGCCTTCTTCAGAATAAGAACTGACACTTACTGAGCACCGAACGGACGTTCCGCAGTGACTTGCCGAGGGCGAGCGCGCATGCTGAGGGTTTGACCTGCGGCTCGCATCCTGGCTCTGCCTCTCCCCAGGTGCATGGCCTTGGGCGGCGTCTCAACCTCTGCTCCCCCTCAATGTACTCATCTGTGAAATGGGCTCATGAGAACACCCGGTGTTGTGAGGATTCAGTGAGTTAACACCCAGGAGCTGGGTAGACCCATGTGTCCTCACCGCCTCAGCTAGGAGGCAGCTGCTCAGAGAACCCGCATTTTCCATACAAGGTAAGGGGGGCTCAGAGGGGCTCGGCATCCTGCCCAAACTCATGCATATGGCCTTGAACCCATGGTCCACCTTCAACGCCCCCACCCACTCCAGGACCTCGGGGCTCCCCCACCTCCCGTCTTCTCCTAACAAGGCTCTGAGAAGAAAGTGTTTACTCTGGTGCTCTGACCCCTGCAGCCCCCTTTGCTCAGCTCTGACCGCAGGCAGGGCGCAGGGCCACGTTCTAGACTGACCTTGTCCTAGCAGCTGCGTCTCCACATGAAGACAGGGATGCAGGTCCAATCTACACACTAATCCCCCTTGTCATATGGGTTTTGACTGTTTGCCAAAAAGCCACGCTGCCCCCCATGTCCGGGCTCCTCCTCCACACACGGCAGCAGCCAAGGGTCCTTGCAGTGGGCACTAAGGTCCCAGGGCTGTGGCCAGCCTCCTCCCGGGCTCTTCCTAGGCCCTTAGCCCCAGAACCTCCAGGCTCCAGCCGAATACCCACCCCTCAAATACGTTCACTCCTGTGGCCAGAAATACAGAGCTGTCGACCCCAAAATGAAGTGCCACTTCAGAAACATCCAGATCCTAGCCAGGCCTACTTTAAAATTACTTTTTATTTCTCTTTGTGAATATTTGTTTTAAAAAAAGGTTCATTTTACATTTTCTTCAAGAGTCTTGTGCCTCCTGGTAAATGCATTGGTTTGTTTTCACAGTACTCTCCACGACCACGAAGGTCCTTATTGCTGGAGGAGTGTGTCCACGCCAGGGAAGGGGGACACCAGAGGGATCGGGGTCCCAGGCGAGATGCCTGGGGTCTGTGCTCCTGACACAAGGGAGGAGGCCGAGGGACCAGACCCAAGCTAGGCCGAGCATCCTTGGCTGGGCCTGCAGCCTCTCCAGGGCCTCCCCAGCCCTGTCTCCAGAAAGGCCGGGGTGGCGGGACAGAGAGAAAGGGGCAAGGAGGTAGGCGGGTAGGAGGAGCCAGGGAGCACGGGGAGCTGGGGCCCAGGCATGCGGTGGGCCGGGCAAGGCAGCCAGAGCAGCATCGCTCCCCTCCAAGTGCACGGCACTGTGCCCCTGCCATGCGGGCTCGCTCACTCAGGAAGTGTGGGTCTTGGGGACTCTGCCCCAAGACAGCTCAGTTCACCCCTCCCTGTTCTTTCCTGTGCCCACCCCCTACCCCAGTAAGAACCCCTGAGCAGTGACCCAGCCCCAAACCACAACTCCGGCTTCCTGACCCCTCGTGCAGGGCCCTTTCTCCTTTTTAGTGCAAGAAAGACCTGAGTGCAGAGAAGGACCATTCCTCAGGAGGCCAGGTCCTGTCCCCGGAAGCTGGACACTGTCACCCTGCTCCCTCCCAGGCCCGCCCCCAGAGGTTGGGGCAGGGACACACCACTCCCCTCACTTGGCCTCTCTGGGTGGCAGGGTGTCTGTACACACCACGGGGAACCGGCAGCTTCCAGGGGGTTCCTGGGCCTGACAGCGGTGTTCCCCAAGCACCACGCCAGCGGCCGGCAAGGCAAAGCTGCTTCCAGTCCAGTCATTCCAGGACAGCTGCGCGCCTCCTGTCGGGAGCCGGGCTCGGAGCGGCACTGGACGTTAAGCACCCCTGAATAAATACAGTGTCATGTGGATGAAGGACTAGAGCGAGGCTTAGGTGACCCCAGCCCTCCCACGTTGTCACGGGGACTCCTATCAGTGGCTCATCTACAGCAGAAATGGATTATTTTTCTTTTCTGACAGTTTTCTGTGCTTGATGATGATTCGTTTGAATGCGGGGCCTGGGTGATATAGCTGTGGGTTTGGCAAGCCTGGAGGAAGGGGGCTCCAGTGGGTGCCCCCCACAGCTCAGGCGAGCAGCCTTCAGGGCAGACATTGCTAAGAAAGCTCGGCGACGCTGGGGACCAATTCGAGGGCTCCAGGAGCCGAGGGAGGGTGGCCCTTGAGGACCAGCCATGCTGCCAGACCAGCCTCCAGGGTGGCTCCGATGCCTGCCATCCATGGGCCCACTGATGCCCCAGCCCTGGGCCCTGGTTGACTCACTTGAGGATAAGCAGCAGGGGAGAGCCTGCCCTCTGCCCCCCCAGGCTCCCCAGATCCAGGAACGCCTGTCCGTGGGGGCCCCCTTCACAGCTCCCCCTCCTCCAGCACTGTGAGCCCATCTGAAGCCCCCAGAGCACCTGGGAGCATGTCCCCTGAGAAGGAGCCAGGAAGGAAGTGCATGCCTTTCTTACCTTTGAACCAAAACTGGGTCAAGGTGGCTGCGTGTCTGGGACCAGTGTGGGTGGACAAGGAAAAGCCGCGCACTGAGCTGTGCGGGCAGACCCACCTGCGGATGGGTGCTGAGGACTGAGGCAGAAAGTTCCCTGGGCTCAACCTCCACCTCACAGGCCCCTCCCTCTCTCCTGGGCCCACCCAAGGCAAGTGAAGGCTGCGAGAGAGGAGAGAAGCGGCCACAGAGCTCACGGCCCTGCCTTCTCTGCAGGGGCGGGGATTCTGCCTGGGCTGAGAGAAGGGGCTCTTGAGGCAGAGTCTGTGGTTCCGTTTCTGCTGAAATAAGGAGTAAGCAGCTGGTTTTAGGTCTAAATCTGTACCCCTGCCCCACTCCCAAGACACCGGGGAGAAGGGGCTCCAAGGCACCTTCCTCTCACCCCTGACCCAGCCCCCTCCCTCACCTCCAGCGGAGATGAAAAGTCCAGTAGAAAAGAGATCCTGCTTTCTTTGTCTGCTGTGGGTTTTTTTCCTTTAAATTCAGCTTAAGGCAAAAGTTTGGCAAAGCAAGTCTGCATAAGGCCGCATAACAGAGGGCGAGAGGGAGCTGCCGCGGGGCAGCCCGACACTGTCACAAACCAGCGACGACGGCGCTTGGACCAGCCTCAGCGTCAGCTCCTCCTTCCCCCCTCCCTTGAACCTCCTAGAGAGGCGTTTAAAAAAAAAGAACTGAAAAAGCAGTTGTTTCGGGGAGTCTGTTGCAAGAGAATGGCTGAAAGTGTGAGAAAGGAGAGGGAGGGAGACCCAAGGTGACACTGAAGGGCGCACGTGGGGCTGGTCTGTCCCGGCTGGGTCTCCCCCTCCCCGCCAAGAAGCAGGGTCCTCGGAGGGGCGGGGAGGCCCTCCCGGGGGGCATTCGCACAGTGAGGGCTGCCCGCTGGAGCAGGTAGAGTGGTTGTGTTTCGCTGAATGACTGAGAGTCCGCGTGGGTTTTGTTGGAGCAGAATTATTATTTGAGTCTAACCTAGCGGGGCGCCCTGGCCGTCACCAGTGCTTGGGCGGGATCACCACCAGCGGCAGCCCGTACTTGGGCCGCCACATGAGGACCTGAGCGTCGTTGGCGTTGGGCTTGACCAGGGCGTTGGGCGGGATCGGCTCGTTCTTGCTCAGGATTTTGGGCTGGTCCTGGGTGACGGGCTCCCGCAGCCTGGCACGCTGGCCCAGGGGCCGCGTCGGGTTCACCTCGATGCTAAGCTGCATGTGCCAGTGCAGCGTGTGCAGAACGATCATGTCGTTTGTCGTGGTGTTGCTGGCCACCAGCCACGTGGTGAAGCTCTGGTTCCGGTAGATGTTGGTCAGTCTGGCCACGTTGCTTTCGCTGACGGGCACGGCCCACGTGACGCTGGGGTAAAAGTTGTCGTTCATACTGATGATGAACTTGGAGTCTCTCTTGGTGGGGCCCATGACGGTGCACGTCTCCGTGGTGTTGCCGTACCAGGGGTAGTTCACCCCGTCTGAGTCGCTGATGGCCTCAATCTTGCCTTCCTGGAGGTCGGGGAGCTCCCAGCTGGACCTGAGGACCGGAAGGATAGTTTACTCCGTCAGCCACCCACAAGGCTTTTCTGTGTCCCTTGTGTCCATAAGACTTAACCTCCAGGGCGACCAGACAGTAAACAGACACCCAACATCATGTCAGGTGAACTGGGGCTCCCCCAGACATAGCCCCCGTCAGAAACCACATCCTGTTTTCTCGCCTCATCTCAATTCAGTCTCCCCCCTGAAACCGTGGTAGACGGGGCTGCATCCCAGCTGGGTGCCCATGAGCAGATGTGTCACATGGAGGGGGCTGGTGGTGGTAAACAGTAATGGGGAGCCCTGACATGTGCTGCGTCCCCTACCCCGTGTGGCCCAGCAGCTGGCAGGAGAGCCACACGCAGCCCTCTGACCTTGGGGCTGAGGTGGGGCAACTCTTCCGGGCCACACAGCTCATCAGGGTGGGTCTGGATGGGCACTCAGGTCAGCCCAGCCTCTCTGGCCCACATGCCCCCCTCACCACCGGGTGGCAATGAGTTGCTTTCTCTCACTTCAGGGGCTGACGGGAGGCTTGAGGGCCCAGAGGGTGTGGGGTCAGCACATCTGAGAATGATTCCCAGCCCCTCCATTGACCAGCATGTGGCCTGGGGCAGATGCCTGCCCTCTCTGAGCTTCAGTGTCCTTGCCCACGAAAGGCAGGGCTCCAGCCTCTCCCTCCCCGCCCTGGGGCAAGGGGAGTAGGAGCCAGGGTCCTCTGCCCCGGGTCTGGCCCCTCACCACCCCATGTCTCCTTCACCACCTGGGGGCCTGGCTCCCTAGACGGCCACCTGGGGCCACAGCCAGGACCAGGGGGGCTTCCAGGCATGAGATGCCCTTTCCTCCCCTCCGCCCACCCTCCCCCATTCTTTCTGCTCGTGCCCGCCTAGAAGAGGAAGCAGGCGGAATTACTCCTGCCTGGCTGACCCCTGTCTTTGAAGCAGTGGAACCAAGAAGCCTAACCAGCCCCATCTCAAAACCCCACGTTCAGGCCCAGCCCCGGGGCCAGCTGTGCAATGCCTGCAGGGCTGTCCTGCGAGCCCGCACTTCGCTTTCCCCTGCTGGAGGCCCAGCAGGCTCAGCCTTCCAGGGGCAGGAGCAGGTGACCAGGCTGTCCAGAGCTCGGACTCGGGGACCCACCGGCAGTGCTGCGAGTCTCAGCCACCCCCTCACTGGCATGAGACCCTGGGCAAGGTCCCAGCCCTCCCTGGACCCCAGGCTCATCATATACCTCTCTCGAGGGGTTACGGGAGGATGCAGGCAGGAACGTGAGAGCCAGGAAGGGCACAAAGCAGATGCCAGTAACCACTAGCTGCCATCACCGGTGCCATCACTATTGATGCTGTAATAATAACTCTCAGACAGAAGAGGACACAGTCCGTCCCAGGTTACTCTGAGGACACACTCTCCCGTGTGGCGAGGGACACAGCAGCGCCTGGGCAGCCCTTAGAGGCTCATCGACAATCATGTCCACCCGCCTGGACGGAGAAAGCAAGTGAAGCTGGGGTGGGGGCTTTTCCCAAGGTGACTCGGCCAAGGAGCGGAGCCTGGGCCCCAGGTGGCCTGACTTTATCCAGCACTGATTCCACCTGGGCACCTGATACCGAAGCTCAGGACACTCGGCACCCAGAATTCTGCACACCTGCGCACGCCCGCGGTGGGGGGGGGGCCAGGATATACTGCTTTACAAAATGCGTTCCTGTTCATAGCAGCGGTATTCACGATGGCCAAAAGGCGGAAGCAGCCCGAGAGTCCGTGGACAAGTGACTGGAGAAACAAAATGTGGTACATCCGCATGGAGCATGATTGCCTTAAAAAGGAAGGAAATTCTGGCACTCGAGACACCGTGGCTGAACCACGAGGACACTACGATAAGTGAAATAAGCCAGATCCACAAGGAGAAATACTGGATGATTCCACTTAGAGGGTCCCTGGAGAAGTCAAGTTCATGGAGACAGAAAGTGGGATGGTGGGGGCCAGGGGCTGGGGGGGGAGCGAGTGTTTAATGCGGATGAAACCTCAGTTGGGGAAGATGAGAAGGTTCTGGGGACAGATGCACAGCAGTGTGAATGTACTTAATGCCACTGAACTTAAAAATGGTTAAAACGGTAAATTTTACGTGTATCTCATCACAATAAAAAAAGGCATTCCTCTACTGCAATGCATGGTTTAAGGTCAGCCGTCAGCAAAATTGGGGCCACTATAAGAGGAATGCTTCGGAACGTGCTGTTGCTAATTTTTCTATTTATTGCGTTTCTGTTTTCTGTTTATTGCATTGAAAAGGTCACAAAATAGGGCAACACCTGCCTAGCAGGCCACCTCCTGCCCCGGGGCCCCGAGCTGGTCAGATTCCGGGAGAACTGGGGCAGCAGCCCCCACGACCTCGCGTTTCTCAAGTGCCCAGGAGTCCCTGAGACCGCGGGGCCCTTCCAGACCCACCCGGCCACGGGGTGGGTAACGGTCTGAGCCTGCTGATTCGGCTCCCCGCATGGGGGGCGCCACGGACCGGAGAAGGGGTCAGGGGCCCTGTCCTGAATTTCTGAGAAGCCGGGGCCTTGGCCCCTCCTGTCCTCAGCCGCCTGTTTCAGGAGGCACCCCCCACCCCCCATCCTCTCGCACTGGTTACACTTGCTTGCAAAAGTTTTTTTTTTAAGGCAGAAAGCAGACTTGCAAGAGGAACTTTGCTCCTCCTTGGCCCCCTCTCACTTCCTGAGAGCTGGCTCGTTCTGGGAGGGGGCTTGGCACCTGAATGGCCTCTCTCTCTCGGCCTCTGACCCCCAGCTTCCGTCCCTTTCCTCCCCCAGCCCCCAAACGCGCGAGCCCTGGCTCAGTCACAGACAGGTGACGATCCTCATGAGCTGGCAGACGGCCGTGTCTCATGTAGGGTATTACTCAGAACCAGGGCCAAGGGCGTCTGTTTTCAAACCATCACAGGCCAGCACAGGCTGGCTCTGGCCCCCGCGGTCCCTCTCCCAGAAGAGGAGGTGGGAGGGCGAGTGGCTGAGGGCACAGCCTCTGGGGGACACAGCCCAGCCCTGAATCTCGTCTCAGTCTGGCCACTAACTCCAATTAGGTTACAAATCTCTGTGCCTCCATCTTCTCATCAGTTAACTGTGACCAATCCTACCCACCTTTAAGCAGGGTTTTTGTGGCGATTAAATGCGTCAATACAGCTATTCCTCGACTTTGATGGGGTCACGTCCCGGTAAACCCATACTAAGTGGAAAACATCCTAAATCGAAAATGCATTTAATCCGCCTCACCTCCCAAACATCCTCGCTCAGCCTCGCCTCCCTTAAACGTGCTCAGAACACTCACATGAGCCCACAGCTGGGCAAAATCACCTGCACGAAGCCTGTTTGTGCCACAGTGGTGACCGTCTCTTGTAACTACTGAATGCTGTGCTGAAAGTGACGAGCAGAAGGCTGTGTGGGTGCAGAGTGTGGGGGCGTGTGTCGGCCGTTCACCCTCGGGATCGCCAGGCCGACCTGGCGCTGCAGCCGCTGCTGCCCAGCATCACGAGGGGGTCGGGCCGCATCGCGCGGCCGGGGACAAGCTCCATTCAGAATTCCAAGTGGGGTTTCCACTTATGCGTGCGGCTTTCGCACCATCGTAAAGTCGGAAAATCGTAAGTCAAACCGTCATAAGTTGGGGACCATCTGTGTATCCGACCTGGTACACAGGACGTGGAAACTTCCAGACACCATTCGAGGGAGGTGTCAGCAGTGTGAGGTGCGCCTCGAACGCTAACGGATTTGCCAGCCCCATCTGACCCGAGCCTTTTTGACTCATGCAGCTTTCACACGATACACACTCTGAACGGGACGGACTCGCCCCACTTGCCGCCTCCTCCAGTATCTCCCGTTTGCTCGCAGTGACCTGGGGCTCCCAGGCGGTCCCTCAGCTCTCTGCTCGGGGCTCGAGGGGAGAGCCAGGACTGAGCCTTCTCCCTCTTTGCACGGCGGGGACAATCCTGGCTCTGATGTGCTGCCCACCAAAAGGTGTCCGCAAGGTGCCCAGCACCATGCCTGCACACAAGTGCTCAACCGCCCGGTCTATGCGGAGTGCGGGATCTTGTGAATAAGTGCAAACACGCCTGTTTGCACCCTGAGTTCACAGACCCTGATCCCGCCTGCCCCCAGTCACCTTCTCTCCAGACCCCAGGGTGCGCTGTGTCCATCCTCACATTGGTCTCCCTCGTGTCCTCGCCCTGTGTCTGCCCCCTGGTCTTCAGGGTAAGACCAGCTACGCAGTCTGTGGGACCCAGTGCAGTGAAACCTGAGGCCTCTCGTTCAAGACTTAAGAATTTCAACGTGGCGACAGCAGAGCCTTGAACCACGTGAGGGGCCTGTCTGAGAGCAGGCCCCAGTGTGACCGCACAGTCCAAACGCCCAGGGAGTCGCCCCACTTCCATGGGCCACCTGTCACACCCCTGCCCTTGTCCTTCTAGTGGGGGGAACCCAAAGGACAGCAAAGTCCAGGCTTGAAGCTGGACCTCAGAATGCTTTCTTGGGCCCCCTCACATCATGTCTGAAATGGACTCCTCAGCCTTCCTCAGTGGCCCTGTTCTTACTGCAGTCCCCATCCATCGTCCACTCAACAGGTGTTTGCAGAGCACCTGCCATTAACACTGGCCACAAAGCTGTGAAAGAGATGGACAGAGGTACTGCCCTGGTCAGCAGAGATGGCAGAGGGCCCTGTGTCCTCCAGGCACCCAGCACCATCCCTGACTCCCCCTCTCACCTCAAGACTGTCCCCCCTTCTTTGCTTTCCTCCTGGCCAGAACCCCTCACCTCTCCCAGGTCTCCCAGCCTCCACTCCTGCCTCCTGCAATGTTCTCCTCCCAGAAGCCTGAGTGGTATTTTAAAAAACACAAATCTGATTATGCTGTTCCTCCCTCCAATTCTGTTAAACCTGCCATGACTCCCCAGGGCACTTAAAGCCGGATGCAGATGAAGCCAGGACCCTGCCTGCACACACACACGCCCTCCCCAGGCTCCAGGCCCATCAGCCATTCTCAGTTCCTCTAACAGGCCGTGCTCCTCCCGTCTCAGGGCCTTCTGCCAGGAGCAGTCCCCCTCCCCCTGTCCTAGCCCGTGGTCCTCACGGCTCAGCTCTGGAGCCCCCAGGGAAGCTGCCCTGACCCGTCACACAAGGCCAGGTGCTCCCCGTGTTCGATGCCACCCAGTCCTTGTCCTGCTGCTTCCTGGCACACGCCCAGGGGTGATTAAATAATCCTGCCATCATTTGCTGACGATCTCGAAAGGGCAGGGGCCAGACCTGCAGGATTCACCCCGGTGCCTGGCCTAGAATCAGGCACGATAAACGGTGGTGGCCTGGATCAGCGACTGTGGGCACTGCCAGTCTCCCCTCGGGGCCTGAGCCTCACACGGGGTCTGAGGAATGAGTTCCAGGCGCCCAAAGCCACCTCTGCTCACGTGCGCTCTCACCTGGAGCAGCGGCAGCTGGAACAGCCACTCCCAGCTGGGGTCGTCCCCACAGCAACGCCGGCAACAGCAGTCACGTTCCCTGAGCACACTGGACATGCCAGGCACCATCGGTCCGTCCATCTGCCCAGGGCTCTCCTCAGCTACCCGGGGTCCGGGGTCCGGGGCCCGGGGGCACGTGTTACAGAGGGCACTTGGAGACCACAGAGGCCTGGCCCAAGGTCACACGACGGGAAGCCACTGGGCCAGGACCTGTGGCCTAAGTGAGCTCTTAATACTGGCCCCCAAGAGACCCTCACCCAACACACACACGCACGTATACACATACACACACACATATACATGTATATGCACACACACAGGTTCTTATCCACCAGCCTCCAACAAACCCTCACCCAACCCACACACACACACACAGGCATATACACATACCCCCGCATACACGTATACACACATGCGCATACACAACACACACACATGCACACATACACACATACCCCCATATACACACACATGCACACAGGCTCCAAGCAGCACAACTGACAGAGAGTGGGAGTGGGATGGGGTTCCAGGAAGGCCTCCCCTGGAGGTCGGAGAAGGGGTTGAGGCTGCCCTGAGGGGCACCCACGGGGGTTGGGGAGGGTCGCCCTGTGGCTCCAGGCCCAGCCACCAGCCAGGAGCTGGCCCAGCGTGGAGGCCCCACGGTGGAGGGTGAAGGACCCAGGGACGCTCAGAGCTCTGGAATGTGCCCGGGAGGGGAGGGGTGGGACCTGCCCCTTCTGTGACCTGGACACCCCCCGGGAGACACCCTTCTCGCCACTTCAGGAAGAGCCCTGGTCCGTGCTGGGCAGGGGTGGCGAGGCTGGGCCCGGGCTCCCTCCCGGAGGGGTGAGAGTCGGCGCTCTGGCTGCACTGGAGTCCTGGACCCCAGAGCCGACGGCCCCCGTCACCTGGTCTCAGAACAAAGTTCCTAAACTGAAGTCTCTGTCTTCGTTGGGTCCTGTCTACACAGCTGCTATATTATTATTCACTTCATTTTATTCCTTAAAATTAATCACTTTTTTCAAACCTCTACTGTGTTTAGTTTTTCCTAAGAAACACCTTTGAAATAACAAGTTGGAAGTACTAGGTATACAAACTTTTTTCTAATATGCTTTAGAATAAATATGTTGCTTTAAATTAAAATTACCCTTAAGCTGAAATGAATTCACCTAAATATTATTTCGTGTCCCACAAGTGGCGCCCTCAGGCCCTCGGAGAAACACATTTACAGACCAGAATTTGAGGCTCGAGGGCAAGAGGGCTGGGGCCGGGGCTCCTCTGCCCGGCGCTGGTCCCAAGGTCCCAAGGAATTCTCTCACCTGGGCCCCAAGCTCCCAGATTTTACCGTTTTGTACAATTTGCAAGAAGTTTAAATTCTGTAAAATTTTGCAATTTTACAGAAACTGAAGCCCAAGTGCCCCCTCCCAAACCAGACTAGGATCCTGGTTTCCTGACCCCGCCCGGTGCGGCCGCCCACCAGGCCAGCCCCTGCCCATCAGATGGGTCAGCAGGTGCGCTCTCTCAAGGGACAGGCTGGAGGTGCCCCTCCCTGCCAGCTGCTGCCGCTGTTCCCCCAGACAACACACCCACTCCTTCCGGGGCCGGTGGTGCCCCCCACTGCTGCTTCCTCCTCACCCAGCCCACAGCCCTGGGGCCTAACACCCGGGCAAGGGGCTGACAGTGCCTGGCTAATTTTAGTTTTTAGTTATAAAAGCTGTGCTTTCTGTTGTTGTTTTTTTTTTTTTTTTTCAAAAAAAGGAAGCCATGGAGAAGTATAAAGTGAGAAACGAAAACCGTCTCTTCTGTGCCTCCCCCTACCTCGCCGAGGGACTCACCACATTACACTTTGGTAAACATCCTTCTAGACCTTTCTCTCTGCACGTACACAGACGGCGTGTTCCCATTTTCAGTGTTTTCAACAAAAATGGGTTCCTACCCTACATATTTTACAACTTGTTTTGAAAGTAACATCTCTGATCGTGTTACCAGGTGGGAGCATCTCCGGCTCGAGGCACGGGCTGGCTCGAGAAACGGGCTGGAGCAGCCGCACGTGTTCTGCGCTGTTGACCGCGGTTCACCCCCGCTCCCCCGCCCCCAGCAGGCGGGCACCTGAGCTGTGCTTGGCTCTTCGCACTTATGAGCGGGGCAGAGTGACTGTCCTCACGCACGTACCCTCCCGTCCTGCTGCTTCTGGGCACGTGCGTGTCAACTCACTGATTCAGCAGATTCCCTTTTGTGTGCCTACTGTGTGCCAGGCCCCGGGCCGGTGCCAAGTCTCTAAGAGGGACTCTCAGGTAGAATGATGGAGGGGAAGGGCGCCTGTATTTGTAACAGAGCCGAACTCGCCTTCCAGAAGCTGCTTAAATCGTACCCCTGCCAACAGCATGTGAGGCTGTCCACGTCCCCCCTCCCCAACACTGGGCATTACTGATCTTTCTCATTTTTACACAGAGCCGATCAGCCAAAATACAAGCATCTCCGTTTAACTCGTTATTTCCCGGATGGCCACAGCTGTCGGTGCCACCTCGCACGTCTCCTCGAGCAGCCAGCTTTTGTTTCTGGCACTGGGAAGGTGAGGGTTGGGACGATGACTTGGCCGGGGCTGGTCCAGGGGGAGTTCTTTGGGGCCGGGCAGCCCCCCCGCCAACTTCCTCCCACCCCAAAGCCTGGAAACAAGGACTTCCCTCTCCCACCCACGCTGCCCTCCCCTCCGCCAGAGCCCAGCAGATGGGGGAGGACGCCTTCCGGTCCAGAGAGGAAGCATCGTCCTCAATTGTTCTGCGTAGGGCCCTCGGCTCAGGCCCGGCTGCAGGAAGAGGCCACGTGGTCCCCAGGGCCGCTCCTCCCTGCCCGTCCCCAGACCCGCTGAAGCAGAGCAAGCTTCCTTGGGCAGGTGGCTTCAGTCCCTGAGGAGGTTTCCTCCTCATAAAGTGAGGACCTCGTGAGGTCCCAGGGAGACGGGCAGTGGAGAACGGACAGGGAGCCGGGGAGCTCAGGAGCACCCGCACAGCCCCAGTGTGTCTTGGCCGGGGCCTCAGCTTCCCCACCCCTGCCAGCCCCTTCCCGCCAGCCTCGTAATCCTGCGACAGACGTCACCGCGCGTTCTGGCTGGAACCCTCCCTGGGCTCACGGCCCATGGCTCTCGTGCTGTCGGCGGGCAAGTGCAAGGCGACCCAGGAGGACACCTCCAGTACAGCGGTCTTCATGCGGGGCCGCTGCCGGCCTTGCGGAATTACTAACGGAACGGGCAGTAGTTACGACATTGCCAGCTACCCGATATCGAGGGCACAGGAGGCACCGGGCGCTGCATTATCTCATTTAATCCTCACAACCACCCTGGGAGGGCAGGGCTGTGCTCCCCACTGCAGAGATGGGAACAGTGAGACCCAGAAAGGCTAAGAGACTGGATCGGCCCCAGGTCGCAGCACTAGGGTGTGGCGGAGCCGGTGTCCACACCCTGCTGGACAGGGTGCAGGGAGATGGCGCCATCCACCCAGAGACCCTCTCTCCCAGGCTGCTGTCCTCCTGACCCCCAAATCTCCCCTTGGTGGAACCCTGAGCCAGAAACTGGCCTTGGCCGTGGGCCAGGCTCCCTGGGGGCTCCAGAGAAGGGCAACCCAGGGACGATGTGAAGCGGCTCCCACACAGGCGAGAAATTGGGACTTGTCACTTAGCAGACTGTGCCAGCTGACAGGTGGCGGTTGAGGGATTGCGGGGGACGGGGCTGTGGAGGCAGGTGTCTCCAACAGTTTCGGGGGGGATGGCTCTTAAGGCAATGTGGGTTGGGCCCAAAACCATATAGAATCCTCTTGAGCTGGCACCGAGAAGCTCGGCATTTTCCAGCTCTCGCCTGAGAAAGGCGGGGGTTCCTGGAGTGGCGTGTTATTGCTCCACTTCAAATATTTCAAAGCCAGAATGTCATTCTAGAAAGTTCTGGATTAGAGATTAATTCCAAGCGGGGATAATGTTTGGGGGTATTACGGGTTTCAGTTGAGTATTTGGAATTAATATTTTTAATACAAGCCCGTTTGGAAAGAAAGGAAGCCCTGACCTAACTTTGTCACCTGGCTGTCCCCCTCCCCTGGCCACTAAAGCCCAGTGTGTGGGTTTCCTTTTAATGATTCGAATTGTCTGGGTCCAGTCCAGTGGTTCTCAACCAGGGGTGACTTGGCACCCCTCGCAGGGACATCGGGCAAGGACTGGGGACATTTGTGGTTGTCACAACAGAGTGGGGGCTACTGCATTGAGCGAGGAGAGACCAGGGATGCCGCCAACATCCTACAATGCACAGGAGCCTACAGCCCCCCCGTCGGGGCGAAGCTGGGGGACAGTTCTGGGCAGCTTGAGGTCTCTGGTCAGTCCCACCAGCCCACTCCCCACCTTCTTTCATGTCATGGGGCTTAAAAATATGAAAAAGGGGAGTTTAGGGTAGGGAGGATGGAAAGAGCCTTTTCCCTCACATCTAAATGCTTCCATTTACATTCACGAAGGAGCAGCCGTCCGGGCTTTCTCTCAAGGGGCACGGCTGAGCACAGAGCCCTCCCTGCAGGCCGGAGGAGCCGTGCTAGTCGCTAAGTCAGTTTCTCAACACGATTTGTTGATTAACAAGAAGTCAAGCAGCTTCCAGCTCAACGTTTCAGCCACAGGGCTGTCACCTCCACCTGTCCTCTCACCGCATCCTCACAGCAGCCTACGGGGAGTTCCATCCTTATCCCCGTTGACAGATGACAAAAGCGAACCTCCGAGGGGTGACTTGCCAAGGCCCCAGAGCCACCGCTGGCTGGGCATTCTGACCCCGGGACCTGAGCCCATTGACGACGACCCCACACTGCCCCTCCCAGGGGGCCTCAAACTCTGCCCTTTGTCTGGGGCGGGTCCTGTCCCAGCTGGGATTACGGACCCAGTGGACACAGGAGAATGAGCCGTGCGGGACACAGAGGGCCCCACCCTGAAAGAGGTTCCCCAGGAGGGGGGAAGTGAATGAGCAGCACGGAAAACGGCCTTCAACCCTTGAAAACTCAAATCATTTAGGACTTACACAATTTAAAATTTTTAAAAGTCAAGGAGCGGGCCCCATGTAAAAGAGGAAGACCTGGGCTGGGGAGAAAATTCAATACAAGGAGTAATTTACATCTGTCCCAATTCTGTAGTTTCAGCCACAATTCTCAACTCATTACAGAGACCATCACTCACTCCCCATCTGAGGGTCACAGTCACGGAAACAACGTTAAGGTGATAGCTGCTTGCATTGAGCATTTACCGTGGGCCAACTGCTGGCAAATGCCATCTCTGTAATTCTTGCAGTAAGCCATGGGGCAAGGACTATGACTGGCCCTAATTTGCAGATGAGGAGACCGACGGTCAGAGTGGCTAAGGTCACACCCTGGAAAGCAGCAGTGGCTGGACTCCTGCCCAGGTCTGCTTGACCACAGTCTAGATGTGCACTGGGTTCCTCGAACCAGGAACCAAGGACTGGCACAGAAAGAGAAAGGTCAGCTGGGGTCTCTGACTCAGGCCCGCCTCCAACAATAGTGCCTGAACGTTCTCAGAGCCTTAAGGGAGCACAAGGCCTTGAAGACTCTGCAGAGCCCTGTGTACAGATGGGGAAGCTGAGGCCCCGAGCCAGGCCTGTTCCCTCCTGCCTGCACAGCACGACCACCGCATCAGAACTCGGTCCCTTTCATTCTCCCCAACTTCCTTGCCCCTGGCGCTCGTGTCTTTCCAAGTTCAGAAGGACCTTCTGTTTCCTACCCACCTAGGGAAGAAAACAGGCTTAGCCTAAAAGCCCTAGAGAAACCCACGTGTCTTGCCAGTCATCTCGGATGCCTTGCAAAGCTCGAGAAGGTTTCGGGCTTAAGGCTTCTTAGGAAAGGTCCACACCAAATAACTACGAATCACGTTTCCCTTCTTGGAATGGAAATTCAGCCTGCGGCCTGGATTAATAGCCCCACGTTTGAGAATTAAAGGGCTTGAGCACAGAAATCAGGTTGACGGAAGGGAGCCGACCAGTGTCCAGACAGGCCCCACGTGCACCTCTCTGGGCCCATCCGGGTTAGCTGTAAGTTTTACCAGGATCCTCCTGTTTCCCTTCTGACTTTAGAGTCGTTCAGTGGAGACGCCACGAGATTTGGTGTCCCGCCACCATCCATCTCCTCACCACTTCTCTAATTTCAGGTGGCCTGGGATGTTCTAAAATTGGTGAAAAGTCCCACCTCCTTCTGGGGACATTCCCCTCCCTGTCCCACACTCGTAGACCCCGCAAGTGACGCTGCACATGGTGGACACTGAGAGACGGCCTCGGGGACAGTGTCCACGGCCAGTCACGGGGCCCGGGGGGTGCTGCTCTCAGGGCCTGCCTCGCTCTCTCAGAAGGGTCTCATGCTCGGACGCAGTTATGTTCATCGCCCCATCTCAGGGTGGCCCTTCCAGTGAAGGCCCTCTCCCTTCTGTCCACGCTGCTTTCCACACATGGGATGACCATCTCAGGGATCAGGGAACACGCTGGAAAAGAAGACCCAGGATCCCCGTGTCCCTTACCGAGACCTACGTTATCCTGGGAACATTCTGGAGACCAGGCTGGAGAGCAGAGGCCAGCGGGCTCCTCTCAGCTGTTAGGGCCCCACCGGAGCCTCCTGGACACTGACACTTGCTGTCTACATAGAGTGGCCTTCTGCCCCAGAGAAAAAACTGTACACGGAAAAGCAAACCTAGCCGTGCTCCCAAACAAAACACTGTTCGGAACAGCAAAGCGTTCCCCCAAGGAGAGACACACTCAGGCCCCACGCAAAGCACCATACGAATTACGCCGGAGGCTGCCGGGGCTGTGTTCCCCTTCCCTGAGGATCCACCACGTGTGCTCACGGAGGCCCAGGCCTGGGGGGCCCAGCCGGGCCGCTCTGGTGACCCAGGATGGCACACTTGCTTTGACAAAGAGGCACCCAGTGGACAGTTCCTCTGCTTTCTCGGCATCTTACAGGGAAGGACACAGGAAGCCCAGGGGCCAGGGAGAGTGGCAGGGAAGGCCCTAGAACTGGGACCCCAATCTGAACCAATAGGCAAACCCTCTAGGAGGTTACCCGGCCAAAGAAGACTCAGAGGCCACTTCCATACACCCATAAAGCTTCCCTCTGGCCCTGGGGAGGCCCCTCTCTAACCCCCCCAACCTCCAGCCCCAGGCCTCCAAGCTCCCCACCTCCAGCAGCCCCCCAGAGCTTGCCCCGGAGCAGTACTCACATGCCCTGGTCCCCATACTGGTTGTAGAACTCCATATGACTGCACGCCTGGATCCAGCCGACCACCCAGGTCTCCTTCTTGGGGATCGGGGGCAAGACCACCTGAGCCGAGGCGCGGAAGTGGGGTGTCCGGTAGCGCAGCACCACGCTGGAGGACTCGTCGATGCTGGTGGGGATGGGGTCAATGGACGCCTTCACGTCCATCACCGTGATACCTTCCCGGAAGACTCTGCCTTTGCCCCCGATGCTCTGAATACAGCCCATGGCACACAGTACCGCTCTGATCTCCAGAGAAGGCCAGCAGTCCCAGAGAAAACTGGGCATTGAAAGGATGGAGGCCGCGGGACCCAGTGCAGACAGGACCGCTCTGCAATCTCAAAGCTCAAGACCGATATCCATAGGATAGAAAATTCAGCGAGCAGAGCGGCCGTGCATATCACGACCTCGGCCTGTTTATAAATAAGGATTTTGCTGCATTTCAAGAGCCCTGGGTTCTCTCTTCTGCTGCTGGCAGTGGACAAAAATCACCGATATTCTTTGGGTTAAAAAGAAAAGTTCGGAGGTTAATGGATAATCATGTTGCTGGACATCCAGCCCCTCCGTGCCTCACACGCGGGGAACGCGGTTCCGAGACGCTCCCTGAAGTCTTCGGGTGTCGGCGGCGCAGGGCGGCAGACACATAAGTGAGGGAGGCTCCGTCCCCTGCGCGGTGCCGCCCCGCTCGCCGCAGAAGACCGACTTCCTGCCCCTCTGCCTTCCGCACGCGCTCGGGACACGCGCACCGGCCGCTGCCCGTCCGGGCGAATCAATGGAAGAGCAGTTTCTGTTCGAGCGCGGAGGTCCCGGCGCCCTGGGGGGCGAGCGCCGACCCGCGGCTTCCAGGAGGCGAGCGCCGGGCTCGGGCCGCCCGCTGTGTCCCCGAGGCGCGCGGCGCAGCGCGGGTCCCCGTCGGCGTCCACTCGCGGGCGCGGGCTAACGCCCCCACGTGGACGCGCCGCGTCCCCTCGCCGCTGTCGCTGTCGCCGCCCGCCGCCGCGCGGGGCCCCGGAGCGGCCGCCGAGGACCTGGTGGGAGGTGGAAGAGACAGAGCGTCAAGGCCCGCCGCAAAGTTGAGCCGAACTTTGCTGCGGGGGGCGCGCGGGGCGGCGACGCGTGTGCGCCCAGCGCGGGCTGCGGAGCTGACGGCGCAGCTCTGGGCCGTCTCCCCGGAGGCGGCGGGTCCCCCCGCCCGCCCCGTCAGTGGCGGCCGCACGACCGCGCGCACCAGCGAATAATCGCCGCCCGTGACATCTCCGCTGACACCCTCCCGGCCCTGGGGCGGGGTGGGGGGGCGACCGGCTGGCACTGCAGTGGGCCACGTGGACTTGCCGGCCCTAGCACTGCCCCCACCGCCTCACCGCCGGCGCCGGCGCCCCTTCCCCAGCCGGGTCCCTCCGGCCCCCTGGGGGCGCAGTGCCACCCCGCAGGCCGGTGTGATCGGGCTCGCGCCCGTTCCGGGGCCGGGATCCCCCGACCCCAGCCCCGCCGCGTCGGGCGCCTCGGTCCCCCCTCCGCCAGTCCCTAGCGGCCCCCAGGTCCCCGCGCGTCGGGCGCGCTCGCCGCGGCCGGGCAACTTTGGCGCGCACGCCCCCACCCGGGCGGCGCCACCGACTCACCTGCCCCTCGGGCCGCTCTGCGTGCCCCGGCCGCCGCCCTCCGGACGTCCCTGACCCTGCCGCGGGCACGTCCTCGGGGCGCCCCCACTCCCTTCCCCGGGTAGTGTCCTTTGGCTCTACAAGGGTCTGAGGCCGGCGCGGGCGCCCCCAGCCCCCACCTCCTCCTAGCTCAGGACTGCTGGGGGGTGGCTGGGGGCGAAGGGGTGAGGCTCGGGGCTCTCTCGCCCCCACCCCGCGCGTCTCCTTTATTTTATGATCATTGTGATCGTGCTGTCGCCCTCAGCCCCGCCGCCGCGCCGCAGCCGCCTGGCGCGCCCCGCGCCTCCTCGCTCTGCTGCGGCATCGGAAAGGCAACCAGGTCAAACTTTGCAGAAACTCAGCCCCTGCGCCGGCCTGGCCCCGCGTCCGCCCGCAGCCGCCAGCCGGAGCGCAGCGCGCAGGGACCGCCGCCCGCTCGCCGGCCCCGCGGGGCTGCAGGTCTGCAGGCGGCGGCGGCGGGCGGGCGGGCGCCGCCTCCTCCTCGCAGCCGGCCCTGCTCTCCACCCTCGCTCCCCGCACACAGCCCGCCCTCCCCCTGGTAATCCTCTCCCCCTCTCCCCCCTCTCTGTCCCCTCTCTCTGCAGCTGCTGGGGAGCTGAGCCTCTCCTTGCACAAACGACATTTCCTTTGTAGCTAGCCTCGGGAATTCTGGGTAGTGTAGTTCGGCTTCTGTCTCGGGTCCAGGTGGGCTGCTCCTCGTGCCCTTTGAACTCAGCAGGCTTTCCCGAGCTCAGAGCACGCTCTGCCATGGTACTTCTGTCCGCGGTGGGGTGGTGGCTTGGTGGAAACAGGGCAGGGGCGCTGGGAGGTACCAGGACTGGGAAGGTGGGGGTGGGGGAGAGAAGTTTGGGGGGACAGGTCCCTGTGTTGCTCCCTCCGAACTGGGCCTCTGGGTACCCCGATAAGTGGTCAGGCCTGTTGGGCCCCGAATGTGACCAGCGAGATACAAGCTCATCGTTTCATCCACCATCAGCCACCTTGTGTAGGAGGTCTGTTATGTGTATTTCACAGAGCAGGAATCCAAAGCTGGGAGACTCAAAGACTTGCCCCAAGGCCCCAGCCTGGCAGGTGTCGCAGCTGAGACTGGGACCCTGGTGGTCTGAGTTCAGAGATTCAAAAGGGGTTTGACCCTGACTGCAGGGTGATGGCTGGGAACCTCTCTAAGCAGCCAGTGGCCCCACCCCCACCTTGCAACTACACCCCAGGGAAAGCCTGAGTGGTTTGTGACATGAGAAAACCTGGCAGCCACAGGACAGCCATGCCCTCCCTCCTTAACTCTGACTTCCAAAGGTGCCCACAGCCCCGCACAGGACAGGTGGTTCTGGCCACCCCCAAGCCAGAGCATCCTGTGAGCCAGTGAGGACAAGGGCTGGAGGGGGAGGGACTGGCCACTTGGAGGTCTCTGAGCGATGATCAGCCTGGCCAAGTGAGCCATCTCATACCAGCATCAGCTCAGGCCACAGGCAGGAAGTGGTCACTGCCTTGTCCCCAGCCACAGCCCTGCCCTCACCCCGCTCGCTGCCATGGCCCTGCACCCAGCCTAGCAAGGACTCGTCCCTTTCGAGTCCAGCTAGTAGGCAGCTTATTTCTAGTCCCACTGACTGAGACCAAGGCGGGGTGGCCCCCATGACCTGTTTACTGCCCCATGGTACAACCCTAGACAGCACAGGTCTCCTACCCACCCCATGTGAATTTCCATTTCCAGGAAGAAGGCTTCCCTGGCCTCTTAACCCACTGTAGCCTCTCCCTGGCGTGAACTCATGGCCCCCCCAAAGTATTGTGCCCTCCTGGGATTCACTATGGCCTTCCACACCTCCTTTGCCATCAGGTAATTATTAGGCTATTCAGTTTATATATAGGTAAGATATTAACTTTTAGGGTATCCATCTCATCTCCCAACCCCTGTCACCTCCACTGCCTGGAACAGAGCAGACCCCATTGACCAGGATGCTCCTGAAGGGCAGGGATGCCATCCTGGCAACAAGGATGTGGGTGTGCCACAAACATGTGCCAAGCTGCACATCTTTCTCATTTGATGTGAAAAGAACAGGAGCCAGGGCCCTAACCTGCCTCACTCAGTGGCCAAGTTGCTGGGGATGGATCGCCTCCGTGTCCGTTGGAAGTGATGTTACTCGCCTCAGCCCTGGGCTTTGCCTGGGTTTGTGACAGTAATGCTGAAGCACCTGCTGTGTGTCTGGCGCTGCCTGAGCGAACGCTGTCTCCTTTACCCTTCACCTTGACCGCGGGAGGTGGGCTGTACAGAGAGACCCAGGGGTCAGGGAGAGAGAGGGGTGGGAGAGATCAGGCAAACCCAAAGCCCACACTCGGCTCCTCCTCCAGGCCGCCACCCTGGCTAGCTGGGCCAGCCCCTCAGAGCCGGGACGGACCTGACACTAGAAAGCCCTGTCTCTGGTAAGTCCTAGCAGAAGCTGTGCTCAGGTGCCTGCAGGGTGGGAAGACGCCCCTCCCTAACCTCAGCCCCAGAGCTGCCTCCCCTTCTGCCTCACCCCTCTCCAGTGTTTTGTCTCGGGCTAGTTGGAGGGCTGGTCTGCAGGAGGAGGCCCAGGCAGCGTCCGTGGGCCTGCTTGCCGGCCCCTGAGCTGGGAACTGGCTCCCCCAGGGCCAGCCCTGACCGATGGAGGGTCTGCTTGGGCTCGGCTCACGCGTGCATTCCGTCCCAGCTCCTGATGAGTCTTCAGGGCTCTGGCTGCCTGCCCAGCTCTCAGGCCCCTCTGTCCTCCTGCCTCCCCACGCAGCCCTTCTTCCTGCTCAGCATTTTCTGGAGCCCTGTGGGTGTTGGGCACAGACCCACAGCTGTCTCAGCATATGTAGAAGGCCCACGATGCGTCCACATGAGTGTGAAGTGCTGGCATCTGCCAAACAGAGGAAAGGGGCGGCTGTTTGACATGCCCAACACCACAGGGACACACACTGCCCCCCAGACCCCTCCCCTCCCCCAGAACTCGGTCTCCGCAGACTCCTCTGCTGTGACGTCACCAGTGACGGGGACAGTGGAAGGGTCAGCCCCAACCCCCGCCTGGAGACGGTGAATCCTCAGTATGACAACTTGGAAGCTCAAAGTGTTGTCAGTGGGAGAACAAGGTCCCTCAACTCCCCGCACATGGCCCAGAGAGGTCCTGAAAACACAGACACACAACAAATCAGAGTAGAAACAACATGACCCCATGCACCAGGGTTTTAACACGCAGCCCCAAACGAGTCGAGAGCCCTCCCAGGTCTGCGGAAAGAGCGGATGCAGCTTCTCCTCACTGAGCATCCCTGTGAGGCAGGGCCTTCGCACACGTCATCTTCTCGGCCCTCCACAGTGACCCCTGTGCTGGATCCTATGACGACCCCATTCTACAGATGACACTGAGGCCTGGGGAAGAGGGAGCGTGGGTTGAACCCGGCAGCCTGGCTCTGAGCCCCGGAGGCTGGTGGTTTGTGGCAGCAAGTGCTCTCACCAGCATTCCCTGCAGTTGAAGGGACCTTGTTTTCAGAGGCCAGTGGAGACAGTATTCAGGCTTCTTCCCCCTCATGGACCAACCTGCATCTCAAGGCTGCAGCTGGTCCTCCAAGAGCTCTCGGCCTCCACGGGTGTGTTTATCATGAGACCGCAAAGGCATTTCACCGAAGGGAGAAGCCTTGTTCTGCAGATGGAAATGTTAATGCTGGAATTCTGTTGCCCCGGGAGACGGGGTTCTCTCCGAAACTGTTTGGGACCAGACTGGAAGCCAATGGGTGAGGCTTGGAATGTCCACCTGGGAGTTGGGTGGGCAGGGCCGGAGGGCTAGGCGGTGGCTTGGGGGTGGGGGCGGGGGGCGGGCAGCAAGAGGCAAGGAGGCTGCAGGGCCCCCCTGGCGTCACTGATGCGCCTCGCTTCTGCAGGGAGCAGGCTCAGCCCGGCCAGGTTAGCGCAGACGGGACCTTGGAGAGGGCTGGCCCCACAGCCTCCCCTGCAGATGGGGAACACAGGCCTAGCGAGGTCATCCAAGGAGGACTCTGGGACTGGCACCCAGGTCTCATAACCCCCAGATGAGTGACGACGTCACTCTCCATTGAGGGGTAGTGGCCTGTTGTTGGGAATGGCTGTGTGGCTCAGGGCACTGGGGCGGCCACAAATCTGGAAGCTCAGGTCTTCTTGTGACCCTGGCCACAGGGTCAGAACCATGTTTCTCCCAGGCTGTGCAGGGCTTGGGACTTCTCAGCTGGCCTCCCCATCACCCACACATGCATGTGTTCCTTCCCCAGTATTGACTGGGCAGCTGTGCTGGGCTGAGTACTCAGGAAACACTGGAGAATGCAGCCAGGGCTGCGACAGACAGGTGTGGTCCCTGCAGCCCTTACATCCCCGTGCGCCAGAGCGATGTCAGGGGATAACTCCAGGAATGATCGGTGGAGGTATTAATTAATATAAATAATAAATAGGTACAATTCATACTCAGAACGGTTACGAGTATGTATCGATTGCTATAAATCAGGGCGCGTACAAGGAAGTCCCTTTGGTGTGTGCGTGTCCAGTATCGAGCTTGGGGAGGAGAGGGCAGAGGAGGCGTGTTCCGGGGGGGAGTGTGATGGTGTGTGTGAGTGAGCATATCACAGGTTAGAGTGTGTGAGTGAATGTGCGACGGTGTGAGTTTGTGTGTCTCTGTGTGTGAGGGTATATGTGACAGTTGTGTGTAACTATGTGTGAGGTCGGTCCAAAAGTAAGTGTATATGCCCATGAGTGTATGCTGTGTGTCTGTGAGGGCATGTGTACATGTGTCCATGGGGGTACATGTATGAGGTGGGTGATGGTGTGAGTGACCGTAAGAGATGTGGGTGTAGATGAGTGTGTGCATATTGTGTATGACAGTGTGTGCTTTGTGTGAGGGTCTCTGTGAGAGTGTGTGAATGCATAAGGATGTGTCAGAGCGTGTTCCGGTACTGTGAGTGTGTGTCGGTGTGAGTGTGCGTGATGGTGTGTGTCTGAATGTATGTCTGTGAAGATCTCTATGAGCGTGTGTGTCTATGGGTGAGGGTGAGAGGATGTGGATCTGAGGGTGCATGTGTGGTGGTGAGTGTGCATGAACACATTTGTGGGTGTGAGTGGGTATATTTGAGTGTGTGCATGTCTGTGTCTGTGCCTGTGGGTGTGTTGGGTGTTCTTTCAGGGAGGGGCGGGGTATGGTATCTAAGGTCCCCGCGGGATGCAGATTCCGATGGCGGAATCGAGGTCCCTAAGGACGGGGGACGGGCTGCTTCTCCCAGCCTCCCACAAGGGCGGTCCCTACTGGGCCCCGTCGCCTCCCGCCGCCTGCTCTCTCTGCCCCCCTGGCCCGGCCGCCCCATCGGAGCCTCCAGAGCTCCAGTTCTGAGCGCAAAACGCCTTCTCCTCCCCGGACGGCCTCTCCAACGCACAGCTGTCCCCCCAGAGCAGGAGCTGAGCTCGGCGGCGCCCCGAGGCCAGGCGGCGGGAGCTGCAGCGCCCACAGACCCGGCCCGGGCACCGGCGGGGCTGAGGATCCCTCCGACGCGGGGGGACGCGCCGCCGCCCCCGGAGGCTGCTCCGGCCAGGCCCGCGCCCCGCCGCCCGCCGCCCGGGGAGCACCGAGGCGGCGTCGCAGGCCGGGCGCGGCCGGGGATCGGGTGCGGCACTGGGAGTTCTCCAAGGTGCTAAAATAAACCCGGCGGCGGATCAGGTTTCCCGACCTAAATAACCCGGGAGCGGCCTTGGACGTGCGAACCGAGAAAGCCGTCAGGGGCGGGAGCGCCTGCGGGGGGAGGCGGGGATGGAAGACACTTTCCTCGGGGCTCCCTCCCACTCCTGGCGGGGGACCCCGCCCCTCCCCCTCCCTCCTCTCCCCTCCAGCTGTGCGTATCCGCAGCTGCCGCCCCAGAGCGGAGCTCCGCACACACTCTCCTCCCCTTCCCTTCTGGGGTCATTATCTCGAATAACCGGCCTCCTCTTGGCCTGGTCTTTGATAGCGAGGTTTGCGGTAGATTAGAGGCCAGGCTCAGGAATCAGTCATTTATTCATTCAATAGCTATTTATTGAGTGCCTTCTATGTGCCAGGCACGGCCGAGGCACCTGGTCCCATAAGCCAGCGAATAGACAAGAGTCCCGGCCCTGTGGGCTGACACTGCTAGAAGGACACAGGCCAGGAACACATACACAGTGTGGCGTGTTAGAAAGGATACAGGCTGAAGGAAAAAAGGAAAAGAGCAGAAGAGGAAAGGAGTATCGGGCTGTTGTTTCAATCCAGGGGCCCCGCTGGCTCCCTCGACGGCCCGGATGGAATTCCTTCACCTTGACTTCAGTGTTCTCATGTGTGTGTAGACGGAAAGCCTGCCTATGAAGCTGCTGTGACCAGTTAACATGGAGACGTAGGGACGTGCGCTTTGCTCTGAGTCTGGCAGAGCAAGTGTTAAGAACAAGTTAATGAGAAATATGCTTATTAATATTAGTAGTAAATCTATCTTAAAGACTTAAAGACAACAAATAGCAAGTGTCTACGTGCACAGACTGCTCTAGATCCCACGAAGCTGCCAGAAAACCTCTCTTGATCTCAATAAGAGGGAGGCCGAGTACGCAAGTGTTTAGGGCCAAGGACTTCTGGCTGAGACTGCAATCTGAATCCTGGTCTGCCTCTTAGCAGCTGTGGGTCCCGGCAAGTGACCTCACTTGGCACCCCGCCCCTCTCTCAGCGATGGACAGAGCTGGAACAGGAAGGTTACGTGGATAAGGCCAGGTGGGGCAATGGTGCAGGGGCGGCCAGGTGGTCTGCGGGCATGGGGCCACCTCAGAGTCATCCTTGCCCTTCCCACTGGTCCTTGCATGGGGCCTAGCACACAGCAGGCCTCAAGAAGTGTTCCAGGAATGGGCAGGTGAGTGAGTGAGTGACATAGGAGGCCAACCAGGCAGGGAACAGAGAAGCTGTGGGACACATGGCCAGGAAGACAGCCCACAGGCTCAGAGTTACAGGGACCAGCCGGCCCATGTCCCAGATCTGGCCCTGACCAGCTGCGTGGCCTCACAGGTGATGTCACACTCTGGGCCTGCTCTTCCTCATCTCTAACGTGGGAAAAGGGTGGGTGGACTTGCCCTGAAGTATCTTTGATCCCATCAGGCTCCCCCAGGCCTGGGTGCTGCAGTAAGCCGCTCAGGTTGGCCCATCAGATCTCATGGGGGTGCCCCCGAGCACACTGTTTTATTCGGCACTTGCCACTTTAACCACTTATTTATATTGTGCTTTAGTGCATGGGGTGTATATGCAAGGATGGCCATGGCAGAATAGTTTTGAATAGTCACAGAAGAGGAACAATCTACATATCCAGCAATGGGGAATGGCTTATATAAAGCATGGCCCATCCACATGACAAAGTGCCAAGGAACCATCAAAAAATGATGGGTTGTCATGGAAACATGGCCAGGTTTATAATAAGTGAGAAGCATGGGTTATTTTTTTTTTAAGGTTGGCCCCGAGCTTATATCTGTTGCCAATCTTTCTTTTTTCTTCTTCTCTCCAAAGCCCCCCAGTACATAGTAGGTCCTGCTAGTTCTGCTATGTGGGATGCCGCCTCAGCATGGCCTGTCAAGTGGTGCCATGTCCACGCCCAGGATCCAAACCAGTGAAACCCTGGGCTGCCGAAGCAGAGTGCGTGAACTTAACCACTCGGCCACGGGGCTGGACCCCAGGATTGGTTGTTTTTTTAAAGCGTGTATAATGTGACCATATTTTTAAATGCATATTTGTATATTTATACAATACATATAGATATAGTTTGTTTAATATATATTGTTCCTGATTATTTAATACTGGGTTGTTGTAAAATATTTTGATAAGTGGAACTGAAACAACTGAGCATCCCTTTGCACCCTGACAGCTCGCGGGTTGACAGTGGTGGTCTCTGGGCAGTAGCATTAGACCTATATCATCCATATTTATTGAATTTATTGCAGTAAGCATGTAACACTTTGGCAGTAAGAAAAAATAAAGCTATTGGTAAAATTATACTGTTTCATAAACTGGCTAGTTATTTCGTGGGTGTGTATCCTATCTCTCCAACTAGGCTGCAGGAAGAGATCAACGAAAGCATTGATTCAATGAATGAATGCACTCTCAGGCTCTTGAGAAGGGAGACCGTGTGGCCTGTGGTAGGTGCTCCTAAAGGGACGGGGCTTGCTTTTCCGCTGCCTGAGAATGTGAACACGGTAACCCCCCTTACAGGGGGAAGAGCAGGTCTCGGTCTGAGCCCTTCACACTGTCTTCTCACCAGCCCTCTGGGGGGAAACAGAGGTCAGAGGGCAGGCAGGACTTGCCTGCAGTCACTCAGCTAGAGGTGGCTGAGCCAGAGTTTGAACGTGGGGCTGTCCCACTCCAGAGCCCATTCTTAACCACTCCTGGGCCAGAGGCCAATCCGACTCCATGGCCTTCCCCAGTGTGGAGCCCACTGTGGCCCTCAGAACATGCTGGCAGCTCTGGCCAGACCAAGATGCTGACACAGCCGTCTGGGTATTAATAGCCCCTATCTAGGCTGGGCTCTTGTGCCCCTCCTGAGGTCATCCCGGGTCATGGGCCCCACCTAGGGAGAGTGGGGTGATACCCTGGTGGAGAGGTGAGCAAGAATGTCTAGGGCCCTGTGACCCAAGGAATACAAGTCTGGAGGCCCTCATGTCCCACCCCAGGGACTGCTTGATCTCCCCTCCTTTGGGCCTCCCAGCTGGAAGCCTTTGATACTCTGAGCCTTAGCTTCCTCCTCTGTACAATGAGGATGACAGCACGACTTCACAAGAAGGTTGGTTCTATGGGGTCAAGGAGCTAAAGCCCATGGAGAGCTCAGTACACTGTCCGCTATCCGGGCCTTCTGTGCACATCTTCACGCACATCTGTCCAGGGTCCGGGATGAGGGAGCACAGGCCATCATGGCTACACCCAAGAGGCAGGATGTGCATGTGACAGTCTGGGACATCCTCCTCTGTGGCTGTGTGGTCTGAATGGAATACTCTGGAAGAGGCATGCCAGGGGATCTGCAAGGAAATAGGACTGAGGGCTCCTGGAGTCTGGCTTCACTCCAGCCAGGTATGGGGTGGGGGTCAACCATGGGGGTGGGCCCTTCTGAAGGGGGCACTCAGAAAGGAGAGAGGACTGGCCCTCATTCGTTAAATGGAATCAATTCCTAACCAGTAGGGTGGAAGGCTCACCATGTGGCAGGAACCCTGCTCAGCACTTTACAAACATCATCTCGGTGACCTCACCACAACGCTTGGAAAGTGGACCCTATTATTCTCATATTACAGGTGGAAAAACCAAGGCCCAGAGAGGCCAAGTGACTTGCCTAAGCTCCCACAGCTAGTTGCTGGTGGAGCCCCAGGTCATCCCCCATCTCTCTGACCCTGGAGCCCATGGCCGGTCCCCTGTGGCCAGAGAGCACTAACCCCCACCACAGGGAGCTTCCTGTTCTTGGGAGGCTGTGGCGTGGGCCTGGGTCTTCACTGGTGGGCTCCATGATTGGTAGGGCAGCTGCGTCCTCCTGCCTCCATCCCGGCTGGGCAGACGGCCTCGGCTGACCCGAATGGTGAGACCAGGGCATTCACTCCTAACTCTTCTGGTCACTATCAACCAGTGGCCTCATCCTCAAGCCCAGGCCAGGCAGCCCTAGAAGGAGCGTAGGGACTTAGGGTGCCTGCAGTCGCCCAGGTGGGTGCAGCGAGGCTGGACTCAAAGCCCGAGTCCTCACCTGGCCCTCCTGGTCTGCCCTCTCTGGGTTTGCAGCCTCTCTGGCCCCCTTCACTACGTGCACCCGCCACACGGGCCTCTCAGGCCTCACGTGGAGCAGGTTCTCCCCCACCTGGGGCCTCCCACCTGTTCCTCCTTCCTGGGGGAAGCCCTCCACGCCTCCCAGGCTGGCCCCAGGGCCCTGGTTCTGCAATCCCGCCACACGCCTGCACATTTGCAATCATTGACGTGTGTCATTTGTTTACTCCCCACTGCACTGTGGGTTTCCAGGGACAGGGAGGGAGTGTCTCGTTCGCTGCAGTAGCACAGGCACCCAGCCCGGCGCCAGGCTCGCGGGAACTATTTCTGGGTTGCCTGAAGCTGCTGTTGTGCTCCTGTCCTTCACAAACTCCGGGCGATGGAGGCAACCTCCAGGGGACAGATACACAGACACTGATTCATTACCCCTCCCTCTCCCAGAAATCAAATCTTACAGATGGCCGCGGGATGGGACTGTGGTGCCTTGGAGACAAATTCAGGACTGATTAAAAAAAAGAAAAAACCCAGCTTGCCAGCTTAATGAAATGCTGTCACAGAGGGGAGGAGCTGGGCCTGGCCCCAGCGGACCCAAGATGATGCTGTCAGTGACGTCGTTCACTCCGTCTGCTGTCTGGAGAGGCCTTTGCCCTGCACTCCACTGTCCAGTCCGTGGGGCCGGGTCCAAGCTGCCCAGGCCAGTGGGGCAGGCAGGCCTGGCTCTCAGGGGTCTGGACTGGTCAGAGGAAGCTGGTAACAGCAGGAGTCAGTCTGGGGCCCACGTCTGGGGCTCTGGCTGGGGGCACAGTGAGGCCGGGGCAGCAGCTGGACTACATTTCCCAGAGTCCTTCAAAGCCCGGGAGTGAGCCATTGGAAGATTTAAATAGCCCAGGCCCGAGGCAGCCAGGCCGCAGCTGTGGACTCGTCCGCCTCCCCGGTGGCTCCATTGGTGCTGGCCCACACTGGTGGGCTCGATTGGCTGCCCAGCTGGCACTGACGTCCCCTTGGAGCCTGGTGGCAGCCGGAGGTAAACAGCCATGTGCAATCCTCCGCTCTATATTTAACAGCGGCCGCAGAGAAGACAGGGAGGCAGGGAGCCGTGGCAGCTCTGGGATAGCTCGTCTTCGGGGAGAAGGCCCTGCTGCCGGCTTGGCACCGGCCCTCACACTGTGAGCGTCACCATGCCAGCCTCCCAGAGCCGGGCCCGCGCCCGGGACCGCAACAACGTCCTCAACCGGGCCGAGTTCCTGTCCCTGAACCAGCCCCCCAAGGGCGCCCCGGAGCCCCGCAGCTCGGGCAGGAAGGCCTCAGGCCCCTCGGTACAGCCCCCAGGCCCTGGGGACGGGGCCCGTGAGCGGCGCCAGTCGCAGCAGCTGCCGGAGGAGGACTGCATGCAGCTGAACCCCTCCTTCAAGGGCATCGCCTTCAACTCCCTGCTGGCCATCGACATCTGCATGTCCAAGCGGCTGGGGGTGTGCGCCGGCCGGGCCGCGTCCTGGGCCAGCGCCCGCTCCATGGTCAAGCTCATTGGCATCACGGGCCATGGGATCCCCTGGATTGGTGGCACCATCCTCTGCCTGGTGAAGAGCAGCACGCTGGCTGGCCAGGAGGTACTCATGAACCTGCTTCTGGGTGAGTGCGCCCGCCGCCCGCCACCTACCCGCCAGGCTCTGGGAGGGAGCCCGCCCCGCCCTGGCGAGGACCAGTGGGGCCCTCAGAAGCTGACTGGAATGATCTAATGAGGTTAGGCAGGAAGGGTGCTCCAGAAATAGGCAAGCCTCTGGCTTGGGGAAGAGAGAACCAGGGATGCACAGACAAGGGCCCCCTGTAAAATGGGGGCCTTGAGAATGGGGAGACGCTGTGGGAACCCCCGAGAAAGGGCCTTGCTCTTGGCAAAGTGCACCATGGCCCCAGAGGCAGCTTGGAGGAAGGCTGGGGGCTGGAGGCAGTGGCCTGGAGGGAGATGGCCTGGGGTCTGGTGGGGTTCCTGGAGCGGGGTATCTCACTGTGTAACTCCCACCCCATGGTCTGGGGTCCTCGAGGTCATCGGCCACTTGCAGGCAGTGCAGGTGTGCTGCCCCCATGCCCTCCTGCTCAGTTCAAGGACCCTGCAAACTGCCCAGGATTCTCCCATAGGGCCTGGGGGTGCAGGGGGTCCGATCTGGGGCTCCCACCCACTCGTGGCCTCCTGGAGGACTTATCTGCTGTTTCCCCAGGTGAGTCTCCAGCGGAGAGGGCCCAGTGAGCTGGTCCTTTGGTTTGTTTTTCCAAAGTCTTTGCCACCAGTGTCTTTTAGTTGAGCACTGCCCTGTGCCAGGTGCCACGTGGGACCCATGTGGAAGGCGGGCCCTCACCTCCCCCTGGCCCCCGGCCGGTCCACCCTCCAGCACCTCCAGATCCCCCAGGTGCTCAGGGAACCTCTGCCTCACCCTCCATGCTGGGCCCACGTTGATCCCCTCGCCCTTCCTGGCATGGCCACCATTTGGGGTGCAGGTGGGCAGGGGTCTCAGACACAGCAAACACTGGCAAGGGTCCTGGTTCCTCAAGGGCTGTGGGTGGGACCACTGAGAACTGCGGTCCCAGAGGAAGTTACGAGGACATGTGTCTCCCCACTCGGGTCTCAGGGAGAGTGGGGCTGGACGCTCCGCGGGTAGGCCGGGGGAGGAGGAGACGGCGGGGTCTGGCACCGTCGATGTGTTCTCGTTCTTACTACTCAATTATTCACATCACGTGACTTGTTATTTAGCCCAAATCAATGGTCCCACATGACGAGGGCTGTTGACATTCCCACTTTACAGGTTAGGAGACTGAGGCTCCGGGAAATAAAGCCACCTGGCCCGGGCTTCGGAGCTGGAGGTTTGTACCAGGTCCGCCTCACATCCAGGCCTGTGCTCTTTCCAGAGGCTGTGCCGTGGGCTTGGGAGGGAGACAGAGCGAAGTGGCTGAGGCCCTGGGCCAGCGGCTTCTGGGGGCAGAACCTGCTCTATTATCTGAGGTTTCCCCGCTGTAGCTCCACACACAGCAGTGGCTCAAGAATAGCCTGCTGCAGGTTAGGTGGCCTGATGTCAAAGGTTGTCCCTCTCGTCCCGCTTCCTAGACCCCGTCTGCACGTCCCTCCTGTGTGACGGAGGTGGTGAGGCGGGACTCGTCCCTCGTCCAGTCTTTACGATGTGACCGGTTCTGTATAAACCACATCATCACTTCAAGCCTCCCCACAAGAGAGAAGCTGCTATCCTGCCCCACTTAAAGAGGGGAAACTGAGGCATGGAGAGATGACTTGCCCCCGTCCTCCAGCTACTGGGCGGTGGGGCTGGGATCAGAACTGGGAGAATTGTACCTTGTTGAGATGAGGTTTCTGGCCCGTTCCAGCCACCAGCTGCTGTGGCACAAAGTGTTTGCTCCGTGGGACAAAGAACCAGATTCAAGTACCTCCCTTCCTGAGTGAGAATGACAGTCACTGCATGTTTCTAAAAACATCATTTATTGGGCTTTATTATGTACCAGATACGATGCCATGAATGTCCCATATTGCATGATTTTAAAATCTTTTTAATGACCCTATGAGGTTAGTATTAATACACCCATTTTACAGATGAGTTAACTGAGGCGCAGAGGGACTTGCCCGTCCCACACAGCTGTAGGTGGCCAGTCCAGGAGCCAAATCCAAGTCCTCGGGCTGCAAACCCCTCGCCTTCGGCTCGCCGCCATCTGCCGGCCAGGTGGACGGCCCATTTCACAGAGAGACCACGGAGAGATGAGGGCCTGGCATGAGGCCGCTCAGAGCAGGCAGGGTGGTCACTTCGTGGGGATGTGGCCCCAGCCCCTCCGCTTCATGGGAGAAAGCTGCGCCAATAGCCCAGGCGGGCTCTGAGCCCACAGCTCCGGCCCGACCCCCCAGGCCGGGCTCCCGGAGCCGTTCTCCACCTGCAGAAAACAGACCATCCGCTGAGCACCAACTGCAGGGTCCTGTCTGTCCTTTAGTCTTGGGGGGACCTGGGGGCCTTGCAACCCTAGAGTGCAGGCTCTGCAGTCCGAGTGGGCTTTGTCCAGATCCTTGCTCTGACCCTTACTTGCTGTGTGAGCTTAGTCAAGACACTTCCCATCTCTGAGGTTCAGTCAGCTGCCTGATCTGTACCTGGGGCCTCAGGGCTCTGGTGGGGACTCACAGGGAGCCGGGGAAGCACATGGCACAGTGGGTGGCATGTGGACATGCCCCGGGGGATGGCCGACACCACTGTGGTGGGAACTGTAGGACCTGGGTAGGGGGGCGGTGAGGGAGCCCTGCCCGGCCCAGCCACTTCAAGCACCAGGGCACCCAGCAATTCCTGGGGGCAGTCTCTGGGCCGGAAGTAGAGGCCTCCACCTGTCCAGTTGGGGCCAGGGCTCCCGTTGGCCCAAAAGGGGCAAAATCAGGAGCCTTGGGCAATGGGAGCTCCAGCCCCTGAGCCTGGAAAGAGTCCCAGCTGGGCCAGGAGGAAGCTGTCTGCACTGCTCCCTGGGTCCCCTCCCCCAGGGCATGCTGCCCAGCCTCTGGAAACCTTAATGCCAGGAGGGGTCTAAGCAGCTGGCAAAAGCTTGGGCTCCAGAGTGGGCCAGACCTGGGTGCAGTCCCAGCCCTGCTGTGGGAACTCGGGCAAGTGACTGTGCCTCTCTGAGCCTCATTTTCCTCATCTGTCAAATGAGTTGCTGGGATGCTTCATTGCAGAGTTATACACACTGCTGGACAGACACTCATGCCAGGTAGCGCTCGTGTGGCCGTGATCGTCACCGTCACTGCCGTCACCATTATCGAAAGAAGTGCCAGGTCCAGCCTCCCTCCGGATCCCCTCCAAGCTTTAGACACCTGTGAGATGACCTGGTCCCCTCCTCCGCCCCTCCCCTGCAGCCCCCGGCTGGATGATTCCAAAGGGAGCCAGGTGGCAGGTGACGCAGGCCCATGCCTGTTCACCAAGCCCATCCTGGCTTCCTCACGAGCATGTCCTTGGTGGAAACGGCCTCCGGGTCTTCTTGCCATGATCTATAAAAGTCTCTTTATGGAGATTTTCCTGCTTATGAAAACTAGACACTCTTCTTTTTCTATGTCACTTTGTTTATTGTGGTAAACTATACGTAACATAAAACATCATTTTAACCGTTTTTAAGCACACAGTTCAGGGGCATTAAGCACATTCACATTGTTGTGCAGCCATCACCACCATGCGTCTCCAGAACTTTCCCATCTTCCCAGACTGAATCTCTGTCCCCATCAAACACTCACTCCCCATCTCCCACCCCCCTGGCCCCCGCCATCCTCCTTTCTGTGTCTATGAATCTGACTACTCTAGGGACCTCACATAAGTGGAATCATCCAGCGTTTGTCCTTTCGTGTCTGGCTTATTTCAATTGGTGGCACAATGTTCTCAAGCTTCATCCATGTTGCAGCAGGTGTCAGAATGTCCTTCCTTTTTAAGGCTGAATAATGTTCTATGGTGTGGATACACCACATTTTTTTTTATCCGTCATCCCTCCGTGGACACTTGGGTTGCTTGCACTGTTTGGCTATTGTGAATGATGCCGCTATGAACACGGGGGCAGAAACACCTGTTGGAGTCCCTGCTTTCACTTCTTTTGGATATATACCCAGAAGTGGAATGAGTGGGTCAAACGGTAACTTTATGTTTAACTGTTTGAGGAAGCTCCGTACTGTTTTCCACAGCAGCCACCCCATTTTACATCTCCACCAGCAGGGCACAAGGGTTCCCATTTCTCCACATCCTCGCCAACACCTGTTATTGTCTGAGTTTTTGATCATAGCTATTCTAATGGGTGTGAAAGTGGTACCTTGTTGTGGTTTTCATTTGCATTTCCCTAGTGGTCAGCGGTGTTGAGCACCTTGTCATTACGTTCTTATAGGAAAGAAAATCTCAAACGTTACAAGGACAGATCATGGAAAAGTGAGCATCTCCCTTTGACCCCTCCCAAGGAGTAATCTCTGTTGCAGTCTGGGTCACTGGCCTCTGGATTTTTCTCTGTGCACAGACTACATTATCACGTGCTTCTAAAATGACCTGCAGGGTTTCACCCAGCGCCACCTGGTTCTCACAGGCCGTGATGGACCTGCTGGGCTGTGCACTTCCGGTTGGAATCCTGGTCTCGGCCCCACACGTCCATTCACATCAAGCGTGAGGGGTTCAGACGCCAGAACCAGCCTCCTCAATCTTGCGGCAACGCCGCGCCCCCCACAACCACCGACCCACCCTCCCTGCAATGGCTCGCTTCCCCTCCCCCCCCACCCCCCCACCCCCCCCACCCCTGCATATAATCTATTCTGTCAGCTCTCCCACCCCGGTCCACTGGCTCCTGTTCCCTGGGACAGCCTAGGCGACAATCCGTCCACTAGGCAGGCATAGCCTGTCCCTAATTGATGGATATTTAGACTGACCCCAGCCTTCACTGTCAGGAACCCTCCTGCTGCAGACGCCCGCTCCGCAGAGGCAGAACGTCCCTCCCCTTCCCCGTACCCTTCTCCCAGCTTCACTTCTCATCATCTCAGTGGGGCTCAGTGCTACCAGCGGCCCCTCCGGGGGCCCTTGGCTGCCCCCCGCCCGGGTCAGGGCCCCCTCATGCACTGTCATGGCAGCCGCCCTTGCAGCTAACACAAGAAATGAAAGAGCGAGGAGTCTGGCTCTGCACTGCCCCTGCCTCAGACCCGGTCCCAGCAGAGCCTGGCAGTCAGCGGAGGGATGGCATGGTGTCCTCAGACTTCTGTGCTGACTATCTTGATTTCCTTGTACCCTGACAGTCTTTGGAGATAGATAGAGGCGGCATTAGTGTCGAGATTCTTCAGGTGGGAAATGGAAATCTGCCACGTTACAGACCTCGCTTGGAATCACTCAGGCCACGGGAGACAGGGACCAGCCAAGCCCCTTGTGTCAGCCCCCTGAGTGCTGAGGGTGGGGCACTGGCTCTGGCTGGCGGCAGGGGCTGCCCTGGTCAGGAGAGATGCTGGGCTTGTGCACATGTGTACGTGTGCACGCGCACACAAACACACACACACTGCTCACACCAACAGAGCGGAGGTCCCAATGCTAAAAGACTGGAGTGTTCCTGCCTCCCCTCGGGATTTCCTTCAACCCAACCACTCTGCTCACTGCCGCCTCCCCAGGGGCTGTGTCCTTCTGGACCAGTGCACTGGTTTTTAAAACAGCTTTTGCATGTGTGTGCTAAAATACACGTAACGTAAAATTTACCATTTCAACCATTTTTAAATGTTAAAATTCAGTGACATTAAGTATATTCATGCTGTTGTGTAACCATCACCACCATCCATTTCCAGAACTTTTTCATCTTCCCAAACTAGAACGCTGTCCCCTTTAAGCAGAAAGCCCCCATTCGCATAATTCACTTGGCATAGTGTCTTCGGGGTCCCTCCGGCCCTCGGCTCCCCGTAACCGCTTTTCCACTCTCTGCCTCTATGAATCTGTCCATTCCAGGGACCTCACAAAAGTGCAGTCATGCAAGATTTGTCCTTTTGTAAAAAATAACTTTTAAAAAAATGTACAAAAGTAATGCGTGTTTGTGGTTAAGAAAAATTTTAAGTGCAGAATTTCAGAAAGACAATGAAAGTCACCCTGATCCTCCCACCCAGCGAGAAGCACTGTTAACATTTACTGTGGTGCCGTCCAGACTTTTTCCTCTGCATAAAAATGCATTTACATCTTATTTTACAAAAATGGCATCCTGCTGTAAATCCTGTTTGGTAATTGGCCTTTTCCACTTAACAAACCTCATAACTCTCCTTCGGCAGCTATAAATACACACCTGCCTCGTCATTCGCAGTAACCCCGGCGCGCGCCATTGTCTAGACTTGGCCACAGTTTGTCCCCTCTGTCTCCTGCTCAAGGGCATTGGGTTGGTGTGCGTATTCCAGCGTGATGAAGAATGCTGCAGTGGACATCCTTGACCGTGAATCGTGGTGGACATCCCTAACGATTTCCCACCGAGATGTTCCTACAAAGGGGAGAGCTGAGGCACGGGACACATGAAAAGACGCTGAGTCTGAAGCCAAACACCCTTCAGAAAGTTTAGGCTGGTTGAGACTGCCCCGACAACACTAGCAGGCTGGTTCCCCACCTCCTGGAAAAGCCGGAATGAGGGCATAGAGGCGGGATCGCTGCCCAGGGCAGAAGGGCTAGGACCCCTCCTCCAGGCCCTGAGAGACGCCGCCTACAAACCTGTCCCTCACCAGCCAGCAAGGGGCCCCTTGCTGAGCCCACAGCCCCCTCCTTCCGACCCCCATCTCAGCAGCTGGTCCTACAGTGAAAGGAGCACAAGCTTGAAAGGGTCATGAGAGTCATCCCAGGCACCCCTCTGCCTCCGGGCAGCCCCACCCCGCCACACACAGCCACGCAGAGACAGGCAGCCTCAGGAGGAGCTGATTCCGAGTCCCCCACGAGAGCAGGTCTTTTCTAAGAAAGCTCCGATTCCTGTCTCTCCCTGGTGACCCCTCTCCCCAACTCCAGCACCCTGGTTCCTTGGCCAGCACTGGACCCCAGGGTGTCTGGGATGGGGGAGGAGAGAGGGCACCCTCTGAGGACAGGGAGGCCGCCAGGACAGCAGGGCTTCAGAATAACTGTGCTTGCTGCATGGGGGGCTCAGTCATCTCAGACGCCACCTCGTGAGTGGGGCTGAGGGTGGAGATTGCTGCGGGGACGGCATGAGAGGTGCTGGGGCCGAGCCCTGCCCCCCAGGCACCATTGATGGAACACTTGCTGCACGAGGCCCTCAGAGCAGCTTCCAGGAAGATCCCCCGTCATCAAGGAGGGGAGGGAGGCTCGGAGGGGTGGCCGCGCCAAGGGCATGCAATTTGCAAGCAGCCGACCTTGAAGCTGGTCTCTGATTCTGGAGCCCAGGTGTATGGCTGCCGCCCTAGTTGACTGCAGTGAGTGGAGGCTGGGGGAGGTTAGGTGACCTGCCCCGGTCACACAGCAAGTCAGGCGGCACACAGCTTTGGCCACTCTCCTAACCCCCGATCTTCCTGACGGACGGACCTTCCCCATGGGGTCCGGGAAGGAATGTAGGTCAAGGAACCCGACAGGGCCATGTGAGTGGAATTGACGGAGCCTTGAGTGATGGTGCCATTTGCTTCTATTTCTGGGCCCCAGATAACTTGCTGACGGTGTCAGGAGCACAGTCACACCAAGGGCCGGCTGTGGCGCTGGAGGAGGGGAGAGCGGCCTGCATGGCAGCAGGAAGGGGCATGGTGGTGGGAGGCCTGGCAGAGGCCATCGGCTCTGCTGGAGAGCCAGCCTGGGTTTCAGCGTGTGGTCCCACTGCCTCTTCTACCTCCAACCCTCAGCACCAGACAGACGGACAGACGGTCAGACGGCTGCAGTGTGATGAGGGGACAAGAGCAGGGGCCCATCATATGTGTAAAGGAATTATCTGTGTCGCCATTCCCTACTGCCAGTCTCCCCCCGTGGCCAGATGGCAGCCCCTGGCCTGGCCCATGCCTGATGTACTCAAGAACCGGCAATGCCCAAGAACTGGAGGTCAAGAGAATGAACGAACCAGGCACGGATGGGACGGGCCAGGCTAGCTGATGGTCCCCAAAGGGCACGGGGCAAAGGGGCAGTATCCACCTCATTATGGCCTCAAGAGGCAGAAGCAGACAGAAACAGCAGCAGATTCCCAGAGGCCCAGATACGAGGTTTTCTAATCATGGGACCGGGCAGCCTCAGAGGCCTCCCTGGGGACCAGGGGAGCTTCCCCCACCCCCCCAGCTTCCCCACAGGGCTGCCTCTTCCATCTGCTTCATATACTGAGTCTTTGTGTGTGCTTTCATTGGGAGAAAAATGTTTGCTGCTAAAAAATTGGAAACGTGTTCTTGGCCTGTGGATCCTGACGGCCCATGAGGAGAGCTGGGGCACCTGGGGAGGTCGAGGCACAGCCCTCCTGCCTTCAGCCACCGCATCAGAGTGAGCCCTGAGCCTGCTGCATCCAGCAGGCAGCCCAGAGAGGTGCGGCTGCTGCCCCTCCCTCCTGCCTCCTCCTTGCAGCCCCAGCTCTCTCCGGGCGCCTGCAGGAGGATTGACGCTTGTCTGGGAAGGCAGATTTAAACCCGCAGGGACTCGCCGAGTTGCTGAGCCTTGCGTTTTGGCTGAGAAACTTGGTCACCAATTGCACAGATGACCCACATCTCAGGGTCACGTTTTGATCTCCCTTGGGTGGTCCTGGTCCTCATTGACGCCCCCCCCGCCCCCAGACCCCAGCAGCCCTCCTGGCACCCAGACCCTGGCCAGCCACTGCCCACCAGCCCCTGGGCCCCAAATCTCTGACTTTCCTTCAGGTGGTGGAGGTGTCAGAACCCGGGCCAGGTAACTTTGACTCGGAAACTCCGAGAAGGACACCCTTTCACCGACACACCTGCTCGCTGCCACCCAGCCTGCGGGGTCGGAAAACCTTCAAGTGCTTCCCGGGGTCAGGCCAGGCTGGGGCTGAGGACCCATAGCACCAGCTGTGCCCCCCACACCACGCGCCTGGCTGCGCTGAATGCTTCCCAGGCGTGAACGAGCTCCTTTCGTCCTGCCACAGCCCCTCTTACAGGTGGGGAGACCGAGGCTCTGACAAGTGAGGGGACTGGTTCTTCATTAGCAGAGCATCTGGGACTCGAGCCCCACCTGTGACTCTGGAACCTGCACTTTTAACCCCCACCCCTCGAGTTGTCCCCTCCCCAGGCAGAGAGAGCCTGTCAGCCAGGTGAGGGAGCAGCCTTGGCCTGGCCTCCTGCCTCAGCTCCTCGGTTAGGCCAGAATCCCAGGAGTCAGATGCAGCCGCCTGTCTCCAGCACCCACCTACCCTGGGGATCTGGCAGTCCCTGGTCCCTCTCTCCCCCCAGGACTGTGACCTCCTGCAGGCTCCAGATGGCTCCCAGCCTGGGCTTGGCCTCCTTGTGGCTCAGCAGCATGCAGGCTGGCTGGCCACATACCTCCCCGGCCAGCCGCCTCCTGGGAGGCCTGGGCTCCTGGGAAGAAGCTGCCATGGAAATGCCTGTCTGTGGGGGCATATAGGACAAGATTCCCTCCCTCCCTCCCACAGGCTCCTCCCCTCATGGCTGGGCAGCCTCTCCATCCACCGCCTCCTTCTCCTGCCCCCTCCCTAGCTGGCCGGGCACGTCGCAGGGTGGGCAGACATCAGCCAGACTGTGGCTAATGAGAGGGGCAGGCCCAGGAGAGGCCAGGGGTTCAAATCCCAAACCAAGAGCCCAGACTGCAAGGAGCAAGCCTGCGGAGGGCAGGAAATGAGGAAGGCCGGGAAGTTCTGCATGAACAGGGGAGCGCAGTGCCATCTGGGAGCAGTCTGAATGCCCAGGGCTGTAGCTGTTAAATGAACACACCAGGTGCCTCATGCTTACAGCTCGGGGAGTGGGCCAAGACTTTCAAAAGCAGGTTACAGAGCAGCATGTGTAGAGCATGTTACAGCTTTTATTAAATCTACGCTCTATAGATGGATAGAAGGTTCCAGAACAGTGGCTACTCTGGGTGGCAGGATTACAGGTGACTTAAAATCTCACTTTTACTTACAACTAGGATATACGACCATGTAGTGGGGCTTTGGGGAGGAAAAAAAAGTGGAAGATTGGCAACAGATGTTAGCTCAGGGCGAATCTTTCTCTGCAAAAAAAAAAATATCTCACTTTTGTTTTCTGCTTTGTAAATCTTCTGCAGTGAGCATTTATGGTGTCATTTTTCCCCAAAGTTTTTTGTGTTGGTTTCTGAGCAAGAGCGGTTGCAGGCCAACAATTTTGACATGGGCTGCAAAGTTCCTGGGCGAGCTCTTTTGATGATAATCCTCCACCAATAATTCTCCGGCTCTTCCTGTGCGCCAGGCACGTGGGGGGACCCACTTGTCCCTGCGTGCTGGGACATCACTGTTTTAGCACTGAATGTCTTGTGTCCTGGAAACCCCTCTGTCCCAGGCAAACCTGGGACGGTTGGTCACCCTGCAGGCGCCATGCCACGTCCCCTCCAGGAGGTAGGTACCATGATCTTATCTTACAGATGAGGAAGGTTGGGTGACTTGTCCAAGGTCAGACCGCAGGGAGGCTCCAGGCCCGGGACTTGAACCCAGGGCTCTGACTGACACTCGTGAGTTTCGCCACTGTACCACAATGCTGGTTTCCCCTTATGTGTCCCCTGAAGAAGGGTTTCCACGTGCTGTGACCTCATTGCAGCCTCCAAGGGCCTTTCTAAGGGTGGGCGAGGCTTGCCCAGAACCCCTACATTGGCTGTCCCCGGTGCCACCGTGATCAGCTGGGTGAAACTGGGGCCTTGGCGTCATGTATTCATCTAATGGCACAGAGAGGCAGAGCAGCCTTTCCAAGGCCACACAGCAGGGTGATGGTGGAGGCAGGATGGATGGAGACCCAGGTCTCCCTCATGTTCCCACAACGGGGAAAGAGACCCGCCCTCTGGCTCTGTGCCCCAGGCCAGTGACTCAAGTGATACTTGGAGTCTGCCACTCTGTCTGGTCCTGGGGATAAACCTATGAACCAAGAGATAGCCCTGGCCTCCAAGAAGCAGTGGTGAGGGCGGGGCGAGAAGCTGACACTGAGCACCTCTCCACCCAGCGACCTCCTTAGTCGCAGCTGAGTAAGTGCCAGGAGGAGAAATGTGACGTGTTGGGAATGTACTATTCAGGGCCTGGCCTGCCTGGAGGTCAGGGAAGGCCTCCTGGAGGAGGTGACATTTAGGTTCAGGCCTGAAGGATGAGGGGGAATAAGTCAGCAGCAAGGGAAAGGGTGGAACATTCCAGAAAGAAAGAGCAGCAGGTATGAAGTCTCCAAGCTCCAAGGCTCCGTCGCGTCCTCTGTAAAATGGGGACGACACGCCGCAGCTGCTGTGGAAAATGGTTTCGTGGTTCCCCGAGAAGTTACACATAGAGTCACCATTTGATGCAGCCAGACCGCTCCTGGGTTTGTAGCCACAAGAACGGAAAGCAGGTCGTCAGCAAACACTCACACACGCTTGTTCATCGCAGCACCATTCACAAAAGCAAAAGGCCTAAGCAACCCAACTGCCCATCAATGGATGATGGATAAGCAAATGCTGGTAGGTCCAGACGGTGGAATATTACTCAGCCCTGAAAAGGAAAGGAGCACTGACACACGCTACAACAGGATGGCCCTCAAAAACACAACGCCACGTGCAAGAAGCCAGACGCAAGGCCACACACTGTCTGATTCCATTTATATGAAACGTCCAGAAGAGGCAAATCCATAGAGACAGACAGTAGACGGTGATGGCCAGTGGCCGGGGGAGGACGGGGACAGCCTGCTTAACGAGTATGGAGTTTCTTTCTGGGGTGATGAAAATGTTTCGGAACTAGATAGAGGTGGTGGTTGCACAACCTTGTGAGTATGCTAAATACTACCGAAATGTACACTTGAAAACGGTTCACTGTGTGTCACATGAATGTCACGTCAACTTTAAAAAGATGGCGGGTGGTAACATCTCGCTCTCAGGGCAGGCGGAGTCCTCAGTGAGGTCCTTTGAGAAAGATCACCGGCCCAGGGACCCTACAGATCCTCCAAGGGGCCCGTAGTGGCCCACCAGAGCCCTGGTCACCACTCTCTCTCTCTCAGTGCCTTTAGCAAACGCCTCCCAGCCGTGAGCAGACAGGGCCCTGGCCCTCATGGAGCGCACGCCACAGTGGGGGAGAGAGTGCGTGACGTGGCAGGTGGTGAGAAAGGCTGTAAAGGAGAAGAAAGCAAGGAGGAGGGGTAGAGAGCGATGGGCTTTTGAGAACAGGTGGGCAGGAAGGCCTCTCTGCCAAGGGAGCGAGGGCGCGTGAATGTTCCCAGGGAAGGACAAGTAGAGGGAACAGCACGGGCAAAGGCCCTGAGGTGGGAATGTGCCTGAAGCCAGTGCGGCTGGAGGGGAGACAGCGAGGGAGGAGGGAGGGGAGACGAGGTGGGAGGCATTACTGACAGTCCCTCGGGCCCCTCTCCTGCCCACAGCCTTGCTCCTGGACATCATGACGGTGGCCAGCGTGCAGAAGCTCATCAAGCGGCGAGGCCCGTTCGAGACGAGCCCCAGCCTCCTGGACTACCTCACCATGGACGTCTACGCCTTCCCCGCCGGGCACGCCAGCCGCGCGGCCATGGTATCCAAGTTCTTCCTCAGCCACCTGGTGCTGGCCGTGCCCCTGCGCATCCTGCTGGTGCTCTGGGCCTTCTGCGTGGGCCTGTCCCGCGTGATGATCGGACGCCATCACATCACGGACGTCATCTCGGGCTTCATCATCGGCTACTTCCAGTTCCGCCTGGTGGAGCTGGTCTGGATGTCCTCCAACACCTGCCAGATGCTCATCTCCGCCTGGTGAGCCGCCACCTGCGGCTCCGGGGCTGGGGTGGCTGGAGAGAGGTGGCAGGAGGAGGCAGGGCCCACAGGGGAGGGGTGGACCAGACGCCCTCAGCTCATCTTCCTCATCTTGTTGGAGGCTGGTGAACTCAGGTGGGCCCACCCGCGGACTGGCTTATCCAGTAGCACCCGGTGCTTTCCTCGGACTCCCAGTCGCCCTGGGCAGGCCTCGGCCCAGCCGTGGGGACAGCCCTGCTTAGCTTCTGCTCTGGAGACAAAAGGCGAGAACCAAGATGGCGGGCAGAGGCCGAGCCTGTCTTGTCCTTTCCTCGTCATGACTGTTGAGTTCCTGGCCATGCCCACCACGCCACAGCACGATGCTTGGCCAAATACCCCCACCCACCACCCAACACAGGTGCCGTTGCCATTAACGGTCATCGATAGCTTAGGGCAGCACTTTCCAAAGGGCACCCCATGGACACTAGCCACCGGACACTAGTCTGCAAGATGCTTTAGGAAGAAAAAGGGTTTTGTGGTCAAATAAATTTGGGAAATGCTGCAAACTCTGCCCCATATTGAACATGCACAAGGGCTGTTATTGTCAGAAAGGCTCTGACAAGTCCTGCAGAAAAGCTTTGTGTGGAACCTTGTTTAACCCATGCTTCCTAAACTGATTTGACCACAGAACCCTTTTCTCATGGAACAGCCATTAACCCCCCAAGGAACCACCATGTCCTCAAGCATGTGTTGGGAGACGCTGCCCAGGAGCCGAAGGGCCTGAGGCGCGAGCTGGCCTCTCCCGGTGCCAGGCCCTCAGCCTGGGGAGACCAGGTGTCCAGGTCACCGCCTACGGAAAGCCCATGGCCATGGGCATCGGTGCCACTTTGGCCCCCAGGGGCCGGACTCCGTGTGACCTAATAGGTCGTTTCCAAGTCAACCGTTATGGATGTGCGTTTCCTGTGACAATACAGATGACATGCGATCAGACCCTGTCCCGCGTGGTTTTATCCTCGGGGGAGTGTCCAGCAGGAGTCTGTGAACGTGGCGGCTGATTTCTTCGGCCCCAGTCGGGCCATGGTGTCAGGTGGTCAGGGGCAGTGGACTCCTAGACTTTTCTAGGCTGCTTGGTCCTCTCCCTGAGGTCACCGTCAGGGGCCCCTCCATTCCCCTAGGCCCCACACGGGTCGCTCTGCCCAGGGCCTGGGTCGTGGACAGTTGAAGGCCCCGCTGAGATCTCCCCTGGGGGCCAAGACCCTCTCTCACTCCAGTCTGAGGAAGCTCGTTCCCTCCCTGCTGGCCTCGTCCCTGCCCCCGAGGAAGCGGACAAGGGACCAGGCAGACACAGTCGAGCCGGAGGGGAGCTGCAATGAGGGACATGCAGGGCCCTCAGTGCTGCGATCAGGTCCCAGGGCCCGGGCCCCGGGGCAGGCGAGATGGTGGAGATGAGTGGAGTGAGCCAGGAAGGCGGGGAGGAGTGTTCTGGGCAGAGAGAATGGACGGGCGAGGGCCAGGAGGCAAAAGGAGCCGTGCCTGTCACAGACGAGTGGGACGCTCCAAGTGGCTGCACCCAGAGTGCAGGGTCGGGGTAAAGATGTGTCGGGCTGAGGCTGAGGCTGAGGCTCCAGATACCTGGAGCAGGTGCTTTGTGTGTAGACTCACCGATGCCTCTTAACAACCTCATGACGTGGGGTGACGAACGTGCCCATCGTATGGATGAGAAAACTGAGGCCTGAGGGGGGAGGGGACTTGCCCAAGGTTGCCCAGCCAGGCGGCAGCCCCGCAGGGTGGGAATCGGTCTGTCCGTCACAGCCCACGGCCCGTAGTCCCCCAACTCCAGCCTCCTGCATGGGGCTTTGTGCGGCCCACAGGAGGGGAGACAGGGATGAGCTGGCCATTGCTGCCGACAGTGCATTCGTCCCCTAACGAGCAACCGCAGCCCAATGGTTTAAAACAACAAATTTATTCTCTCACAGTTCTGCAGGTTAGAAGTCCCAAATCAAGGCGTCAGCAGGGCCTCGCTGCCACCGAGACCCTGGGTGGAACCCTGCCTCGCCTCGTCCAGCTCCTGGAGGTGGCTGGCATCTGGGCGTTTCCCGGCTGCGGGGCGTCACTCCAGTCTCTGCCTGTCGTCACGGGGCCTTCTCCCTGTGTCTGTGTCTCTCCTCTTCTTATAAGGACAGCAGGCCCATTGGACCAGGGCCCACCCCACTCCAGTATGACCTCATCTTAACGTACATCTTAGTCACATCTGCAAAGACCCTGCTTCCAAATAAGGTCACATTTGTAGGTCCTGGGACTTAGGATTTCAACATGGCTTTTGGGGGAACACAATTCAACCCATAACACACGGGATCCTTTGGGGAGGAAAACAACCTCCTCTCCCGGCCGGCGCCTCTGGGACAGGGCAAGGGTGCCGCACGTTCCCGTCTGAGGGCCCAGCTGTGACAGGAGGGGTGTCGGGGGCTCCCGGGCACAGAGCTCTCTGCAGGCCCAGCCCTCAGGCTTGACTACCTTCCCCTCCTGCTGCAGAGATAGCACACCCTCAGTGGCCGTGGTGCCCCCAGGGCCAATGCCCCTGCACACAGGACCCAAGCCCCTCCCCTGCTCTCCCAAGGCTTCCCTCTGAGACCCCCACGCCCAGCTCCGCAGGGGGTGCAGGATTCTGCGCCTCGTCTGTGCCCTGAAGGAGACTTTGGGTGCTGAGCCCAGCCGGCCACTGCAGTTAAAACCCCCGACTTCCAATCTCGGACGTTGGCTGCCTCTGGAGTCTTTAAAATACATTCTGCACGTTCCCGCAGATGCTCCCGGGCGCCGCACTTACGAGATGCTGAGCAGAAGGGCTGAGGGGGTTTCCTTCTCTCCTTGCCCCCGCCCTCCGGAATCTGTCATCCCCTGGAATCTGTCATCCCCTGAGAATGCAGCTCCAGCTTTGGGCCGGGGACGGGCTGCTGCCCTTGGAGACCCGCATTGCCAGCAGGACACGGGTCCTCCGGGGGCTCTGCCTCTGCAGGGGGTGGGGGGTGGTCTCTGCAGTCTTTAGGATGAGGAGGGGGCTTCTGAAGACTGGAGGGCTCTCGGCAGACGCCCAAAGCTTAGGGGGCTGACAAACAGGAAAAGGAAAGTCTCCTGGGAAGGCAGTGGGCATCTGGGCACATCCTGTGGGGTGTCAGGAACATGGGGTGCTGGAGACCCGGGCTCAGGCCAATGCCAGCACTTCCTGGTGACGATGACTTGCCCCTGCTGACCCCTGGTGCCTTAATCTGTCACATAACACTGGCCATGGTCTCCATGGGGTCATGTGTGATGCAGGGGTGCCCTCCATGTGGGAGCCTGGGCGACGCCTGGTACAGGGTCCATGCTCAACAGTGCCAGCCTGGCATTTCAGACGAACCAGTCTGGGAGACCCTGCAAGAGCAGAGCCTGGGAGGGACGGAGGCTGTGACTCCTTCAGGAACCTGCCGTGGCCTCACGGGTTCCTGGAGAGAGCCGGGGAGGGGAGGTGGCGGGCGGCGGGAGGGTGTGTGGCATCTGTGAGAGAGGCAGTGTGCATGTCTGCTCCCGCGGGCATAGTGAATACACTTTGGTGCTCAAAGCCAATCACGGCACCCACTTTCCTGAATAGTGAGTTATAATAGTTGGGTTCAAAATGGCAAACCGACTCTACATGCCTGGGATAGACCCCACGAGGTCGAGATTCAGTACCCACCCTAAATGTCACTGGACGGGACTGCACGGAGATGTGGTTACCGGTTCCTGCGTCTACAACGTGAGAGATGCTGCCATTATGGCTTTGTCATGTCTGCTTCGCTTATCAGGGTAATGCTGGCCTCTTCTGTTTTTCTGAGAGAGTTTGTATAGACATGGTATTATTTCCTTTTTTATCCCTCGGATCTCAGATCTCTTTTTCCTTCCTAATCTCTGAGAAATCAGCCTCTCCATGGAGCTGACATTCACCTCACAACTTGGGGTGAGGGGAGGTGAGGGGGGTTATGGCTTCCTAAATCCTTCAGACCCTGAGCAACCTTGGCGCAGAGAAGCCCTCTGGAAAATGGAAACGCAGGACACCCGCCATGCTTGGGGTGAGGCTGGCCTGGTGAAAGGCAGGCACAGGGGACTGGTGGGCCCTTTTGGTTTTTTTGCAAAGCACCAAATCCCACTGTGCAGACGACTGCCTGTGTTGTCCAGGGTCAGCCTGGGCCACACCGAGGGCTCCACCTGGCCGGGATGCTGGGTCTGGCAGGAACAAGGCCCGCTTGGTCCCTGTGCAGCCTCAGGAGCTCCCTGTCAATGCGACCCCTCCTCTGCCCTTCATTGCTCTGACCCACGCCCTCACCCACCGTCAGCTGGATCCGGCCCCATGGGCTCTGATTCCCCACCCGCTGAGCCTGCAGCTGGTCCTGAATTTGCCCAGTGACCTCCTGTCTCCTGGTTTCTCCTCGCCCATCCCACCCACTCTGCATCACCCCCTCGCCACCCTCAGCTGCCACAGCCAATGTGACCGCTTTCCAGAATACAGAAGAACGGGAACTCGGAGACCACCTCCAAGAATCCCGACCGTGGAAACGAAAAGGTGATTTTTCAACGTGTCATTTCATCCACTTCACCAAGCAGGATTCATGAAGGTCCAGGCTGCACTGACAAAAAGCAGGAACGAGTGGCTTGTCCTTGATTCTGCTGTGACCAAGGGACACCAGGACACCTGGTGTGGACACCAGGGCCATAGCAGATTGGGAGGGATCTGTGTGGAGTCTCTTTCAAGGAGCAGGTGGCCACCTCAGCCATCAGGGAAAGGCAAGTCAGGGACCAAAGGACATGTCCCCTCCAGGTGGCAGGGTCCCAAAGGTGTGGGCCACAGAGCTCCACCCACCTGGGTTTCCTTTGTAAAGGCCGCTTGGTGGGAGGGCTGCGGGGGCTGCGGGAGCCAGGCTGGCGGTGGGCTGGGCAGGGTGGCGTGGAGGAAAGAGTGCAAGCGGAAGTCAGGCAGACCTGGGTTCACATTCTGGCCTGGCAAGTTGCTGAGCCCTCTGAGCCTCGGTTTCCCCTCCATAACACAGAGATAATGCTCACCTTGTCTGGGGGTGAGGATCAGAGCAAGGCCATGGGGAGTGCCCAGCCAGCCAGGCCACAGAGGGGCTGTGACAGGAAGATGAGCTGCCTGTGCTACCGCCCCTCCCCCCTCTCCAAAGGACCACGCGTCTCCCCCAGGCGCTCGGGGACAGGGCAGGACGCTTCTGGGCTTTGGTGGGCAAGTGTCAGTGGGGAGTGGAACCTGGAGGCGGGCCTGGCGACGTCATGGTGGGACCAGTGTGGGCTGGCCTCTGGCCAGGGTCTGTCTGGACCCTGGTTGGGGGCGGGGCTGGGCAGGGCTCCCTCACTGAGACCAGCTTTTCTGGGAAACCCTCACAGGAACGTCCAGGGCAGGAAGCCCCTCTCAGGGAGGTGAGGAACCACGGGGCTTCAGATCCTTTGCTCTGGTCACTGGGGTTCAAGTCCCATGAGAGGGAGGGCCTTGGGGTTGGTCCCCACTCCAGGCCCGGAAAAGGGACAAAACAGCTGGTCTTCCTCGTGGGGAGCGTTCCGGGAGGGGAAGGAGGGACGGAGGCTTGGCTCTGGCTGGGAGGGCCAGGGCTGCCCCCGGCCTGTGGCTGAGCGCTCACCCACCCTCCCCATCCCCAAAGGAGCTGGGAGGCGGCGGGATGAGGGTAGGGGCCTGTGGCTGAGACCTTGATGGCTCTGGGGCTCTTCCCTCATCTGGAAAGTGTGATGCTGCTACCGCCCTGCTGCACTGCAGGGGGCGAAGCCGGGGTGGGGGTGGGGGTGGCTCTGGGGGAGGGCCTGCACCTCCAAGTGCGAGCTCATGGGTGAAGGAAGCTGCTGCGGGTCGGCCTCCTGGGGACAGATACTGGGGGGTGGACCCCTGGGGAAGGCCAGAGCACCCGCCTCAGCACGGTCACATGAGGACTTGGGCAAAGGAGCAACTCAGGCCCCCAAAGGCTGCAACCCCACCATGGAAAGAGGTGACCCTGGGGACGTGTCCCATGGTCCTCCAGTGCTCGCACATGACACAGACTCTGACACACACATTTTAAACACAGAGGAATTACACATATCGTTTTACAACTCCCTCTTTGATTTCATGAGAGGTCATGCACATCTCTGCGTTGGGCGTGTGTCCCTGTCGTGGTCTCATCGCCTCACACGCAGCCCGTTGCACACGGACTCGTCCACTTTCTTAGCCAGGCCCCTACGAATGGACACTTAGGCTCCTCGCGGTTTTCCACGGCCACACCGTGGTGCAGACTTGCTTTATCTTTGAGCACATCTGTGATTGTTTCCCTACGGTAACTTCCCAGGAGTGGGATTGCAGGTCAAAGGGGATGCACGTTTTTAAGGTGTTCTATGCCCGTTTGCAAACTGCCCTCCAGGAAGGTGGGCCCCCGAGGCACCCCAGTGAGCAGGAGAGGGCTGGCTTCCCACCCCTCTGCCAGCGTGGGAATTCAGATGGGGAGTCCTTCCCCAGCTGCTGCTGTTTCCTGAGGCCGAATCCTAGCTGGGAATCTTGGGTCTCACTCATGGTCTTATCCGGCCTGTCCCAAGGTCAAGGATGTCTTTAGCACAGCCCTGGGACCAGGTGCTATCAACCTGGCAGAGCTGCAGGTAAATCGAGCGTGACCATGACAGTCCCCACTGCCCAAGGGTTGGGGAGGAACTGATGACGGACGTGGGTGCTGTGGTGGACAGAATAATGACCCCCCCCCGGAGATGTCTGCATCCTCACGACAGAACCTGTGAACGTGTTATGGTAGGTGACAATGGGAAATGAGGTTGCTAAGCAGCTGACCTCAAACTGGGGAGAATGACCTGGATCATGCAGGTGGGCACTGTGCAATCACAAGGGTCTTTAAAAGTGGAAGAGGGATAGGGAGGAGAGGCCAGAGGGAGGCAAGGGGAGAAGGGCTCGGCCTGCGATGCCGGCTTTGAAGAAGAGGAAGGGGCCATGATCCGAGGAATATAGGTGCCTCTAGAAGCAAGGAACCGCATTGTCCCCGGAGCCTCCAGAAGGAGCCAGCCCCGCTGCACCTAGATCTTAGCCGCGTGAGACTGCTGTGGACTTCTGACCCCCAGACGGTAGGATGATAAATTGGTGTTGTTTTAAGCCATTAAGCTTATGGCGATTTGTTCCAGCAGCGACAAGAAACTGACACAGGGGCCTCATTCAGCCCCACCCCCACCCCCACCCCACCCACTGCTGTGGCCACTGGCCTCCCTGCCCCCGCCCAGAATCAACGCCAACCAGCAAGCCAGAGGTCTCTGGAACCATCCAGCCCAGTAGCCTCTCTACACAAACTGGGACCCTGAGGCCCAGAGAGGGTGTCAGGGCCACACCAAGTGCCCAGGCGCTATGGAGCCTGCCCCTGAACCACCCCTGCCCCACACAGGCTCCCTGGCTATAGGCCGTGGGTGGGCAAAGGGCAGAGCAGCAGGGGGCGTGAACCGATGCCTCTCCTCATGAGCGCCCTCAACTGTCATGTTTCCCCTCCACACTGTCCAAACCCTCTTTCCAACAGAGCAGGCGGCCGGGACTGAGGGGTCCCCCCTGACCAGGATCTTTGCAATGTCTCCACTTGGCCTCCAGTAGATTTCTCATTTGTCAAAATAAAGAGCAGGAAGTTGGGGTTCTGAAGACCCCCGACAGCTATGGCCTGGAAGATAGAGCCTTTAAAGAGGGATTAAGTTAGAATGAGGTCATTAGGGTGGCCCTAATCCAATAGGACAGGTCTCCTAACAAGAAGAGGAAGCTGGTCAGAGACACACGTAAAGGGAAGCCCATGTGAGGACACAGGGAGGAGACGGCCATCTGCAAGCAGGGAGCGAGGCCTTGACCTCGGACTTCTGGCCTCCGGAAAGGTTAGAAAATACGTTTCTGTTGTTTAAGCTCCTCCGTCTGTGGGACTTTGTTACGGCAGCCGTGGGTTTATCAGGTCCGCTGGCTGTCACCTGTCACCACAGGAAGAGCAAGGCTGGGGGAGATTGGGACACATGCCAGGTGAGTCTCGGGGCAGGTCTGGAGTGGAGGGCACTGCGCTGGGACCAGGCCTGCATCACGCTGCTGGACCAGCCACGCTGCTTCTGGGCAGTGTGGGAAGAGCACTGTGCAAGGAGCCATCCGGGAGGCACTGGCACTTCCATAGACACCATCTGGGAGCGACTTCCCAGCTGGGCCAACTGGTGCTCTGCAAAGTCCCCATGTCCCCAGCCCTTCCTGGCCTGGGGAAACTCCGGAAGGGGCAAGAGCAGTGGACAGCAGGAGCTAGAAAAATGCAGGAACTCCGGGATCAGCCACCATCTGGCTCCAGGAAGAAATGGAACATCTGGCGGCTGCTTCGGCCCACAGCGTTTATGTAACCCACGTGTCGGCACACGTGGCTCAGCGAGGGCAGACCCTGCGAGGCTGGTGCCCTGGCCGTGCTCCGCCCGACTCCCACCATGTGTGAAGTGGGCCTCATGGTAAGAGGGCTGTTGTGGGGACACGATGCTCCTGGACCACAGGGCCTGGCATGAGGCAAGAGCTCCGAGAGTCCTCCCCTTGCCCCCAAAGAGCTCGTGCACACCCGCAGGGGGTGCACACATGCAGTCTCGCCTGGATGGTCAGCCTCAGCTTTCTCATGTGTAAAATTATGCACAGGAGATCGCCAAGCTTCCCTCCAACTTTAATCTTCTGTAACATGCACACACACACACTTCCACATCCAACACTTCCTGCGCTTTGGCACATGAGCATGTTGAGGCAGACATGGAAACACATGCACGGTTGCATTCACACACAGGTACGTCTATTCACACACCTACATGTAAAATGGCACGCAAACACGCACTGGCTCACACACACGGTGAAACCTCCACAGCATTGCATTCTGGTGCCCCCGCACCCACGTGTATGTGTACACACCTGGCCTTGCCTACGTTTAGACACACACATAGATTTGTGTGCTCTTGCACAAGTGTACACACTCATATACTTGTGTGTTGTTTTGATTGCACATTTTACATGTATCAGGCTTGCCAGATTTAGCAAATAAAAATACAGGATGCAATATTTGGACATACTTACACTAAACTATTTATTTATCTGAAATTCAAACTTACGTGTGTCATGGATTTTTTCTGGCAACTCTAATGTGTATGCATATGCATGTGCTCACACACACACACACACACACACACACACGCACATCCCTCATGAAACCATCAGGCTCCCAGGGCCCAGCCCAGGACATACCGTCTCCCTGGGAGAATTCCCAAGACCATGTCTCTGCCTGGTAATTGGACCCACAGCTGCACTGCTGGCCACGGGGCAGCTCCTGGCCCCCAGTTACGGCACTTAGCCTGGCCCAGGCTCGGCTCTCTGGTGGGAAAGGGAAGGGCTTCCAGCCGGAGCACGGGGCTTGCTGGGAGGCTGAGAAGGCTCCTCTCGCCAACAGCCCAGCTGCGAGGTCCAGCAGCAGCGGCCGAGCCCTGGGAACCCCACCCATGAGCTGGCCTCGGGGAGGGACGTCCAGCTGGGTCAGAGATGCGATGGGAGCCCCCCAAGGCCAGCTTGGCCTCTTCGGCATCCGGTGCTGTTTCTGCTGGTGGGAGACAATTCAGGACAAGGGTGTCTTGAAATCCTGATTCCTCATCTTGAATCCTTCATCCAGAAGGGTTTGTAGAGGGACAGTGGCCAGCAGGGTCCTAGGAGGACCTTGACTCAGAGAGAGGGGGTCCCGGGGAAGACACAGACCTGCCCCTCCCCATGTGACCTGGGCCACCTCCTCCCGCCCCGCTTAGAAGAGAGACATTCCAATCCTGAGCTGTGGGCCAGCAGATGTGTGATGAGTCTCCTGAGGGCCTCGCAAAGAACAGCGTGAATTTCTTCAAGGATGTATCATTTCCCGGATTATCATGTTTTTTGGTTACATAAGCGCATTTTCATTATTAAAATTTTAGTACCTGCAGGAAAGCCAAAAGCAAAATCTTTGGTTGTTCTTTTCAGACGATATTCTACACATTCATAAAAATATAGATGGATTTCGGTTGTGGAGAAAAAGGAACCCTCATCCACTGCTGGTGGGAATGCAAACTGCTGCAGCCACTATGGAAAACAGCATGGAGATTTCTCAAAAAATTAAAAATAGAAATACCATATGACCCAGCCGTATACCGGGTATCTATCCTAAGAACTTGAAATCAGCAATTCCAAAAGTCCCATGCACCTCTATGTTCATCGCAGCATTATTCACAATAGCCAAGACGTGGAAGCAACCTAAGTGCCCATCAAGTTAAGATTGGATAAAGAAGATGTGGTATATATATACAATGGAATACTACTCAGTCATAAAAAAGGATAAAATCATCCCACTCACAACAACATGGATGGACCTTGAGGGTATTATGCTAAGTGAAATAAGCCAGATAGAGAAAGACAATCTCTGTGTGACTCCACTCACAGGTGGAAGTTAAATATGTGGACAAAGAGAACAGATTAGTGGCTACCAGGAAAAGGGGGTGTGGGGGGTGGGCACAAAGGGTGAAGTGATGCACCTACAACACGACTGACAGACAATAATGTACAACTGAAATTTCACAAGGTTGTAAACTATCATAATCTTAATAAAAAGTTAAAAAAATACATGTAGATGGATTTTGACAAAAAAGCAATTATATGCCATAGGTTTGTGACTTGCTTTTTTCATTTTCTAACGTATTGTGAACATCTTTCTGCATCGCTGCGTCAATGACTAAACATCCACATCCTGACTGACAGCAGCCTCATGGTGATCCCTTGTATGGAGGGACCAGTTTGTTTGCTTTTTTAATTGCAGTGAAATTCACATAACAAAATTAATCAATTTAAATTGTGCAGTTCAGTGGTGTTTAGCACATTCACAAGATTACACAACCACCATGTCTGTCTAGTTCCAAAACATTTTCATCACCCCAAAATAAAACCCCGTACCCGTTAAGCAGTCAGTCGCTGTCTCTCTCCCCAGCCCTGCTCTAGCTCCTGGAAACCTAATCTACTTTCTGTCTCTACGTATTTGCCTATTCTGGGCTTTTCATATAGATGGAATCACACAATATGTGAGTATTTGTGTCTGGCTTCTTTCACGTAGCATCCTGTTTTCAAGGTTCATCCACGTGGCAGCATGGGTCAGTGCTTCATTCCTTTCGATGGCTGAGTAATATTCCGTTGTATGGATGGACCACATTTTGTTTATCCATCATCCGTTGATGGACATTTGGGCTGTCTGCACCTTTTGGCTGTTGTGAATAGTGCTGTTATGAATGTGTGTATTCAAGTATTTGTTGGGTCTCCATTTTCGGTCCTTTCGGGTACGTACCTAGGAGAGGAATTGCTGGATTATTGGTAACTCCTAGCTTAACTTTTCAAGGAAGCACCAAACTGTTTTCTCCAGCAGCTGCCCCAGTTTACACTCCTGCCAGCGGCGTGTGGCCTTCGAATTTCTCCGCATCCTCACCGACATTTATCTGTCTTAATTTATAGCCATCCTAATGAGTGTTGAACTGGACTCCCTGTCTTTCTATAAATGTCAGTAATGAAATGATAACCCTCGTCTCTGCCTCTTTGCACAGTTGCCTTATTTTATCGTGTTAATTCCTGGCAGTGGAATTGTTAGACCCAGGAGTGAGTGTGTATGTAGACATTTTTTAGAAAGGTTTTTGGTGAATATTACCAAACGGATCCCAGAGAAGTTGCCCCAACTTAACCCTTTCTCCAGAATAAGAGTGATCTTAAAAAACAACAATTTTTTCACCTTTATAACCGTTGTTAATCTGATTGTAAAAATTTATAGCCCCTTCTTTGATTTTGCCTCTTACAAGCAGGCTAAGTGATCAGAAGACTTAGCTAAGAAGATTCTTACAGGCTGAAGCGTGTTCCCCACTCAGACTCACGTGGTGAAGCCCTAACCCCCAGGGGCTCCGAAGACGCCTGCGCTTGGAGACAGGCCTCTAGAGAGGCCATTCCGTTCAAACGAGGCCGTCAGGGCGGGCGCTCACCCGACAGGACTGGTCAAGAGGAAATCTGGACACACAGAGAAGAGGCCATGTGCAAGCCGAGGAGAGAGGCCTCAGGAGAAACAGACCTGCCAGCACCTCGATCTTGCACTTCTGGCCTCCGGGACTACAAGAAAATAGAATTTCTGTTGTGCAAGCTGCTCAGTCTGTGGCATTTTGGGGTGGCCTGGCAAACTCATAGAAGACTAAACGTTTTCTCGTAAGCTCGTCAACCATTTGTACTTCTTCCTTGTGGGTTACCCGTCACCTGCCCCTCCCTAGTTAGGGAATCTGAGGTGTGCTGAGAGGCCCTCGCCTGTGCGGGTCAGCAGCCTGCCACGTTGAGAGCGAGACCCTGCTGCAGGGTGAAAGAAAGTCAACGGTCCCTGGAAGCGAGTGGCCTTCCTCAGGGTGTGGGGAAGAGGGCAGAGCAGGGCTTTCCAGTTATTAAAAATAAGGCAGCCCGGGTCCCACCTGCCGAGGTTTGGGTGTAATCGGTCTGGGGTGCGGTCTGCACAGGATGATTTGTTTCCAGCGCCCCAGGTGATTCAACTGTAGCCGCAGTTGGGAACCATCAACCCTGACCTCCAGGAGGCTGGAGGAGCCACTGGGGTCCCCCTGAGGTCCGGCCCGAGCCTCTGAGCCCTTAGCAAGACCCCCAGGATTCACCGTGCAGGTAGGTCCGGAAGGTCTGGGTGCCTAACTCGACTCTCCCGCTGTAGGTGAGGAGGAGGGAAGGCTCGCCCCCAGAACTAGTTGGTGCAAGATGAGCGGCTGCCCAAGTCACTGGGCTTTACATTCAGCCGTGTTTTCTCCCGCAAACGACCCCCAAACACAGGCTGTGAAGGCAGCAGAACCAGGCGGCCGCACCAAGTCCCATCGCAGCCTGTGCGACTTTGGGCGAGTCTCTTGACTGCTCTGAGCCTCCGTTGCGGCATCTCTAAAAGGGGGGGACCGGGGTGGTTTTGAGGATCAGCTGTGCAGGAGTCTCAATCCCCAGACTCAGCCCTTGGACGTTGCAGCTGGGTGAGTGGATCGAGCCCCGTTTCGGCCGGAGCTGCTCTGAGCTGGGCGTCTGTGACCTGCCACCAGCAGGCAGGATGCTGTCAGGAAATAGACCTGGGATTGAAGGGCGCTGTAACTGGGGTGGGCTGAGTGGCTCACGGGAGGCCAGGCGGCTGCCCACCTCCCAACCCCCACCCCTCACCCCTCACCCGGGACAGCAGGGAGCCGGGTTCCCTCTGCACTGTCCCAAGTCTGGGTTATCAGGGACGAACGTAACAACAGCTTCCACTGATAGCGGCCCAGCAAGCACACTCCTGCTGACGCCACCCAGACCCCCTCAGCTGGCTGCTATTGCCTGATTTGCTGGGCTCCCAGAGGGAAGTTTCCAGAATCATGAGGTGGCTGAGCTTCAATTCTTGTTAATGGAGCTCAGAGGCCCAGAATTGGATAAGGATTGGGAAAGAGAAAATCAAACACATTATTTTTTAGATATGATCATATCCTCATCTTTAACTTCTTTTCATGAAATGGTATAATTGTCTGCCTAATTCTTACCTATATTTCATTAGACTTATACTTTTTTCTTTCTTTTCTTCTTCCTCTTTTTTTTTTTTTTTTCCGCTAAGGAAGATTCTCCCTGAGCTAACATCTGTGCTGGTCTTCCTATATTTTGTATATGGGTTCCCACCACAGCATGGCCGCTGGCGAGTGGTGTAGGTTCACATCTGGAATCCAAAGCTGGGCCACCAGAGCAGAGTGTGCTGAACTTACCCACTAGGGCACGGGGCTGGCCCCCTGTATTTCATTAGACTTATCCTAGATACTTAACATTTTCATGCTCTTGTGAATGGTGTCCCATCCTTTTTTTTAAAGTAGATTTTCCAATCTTTTGTTCCTGGTGTATAGAGATGCAATTGACCTTTGTATATTGTTCTTATATCTAGGTATCTTGCTAAACTCTCCTTTTTGTTTTCCTATATAATTGATCATATTTAAAAAATAGTGTGTTTGATTTTCTCTTTCCCAATCCTTTGCTTTTAAATTTATTTTTTCTAATCTTATTGCTAGGGTGTGATCTCCAGTACTCACTGTTAAACAGAAGCAATAATAGTAAACATAACATTTCTTATTTCTAATCTGAGAGAGAATACTGCTAATATTTTCCCATTTATGAGGCCAAGGATGTTCCCTTCTATTCTGAGTTACTGAGAAGTTTATATCATGAACAACAACAAACACACACATAGAGACAGAGATTGGGTTGGTGGTTAGCAGAGCGGGAGGGAGGAGAGTGAAAGGGGTGACTGGGCACGTGCATCTGGTGATGGATGGTAATTAGTCTTGGGGTGGTGACCATGATGTAATCTACACAGGAATCGAAAAATATGTAATGATGTACTGCGGAAACTTATATAATGTCATAAACCAATGTTACCAGAACAAAAAAATAAATAAAAATAATTTAAAAAGAAGTTTATATTATGAATTTATAGACACTTTTTAAAGTACTTCTATTAAGATAATCCTGTAGTTTTTCCTCCTTTAATCAGTGTATTAAATGACATTGATAGATATTTCTAATATTAAACCATTTCTAGCAATCTTGGGATAAAGCTAATTCTATCACGTATGTTATAGTTTTTTATACACTGTTATATTCGGCTCGCTAACGTTTTAGTTAGTATTTTGACCCTTATTTTCATGCGTGAAATGTGTCTAGAATCTTCCTTTCTTGTACTCTTCTTGTCCGCTCCAGTTCTCTGGGTGATATTAGCCTCATAGAGTGAATTTCTATCTGTTCTCTGGAACAGGTTGTGCAATATTAGAAGGATCTGTTCCTTAAAAATTTGACAGACTTCACCTGTAAATCATCTGATCCTGGTGTTTTATTTCATTGTTGTTTTCTTTAACATGATTCTTAAAAGAATATGTAATTCTCTAATACTCTTTAATAGCTTTATTCAAATGTTCTCCTTCCTGGGTCCATTTTGGTAAGTTCTATTTTTCTAAGTTTTCGACCGTTTCATCTAAGTTTTCAAATTTATTAACATAAAATTGTTGGTAGTGTTCTCTTACCCTCTTTTTATTCTCTGCTCCTTGTCGTTGCGCCTCCTGAAGTCCTCGTGTTGTCTCCCCCTCCCCCCTTGCTGATCCCTCTAGAGTGTTTTTTTTAAATTCCACTCTATCTTTAGTATCTTCCTCCCTCTCCTTTCTCAGGACTAATCTATTATTCTCTGTTTAGCTCTTAAGTTAGCGCTTTCTTACTTTTCAGCCTTTCTTTGTAATATAAGCATTTCAACATTAAAGTCTCCTTGAGGGATCATTTTCACGCATCCCACACATTTCAATAGGAAATATTTTCCACCTTTTTTTCAGTTCTACATATTTTTATACTTTCATTATGACTTCTTATTTTATCCATGAGTTATTTAGAGGTTTTCTATTCAATTTCCAAATATAAGCAGGTTTTGTAAGACGTCTTTTTTTAACATGTATCTGAATTATGTTCTGGTGAAAAAAAACTTTTTAAGAATATTATTTTACATGTTTATGGCCTAATTTGGATTGATGTTTGTAAATGTTCCACATGTAAAGGAAATAATTTCTCTAATACTTACATACAGAATTCTATATATGTCAACTAGATCCACCCTATTATTTGAGCTGTTCAAATCCTCTATGGACTTGTTGAGTTATTTTATTTTTATTTTGCTTTTTTGGTCTGCTTGGCCAGCTTGTAAATGAGAGAGGTGTGTTGAGATCTCTGACCACGATGCTGGACTTGTCTGTTTCTCCTTGGTGTTCTTTGCCTTAGGTATTTTGAGGCTATATATATATATTTCAGATTTATATATATCTATATATAAATATAGATATTTAGATTTATTACAAATTTGGATAATTTTGAACTTTTTTGTTATGTAGTGACCCTCTCTATTCTTGACACATTGAAAGCATAAGGTAAATTTGCTTATTATCAAAATATATCTTTCCATATGTACGTGTGTATGTGTATGTATCTCCATCCTTTTATTTTAACCTTTCTGGATCCTTATGCTTTTGGTGGATCGCTCCTAAACTTCATCAGTCTGGATGTTTGTTTTCCTACCTAGCTTGAGAAGTTTCTAACCGGTGAGTTGAGTCTATTTATATCTATTATTATGATGATGAATATATTATGATATAATATATTATGAATATATGAATATATTATGAATAGATACGAATATATATTATGAACCTATTTCTACCATCTTATTTTTTTCATTTTCTATTTGTTCTATCTTCCCTGTTTCTTTTTTTCTCCTTTCTTGCCCTTTTATGAATGGAGCTTTTAGTTTGTTTTTTCTTTTCACTTTTCTCTTTCTACTGACTTTGAATACATACTATCCCTATTGCCTTACTTGTCACTGTCGAATGCCAGCATGTGTATGCAGCTTACAAAGTCTAAACCTTACAGATGTCAGTCTCCCTCCAGAACGATGCAAGGTCTTCAGCTTCAAACCACTCCATCTGGTCTAGACACAGAAACGCACTGTGGATAGTTCAGGTGTGTCCTGTTGCTAAACCCACAGGAAACACTCGTAGTTTCTCGCAATGTCTGTCTGTTCCACCTACACGTTTTGCATTTATTTACTCCTTCTCCTCAGGCCTCCGCTCCCCCGGCCCATTTGCCTTCTTCCTGAGGGTATCCTGCAGCGGTTCCTTTCGAGCAGGTGGCAGTAAACGTCCACAGTTTGTGCTCATCTGCAGACGTAAAGGACCCTTATTTCCCACTCTGGCCTCCATGTCTCCCGTCTCTCTTTCATCGTTTCCTTATCCTTCTCCATTTTTTATTGCATTCTGAGAAAAAATTCAGATATATCTCGTGCTTCACTTTGGTTTCAATTATGTCTAATCTATTTCGTCAGTTTACAGGTATTTTATTTCAAATCTATTTTTCACTTCTAGAGTAGCATTTCTGCTTGTTTTCTAGATGTCTCTCCATCCCCAAGAGTTCCTTTGTGTCACTTTATCACTTTGCACCCTCGATCTCTTTCCCTAAGTAACACATCTGCCGTCCTCCATTCTAGATCTGACCATTCCAACATCCACGTCCTTGAGTGTTCTTGTTTCTGTTGTCTTACCTTCATGTGCCATTAATCTCCGTTAGTGAGCTCACGTCTTGATCGTACTCTGTGAGGGTCCCGGGGCCCTACTTTGGCTGTGGTGTTTTCCTTCAGAGAGGATTTGGTTTGCTTCTGCTCGTAGCCAGAATGTCCACTCCAGACGCAGAGCTGGGGCCCCATGCTAGCCCCCTGCCGCCCACATTCCTCGAGGTTGCTCCTGGCTTAGGTATCCCCACAGCAGTGTTGCCGTGGGATCCCGGCCTCCGGGCACCCCTGCCTGCCTGGCCGCCTCCTGGGCTGGACCGGTTTCCAGCTCTCCGGACCTGAAGCTGCCCCCTGGCCTATCCCCGGCTCCACTGTGGCCCCAGCACTGGCTGCCCATGCGTCATTCTCCAGCCGCTGAGGACCCAGATCATATTTGCTTGTGTGTCTTTTGTTTGGGAGGTTCCATGGAATCTTCTCTTCCTTTTTATGAGCACTCCAATGCTTCACAGAACATTCTCCATCCAAGGTGAGTTGTCATGGGTCAGGGGTGTCCCTTTGAGCTTCCATGGTCAGGATTCAAAAGCTGAGGCCCCTCCAGCGCTGCAGTTTGAGCCCACAGACAGGCGCTGTGTCCCGGGCTTCTCGCTGTTGGTGACTCTGCTGTGATCCCCTCGAGGGCTGGCCACGTGTCACGAGCTATTTGCCCCCACACCAAATGGCCAGGCTGCTTTGCTTTTCGAGTTCTTGTGCCTCTTTTCGAAAGCTCTGCCGCCCCCACCTTGCTGCCGGGCACTCAGCGGGCACTTGGCGCTGCGGCCGAACCCGCTCCCCCTCGGCTCTGCTGCTTCTGCTCTCCCCACGGAGGCAGGGCCAGGCTCACTAGGGTTTGTGCAAAGGAAAGTGAAGTCTGGGCTGGGTCTGGCAGCCTCTCCTGTGTCAAAGCACACACCTCATGCCGCTGATTTGACAGTGCCCAGCACAGACTTATTTTTGCATATTTTCTTGGCCACAGTTAGGCAAAGACCTCTGGAGGATGAAACGTCAGCTACGAAGGCAAGGTGATGAGTGGGTTCATTTGCGGGCTCGGGACCGTGGCAATGAAGAGCCTACGCGTAGAGGTCAGTCGGACCAGGATCTGGCCATGCTGCCTCCACTTAGAGCTGGTTGGCCCAGGGCACGTGGTCTCATCCGCCCAAGCCTCCATTTCTTCATCCACACAATGGGAATAACAATCGTGGCTTCTTCCTAGAATGCTGGTGAGCATCAAGTGTGCTTGTCCATGTACAGAGGTTGGCGTGTGCCTGACACTTAGTGCTGAATACGTGTGTGTGTGCGTGCGTGAGAGAGAGAGAGAGACCCAGAGAGAGACTTTCAGCGCACCTACCAGGCGCCCGGCTCCACACCAAGCCCTTTACCCACATTGCCATAAGTTTACCTCATAGCCCTGAGAGGTCAGAACTCCCGTTATCTATAATTTAAGGTTGAGAAAATTGAGCCTTTGTGAGGCGCACAGACAGGTGCTGGGCAGCTGGGTGGCCACAGGAGGAAGGTGGCCCTTTGAGACTGTCCCCAGGGGAAGGTCTGGCTGCAACCCTGGCCTCTTCACCAGCCACACCCCAGCTCCTGGGAGCAAGCACTAGGCCTCCTGGCTTCCAAAGGAGCCATGGTCCCCCCCCCCCAGACCACGACCCCAACAGGGAGGTCACACCCCCTGAGAAGGTCACACTCCAGGCCCCAGGGCCCACAGGCCGGCCCTGGTGTTTTCTCAAGCAGAGTTCTCGGTCTTCCTGTGGCCATGAGCCCCTTCCTGCCCTGGGAGCGCCCCTCCCCACCTGGCAAAACTTGGAGGAGGGGCCGGAAAGTGGCAGGCGTTATCTGCCCTTCCTTATGAGGAGAGGCCTGGCTTGGACTGGCTCCCTGATAAGGCACTCGTGAGGGGCCGGGGCCTGCTGCCTATCATGGGCCCTCTGGGGTGTGTGGGGCTGACTGATAAGGGCTCTAGAGAGACTTCAGAGCCAAAGTCCCCTGGGACAAGCTGTGGGCAGGGTCGAGGAGAGGCCGGTGTGTGCGGGATTCCAGCCATCCGTCGGTTGTACAGGGAGCACATCCCTGGGCAGCGGGGGGCGGGGGCGGGGGGAGGGATGGAGATGTGAAAAGAGGAATTCGCTCGGGAGGAAATTCTTTTCTTCATCTGTCATTAATTCGTTCAACAAACGCTAGATGCCATGCTCATTGAATGAGTTTAGACTCTACGTTCCGAGTCAGGGCTCTGGAATCAGCGAGACGCAGGCTGGAGGCCTGGCTCTGTCACTCAGGGGCAGGCACCTTTGCCTTGTGGGCCTCAGTTTCCACATCTCTGAAATGGAGAAAGCAGGCATCCTGTGAGGCTTTGCTGAGGGGAGGTGTGTATCTTGCTCAGGCTGGGCCCTGGCACCAGGGAAGTCCTCGGTAAATGTTTTTTAAACCCTGAGGGAATTTTGAGGGCTGGACGGTCAAGAAATGACTGTCCCTCCACCTGCCTTTGCAGGGCTGCCTGGCGGCCTGCAGCAGCTATGAGGGTGTTGCCTGGGGCATGCAGGGCAGCCTCCTGGAGCCCGGGCAGGAAGCGAGGCAGAGGGCTGGGAGCCAGGATCCGGGAGCCTCTCCCCTGGGCTCTTGTCTTGGCGCATCTGCCTCATTCCATCCTCTGCAGTCTGGCCCCCTCTGCTGTCAGAGCCGCCACCACATGGATCCCTCACGACTCCCTCCCTGCGTCCTGGTGGGCTTCCCTCTAGCCACTGCCCACTCCGTGGAACCAGGGTCCCTGAAACCCAATTCCAGATGTCCAGGAGAGCTCGGCAGCCGGGCCAGTCAGCTGTGCTGCTGGGGGGGTGGTGGGAGCCGTGTGGGCAGATGGTGAGCTCTGTGAGAGCCGGGTGCTCTGCACTGCCCCCACTACAGGAACCCCAGCCTCCAGGCAGGGCTGGGAGGCAGCAGACCCTTGAAAAAGCATTTTCTGGAAGAACAGCTCTTGCTTCTTAGCTCCTCCTGTGTGCCAGGCCACTTAGGAGCACTGTCTCACTCCAGCCTCTAAATGGGGTCTTGTCTCCACTTCATAGTCAGGTGAAGTGACTTGCCCCCAGGCCACATGGCAACTCAGACCTGCAGGGGGCCGCCAGCCCGAGGTGGGCAGCGCAGGGGAGAGAGAGAGGGCACTGAGGAGTCAGGAATATTCCTGCCGTGCTCAGCCTCCAAGTCTTGTGATGCTGAAAGTCAAGAGCCCCCTGACTCAGCAGGATATTAATAAGCCTGGCGGGCTCCCAGGGGGCCGGCTCTGCCAAGGGCCGGAGCAGAAGGACTCCCGGCCCTGTGGCCCAGGATCTCCCTCCGCACGTCCATGGCTGGTCCAACAGCCCAGCTCCTTCCCCAGGCTCCCCAGGGACCCCACAGCCCAGCCTCTCCTTGCAGTAATTCATGGAGGGGAGACCCCCCCCCCCCCCCCCACTGAGCAAACCTGGGCAAATCTCACTGAGCCTAAGGGAAACTTGCAGAAGGGACCCAGGAGGAGAGCTAGACGTAATGGGTGAGGGGAGGGGGGTCATGTGGTCAACAGTTTGGGCTCTGGGGTCAGAGTGAATTCATGCTCTAAGTCTCCCACTTTCTAACTCTGTGATGGGACAAATCATTTAACAATGCGGAGTCTTGGTTTCTTAATCTATAAAGCAGGGGTCCTAACAGTACCTAGACGGGGATTTGCTGTGAGGACCACTCAGGAAGCTGTCACAAAGGGCAAGTCTCGGGAGCTCCTTCTCACCTGTCATCACGGCATGGGGCGCTGGCCTCGGCCGGCAGGCTGGTTGGTCCCTTCTGGACTGGGTTTCTGTCCCACAGTGCTCTCTAGTGGACAAAAGGGGTTATTGCAGGGGCTCCCTACCCAGACGGTGGGGACTTCACTGCTTTTGAGCCCCAAAGGGTCCAAGATGCGCCCTTTCTGATGGACTTAAGTTCACAGCCCCTATTGTGCCCTGGCAGGGTAGACGACGAGGAGGGAAAGCCACTCCCTTCCCTTTGAAGCTCAAAAGACAGGGCAGCCTGGTGTGGCGTCGATGACCTACGTCAAGTCTGTCCTGGCTCCTGCCCCCTCCAGCCTGGACAAGCCACCACCTCCCCATCTTCTGAGACTTCATCTGTAAATGGGAACACGAGGCCTTGAAGGCCAAGCCCAGGAGGCAAGCACTCAGAAAGCAGCAGGGACCAGGGGCCTGCAGACTGCCACTTCAGGGCCACTTAATTCACCCCAGCCAGATGCCCTGACAGTGCTGGATTCAGAGAGACGGAGGCCTGGGCCCCGGGGGCCCTTTCCAAGGCAGCCAAAGCGGAACGTTTGCCAATGGCAGACCCAGCGTGTCTTCCCCTTGCCTCCCAGTGCCTCCTGCTCCCCCAGCTTGAGCACCCTGCATCCTCAAACAGATGTCCATTTGCTGAGGGGTCCCCAGGGGAACCCTCTCGGCCTGCCTCTCCTGGAAAGTACCCGCCTTCTACGCCTCTTCCATTCCCCCGACGCAGGAAAACCCTTCCCGCCTCTGGAGCTGTGGAGGCAGGATCAGGACCAGTGAGCACAGCAACAAGGGAACAGAGCTGGTGCAGCAGAGCGTGTCCTGGGGACCCCACGGGGCAGGGAGGGAGTCCCCACGGCTGAACACGTCTGCAGAGCAGCGAACCACTCGGCCAGCGTCTCAGAGAGGTGAGCCCACTGGATGGAAAGCCGTATTAACTGAACTCAAGGGCCTGTTCCAACCCGGATGGTCCCTGTTTCTTCAAAGCTAATTTCCATTTAACTTATTTTTACCAAAGTAATAAAAGTATAGAGTTTTAAAAGGAAAAAAGTGCATAAAAACCTTATAATGGAAACCAGCTGCCCCTCCTCTCTCTACTTCCCCAATTGCCCAGAGGCAGACCCCTCAGGCTTCCAGCTGTTTCCCGGAGCATTTCCCTCGTCTTTCCTAATAAGGTGTTTATCCAGCTCTTCTTTTTTTAAAGATTTTATTTTTTTCCTTTTTCCTCCCCAGAGCTGCTTGGTACATGGTTGTGTATTTTTAGTCGTGGGTCCTTCTGGTTGTGGCATGTGGGACGCCCTCTCAGCATGGCCTGATGAGCGGTGCCAGGTCCGCACCCAGGATCCAAACCAGGGAAACCCTGGGCGGACAAAGCAGAGCTCTCGAACTTAACCGCTCGGCCCTGGGGCAGGCCCCTATCCAGCTCGCCTCGATTTATCCCTTTCAAACATCACCATTAACTTTTGTCACGGTTCGTAACGACATAACTTTCTTGCCTCACCGCTACCCCCGTGGCTGACCTTCCCTGCATCCCCCCAAAATGCTTACACCCACCTCCCCCAAATGGTTACATCATAAGTTTGGTAAAATAACCAGAGTTTATCACGATTATGCAAATATCGTTCCGCGCTGGACCAGGTATTTCACTAAGATCTGATCTTCAGTCCACAGACTTTTGTGGAGCACGTATGTTCTCAGCATTGGGGGCTCAGCAGTGAGCAAAACCAAGATCCTGCCTCCATGGGCTTCCATCACAAGTGGGGAGAGGCTGACGGGCAGTAAATAAGTAAACAAGTAAATACATGACATTTTATGTGATAAGTTCCATGGAGAAAAGTGAAGGAGGCTAAGAGGCTAGGAAAGTGACAGATACTATTTGAGGGCAGATGAAGAGGGTTCGATCCTGTTTAACATTTCACTTGGCTTTGCCTTGAGTTTCTTAATTCTCTTTTTTTTCTTTAGTTCTAAATATCTCTGATGACATGAGCCTGTCCCCAGTGCTCTGACATCGCTGTCACAGGTCTCTTGGGAGAATTTCCACACTCAGTCCGTTTCTCCCGTGGACACCTCCCCACCCCCACCCCCCGCCCCAGCCCGCTGTTCCTGCGCTGCCCTCCGTCCTCGCAGCTGACCCCCACTCTGCGACAGTAAATGCTGTGGAGAGGGGCTCAGAACAGCCAAGAGGAGGACGCACGTTTAGCCCAGGCTGCCAAGGAAGCCTCATTTGAGTGAAGCCCTCAGGAGGGCAGAGGGGTAGGAGAGCTCAGGCCCAGATGTCAGAAGATCTGATCCTAGCCCAGCCCTGATCCTAATGCCTCTGTGGTCTGAGGCCAGCCACAACCCTTGGGCCTCAGTTTCCCCATCTGTAATGGGAGGCAGCTGGTCTCCCTGCAGCCCATCTTTCTCTATCGGACACCTGATGTATGACGCACAGAGACCCTCAGCTAGCCCAGGCCAGGAGCTCAGGCAAAGGCTCTCACACCCTCCAGCCCGGCTTTTTGCAGCCACCTCAGCCTCACGCAGGTGTTTAACTGGGTGTGGCCTCTGGTCGTTTGCCCCGAGGAAAACACGCAGCAAAGACAGAGCCCCAGGATCTGAGGGCTTGGTGTGCCATTGCTACTGGGTGGTCTTTGCTTACAGCTGTTATGGGATGAACTGTGCCCCCCTAAAAAAAGATAGTGAAGTAACCCCAGTAGCTGAGAATGTGACCTTATTTGGAGGTAGGGTCTTCACAGAGGTAAGCAAGTTAAGATGAGGTCCTGGTGGGCCCTCATCCAATATGCCTGGTGTCCTCATAAAAAGGAGAAATTTGGGGGCCAGCCCGGTGGTGCAGCAGTGAAGTACACGTGTTCTGCTTCGGTGGCCTGGGATTTGCCGGTTCGGATCCTAGGTGAGGACATGGCACCGCTTGTCAAGCCATGCTGTGGTAGGCATCCCACATATCTGGGATCCAAACCTGCAAAACTGGGGCCACTAAAGTGGAGCATGCCAGACTTAACCTCTACGCCACAAGGCCAGCCCCTCAATGTCCTGATTTTATGTATGAGACTGTGGGACTCAGAGAAGGCAAGTCACTTGGCCAAGGTCATACAGCCATCATTAGGACCCAAGTCTTTCTGACCTCAGAGCCTGGGCTTGTGTGTGTGCACATGTGTGCATGTGCGTGTGCATGAAAATATACAAAACATAAAATTTGCCATTTTCACCATTTTTCAGTGTACAATGACTTTAAGTATATTCCCCATGTTGTGCAACCATCACCACTATTTCACCCCAAACAGAAACTCTGTACCCATTAAGCAATCACTCCTCATTCCCTTTACCCTCAGCACCTAATAGCCTCTAATCTACTTTCTAGCTCCGTGAATTTGCCTGTTGTCGAGACTGCATGTAAGTGAAATCAGACAACGTTAGCAGCCCTTTCGTGTCTGGCTTATTTCACTCAGCATAATGTTTTCAAGACACATCCATGTTGTAACACATATCACAGCTCCATTTCTTTTTATGACTGAATAATATTCCATTGTGTGTGTGTGAATGATATAGCTCACATATCTTAAATCCATTCATCTGTTGATGGACACTTGGGTTGTTTCCACTTCTGGTTACTGCAAATAATATTTCTATGAATATTGCCATAGAAGTATCTGTTTGAGTCCCTGCTTTCAATTCCTTGGGGTGTATGCCTAGGAGTGGACTGGTCATAGGTCATATGGTGAGTTTAACTTTTTGAGAAACTGCCAAATTGTTTTCCACAGCAGCCGCGCCATTTTACGTTCCCAGCAGCAATGCACCAAGAATTCTCATTTCTCTCCATCCTCACCAACACTTGTGATTTTCCATTTTTTAAATTATAGCCATCCTAGTGGGTGTGAAGTAGTGTCTCATTGTGGCTCTGATTTGTGTTTCCCTGATGGCTACATGTTAGCATCTTTTCATGTGCTTACTGGCCATTTGCGTATCTTCTTTGGAAAAATGTCTGTTCAAGTCCTTTGCCCACTTTTTCTTCGGATTGCTTGTCTTTTTGTTGCTGAGTGGTAAGAGTTTTTTATATATTTGGGTATAAAACGCTCATCAGACATATGATTTGCAAATATATTCTGCGGGTTGTCTTTTCACTTTCTTGATCGTATGCTTTGATGCATGAAACTTTAATTTTAATGAAGTCCGATTTATCTATTTTTTCTTTCGTTGCCTGTGTTCTTGGCATCACTTAAGAAATTATTGCCAAACCTAAGGTCATACAGATTTTCCCTGTGTTTTCTTCTGAGTTTCATAGTTTTGGCTGTTGAATTTAGGTCTTTGATCCATTTTGAGTTAATTTTTGTCTATGGTGTGAAGTAATGGTCCAATTTCATTCTTTTGCATGTGGATGTCTGGTTTTCCCCTCACCATTTATTGAAGAGACTGTTCCTTCCCCATCAAATGGTCTTGGCATGCTTGGCGACAATAAGTTGACCATAGATGTGAGTTTATTTCTGGGCTTTCCGTTCTGTTTCATTGGTCTGCGCGTCTAGTCTCATACCAGTCCTCCCTGTTTTGATTTCCGTAGCTTTGTAGTAAGTTTTGAAATCAGGAAGTGTGAGTCCTCCAACTTTGTTCTCTTTCAAGATTGTTTTGGCTATTCTCAGACCCTTGAAGTTCAATATGAATTTGAGGATGGATTTTTCCATTTCTGCAAAAACACCACTGAAGTGTTGATAGGGACTGCATTGAATCTGTATACTGCTTTGGGTAGTATTGTCATCTTGACCATAGTAAATCTTCAATCCATGAACACAATATGTCTTTCCACTTATTTAGGTCTCCTGTCATTTCTTTCAGCAATGTTTTAGAATTTTCAGTGTGCAAGTATCGCACTGCCTTGGCTAAATTTATTCCTAAGTGTTTTGTTCCTTTTTATGCTATTATAAGTAAATATTCGTTCTTTATCTCTTCTTGGATTGGTAATTGCTAGCATATAGAAATACAACTGACGTCTGAATGTTGACTTTGTATCCTACAACTTTGCTGAATTCATTTATTAGTTCTAAAAGGTTTTTTGTGGATTCTTTAGAGTTTTCTACATAGAAGGTCACGTCATCTGCAAACGGAGACAATTTTACTTCTTCCCCTCCAGTTGGGAAGCCTTTTACTTCCCGTTCTTGCCTGATTGCTCTGGCTCGAACTTCCAGTAGGATGTTGAAGAGAAGCGGCTAAAGCAGCATCCTTGCCGTGTGCATGCTGGCCTGATCATTCACCCGCTCTGGACTCTCTCTGCTGCTTCAACCTGATTCTCGGCTCAGGGCAGGAGATTGAGGCACATGCTTCTACGCCAAACAAGGAGGTGGAAGGGGCGGGGCAGGAGGAACGAGTCCGTTGGCCAGCCATGTGGGCTTGTGGTTATGTTTGTCCACACCCAGCTGCCCGATGGAGGGGTGAGAGGCAGCATTAGTCCTGGCTGTGATGAAGCTGGACTTTGGGCAAGCACCCCAAAGCCTTCACACTTGAAAGCCTGGAGTCCCTGATGGCGGATGGCCAGGCAGCCTGACCAGCCCGGGGGAGCTATTAAGGAGCAGTGGCAGCGTGGGCTCCTGCCCTTCCTGGGGCATGTCTTGGAGGAACCCCTTTACCATATTAATGTAATATATTGAACCCACAAGAAAATTGAGTTTAAAGGATGGGGTAAAAGAAATAGTAGTTTTAAAAAATAATTTGCATTTTCTTTTCCTTATGGCTCATAAAAAAACATTTTTGCTCTCACTTTTAAATGGTATTAATAATATTGTAATAAGACAAATATGATAATATACTTCATTTTCTTAAAATTTTGGCGTAATACTTTCATAGAGCTAGTCCAAAAAGTTCAGTTCATTTCAACACTTGGCCCAGTGTCCACGACAGCTGGGAAAAGCACTTTATCAAGATGCAGGGGTCAGGGGCCGGCCTGGTGGTGCAGCGGTTAAGTGTGCACGTTCTGCCTCGGTGGCCCGGGGTTTGCCGGTTTGGATCTTGGGTGCAGACATGGCACCTCTGGGCACGCTATGCTGTGGTAGGTGTCCCACATATAAAGTAGAGGAAGATGGGCATGGATGTTAGCTCAGGGCCAGTCTTCCTCAGGAAAAAGAACAAACAAAAAATAAATTTGAAAAAAAAAGACACAGGGGTCTGAAAGGAAGACGAGCATCTTTCCTATGGCCAGCAAATCATGCACTATTTTTTTCAATTCCATCTTCCAACTACATAAAAGTTCTTGGTTACGTTTGGATTGTTAACTCTTTTTTTTGAACTCTGCATTGTGCGGAATTGTGAGTGCCTTCAAAAGTAGACAGAGCAGCGCAATGAATCCCCTCTAACCCAACATCCAGCCCCGTCCACCACCAACCAAGCCTGTCCCACCCACTTCTGGCTTCACATTATTATTCTCATTTTTTGCTGAGGAGGAGTAGCCCCGAGCTAACATCTGTGCCACCCTTCCTCTACTTTATACATGGGTCCCTGCCCGTGGCTTGACAAGTGGTGTTGATCCATGCCCAGGATCCAAAATCGCAAACCTCAATGTGCTGAACTTACCCACTAGGCCATGGGGCTGGCCCCAGTCACATTGTTTTAAAACAAACCCACACCCAAACATTGTATCATTTCATCCACAAATAGTTCTATATGTAGCTCTCAAAGATAAGAACGCTTTAAAAAAAACCACCAGGGCCAACACCGGGGCCAGCCCTGGGGTGGGTGAGTGGTTAAGTTCGCGCACTCTGCTTCAGCAGCCTAGGGTTTTGCCAGTTCAAATCCTGGGCGCCGACCTAGCACCACTCATCAGGCCATGCTGAAGAGGCGTCCCACATGCCACAACTAGAAGGACCCACAACTAAAATACACAACTATGTACTGGGGGGCTTTGGGGAGAAAAAGGAAAAATAAAATCTTTAAAAAAAAAAAACACACCACTGCCAATATCAAACCTAAAAATAACAATTCCTTAGTATCATCCAATAGCCAATCTGTTCAAATTCTCTGTTGTCTCATAAATACCATAATTGTACAAGATTATTATTATTATCATTAATCAGGATCTAAATAAAGTCACAATGTGCTTGGTATGATTTTTGTTTTACTTTTCTTTTCTCTCTCTTTTTTTTTTTTTTTTTTTGCTGGGAAAGATTTGCCCTGAACTAACATCTGTTGCAAATCTTCCTCTCTTTCTTTTTTTTTCCCTCCCCAAAGCCCCAGTACATAGTCGTATATCCTAGTTGTACGTCCTTCTAGTTCTTCTATGTGAGACACCACCACAGCATGGCCACTGACAGACGAGTGGTGTGGTTCCACACCTGGGAACAGAACCCAGGCCGCCAAGCAGAGCGTGCCAAACTTTAACCAATAGACCATCAGGGCTGACCCTTTACTGTTTCTTTATTGTGGTAAAATATACATAAATGATTGATATGGTTGTGTCTCTTAGTCAATATGCTCCCCCTTCATGTCTCTGTCTGTCTCTCTCTCTCTCCCCCTCCTGTATTAATCTGCTAGGGAAAATGCAACTTTTCATAAAACAAAAATGTAAAACTCATGTTTAAATTAGAAAGTCTTGTAGATTCTTTGCCTGGAGATAACCAATGAACTCTTCTGTGGTGCAAAAATGTTTATGGTCAGTCCCCTCGTCACTGAAAAGGATCGGAAGATTCTGCGTGTACTCTGTGTGCTCCCAGCTCCACTTCTACCCCAGGAGGCTCTACTGGGTGACTTTCACACTGCTCCTCTCTCAGTAATCACACGCCAGCGTCCTTGTTTGACTCCGGTTCAAAGCAGCTGCTCCAGCAATAATTATACTCACACAGTTGTTTTATTATTTTTCTCATGAATTGTTTTTATTACATGAGTCGCTGCTAGGCTATATCTTCTCTAGTTCATCTTTGCTTTGGGGACTCACAAAAATTAAGAAGCAGTGCTTTGGTGTTTCCTTATTGAAGCAGAAGCCAGCAAATGCCATGAGCAGAGACACGCTAACACATTTGTAGCACCCATCCGACTCTAAGGGACACTGCATACTTTGTCCCGATCCATGTTCCTTCCACCGTACTTTCTGCTGGCCTTCCAATAATATTTGCTGATGAAGAAATACATATTAGTTCTTTGCCAGATTGTTTTTCATTTTTGTTAGTTTTTACTCCGGACATTTTTCCCCCGAGCAGGAAGAACGCATGATCCCCAATGGTACTTAAGTTTCTGCTTTTGCTATTAAGAAATCTCAAAAAAGGCTTCACGACATTTCTCATTAAGTTTAAAGAAAATTTTGGAAAGTACTGGATTGAGTATGACGCAACTTTGAACATCACTGGGGAAACTGTAGAGTTCTGTCTGAAAGTTTGATTTTCACATGTTTCGTAAGTTGGGACGGCTTCATATTATATAAGCTCATATCTCAAAGCAGATTTACTCCCAGGGCAAGCTTCTTCATTTAAAGAGACTGGCTGTAAATGCACATTTCAAACAGTCTTCTGGGTTAATTCAAACCTTGGGACTGGGAGAAGCGTCAGCTCTGACATTCTCTCATGTATCTCCTGCTCGCACCGTCATCACTGCCCTCATCTATTCCTTTCTTTTTCCTAGATGGCTTCATAATTCTTTTATGGCTTTACTGAAGCATAACTGATGTACAATAACCTGCATATATTTAAAGTGTACAATTTGATGAGTTTTTTTTGTTTTTTTGAGGAAGATTAGCCCTGAGCTAACATCTGCTGCCAATTCTCCTCTTTTTGCTGAGGAAGACTGGCCCTGAGCTAACATCCGTGCCCATCTTCCTCTCCTTTATATGTGGGACGCCTGCAACAGCATGACTTGCCAAGCGCTGACGTGTCTGCACCCCACCCGGGATCCTGACCGGCGAACCCGAAGCCACCAAAGCCGAACGTGTACACTTAAACGCTATGCCACTGGGCCGGCCCCTGATGAGTTTTGATATATATGTATATCCATGAAGCTATCACCACATCAATAGAATATTTCCAACACCCTCACGAGTTTCCTTGTGTCCCTTTGTAATCCATCCTTCGCTCCTCCCCACCTCCCCTCCCCCCAAGCAACCACGGAACTGTCGCTATCGATCAGTTTGCATTTTCTAGAACTTTGTATCAATTGAATCATACAGTATGTGCTCTGTCTGCTTTCTTTCACCAGCCTCCTTGCTCTGAGATTCAGAAATGTTGAGTGTATCTGAAGTTCCTTGTCTTGAGGCCCCTTCCTCTATCTTCGAAGAGTGTCACTCCAACCTCTGCTTCCATTGTCACAGCTCTCTGCCCCACGCCCTTCCACCTCCATCTTCTAAGGAGCCTTGTGACCACTTTGGCCCACTGGGATAATCCAAGATGACCCCCCCACCTCTAGATCCTTAATTTAATCCCATCTGCGAAGTCTCCTCTGTCCTGTACGCTAACATATTCACAGATTCTGGGCTTTATGACACGGACATCTTTAGGGGGCCATTATTCTGTCTGTCACAGCTGCTATGAACATCTGTGTACAAGTATCTGTGTGGACATATGCTTGCATTTATCTAGGAGTACAATCGTTGGGCCATAAGTAAGTGTATGTTTAACATTTTCAGAAATGCTGACCTCATTTCCACAGTGGTTGAGTCTTTCCCACCAGCAGTGAACGAGACTTCCAGGTGCTCTGCGTCCTTGGAACGGCCTATTTGTTTTATTTTATAATTTTAGCCATTTTAGTGAGTGTGAAGTAGTAACTCCCTGGGGTTTAATTTGCATTTCCCTAGTGACTAATAACGCTGAGCATCTGTTCAGGGGCTTATTTGCCAGCCATACATCTTTTTTGATGAAGTGTCTATCCAAACCTTTTGCCCTTTTTAAAAATTGAATTATCTTATTATTGAATTGTAGATGTTCTTTATATATTCTACGTACAAGTTCTTTGTTGGATATACATTTTGCAGAAGAAGAAGAAATATACACTTTGAGAAGAAGAAAAAGAAAAATCAAGCTCAGTGCCTTGGCATTTTCTATGACTCAGTCTGTGGCTTGCTTTCTCATTTGACAGAATTCGACATCCATTCGCAACTTAAAAAAACAAAAACAATTCTCAGTAAACTAGGAAAGAAGGGAACCTCCTCAGCCTGGATAAAGAGCATCTACAGGGGCCGGCCCCATGGCTGAGTGGTTGAGTTCACGCGCTCTGTTTCAGCAGCCCAGGGTTTCCCCGGTTCGGATCCTGGGAGCAGACATGACACCGCTCATCAAGCCATGCTGAGGCGGCGTCCCACACAGCACAACTAGAAGGACCCACAACTAAAAAATATACAGCTGTGTACTGGGGGGCTTTGGGGAGAAAAAAGGAAAAATAAAATCTTTAAAAAAAAAAAAAAAAAGAGCATCCACAAATATCCTTCAGCTAACATCATACTTAATGTTGAAACATGAACATTTTTCCCCTGAGGCCAAAAACAAGGCAAGGATGTCTGCTCTCACCAATGCAATAATGTAAACAAATATATAAAAGTCCTACAGACTGGAAAGGAAGAAATGAAACGCTCTCTCTTGGCCGACTGCATGATTTTCTACAAAAAAATCCCAAAGAATCTACAACGAAGTTACTAGAACTGATAAGTGAGCTTAGCAAGGTCACAAAATATAAGGTCAAAACACAAAAGTCCACTGCATTTCTATATCCTAGCTATACTAGTTATCTACTGCCGCATCACAGGTTACCCCAAAATTTAGCTTCCTAAAATAACAAACTTTTATTATCTCACACTTTCTAGGGGTCAGGAACTTGGAAGTGGCTGAAGTGGGGCTCAGGTCCTCTGGAGAGATGGCAGTCGAGAGGTTGGCTGAGGCTGCAGTCACCTGACAGCTTGACGGGGCTGGAGGACCTGCTTCTGAGATGGCACACCTCTGTAGGTGGCAAGCCGGTGCCGGCCGTTGGCAGGAGGCCTCAGTGCTCTGCCATATGGACCTCTCCAGGAGGCAGCTTGAGTGTCCTCACAACCAAGAGAGAGCAAGGTGGAACTGAAATGTTTTATGTTTTCTGATCTAACCTCGGAAGTCACAATCTGTCATTTCTCTAATAGCCTATTGGCTGCACAGTTCAGTCCTATTCGATATGTAAGGAAACTGCAAAGCGAAGGAATACGAGGAGGAGAGAGTTACTGAAGGCCATCAGAGAGGCTTGCTGCTACACTAGCACTGAGCAATGGACACTGACATTTTAAAAAGTACTGTGTACAACAGCACCCCAAAACATGAAGCCCCGATGTATAAACGAACAAAATAAACATACAGATACGCAGGGGAATTTTGCCACTTCTCAGCTATATTGCATGCCAAGGGCGCATTTTTTTAAATTTTTTACTTTTTTTAACAAAAGGAAGAATTCCTCTGCATAGAAAATGAAACTTTTAAGAATCAACCTCAGGGGCCCGCCCCGTGGCTGAGTGGTTGAGTTCGCTCGCTCCGCTTCCGCAGCCCAGGGTTTCACCGGTTCGGATCCTGGGCGCGGACATGGCACCGCTCACCAAGCCATGCTAAGGCAGCGTCCCACATGCCACAACTAGAAGGACCCACAGCTAGAATATACAACTATGTACTGTAGGGCTTTGGGGAGAAGAAGAAAAAGAAAAATCAAGCTCAGTGCCTTGGCATTTTCTATGACAACATTAGGGGCTGAAATGCTGACCTTCGACTTTACTTTCTACTAAAGCTTTTTACATCACGAGTGGATTTCAGAAATGACCTTTCACCAAGCCCAGGTGAGATGGGGCCTTATCATTGTCTGACCTGGGACAGAGTTATTTCTTCCTCCTGGCAGAGTATTAACGAGATTTGCCCACGAGTTGGTTCTTTGCCACGAGTTGGTAACTTAAAAAAACAAAAACAATTCTCAGTAAACTAGGAAAGGCGTTTATTATACACTATGTGAAGTAACTTGCAAACCTCTGATTGCAAAAGATTTCAGATGATTAAATGCTAGAGCAGGAGTGGGCAAACTACAACCTTGGGTCCAAATTTGGCCCACTGCTTGTTTTCTCCACAAATGAAGTTTTTTGGAACATAGGAACATTCATTTGTTTATTATTTATTATCTATAGCTCTTTTCACACTGTAATAGCAGAGCTTAGTAGTTGCAACAGAGACCATATGCCCCTCGAAGTCTAAAATCTTTACTATCTGGCCCTTTTTTGCTAACCCCTAAAGGCTTTTAGCCTTTTGTAGAAAGGAATCTGCAACTTATATTGTGAGGAATACCTGCCAGGTGACCGGTAGGTAAGTACACGTGTAAACTACTTAAACGCTGGTCAATCTTCCAGCCATATCAACCTTCAGATTATACTCTTAAACTGGAAACAAAGGGGAAAAGATCTCTGGGGACAAGAAATTACTGTCACAAAGACATTATGTTAAATTATAATATCTTTAAAAAATATAATTCACAATAAACTCATTTGGTTTCTGAGCCCAAAGCATTTCATCAGCCACATGTTGCGGGTGGTGGTGGGGAGAGCAGGATTGGAGGAAGGTATTATTTGAGACAGACCATGGCCACAGGTCTGGCAGCCTGATATTAAGGCAATAGTAATGCAAAGAATAAGACAGAATTCTATTAAAGCACAGGATGATAGTAAATATTAATAATAGTGCTAAGCTATCAAGAAAAGGTTAACCCTGTCCAAGATCTTCTATTTAAAGATAGTTTTTAAAAAATCAGATTGCTGGGCCAGCCCTGGTGGCCTAGTGGTCAAGTTCAGCATGCTCTGCTTCAGCAGCCTGGGTTCGGCTCCCAGACACAGAGCTACACGATTCTGTTAGTGGCCACGCTGTGCTGGCAGCCCACACACTGAAGCATAGAGGAAGATTGGCACAGATGCTAGCTCAGGGTGCAGCTTCCTCAGGAAAAATAAAATCAGATTCCTATTTAGAACACACAAAAACTTTAGAATTTAATATTCTAAAGGGTTTGCTTTGGGTATCTGGAAAGCTAACTTATGGGGAGTAATTAGCATTACTCAAGACATTGTTTTGAAAAGACTTCTCATCTTCACAAACTGTATTGCAACTTATTACCAGTTAACTAGTCAGGATGGAAAGAGTTCATGGTATTAAAAATCTTTACACTTAGTATTTCTCATTTATTACTGTCAATAACCTACTTATTGGATCCACTTTAAGAAGGCAAATAGTAAATTCTAGTGGAATTGTACAAACCGTGCCACAGCATAAATGTACCATCCTTCTTCGCCAGAGCGTGTCCCCCCGTGGCATCTTTGGGAGGTGGTGTAGCATAATAATTGAAAGTAGAAGATCTGCGGTCAGTTGCCCAGGTTTAAACCCTGCCTCTCTCATTTGCTAGCTGGGCAAATTGCTTAACTTCTCTCGCCCTCAGTTTCCTTGTTTCTAAAGTGGACGTAATAACAGTACCTGCTTCACGTGGTGGCTGTGCGATCTAATGAGCTAATGCGTGTAAACCACGTGCATCCTGCCTGGACGCAAACAGAGAGCATTGGCTGTTTGTGCAGTATTAGTTACCGTCATTAACGTTTCAGCATGTGTGCCCTCTGCTGGTTCTGAAGAACACAATGAACTTTCTATTTGCCAGCTTTGGTTACTTGACAAAAGCAAAAATTCGGGTAGTCCTATACTGATAGAATGATCTCATGTGTTTTTATCTCCCTAGATAATTTTGATGATCTGGAATGCTCTTAATGACCTGACTTGGGAGTATTTTCAAAATAACTCTAAGGGAGGATGCTGTTCAAGTTGTCTTATTTCTATCTTACATGGCGCCTCTCTATATGCATCAGCCTTACTGTTTCCATGAGTCCCTGGGAGAAACTATCCGTAAGTGACTGGTTTAGTGGACTCCACCTTTCAGGATCATTATGTCCTTTTGATAGTATGGTGCCCTGCTCAACAAGGCCAGGGTGCACTCTTCGCTGGGATTTTCACTAGACAGGATAGCCAGCTTCAGTTTATTAAATATAATTAAGTGGCACCACGAGTAGGATCTACCATTGTCCTTTTCTGCGGCTCTGTCTCTGATAACATGGAAACTGTGCCCAATTTTCAGGCTGTTGCTGTTGACATCCTTGCCACCGCCTGTCTTGATCACGCTGGCAAGTTCAGCGTGAGTCACTGAGAACTTGGAGTAAGCCGACAGAAAACCTTCTCTCAGAAAGTGAATCGGATCTGTCCCGGGCCTCAGGCATCTCACAGATAAAAATCTTGATCCAGAAAAACCTCTGGCTTTTTGTAGCGATGGATTTCTTGCAAGGCTTCAACTTCTCCCACAACTTCTTGACGATCTTTGCAGAGAGAAGCTCATCCCCACAGATGTTCTTTCTTCTTCTGCAAGAGAATTATGTCGGGACAGGGTGTATTTGCCCCCATGTCACAGAGCTGCAGACAGGAGAAGCTGTGCACAGATTTCTGTCGATCACATCTTCCCTGGATCCTTCTCCCTTGGTCCATGTCTTCAGTTCCCCCACCTGCCTCTGGAGATGGGTTTGTAGGCTGAGAAGCCTCGCTGTCAGCAATCGGCTTTTGGATTTCTTTCTTCCAGATCCCTTGCTCATAAACCTCTGCACGCGGTCATTCCTCTGCGGCAGAAGCTCCACCTGCTGGGTCAGACTCAATTTCTTTGTAACCGCTCCCGACGGCGTCTGTCTGCAACCTCCTCCGCCAGAATCCCCGCCCCTATTTCGCCGGTTCTTCCGCGGGCGGAGCCCGGCCCGGCGCACGCCCGCTCCTCGCTTCGCAGCCTGGTTGACAAACAGTCTGACCAACCCCCGCGCAGCACCTCGGCCAATCGAGGCTGGCCGCCGGGTGAGAGGCGGTGACTCTTGCCCAATCGCATTCCTCCGACGATCAGCGGCTCGCCCAATCGCAAAGTGAAGCAGCCAATGACGCCTCCGGAAGAGACGAGGAAGGCGGGGAAAAAAGAAGGGGTGTGGCCATGAGGCCCCGCCTACCACTCTGCGACGCAGAGGTTCTGGGCATGCGTGAGGGAGCCTGGGGTATTTAGGGCGGAGGCGGAGGAGGTGCCTGCCGTGGCTGTCCGGTCATCGTTTATTCTTTTCGTGTGTCTGTTAAAACCGCCTGTCCACGCTGTGGGAGATAGCTAATTAAAGTTAAACATACCACCCTGATCCATTTATCCAAGCACCGCAGGTGACACCTTTTTATGTTTATTCTAAAAAGAATCCATGATGTTAAATTTTACTAATATGTGTTACACAGATTGATCCTCAGCTGAGTGAGGGCGCCAGGGTCAATCTGTATAATACACATTAGTCAAGTTTAATATCGCTCTGATTTTTTAAAAATAATACAGGTAAACAGATAGAAGGATCGTATTTCCCCCTCGCACCCCACTGGACCAGCTTGAATCCTCCCCAGGGTACTCCCGCCTCCCTTGGGAGGCTCTGTCCTACAACAATTCCTTTTGTTGTCTGTAGAGGCGGGAGGGGGCGAAGGTGTGTGTAGACTCTGGAGACAGACTGCCTGAAATGATCTCAGGCAAGTCACTTAATCTCTCTGTGCTGTTTCCTTATCTTTAAAGTAAGGGTATTAACCGCATCTCATAGGGTATTTGTGAGGATCAAGTGTGTTAATATGACAGTGCTTAGAACAATGCCTAACCAACTCACAATAAGCTCTGAATAGATGGTGCTGATGCTGAGCGAGTGGGTGCAGCTGCAGAGCAGGTAGGGGCTGGCTGGCGTTAATCTGTCTTTAATTCTTTTCACTTAACAGTCTTTGGAGTCGGGAAGATCTGGTTCCACGTTGATTCTCCAAGCTTGAGCCTTTCCACTCATAAAACTTACGTACTTTTTCTTAGCCTCGGTTTCCTCCTCTATAAATGAGAGCTGATGTAAGGATAATTGACAACATATATGTAACTTATTCAGCCCAGTGCCTGACTTTTAGTGGATTCTCAGTAAGTAAGAGCCCTGACAGAGACTAACATGTGGTCAGCAATCCCCACTTGCTTTTTGCTCCAGGGCACACCACTAGACTGCAGTTTCCAGCCTCCTGTGCAATTGGGTGGGGCCACAAGACTGAGCTCTGGCCAATGAAATATGGGCAGAAGTGATGTGCACGCTTCCAGGCCTGCCTTCCTCTCTGTTTCCTTGTCTGCACAGCTGGAAGTGATAGTGGAACCAGACGATGGAAGGTTCTGGAATCCCAGCAGCACTACTTGGAACAGAGCGGCTCAATCAGGAAAAACCACTTGAGAAAAATAAAAAATAAACTTTTATTGTGATGCACCACTAAAATGCTGGAGTTCTTTGTCATAGCCATTAGCTAACCTGATAGACAGCCATTTCTATTATTATTGTACTATTATTTTTTTTTTATCCCTCAACACTTCTGGCCTCAGTTGGCACAAGATTAATTGTACATTTTGAGGCTGTGTTGTTTTGTGATAGCATTTTAAATGTATGCACACTGCTCCTCAACAGAATTGGAAACTCCTCTTTGCGCTGTTTCTTTTATGTGCCCTCACCACAGCCCGGTGCCCCACATCCACAGAGCCCAGGGCCTCCAGCAATGCCTGTGGAATGACAAGAGGGTTAAGTATCCATAGGTGGGTGCAAAGCTTGTTTCCTGCTTGATTGCATTCTTATCCCACCTGTTTTTCTCCTCTCCTCTCCTTTTTTATGGATTCCTTTGTTTATTCGTTCACTCATTGATTTGGCAAATGTTTATCGAGCTCCTACTCTGAGCCAGCTACTGTGTGAGACACAGGGATATAGCGGTGAACTTGCAAACACCATCCCACTCCAGAGGCTCTCAGCCTAGTAGACAAGTAAGACAAGCAAACAGTATTTTCAATGTGAAACACTGGCCCGTAAGCTCCATGAGCATCGTATCTGTCTTGTAAGCCATGGCATCGTGGTCCTGGTCCTGAACAAGTGATGGAGGTAAGAAGCAGCCTGGTGCTATAGCCAGTTTGAAGGTGGGTACCAACAGGGAAGAGTCATTAAAGGAGATGATGTCCAAGCCGAGTCCTGAGGGTTGAGTAGGATTCCTCCAGGGACAGGAGGTTGTATGGGGATGGGGGGAGTTTATTCCACGCAAAAGAAACAGTTGGTACCAAGTCTGGGGGTGAGATAAAGCTATGACTCTGGAAAGAGAGGAGGTGAGAGATGAGGCTGGAGAGGTCAGTAGGGGCCAGATCATATTCTGCAATGCCAAGGAGCTTGGCCTGAGCATTAATGAAGACCTGGTAAGACTGGAAGCTGGTATTTCACTGGTTAATTTCTCCCCTGAAAAAAATAGGAATAACCACAGGAGTGATTCAGCTCAGCCTCTCAGGGCTGAGGCAGGGGGTGGGCACTTGGGAAAAGCTGCTGCTTGCTGCTCTGGAAGAACTTTTGCAGATGTGGACCATGACCTGTGGGGACACAGCTCAGGGAAGCTCAATTGTCTCATTATTCTTGCTGCATTTTAGATTCTACACCTGGGCCCCACTGGTGCGTCATTCCCCCTCTGGCTATCGTTTGTGTCTGGTCCTCCACTGGGATGGTGAAGACTTGACATCCAGCCCTTGTGAGAAGGGGCTCGCTGTGATCACTGTCGATCATTCTTTTTTTTTTTTTTTAGGGGAAGATTCACCCTAAGCTAACATCTGTTACCAATCTTCCTCCTTTTTTTTTTCTTCCTTTCCCACCCCAAAACCACAGTACATAGTTGTATATAGTTGTAAGTCCATTCTATGTAAGCCGCCACCACGGCATGCCTACTGACAGACTGGTGGTGTGGTTCTGTGCCCAGGAACTGAACCTGGGCCACTGAAGCAGAGGGCGCTGAAATTTAACCACTAGGCAGTCAGGGCTGCCTCCATCATTCTTATTATACCCTCTTTAGACCAGCCTTGCAGTTAGCTGCTAACCCACTCGCCCAGGCAAATGGACAGGGTCTGTCTTCATTCTGTTTGTTGGCTGAGAAGTAAACAATAGATTCATGCAGGCAGCCTAGTTATTCAAACTTATTTACAAAATTTTCTTAAATTTTCCTCTCTTTTTCTTGATCTGACCCTTGACTACAGATTTTGCTGCCAAACAGATCTAGTATGGCACAGTAGTTTGAAGTCAGACAAAACTTGGTTTGACTCCTGGATCTGGTCATTGCTAGCTGTCTGGGCTAGCTACTTGCCCTCTCTGAGCCTTGCTCTCCTCCTCTGTAAAGTGGGGATGCTAGATTCAATGAGAAACGTATCTAAAATGTTTAGCACAACACTTGGCATGTAGCAGGCGAGGTAAGTGGAGGCGATTATTCAAGATACAAAAAAAGTTTCTTGATCACCTACTATGAGCCATGTGCTCAGTAAGTAACTCTGAGTGAGCTCGCTCCTTCTGGGTAGGTTTATCTGTTCTGCTTTTAAGTTATGAGGAGGGAAACAAGCTGAGGCAGGTGGTTTTCAAATTGTGGTCTGCAGATCCCTGGAGGTCCCTGAGACCCTCTCAGGGACATGCAGGGGTCAAAACCATTTTCATAATAATACTAGGACATTATTTGCCTTTTTCACTGTGTACACATTTGTACTGTGAGTGGATAAGACTGCTGGCCCCTTGCATGAATCAGAGCAGTGGCTCCAAACGGCGCTAGTGGCCGTTCTTCTCTGCCATGCTCTCGCAGAAAAAGTAACAGCCCGTTCTACTTGAGAAAGTTCTTGATGAAGCAGTGAAAATAATTTGATTAAATTTCAACCCTTGATGACATACCTTTTTAGTATCTTGTCTGACAAGTACAATGGTCGTCTCCAAAAAAAAAGCACTTGTCTGATTGAGTTGCCAGCTGAACTAGCTGCTTTTCTCAGGGACCACCATTTTCATCTGACCAACAAACTACGGTTGTTCAGACTGGGGTATAAAGTAGATCTGCCGTCCACTGGACTGCCCCACAACCTGCCAGCCTCAGCAGTAGGTACTGAAACCCCAATGCTGACCCAGGAGGCTCCTCAGATGCCATAGGCGGAAGGGTCCTGGCTTTGTATACCTCATCTCCCCTTGGACTCAGATGAGTGAGCCTTTTAGAAACAGACAGACAGAAAGTTGCCTATCTTCCTTAAATTTAAACATCACCTAGAAGGTTGGAAATCTAAATGATATGTGTGTGAACAAATGATGGTAGCATAACTGACCAAGATCCCAGCAAAAGTGCCGTTTCAAGTTTGATTATTTTTATTGTGGTAAACTACACACAACAGGGGCCAGCCCCATGGCCCAGTGGTTAAGTTTGGCATGCTCCATTTCGGCGGCCTAGGTTCAGTTCCCAGGCATGGACCTACACCACTCGTTGGTGGCCATGCTGTGGTGACAACCCATGTACAAAATAGAGGAAGATTTGCACAGATGTTCGCTCAGGGTGAATCTTGCTCAAGCGAAAAAAGAGGAAGATTGGCAACAGATGTTAGCTCAGGGAGAATCTTCCTCATTAAAAAAACAAAATACACATAACATAAAATTTACCTTCTTAACTACTTTAAAGTGTTCAATTCAGTGAGATTTAGTCCATTTACAACGTTGTGCAACCATCACCGCTATCTAGTTCCAGAATTGTTTCGTCATCCCCAAAGGAAGTTCCATACTCATTAAGTAGTCACTTCCTGTCTCCCCTCGTCCTGGCCCCTGGCAACCACTAATCTACTTTCTGTCTCTATGGTTTTGCCTATCTGGACATTTCATATAAATGGCATCATACAACATGTGGCCTTTTGTATCAGGCTTCTTTCTCTTAGCATGATGTTTTCAAGGTTCATCCAATGTTATAGCATGTAACAGTACTTCATTCCTTTTAGTGGCTGAATAATATTTCAGCATGGATCGACCACATTCTATTTGTTCACTCATCAGCTGATGGACATGTAGGTTGTTTCTACCTTTTGGCTATTGTGAATCATGCTGCCATGAACACTCATGTACAGGTTTTTGTTGGAACATCTGTTTTCCCTCCTTTAAGTACATACCTAGGAGTGAAATTGCTGTGTCATGTGATAATTCTGTTTTGCTTTTTGAGGAGCCTCCCTACTGTTTTCCACAGCAGCTGCACGACTTTACATTCCCACCAGCGATGGATGAGTTCTCCAATGTCTCTGCATCCTTGCCAACACTTGTTATTTTCCACAGAGCCACCTGAGTGGGCATGAAGTGGTGTCTCATTGTGATTTTGACTTGCATTTCCCTGATGGCTAGATGCTGAGCATCTTTTCATGTGCTTATTGGCCATTTGTGTATCTTCTTTGGAGAAATGTGTATTCAGGTCCTTTGCCCACTTTTTCATTGGGTTGTTTGGTTTTTTGTTGTTGAGTTGTAAGAGTTCTTTATATATTCTGGATGTCAGATTCTTTTTTTTTGCGTAACTATTTTTTTATTGTAGTCATAATAGCTTATAGCATTGTGAAATTTCAGTTGTACATGATTTTTTTTTTTTTTGAAGATTGGCACCTGACCTAACATCTGTTGCCAATCTTCTTTTCTTTTTTTCCCTTCTTCTTCTCCCCAAAGCCCCCCAGTACATAGTTGTATATTCTGGTTGTAGGTCCTTCTGGTTATGCTATGGGGGATGCCACCTCAGCATGGCCTGATGAGCGGTGCCATGCCTGCACCTAGGATCCAAACTCGCAAAACCCTGGGCCACCGCAGTGGAATGTGCAAACTTAACCACTTAGCCATGGGGCTGGCACCTCAGTTGTACATTATTATTTGTCATACACCATATAAGTGTGCCCCTTCACCCCTTGTGCCCACCTTCCACCTCCCTTCCCCTGGTAACCACTAATTTGTTCTCTTTGTCCATAAGTTTGTTTATATTCCACATGAGTGAAATCATACAGTGTTTGTCTTTCTCTGTCTGGCTTATTTTCCTTAACATAATGCCCTCAAGGTCCATCCATGTGGTTGCAAATGGGATGATTTTGTCTTTTTTATGGCTGAGTAGTATTCCATTGTATATATATACACCACATCTTCTTTGTCCACTCATCAGTCAATGGATACTTGGCTTGCTTCCACATCTTGGCTATTGTGAATAATGCTACAATGAACATAGGGGTGCATAATTTTCTTTGTATTGTTGATTTCAAGTTCTTTGGATAGATACCCAGTAGTGGGATGGCTGGGTCATATGATATTTCTATTTTTAATTTTTTGAGAAATCTCCATACTGTTTTCCACAGTGGGTGTACCAGTTTGCATTCCCACCAGCAGTGGATGAGGGTTCCCTTTTCTCTGCAACCTCTCCAACATTTGTTGTTTTTTGTCTTGGTGATTATAGCCATTCTAATGGGCGTAAGATGATATCTAAATGTAGTTTTGATTTGCATTTCCCTGATTGATTAGTGATGTTGAGCATCTTTTCATGTACCTTTTGGCCATCTGTATCTATTCTTTGGAAAAATGTCTGTTCAGATCCTCTGCCCATTTTGTGACTGGGTTGCTTAGTTTTTGAGTTCATTTGTGTGAGTTCTTTATGTATTATGGAGATAAATCCCTTATCAGATATATGATTTGCAAATATTTTCTCCCAGTTGGTGGGTTGTTTTTTCATTTTGATCTTGGTTTCCTTTGCCTTCCAGAAGCTCTTTAGTCTGGTGAAGTCCCACTTGTGTATTTTTTCTTTTGTTTCTCTCATCTGAATAGACATGGTATTCGAAAAGATCCTCTTAAGTGTAACGTCAAAGAGTGTACTGCGTATATTTTCTTCCAGAATTTTTATGGCTTCAGGTCTTACCTTCAAATCTTTTGTCCATTTTGAGTCTATTTTTGTGTATGGGGAAAGAAAATGGTCTACTTTCATTCTTTTGCGTGTGACTGTCCAGTCTTCCCAGCACTGTTTACTGAAGAGGCTTTCCTTTCTCCGTTATGTGTTCTTGGCTCCTCTGTCGAAGATTAGCCGTTCATTGACGTGTGGTTTTATTTCTGGGCTTTCAGTTCTGTTCCATTGATCTGTGTCACTGTCCTTCTACCAGTACCATACTATTTTTATTACTATAGCTTTGTAATATGTTTTGAAGTCAGGGATTGCATTGCCACCAGCTTTGTTCTTGTTTCTCAGGATTGCTTTGGCTATTCAGGGTCTTTTGTTGCCCCATGTGAATTTTAAGATTCTTTGCTCTATTTTTGTGAAGAATGTCATTGGGATTCTGATTGGGGTTGCGTTGAATCTGTAGATTGCTTAAGGTAGTGTGGACATTTTAATTATGTTCATCTTTCCAATCCATGTGCGTGGAATATCTTTCCATTTCTTTATGTCATCATCGATTTCTTTCAGTCATATCTTATAGTTTTCCTTGTATAGGTCTTTCACCTCCTTGGTTAAATTTATTCCTAGATATTTTATTCTTTTTGTTGTGATTATAAATGGGATTGTATTCTTTTTTTTTTTTTTTGGAGGAAGATTAGCCCTGAGCTAACTGCTGCCAATAGTCCTCTTTTTGCTGAGGAAGACTGGCCCTGAGCTAACATCCAGGCCCATCTTCCTCGACTTTATATGTGGGAAGCCTACCACAGCATGGCTTGCCAAGCAGTGCCATGTCCGCACCCGGGATCCGAACTGGCGAACCCCAGGCCGCCAAAGCAGAATGTGTGCACTTAACCGCTGCGCCACCGGGCCAACCCCAGGATTGTATTCTTAAGTTCTTGTTCTGTTGGTTCATTATTAGAGTATAGAAATGCTATTGGGGCCGGCCTGTGGCCGAGTGGTTAAGTTCATGCACTCTGCTTTGGGGGCCCAGGGTTTCACTGGTTCGAATCCTGGGCGCAGACATGGCACTGCTCATCTGGCCATGCTGAGGCAGCATCCCACATGCCACAACTAGAAGGACCCACAACTAAAAATACACAACTATGTACTGGGGGGCTTTGGGAGAAAAAGGAAAAATAAAATCTTTTGAAAAACAATGCTACTGATTTTTGTAAGTGGATTTTGTACCCTGCAACTTTGCTGTAGTTATTAATTGTTTCTAATAGTTTTTCAATGGATTCTTTAGAGTTTTCTGTATATAAAATCATGTTATCTCTGCAAACAGTGTGAGTTTCACTTCTTCAGTGCCTATTTGGATTCCTTTTATTTCTTTTTCTTGTCTAACTGCTCTGGCCAAAACCTCAAGTACTATATTGAGTAAGAGTGGTGAGAGTGGGCACCCTTGTTTTGTTCCTGTTCTCAGAGGGATGGCTTTCAGTTTTTCCCCATTGAGTATGATCTGGATGTCAGACTCTTATCAGATATATGGTTTGCAAATATTTTCTCCCATTCTATGGGTTGTTTTCTCACTTTCTTGATATCAAGCTAGATTTTCAGATCTGTTATTTCTCCAGTACTTATATTTCTGACATACTGGTCACAGAGGCAAGCCCTGCTTCCTAAATTCTCCTGCCAATGACCCTCCTTGATTCTATCCTTATCCTACTGCCTCCACCTCACACGTCAGCTCCATCAGTTGGGATGGCTGCCCAGGGATTGACGTTGAAGAAGATTCTGAAGAGGCTCCTTGGGGTGGAGGGCCACAATCCGGGAATTCTGCCACGGGCATGGACAGGGAGTACGTAGAACACCTTACCAGTACTCGCTATCCCTGTCCTTTATTTGGAAGCCTCCTTAGAGAGCTTCTTTTCTTTCCTCTCCTTCCACAAACCCCATCCCTCAATATTTTTTCCTTGCTTTTTTTTCAGCTGAAGTTGCCAAGTTTTAAATCTTACCCTCATTTTTCTTTTATCCCTCAGTCTCAGCTCTTTCCTCTTCCTCTCCTCTTCTCCCAGTGTCTTTCCTCTTGGTAGGACATGGAGTGCCAATTCCTAAGAATCAGGCATGATGTGAAAAGAAGGTGCCAGGGCTCCCTGACCTGGACCCCCTTTGTCCTTGAGCCCCTCAGGGGACACTTGTCCATCAAGCGCTGAGACTCAGATACTCCCCGCCCTGTGGGAGCGCCAAGGTCTGTGCAGGGCCACCTGCTGCCTGTTCAGACCCAAGTGTTGTATTTTTAGCTCTAGGAATGCATTCCTACTGGAATGCACATTCCCTCACATGGGGCCACATTGCCAGTGGTCTCCAGCCAGCCCGTGGGCCCCTCCCAGGACCCAGATACTCCCATCTCCAGGCCTATGTTTACGCTGGTCCCTCCATCTGGAATGTTCTTCCCCAGTCTCCTGTGATTAAACTCCACTCTTCCTTCAAAGCCTGGCGTCAAAAGCACCTGCACCAAGAAGGCCCCCTCCGTCTCCCCAGCTGGAATCAATTTCTCCCTGGACTATTAGTCATTTTCCCCCTTGAAGTTAAAATGGCCCCATGTTCTGAACTGAAATCAGATTCTGCTCTCTCTCATTAGTACGACTGCACTTGGAGAACAGGTGCAGAGAAGATGAAAGCAGGCTGTCCAGGAATCCTGGAACACGGGATCACTACGCAAGTTGTAGGCCTCACATTCCTGGATCATATTGCAAGTTAGCTGTGGGCATACTGCCGGCCATCTTTCCCTGAAGTTCCAGGACAGGAGGAAGCACGAGCCCAGGCCAGAACCAGGCCCCGATGATTCGGACCCAGCTCAGGCCCATGCCTGGCAGTGGCGAGAGCTTTATTATTGCTGTTTTATTTTGCTTTTAATGCCCATTAACTTGGGATTTCCTTGAGCAGGAGGATCGCTTTTCTCTCATCTTGCCGTTTCTCAGCTCTGGCCGGCCTGGCCGTCACAGATCTCAGGGAATGTTTCTTTGCAGCCGGATAGAAGGTCCTCATCACATTACAGGATGAGTGGAGGTTTGGGATCAAGCAGGGGGTGGGGGAAAGCAAAGGGCCCCGAGAACAGGGAGGGCTGTCTACAAATAACCTGCAGACGATCCTCCCCTCACTCTACACGTGCTGCTCCTCCCAGCAAGGCGGGGGGACTCACCCTGCCCTCGAGTCTGAGCTAGCCCTGGGACTCGCTCTGAGCAAGAGAATGCAGCAGAAGTGACACCCTTCAGTGGCCTGCCAGCTTCTATTTGCACTTGTTTGGACCGCAGCTGCCATGCTATAAGGAAGCTTGAAGTATTTTGCTAGAGAGAAATGCCACATGGAGAATCCTGGAGGATGAAACACTTCATGGAGCAAGAGACAGTATGGCGGCATGATTGACCCCAGTCAACACCAGGTAGAAAAGAAGAACCTTCCAAAACCCCACCAAATCGTGAAAAATAACAAATTGTTGTTTTAAGCCACTAAGTTTTGGGGCTGTTTGTTACACGGCAATTGATGACCGACAAGGGAGGCTCTTGTGTCTGAGAGTAAGAAGGAATAACAGTAATCACCAGCACATGCTGACTGCCTGCTGGGTGGCAGCCTGTGCTGACAGCCAACATACATCATCGCATTCGATTCTACAACAAACCTCTTCCTCAATTTTCAGAGGCTCAGAGAATTACAGTCACTTGTCTAAAGACACACAGTAAAGGAGGACAGAGACAGAATTCAACTCAGGTCTGTCTGACTCCAGATCTGGCACTCTCAACCATGGCTCCATGTTGAGGGCAAGCCTGGGAGAAGGGCCCAGATCCATTGCCTGCTCCGGGATTTAGCTTGGACGGGCCCCACTGAGGAGCCTAGGTGAGCTGCCTGGGCCCCTGTGCGTTGTGAAGCCAGCAGGCAGTGTGCATGGCTATGTTGGGGACAACACTCAGGCTCAGAGTGGCCGGAGGGAGGGGCCTTGGAGTCAGACAGGGCCCACATGACAGGCCTCCGGGCTGCCCCTAGGCCCTGTGCCTGGGCCACTGCTTTAAAGGCTGGCTCCCTCTTTATGTCCATAGTGTAATGTGGCCCTCCACTTCATTCCTGCAGTGGGATGGTGATTTCCCAGAGCTTTCTAGGGTCTGCATGCTCAGAAAGACTCTCCTAACCACAGTAGTATGACACAACATGTGGCAGCCAGGTGGTGGTGGGTGCAGGTCTTGGAGCCTCAGTTTACTGATCTGTAAAATGGAGGAATAACAGACCCTCACCTACAAAACCACGGGGAAGATGCTGTGATATACAGAAAATGGGACCAAGTACAACAAGCCCTCAACAAGCGTGCATTCTCTCTTCCAGCTCTTCTTTCTTTTTCAACTTGTCACCAGCTCCCTGTGTGAACTTAGGCAAGTCACTAAACCTGTCTGTGCCTTAATTTCCTCACCTGAAAGTGCTCAATAATTATGACTATTATTTATGGAGAGATGGAAGAAGCCCTAGCCAAATCTCAGACTCTCCAGGCGATGGGGTGATAAGTGCAAACTTTTCTGGCTTCCCTTTGAGGCCAGGACTGGACATGGCACCAACAGAGGTCAAGTCCCTTCCCTGAGTCTCAAGATTCTCTTTCCCTTCACTTCTTTTCTTCTTTCATTCAATAACCTGTCGTTAAGCATCTATTATGTGCCACAGATTGTGTGCAAGGTGCTGGGGAATTACAAAATGAATAATTCAGTGATCCTATTTGGATGAGCTCCTAGAGTAGTAGGGGACACAGTATAGTAGGGGAAATGTATAGAAATGACGACCACCAGCAAGATTGGGACTGTCATAGAGGGAATGGGGGAGTATGCTGGTGGGTGTTAGAGAAGAAGAAACCAGAATGGAGGAAAGAGAATAAGAGAAAGCACAAAAGGAGACAACTTTCCAGATGAGTTAAAAAAAAAAAGCCCCAAATCTGAGCAATGACAGTGCTTTCCATGTTCCATGTGAAATTAATGCAAAGGAGAGCCATATCTAGCCATAATGGGGTTTAAAAAAGAAAATCATGGATAAAGAAATACATTTATAAGCCTTATAGAAAAATATTAAATTTCAATATAACAAAAAACAGTGATCACATTTTGGGAAAAATAAAATTATGTCTACATAAAATCTGCATTTGTCCATGAGGGATGGGTGAAATTCCCCCTCTGACTCACTTTGGGGGTTTGAAGAGATTTCTCCACCTGTAAGCTTTGCAAGTTTCCTAATATTTACAAGGAAAAAAATAACAAAAACTGAGTAAACTCTTGCTCGTTGATTCATGCCAACTCTCCCCAGCTTTGTCCTGTTCAGTCCACTCAGTGCTTCCTTTCTTTCACTATTCCAGCTCTGGACAGCTGCTGCTTCCCTTAGAGTAACTTGGACGATATGAAATGTCTCCTTGAATGTTTCCTCTCCCGAGCAGGAGTGTCTCGGGGCTAACAGACCCAAAGGTCCAGCCTTGGTCCAGCTCTTACGCTCTGCTCTTCCCCACCTCCTCCCTCCCTCCTCTCTGGGTCCTGAATTGTGGGAGATCTTGGAGGGGCACTTTCAGAATCCTGGAGGAAGCCCAGGTGCCAGCCCTGGCAGAGCCACAGCCCACAGCCAACAGCTCCCAAACCTACGCCAGCACCTTAGCCTTGCTTTTCCCTCAGACAGGCTCAAACCTCCAAGACTGGCACTGCTGGGTTCAAATCCTTGCTCCATGTCATTTGTGACCTTGTCTAAGGTGACTTAACTTCTGACCTCAACTTCCTTATGTACAAGGTGGGAACAATAATAACCATCTCCCAAGTTTTAAGTAAGTTATCTCTTATAAAGCGCTTAGCAGCATGCCTGGCCCACAAAAGGTGCTCAGTAAAGAGTACCTGGCATTGTTGTTATTTGTCACCCCAGAGAAGTGCAGAAAGAAAAGGATTTCCCCTGGGTCTGAGGTCGGTTTGAGGTGAGGAGAGCAAAGGAGGATTCCTGCTTTTTATTCTAGATACGTTGGCAATTAGAAAAACAATTTGAAAAAGCAAAGACAAAAAGAAATGTAGCTGGAGCGTGGAATCCAAATCATCGGGCTGCCCTCTCTGACGCTTGTCCTCGTCCATTCCACATTGTAAACACCAGCCACAGCCCATGCACGGTGTCAAGTGGCTTGGAGCAGTTTGTCTCATGTAATCCCAGAAAAGGATTTCCTGAACCCAGGACAAAAACCCTTGCGTGTTTTGGTACAAATGCAGCGTCCGCTGCCATTTAACTCCCAGGGACTTAGCAGCCCTTGCCGTCCCCAGAGGGCGTCACTCCCCTTCCAGATCTGCCAGAGGAGCAGAGAACTTGTTGACTTGAGTTTCTCCTTCCTGGGTCTTTAATATTTCCTCCTCTGTCTTCCCAGAGCACTCAAGGCCCTCCAAGCTTTTCGTCTTCTTCTGTCCTCATGCCAGACAAAGAAAAAGGTAACCTCCTGATTCTTGGTGTGTCCCTGAGTCCCTTACCTCCTTGCCAATAAGGTCAAGGGCTAGACACTCATTTCTCCATTCAGTAAGCCAATGAATATTTATTGAGCGCCTATTGAGCGCCTACTGAGTGCCAGGTACTGTACTCAGTGCTAACCCTAACCCTAACCTTAGTTAGTGAGGCCGAAGTGGATTAACTTTCCTCCCAGGTCTAGCTGTGTGGCTTGGGCAAGTTACTTAACCTCTGAGTCTCCATTTTCTCACTGTGAATTGGAACAATAATGTCTGTCCTAGGGCTGGGATTACATGAGACAAACTGGTCCAAGCCACTTGACACGGTGCATGGGCTGTGGCTGATGTTTACTGTGAGGAATGGACGAGGACAAGCGTCAGAGAGGGAAGCCCGATGATTTGGATTCCACGCTCCAGCTACATTTCTCTTTGTCTTTGGTTTTTCAAATTGTTTGTTTTTCTAATTGCCAACGTATCTAGAATAAAAAGCAAGAATCCTCCTTTGCTCTCCTCACCTCAAACCGACCTCGGACCCAGAGGTAACCAAGAGCGGAGTGCATTCTCCCAGGGCTTTTGTTTTGCATTCACACAAATACACACTCACTCTCACACACACAGACGCACACTCAAGAGCACTGGTTGATTACTTTTTATTTGACAAAAATGGGATAAACTATCTATATTATGCAACAACCTGCTTTTGAATTAACAATGTATTATTTCTGTTTCCTTTCCATGAACATATCACATACATATTTTAACAAAATCCGAGCTCACGGTCTGTCAGGAGGCGCTGCAGTTCTGAAGGGGGAAGGGGCGGAGATCCGGGCTCTCGCCCCCTCCCTTCCTAACCCTCCCTCCCTCTGGGCCTCACCGCCCCTGGTCCTGGCCCCCTCTATCCCAGCCCCCCTTCTTCCGGACTACTCTTTTCCGGCCTCGCCCCACCCCCTGCCCTGGGCTCCTCCCCTTCCCAGCCCCCTCCTCACGGCCCCTCTCCTCGTCTCCCCGGGCCCCCTTCCCGGAGCCCCCTCCACACCTACTCCCAGTTCCCCGGCTCCTCCTCCGGGCCCTTTCTCCTTCTCAGGGCCCCTCCCCCGAGCCCCTCCCCCTTCCCAGCCCCCTCCTCGCCTAGACTCTCCCATTCTAGTCCCCCGCCTCTCCCTGGCCCCTCCCCCTCCCCGGAACCCCAGCCCCCCCCTCTCGCACCCCTTCCCCCTCTTCTCCGCGGCCCCTCCCCCTCCCCGGGACCCCAGCCCCCCTCTCTCGCACCCCTTCCCCCTCTTCTCCGCGGCCCCTCCCCCTCCCCGGGACCCCAGCCTCCTCCTCGTACCCCTCCCTCTCCTCTCCGCGGCCCCTCCCCCTCCCGGGGACCCCGGCCCCTCCTCGTACCCCTCCCCGGGCCCCCGGCGCCCCTGTCTCGCCCCTCCCCCTCCCCGGGCCCCCGGCGCCCCTCTCTCGGCCCGGGAGGCACGGCAGGGGGCGCTGCGCGGGCCGAGGCGCGGCTGCGGGCGGCGGCGGCGGCGGCGGCGCGAGGAGGAGGCCGGAGGAGGCGGGGGCGGCGGCAGGCGGGGGGCGGGGAGCCGCGCGCGCGAGGGAGGCGAGCGGCGAGACACAGGCTCCGAGGCTCCAGCGAGCGAGCGACGAGCGAGCCCAGGAGGGAGAGAGGGAGGGAGGGAGCGAGCGAGCGAGCACCGCGCCGCCGCCGCGCAATCCGCCGCCATCCCGCCGCTTCCGCGCCCGACCGCCGCCCGACCGCCATCGCCCGGCCCAGTCGCGCCCGCGGAACCAGACCAGGTGGGCCGGGGCGCGGGGCGGCGCGGGGCCGGGCGCGGGGCGGCGCGGCGCTAAGATGGAGGCGGCGCGGCCGGGCCGGCTTTGTCTTGGCGGCGGCTGACTGACAGCGGCGAGCCCGGGCCCGGCCGACCTTTGTCCGCGAGCGCCGGCCTCGGCCCGCCCCGCCCGCCGCCGTTGGGCCGCCCGCCCTGGCGAGGGCTGCAGGGCCGGGCGCGGCGGCCTGCGCGGCGGGCGGAGGGCGGCCCCGGCCCGCTCGCCATTGTTGTGGCGGCGCCGCGCGGCCTGGGCTCGGGCGGGCGGGCGCGCGGGCGGCGGGGTCGGGCGGGCCTGGGCGCCGCGCGGCCGGGGCCCGGCAAGGGGCTGGGGGGCGGCGGGCCCGAGGCCGGGGAGCCGCCTTCCTCCCCGGGCCGGTGTCCCGCCCGCCCCCACCTTGCATGCTTGACACCCGCCGCCCCGAGGGGCATCCCGGGGCCGGGCGACCCTCCGGGCCGGAGGCTGGCGGTGGCCGTCGCAGCGGCGTTTCGGGGCGCGGGGCGGGCAGGTCCCCCCGAGTGTCGCGGAAGTTGGCGGTCAGGGGCTGGTGGCCTGTGTGCAGGGGGCGGGGGCACAGCCGCCCGAGACGATCGCGGGCTGAGTGCTCGGAGCGGAGGATTATTTTCAAAATCCTTAAGGCCCTGTTGCTGAACATGTTTAATAATAAACAGGATGTCGCTACTCAGGGCCTGCCAGATGGGGTTTTTTTTCCTTCCTTGGTTTTTCTTTCTTCCCCCTCCTTTCTAAGTAAGAAACACAGCACTGTTGAAATCGGTGGCCTCTGAAGAGCGGATTTGCCTATGTAAAATTGGAAGGTGCTTTTTTTTCTTTTCTTCCTCTTTCTAAATATCGTGGGAAGTCCGAGCCCACCTTTAGGCAAGACGAGGAGGTGTTTTTCGAGAGAATGGTTAGCTTGAAGGAAGTGGGAGAAGGGGGGCGGGGAGGCTCTCCAGAGTGTGTCATTTGCTAAATGGCTGCCTGGGAGAAACCTTTAGAAGCCTTTGGTTTACAGGATTGTTAAACTGTCCCTGAGATTTTTGTTTGTTTGTTTTCTTTAAGGTTTTGGGTGCGTTTTATATGGCTTTATACATTATCACCCCGTTTGGTGTTTGTAACTATCTGTTTGAAGTCTTAGCATGGTTTCCCCAGATCCAGCTGCAGCAAAAAGCTGCATGTCTGTGCACAGCACTGTGGTGTAAGGTGGGACCGGGGAGGCCCAGGCTTTGGGGTGCAAATCGTCTTGGAGTTCTGGGAGCCTTCGTTGGCACAAATAGGGACATTGCATCCTCCACCTTGTAGGGAAGACGGTGAAGGACGTAGTGGAGGCACGCAGTTGGTGCTCAGTGGTGGTTTCTACTACGGCTGTTTGTATAACTGCCAGCAAGTCCTAGGATGGAAGTTAGCCACTTGTGGTGCCACCCATAGGACTGAGCCATCCTGCGATGCCACAGGTTCTAGGCTGAGGCGTGGATGGGGAGAAGGAATTCAAATCACAAAACGTCACTGAGCGCTTGCTTATTCGGTGCTGGGCCTCTGTGGGGAAGCAAGGATGGGAGAGAGGAGCATTTGGAGCCCTCGAGAACTAAACAGATCTGCGTTGTGTGGGAATAGGTCTCTGTCCTTGCATCTGGGGTGCCTGCCCCTTTCGAGGCTGTTCTGCTCAGTTTAAGGCAGAGCTAGAATAGTACAAGATACTCAGGACAACCAGCAGAGGCCCAGGGCGGCCTGCCTTTTGAGGATAACTGCTTTCTTTTGGGACTGGTAAATAATCATTTGGGGAGCCTCTGCTTGTTCAGGCAAGTGTGTCTCTTGGAGCCTGGAATCTGGTCCTCATTGGGTTACCTTACGCAAGTCTTTGAGCCTCAGCTCCTGCATCTGTAAAATGGGAATAATTATGCCTTGCCTTGGGTATCTGTTGGGGCTCTTGGGAGCTCCACATACTATTTGTAGCAAAGTGCTTCCATCCATAGGAGAGTGATGAAAATGTGTGTTGGTTTTGTTGATTGCTTAGTTTTCTTTTCTCCTAATTCCTGATCTTTTTTCAACGACCTAATTTCTGGTTGTTGGGACTGTGACCTCCCCACCCCAGATTCTATCCCCAGCTAATGTTCTGATATGACGACTACCACTCAGTTGCCTGGAAGCACCAGAGTGGCTTAGAAGAGCTAGGCTGCTCAGCCAGGCTGGGGCGTCTGCTGTTTACTGGAGGCCATAGGAAAGACTGAGGCTAAGGGTCGGGGGGCTGAGCCCAGGCTGGCCACAGGTGAGGGCTGAGACCCCGGTTACCTGTGGGCTAAACCTGGAGCTTGTTTGTAAACGGGCCCGGAGCCCTCTGCTTGGACCTACAGTGGTTCTGCAGGCTGGCGGGGGAGGGGATATGTGTTTTGGTTCATTTTGCCGTTCCCACAACCATCTTGGTTTTGCTTTGTTCTGTTCTGTTTTTTTAAAACCTCCTTGGAGGTTCCAGGCCTGGCTGTGGGACTGAGACATCTTAGCGGGGGCACGTCATCCTTTCAGTTTTCCCCGCTTCCCGCGTCTTGCCCATCCTTTCTATTGGATTTCCTTCCGGCTCAGTCTGGCTCTGGACTGTTGGTTAGGGAGGGTGATGACTCGGCTGCCCCTCTCGCCAGGCTTTTTGATTACCTGTGAATTCCAGTTATCTCGGGGCTGATTGCACGGTCCAGGGGCCTTGTCTCAGCCCATGGTGGGGGCCTCTCCAGTCTCCTCGGAGCCCAAATGGGTAAAAAGAGAGCCTGGGGAAGGAAGAGCCAGAAAACCTCGGGAGAGTGGAATTTCAGGAATGGCAAGTCAAAACTAGTTCAGCGTGGTCTAGTTGCCTGGGGCCTGGCCAAGGGATTTTTGTTATGCCTTTTGGTTGGCCCACTCACCATCCCCCACCCTCTTGTAAATTTCTGTTCCTTTTTTTTCCTGAAGGGTTATTTTATTGTACTTTCAAGATTTTTTTTTTGCCTTGCACAAAGTACTGACTCATGTTGCTAATGTCTGTGTGCTGGTTCTATGCCTCGTTATTCTACCATTTAAGATTGATCATTTCTGTGTTGGTTTCTATTTCAAAGCAGAATAGGCCAGGTGGGCCAGTGCATGTGTTTCTGAATTTGATAAGGAGGCGTCTCTGCTATCAAATGTATGTATCTTGTTATAGGCAGGCAGGTGTTAAACAGAGCCTGTCTACACTCGGTTTTAAAGCAGTGCTTTCCCCTTGAAAAATGACGTTTCCGGCAGAGATCTGTTGGGCATTGTGCTCTCATGTTTTAGTCAGGGCTAACTGGGCTGGCTTCTTCTCAAATCCTAACTCGAGTTCTTAAGAATTTTTCGGGGGCTTGTATAGCTCGAGGAAGCTTATTAGGTCTGTCATTTGGACAAAGAGAGAAAGGCATTGCCTGTGGTGCTGGAGATAGGAGAGAGAGAGATGAGAGATGGTGAGCTTTCTGGTGAAATAGAATTGTTGATGACAAGCTTTTAGGTTTAAAAGGTGCCACTTGGACTGGGCTCCCTCGCCTCGGAGCCTGGAGACCTGGGCCTTGCTGTCAGTGATATCACTGTTTCTGTCTGTGAGTGGCACGAGGGACATCTCTACACCAGGACAGAGGCTTGTCTTAGTACGTTGAGCCAGAAGTCTTGGTGGAGTGTTGTTCTTAGCTGTGCTTGTTGATTTTTTTTGTGTGACCTGAGCTGAGGGCTGGCTTGCTTCTGGAAGATGCCAGCAGCCGCGTTGGTTTGTAAAGCTCTTCAGGCAGCAGGAGGTGTCTGTGGGCAAAATGAAGTCTATCTTGGGTTGCTGGCCGTCCTTCACATTCTGTGCTAGACTACTTCCTTCCGCTCTCACCTCTGCAGCTGGTTTTGTAGCTCTGCTCTGTATCCTTTCTTCCTCCTTTCGGAGAAGCCATCTTCAGCCTTTTCCTCTTGTGGTGTTGCAAAAGCAGTATTTATTACTTCTAAAAGTCACTGTCACGCAACACATACTCCTTGAGTGTCTGCTGTTTGTCAGGTATTGTGCAAGGCCCTTCATGTAAGTTTTCCTCATTCGTAACAGTAACATTTTCACTGAAAAAAAATTAGAAAATACTGAAAAGAGTGAAGATGAATATAAAAATACAAATCACCTGTAACCTCACCATCAAGAAGTAACTACGGTAAAGACCGATATAGTTCTTTCTTTTGATTATGTGTTTATTCAAAATTAGAAGACTACTGGGCTGGCCCCGTGGCCGAGTGGTTAAGTTCACGCGCTCCGCTGCAGGCAGCCCAGTGTTTCGTTGGTTCGAATCCTGGGTGCGGACATGGCACTGCTTATCAAAACCACGCTGAGGCAGTGTCCCACGTGCCACAACTAGAAGGACCCACAACGAAGAGTATACAACTATGTACCATGGGGCTTTGGGGTGAAAAAGGAAAAGATAAAATCTTTAAAAAAAAAATTAGAAAAATACTGTATGCACTATTCACAGTTTATAGTTCCTCTTAATGTTATAGTGTATTTCCCTAAGTGATTGAAAACTTGATTTTTTAGTAATCACATAATTGCTGTTATCTGGGTATGCCATAGTTTGTTTAATCCTTTCTTATTAGACATTTAGATTGTTGTTACCCATTTTTCTTTCTTATAAACAGAACTTTAGGGAGCCTCTTGCATGTCCGTCTTGGTCCACACTGCTGATTATTTCCCATCAGCGGAATTTCCAGGTCGGAGTGCAGGCTCCTCCTGTTCTCTTCAGCACCTTTCAGCCCTTGTTTCTTTTATTGTGGTAAAATATACATAAGAAGATGTACTATTTTAACCATTTTTTTTTTTTAAAGATTTTATTTTTTTCCTTTTTCTCCCCAAAGCCCCCGGGTACATAGCTGTGTATTCTTAGTTGTGGGTCCTTCCAGGTGTGGCATGTGGGACGCCACCTCAGCGTGGTTTGATGAGCAGTGCCATGTCCGCACCCAGGACTCCAATGATCGAAACACTGGGTCACCTGCAGCAGAGCACGTGAACTTAACCACTCAGCCACAGGGCCGGCCCTGTTTTAACCATTTTCAAGTATGCTGTTCAGTCGTGTTAAGTACATTCACAGTGTTGTGCACCCACCATCCATCTCCAGAACTTTATTATCTTCCCAAACTGAAACTCTGCACCCACCAAAAAGAGTCCCCCATTCCCCCTGCCCCAGCTCTGGCACCCACCGTTCCACTTTCTTTTCTTTTTTTTCCTCTCCCCAAATCCCCCAAGTACATAGTTACATGTCCTAGTTGTGGGTCCTTCTGGTTGCGCCATGTGGGACTCCACCTCAGCGTGGCCTGATGCGCGGTGCTAGGTCCACACCCAGGATCCGAACCAGTGAAACCCTGGGCCGCCAAAGCGGAGCGTAGGAACTTAACCTCTCGGCCATGGGGCCGGCTCCTCCACTTGCTGTCTTTAAGATTGACTACTCTAGGGACCTCATGTGAGTGGAGTCATCCAGTATATGTCTTTGTGTCTGGCTTATTTCACTTAGCATAATCTTTTCAAGGTTCATCCATGTTGGAGCATGTGTCAGAATTCTGTTCCTTTTTAAGGTTGAATAGTATTTCATTACACACACACACACATCACAGTTTGTTTATCCCTTCATCTGTCTGTGGGCAACAACCGAGACATACAGTTTTATTTTCATTTATTGAGTGGTCCTTTTCCCCCAGTGGAGTGAGTGAGTATGCTGTGAAGCAGAATGCTGTTGCTTCCTCTTCCTTCACTGCTCTGTGTCTGACAGAGAGGGTGCTCCAGCAATGTGTGTAGGGTGAACGATGGAGCTGCATAGGAGGATCTCGTGGGAGCCCACCGAGAGGCAGGCCCAGCTCAGCCTGGGTGTGGGGCCGTCAGGAAAGGCCTTCTGGAAAATGTGGCAGACTTGAAATAAGCACCTTTTGAAAATAGTGTGCCAGCCCTGGAGTATTAGAAATACGTTTCTAATTTAGGATCAGAAATGTGTGGGGGCTGGCCCCGTGGCCGAGTGGTTACGTTCGCGCGCTCCGCTGCAGGCGGCCCAGTGTTTCGTTGGTTCGAATCCTGGGCGCGGACATGGCACTGCTCATCAAACCACGCTGAGGCAGCGTCCCACATGCCACAGCTAGAGGAACCCACAACGAACAATACACAACTATGTACCGGGGGGCTTTGGGGAGAAAAAGGAAAAAATAAAATCTTTTAAAAAAAAAAAAAAAGAAGAAATGTGTGGGCCACAGAGAGCTCGTGGGTCAGCTCGCTTTCCAGGGCGCCCCAACCCTTTGGATGTCAACGTGATGCAGGTGCTCCCGTGTGGCCAGTGGCCAGCCCAGGGGAGGGCAGGTAGGACCTTGGCTCTGAGAATTCCAAGTTGACTCGCCCAGCATACTTCTGGATCATCTCTTTGTGTGGAGTGATGGGGTGGGTCGCTGCAGGACCCGCTGGGAAAAGGAGGTCGTCTCCAGTGCTCTTTCCATGGTCCTTTGTGTCTCCCAGAGCTTTTTCGGGCAGGTGGTGTTTACATACAGTTCAGAGCTTAAAGAACCGCTCTGTTCCAGGCGCTACAGAAAACACGAGCCTGCCCGGGAGGGGCCCCGCCGCTGCCGCCTGGCCGACCTGTCCGGGGACTGAATGGGCTGAGTGTTCGGAAGCACTTGGGGAGAGTGGAACGTTGTCCTGAAGCATAAAGTGGAATTTTTTTTTGATATAAAATTAATTACAAAAGTATTCATACTCGTAAAGAAAAAAAAAGAAAAAGCAAGCATACAAAGAAAAATGAAAGCTTTTCCTTCCAGCTTCCCAGGCAGTATCCACTGCCTACAGTTTGCTTTGTTTACCCTTCTAGACTCTCAGTGCACGTGTAAATATGACCCTTTGTAGGCAGGTTTTTAAAAATTTTTCCTTCTCCCAATGCCCCCTGGTACACAGTTGCGCACCTTTAGTTGTGGGTCCTTCCAGCCGTGGCATGTGGGACACCCCCTCAGCATGGCCTGAGCGGCGCCACATCCGCACCCAGGATCCGAACCAGTGAAACCCCAGGCCGAAGAGGCAGAGTGCGAACCCAACCACTCGGCCACAGGGCCGGCCCCGTAGGCGGGTTTTTAAAAAACAAAAATGGAATCATGCTAGTCTTTCTTATAGGCAACTTGCATTTTTGAATATTTATCATGAGCATTTTTCCATATTAATATATATAGATCTACCACATTTTTAATGTTTTAAAAATTATTAGGTTTAAGAAAAATATAGAGGTGCCTGAAAAAGAAAACAAAAATAGCTCACAATCCCATGGCCCAGGTATTCCCAGTTGAAATTTTTAAGAAAGTAGTTAGAAAATTCAAGCTGTGTTGAAAGGTCTAAGGGCTCTTCCCCTGTGTCTCTGAAAGGAAACCAGTATGAGAAGTTTCTTGTGATTCCTTCCAGAAAAAAATTATGCACATTATTGCACATGCGTGTTTATAGTCTTCCTAAAGCATGCTGCCCTCTTCACGTAATGAAATGTCATGGTGTGCTTTGCGACAGCCCGTACGGACAGATTACGTCATCTGTTTTAGCGACTGCAGAGAATGCCTTATGGATATACTTGATTTAACCTGTTGCGTATTGGTGGATGTTTGGGCTATTTCTAATTTTTGGATATCACAAAGTTTTGGTAATATTCTGCCGAATTACTCTTCAGAAACCTTAGATAGTTTGTATATAATAGCGTGTGAGAGTATGTTTCTGTAGGGTAGACTCTTGCTGAATAGCCCATTAAAGATTGTTTTGGTAAGAATTCTGCTAAATTCCTCTTCAGAAAACTTTGTGTCAATTTATGTACACTAGTGTATGAGAGCGGGTGTTTCTGAACTGTGGGTTTTTCTGGATGAATAGCCTTCTGGGGTCATTTGGGTGTGCGCATTTCCCAAATCAAGAGCAGTGATTGTTGCAGGCTTCCCACAGTCAGTGTAGGATTTTGGTTTGGATCAATGTGGCCAAGCATATCAGAAACAGCGTTCTCTGGTCTTCCAGTGCAGAAGTGGCTGGAAGGAGTAGCCCTGGACGTCTCAATAGTGAGGCCAAGTGGGGTTTGTAGACAAAGGCACAGGTCGCCAGGCCTAAGTTTGATTTTCAGTGTCAGCTGAAATGATGGTACTTGGCATAGATGTTTTCTTCCGGCCTTCGTACACGAGAGCCTGGCAGAGAAAATTCACAGACCTCCTCCATTTGGAGTTCTCCCGTAGGCCCTCTGGAGATTTCTGAGGCTCACATTTCGTAGCTCTTGGTGGTTTTGTTGCTATTAATATTTCTGACTGTGCGGAATTTATTTGAAGGCCAGTCCTGTGTTGCGTCTCCTGATAATGGCTGTTGTGCAGATCTGCTCAGTCCCCTCCTCAAGCGCTTGGCCTGTGGGCCCTGACTTCCCCCACCTGGTTATTCTAGATCACACCTAGTGGGGGGGCGCAACTGCACAGATGAAGCGCCTGGAAATGCCTGGGTGGTGTTTCATCAGGCGGGGTTGGGAAGGATGTGTGCTCCAGCGAGGTAGGTTCCCAGAGGAGATGCCGTTGGGGATGACACGGCTCTGGCCCTTGTGGCTTGTTATTGTGAGTTTGAACCTAGAGAAAATTCACTGGGAGAGTTGAGAGTGCCTTGCCCCCTCCTCTGCTCCTTTCCTGATGGAGAGTAGCCCCTGACTTTGAGGTCAGCTGCCTTCAAATCCAGGTTCTACCACTTGCAAGCTGGGTGGTTAAAATTATTTAATCTTTTGGAGTCTCCATTCTCATTGTCTGCAAAATGTGATAGTAACACCTTCCTCCTAGAATTGAGGGGAGGATTCAGTGGGTCCTACCCTGAAGTGTTTGTAAGGTACCTGGCACAAGGCAAGCAGGCTCTCAGTAAACAGTAGCTAATAATGCTGCCTGGGTTCAGCACCAGCTGAGAGCCTAGGGGTTTGGAGGAGGCAGGCTTATACGCTAGGGGCTCATTTGTTTACTGGATGTTGGTGTTTCTAATTGTGTGCTAAGCCCTGTACTACCTGCTGAAGATTTAGACCCAAATCACATAGCCCTGTCCTCACCTCCAGGAGCTCAGACACCTCCACCCAGGGCCTCCCCGTGGGGCAGGTGCATTGGAGCCCTTTCTGCCTAACAAGAGCATTTGATCACTGGCTGCTGCCCTATGCTGAGTCCATTCTGTCTGTTCTTGGAACGTTTTAGGTAAACGTCTGGGGAGGAATCAAGATAGGTATGTTAAGGCAGTTCGTGGGTTCTGGGTACCGGGGAGGCTCTTCAACGAGGCGGACCGCTGTCCTGATTTGGTGTCAGGCAGACAGGAGTGTTTATTTCCACCACTTAAACCTACCTTGAGCAAGTCTCATTTGTTTGCCCCTTTGAGCCTGTTTCCTTGCCTGCCGAATGGAGATGGAGGTTTATGCGAGCTGTCTCATAGTGTCGTGGTGACGATGGCACCTAGTCAGCTCAGAAACAGTGTGAGGTGTTGCTTCTGCATTGCTTAGTTTACCGAGACCTTAAAAACAGCGGAACGGTAACAATACAGGCTGGTTTCAAAAACCCAAACACTCCAGAGGCGCACAAAATAGAAAATAAAAGTCATTCCTTCCTGCCCACTGTCCCTTTTTCATATCAAGAGGTGGGTGCTGTCTTGAAATGATTTTGTCTTCCACTAATGGGAATGTTTTAACGACATGCGCGTTCTAAACCTCAAGTGACCACGGGAAGCAGGAGATAGGAATGTTTTAGGTGTACCTTAATAGAAATAAAGTTAAGTAAAAGACATTTTATATATGATTCCCAAGCACTGTCACTTTGGTCCCTTCCTGTCCTCTTAAGAAAAAAAAAAAGGCCTTTGTAATTCTTTGCCCACCCTGGACAAATCATAATGTCCTGTTGGTGATACTTAGTGGTGGCAAAGAGTGGATTTAGTTACAGGGCCTGCTCTCCAAAGATCTGAAAGCTGTAGGATTTGGTTGTGACATGGGAGTTGAAGTATGGTCAAGGTGGGCCGTGTGCTCTCTGATGTGAGCTTGTTAGGGTAAAGAGGCAGCACCGTCTGTGATAGTTTAGGAGTGGGGAGGGCTCCGGGAGTTGGGAGTATAGAGTTCTTTTAGTGTGGGTAAGGTCTTTGTAATGTTGGTTTATTATAAATAATCAATGAATAATATTAGTGTATTTGCGTTGAGGGCACATGTTCCTCTTTTCTCCCTTACTGAGATGACAGGTTGGCACATCTGTGAAGGCCCCTGGGGAACACCGGGCTCTTATTTTCGGGTGGTCCTTTGTCGTTATTTCAGACCTGGTCTTGCCTGTTTGGCGGCCCAGTGACTGTAATCGTCCTGGGTCTCCTCTGGTGCCTGAGGCTTGGAGAATAAATAGGTGTAGGTTCTTGAGGTATAGTCCTTTGGGCTCTGTTTTGGGTCATTTAAACCAACTCAGCCCTTCTAGCCCCTCTGCCTTCAGTATATTTGGATTTGTTTATTTACTTTCATCCAAGAGAGGGTGAATTTGTGGGGGCTGAGTTGATGCGCCGTGTCTGTATGAGCAAACACACTACCGCCCGTGGCTCAGCTCTGAGATGATATGGTAGAGGGAGAAGAGCAAGGAGTGACCTTGGCCTGTTACTGCACCTCGCAGCCTTGGTTTCCTCCTCTGAGCAGGGCCGACGGTAAAGACAGCCACCTCAGCGGTTGTTGGCAGGGTCCTCTGCACAGCTGTATTACTATTCAGCCAGCTTGACGGAGTATTTCCTCTCTCCGATTGGAGGGTGGCATTACATCCAGGCGGAATGGTTTGTTGCTAAGGAGTCTCCTTGGGGGCTTCTGAGGAAGCCACTGTTGCCTCTTTTCTGCCTCCTCAAAGTTGAAGGGGGGCAGTGCCACAGTCGGGGAGGGGTTGGAAGAGGAAAGTGGGGTTTTTGTTTTAAGTGGCCTGTGTTCTGTGTCCCTCGGGGTATTTTCTCCTAGGAGGGCATCCGACTCCTGAGTAATTGACCTAATTAAAGGTCTGGGGTCTGCAGCGCTGCTGGTTTCTTTGGGCGTGAAACACCTCTCTCTCTTCCTTCGCCTTTCTTCCTGCCTTTCAGTTCTTTGTCACAAACTAGAAATGTGCTTCATAGAAAAATCAGATGGTACTCAAATACTGGCCCAAGTGTGTAAAGGCACATGTCCTGGCATGTCGGTCGTAGCATTATTTGTCGTAGTGCACGGTTGGAAATAGTTTACGTGTCTACTTGTCGGGCAGTGGGAAAGCAGTGTGGCGCAGCTACGCAGTGAGATACCATGTAGGCATTAAAAAGAATGAGGCAGAGCAGGATGTGTTTTCTTGGAAAGATGACCAGAGCATAATAAGAGAAGAAAGCAAGCTGCAGCATAGTGTAGTAACTTCCCACAGGTCTAGATGAAAGTTGAAGACACAGACTGTGGATAGGTTTATGCTAGCTGAGAAAGCAAGCACGGAGGGCATCTACCGTGTTAACAGCGGTTACCTTTTGAGTTGGACTGATTTGCACACTTTAGTATCATTTGAATTTGTTATGCTGTATGTGTATTAGTAACGTGTATTAGTTACAAGGATAACTGATTACAAAGGTTACCCATATAAATTTGAAAAACAGACACACCTGTGGGGGGTGGTCTGGGTCAGGACTGAGTGGCTGGTGCATTATTGGCTCTTTCCTGGCAAGAGCTTTGCCTGGGACCCTTAATTTGCTCAGACCCATCCCGAGTGCCCTGGCCCCTGGTGCTGGGGCCCCTACGGTTCACGTTTTTCCAGCGGATTCTGTCACCTGTCTCTGTTTATGTGTCAGTGGCCCTTGGAAACTTCTTTTTGATCTGGTTAGAAGAAACAATCCGATACAAATGCTGTCTCCAATTTCTGTTCTCTGCTAAATCGGATTTTACCACACAGAACGGAGGTTTTGGTGGCATTTGCAGGGTACTTCTCACTTGATAATTCACCAATATTAGGAGGTGGAAAAGGAAGGAGAAACTGAAATAGAGCTATGTGTCTTATATGTTCCTTTTATTTGCCAAGTCCCTGGTCACTTTTGACCTTGGAGAGCGAGGCCTACATGTGGCACATCTGTCCAGCTGTCCATCCCCCGCTGTGTATGGAAATTGTCTTTTTTTTTTTGCTTGCTAAATTAACTGCATATTCAAAAGATAAGGTAGGCCAGTAACTCTTTGCAGACTGCAAATGGATTGCTAGCCAGAGTCCTCTGCAGGCTTCATTCAGCCGGAGCCCGTGTGCCTGGGAGCTAGGTGGTGGGGACTGACCCCACCGCCCAGGGAGAAAGGAGCCATAACAGAGTTTAAGTTGGTCAGGAGTTACCACAAGGGTCACTGGGACCATCCAGCAAGTGCTGTGCTTGGGGAGACTCAAGACACGCCTGTGGGTGAGGAGCCCAGAGCTGGTGCACACCCTGGGGCCACGGGACCCTGTATCACAGTCGAGTTCCTCCCCTGATGCAGTGCCGGCTCAGACCGTCCCTGTCCCCAGGCCAGACTTGCCCTGCACGTTCGCCACAGCCCCGGGAGTACTGGCAGAGCCTGGGAGTACTGTGGGCATTTTATCCTGGGCCTCAGGGCCCCTGGATGGCCCTGTGGGCATTCTCTGGGGCCCACAGGTGGCCCTCATAATTACAGTAGCATGGCTTGTTTCCCTTGTGCCCACTGAGTGCCCGTACTTCCAGAGCAGACCTGGATGTCAGGCTGACCTGGGTTCAAGTTCAGGCTTTGCAGTGCCCTAACTTGATGGTAGTGACCTTAGGCCAGTCGTTTAATGTCACTGAGCCTTGGTGTCTTGTCTATAAAGTGAGGGTGCAAATACCTTTTGGTGGTTTATCGCTTTTGTTTCTTGTTTCAAAGAACTCCTATGTTTAAATTAAGTTTTATTCAAATTACTTTTCATTAAATTACTTTTGGCTTTTTCTTCATTAGTTGTTTCTGCTTTCCTTCGCGTTCAATTCTCTTTTCTGACTTCTTAAATTGGATGCTTGATTTTACTTTGTTCTTTTCTGTTAGGAATTTAAAGTTTTTAGATTATTAAATTTCCTCTGAGTACAAATTGTCTTTGTTTTAAAAAGTTTGCGTGTGGAGTGTTCTTTTCTTTATTTAATGCTATTTTCTAGGTATTCTGCAGCCATGGTTTTGAATTCCCCTTTGATTCAAAAGTGTTTTAATAGAGTTTTAGGTTTTCCAACTGACAGGGTTATTTTTACTTCTACTTTCACTATGTTTTGTTTTATTGCACTCTGGTCAGAGATTTTTGCTTTTCAGAATGTGGGATTTTCCTTAAAGTCTCATATATCACTTTTTGAACATGTTTGCTGATCTGCCTTAATCATTTCATCTATCATCTCTATCTGAGTAGGCTTGATTTATTAAGGTGTAACGGTTTCTCTTTTTATTTTTGGGGAAGATTAGCCCTGAGCTAACATCTGCCATCAATCCTCCTCTTTTTGCTGGGGAAGAGTGGCCTTGAGCTAACGTCTCTGCCCATCTTCCTGTATTTTATATGTAGGATGCCTGCCACAGCATGGCTTGATAAATGGTGCATAGATGCACTCCTGGGATCGAAACCAGTGAACCACGCGGGCCCCCAAAGCAGACCATGTGAATTTAATTGCTACGCCACTGGGCTGGCCCTGAGATTTCTGTTTTTTCCAATCTTATAATAATTTCTTTTTTCATTTTAAAGTTACTGTGCATATGTAAGTTCACACAAAGTTATATTTTCATTATAGATTGTCCCGGACCCTTATAAAATGATGCTCTCTTTTGTATCTGGCTTATTTCATTCGCTATTATATTTGTGAGTTTTATCTATGTAGTTGTGTATGAGTTTGTTCTTTCTCGTTGAATGGAATTCCATTACGTGAATATAATATTTATTCATTCTAGTGGTGATAGACTTTTAGGTTGTTTCCGTTTTGAGCTATTCTGAATAATGCTGCCATTGACATTCTTGGAGTGTCCTTCCTTGCGTGTGTGTACGTGCTCTGTTGGGTGTACACGCAGGAGGGGAATTGCTGGGTCTCAGGGTACGCTTATGTTGAGCTTTAGTAGGCGGCTGCCAGTTTTCCAGTGATTCTCCCACTTGCCCTGCCCACCAGCAGTGCACGAGAGTTGTCCTTGATCCGCATACTCGCCAGCCCTTAGTGTTGTGAAGATGTTGGTTCCCCCCAAATTGATCCCTAGATTCCGTATAATTCTGATTAAAATCCCAGCAGGCTTTTCTTTTGTTGTTGTTTTGTTTGGAAATTGACAAACTGATTCTGACATTTGTGTGAAAATGCAAAGGGCCAGGAATAATCAAAGCTTGAAGAGGGACAGAGCTGAAGGACTTAACCTACTAGATGTCGAGACAGCACAATGTAAGGATGTTAAAGTGGCACAGTGTTGGCAAAAGGACAGACAGACAGGCCGATAGAATAGAATAGAAATCTTGAAACAGACTGCACATAGTTTATGACAAAGGGAAAAGAAGGCGTTTTCAAAAAGGTACTGGGAAAATTGGATTCTCTGTATAGGAAAAAAAATGAATCTCCTACCTCAAATCATATCCAGAATCAGTTTTAGATAGATTATAGAGCTAAACATGAAAGATAAAACAATGAAGCTTCTAGAAGAAAACATAGAATATCCTTATGATCATGGAGAAGACAAAATTCCTTAAATAGGACGCAGAAAGCACTACCAAAATAGAAAAGATTGATATCGAACTACGTTAAAACTTGTATCTTCTACTTTTTTACAAATGCTCTAATAAAGTGCAACAAATGCTATTTTCTGATTGCCCAGATACGTCAGATAATCCGTCAGTTCCATTGCTCCCCTGGAAGCCTTTGTCCTGCTCTCTTCAGGCCCAGTTCCTCTCTTGCCCGTAGCACAGCTTCCATGTGGGGCTTCCTTTGCTTGTCATTTCTGCGGCTTGTCTTTGTCCCTGTGTTGGAGCTCTCGTTCTGTGGATCCTATGTTGTATCTGGTAATTTGAGCATCAAATAATAGCAACTGTCTTAAGCCGCCTTAAACAATAAGGACGTTTATTGACTCAAGTAAGTGGAAGTCCAGAGGTGGGCAGGTTTCTGATTGGTTGGTCCAGTGGTTCCATGTTGTCATTAAGGAACCAGGTGTCCTGTTTGTCTGGGTGAGTCACATACACATTCTGAGCCAATCACCAGCAAGGGGGATGGGTTTCTCTTACACCAGGCAGGCCCCCTCCACCTCAGCTGGGTGTGGGTCCAGCCACCTCAGGCCCGCCCCAGGCCCCTGTGCTGCCGTGCGAAGAGAAGAGAGAACTTCCTGTAAGAAGGAGGAGGGGAGAATTAGCTGCTGGCAGGCGGGAATGACCGCTGTGACATTTGCCTCTGTCTTGCTTGTTAGAGCATATTCCCCTGCAACTTTCGGAGAAGGTAAATGTTTTGAGTCCTTGTGTGAATCTGAAAAAAATCTTTTTTTAATCCCCACCCTTGACTTGGTCAGCTGACTATTGGATTCTGGACTGAAAGTCATTTCCCAGGGAAGGGAATGATGCTGGTAGAAGCTCATCATTGTTGCTCATGAGAAGTCATTGTTGTTCTGTCCCGCGACCTTTCTTAGGGGCAAGGCTGCGCTCTCAGAAGCTTTTGGGTTCTTGTCTTTATCCCCAACGTACTGAGGTTTCATGATATCCCTCGTGTTCTTTTTACACCCGTGTTCTGAGGCCTTGTTGGGCCCTTGCAAATCTTGGGTACTTCAACTCTGGGAATTTTTCTTGTGGTTTTTATTTGATAATTTCTTCCCCTCCTTTTTTTTCTCTGTTTCTGGAACTCCTAGTTAAATTTGAACTCCTGGATTAATCCTTTAATTGGGAGGCGGGGGGTGGCTAGCATTCATTTCCTTGTTAATATTTCTGAAATTTGCTTGACTTTCATCTTCCATCTCTTCTATTGAATTAAAATTTAAAAGTTTTTTAGAATAGTTTGGATTTACAGAAATGTTGGAGTTCCCATATACCTTGCTCCCAGTTTCCCCTGTTAGACATTTTACATTAGCATGGTACATTTGTACCAACTAATTAACCAATATTGATACATGATTATTAACTAAAGTCTATACGTTATTCACATTTCCTTGGTTTCTGCCTAATGTCCTTTTTCTGTTCCAGGATATCACATTTAGTTGTCGTGTCTCTTAGGTTCCTCTAGCCTGTGACAGCCGCCAGACTTTCCTTGTTTCTGAGGGCTTTGACAGTTTTGAGGAATTCTGGTCAGGTATTTTGTAGAATGCCCTTTAATCGGGATTTGTCTGATATTTTTCTCATGATTAACGTGAGGTCATGGGGTTTTGGCTATCATGTGCTTAATTCTTCCTAGGGCTTTTTCTTTCTTTCTTTCTTTCTTTCTTTCTTTTAGTTAAAGATTGGCACCTGAGCTAACAACTGTTGCCAGTCTTTTTTTTTTCTGCCTTTTCTCCCCAAAGCTCCCCAGTACGTAGTTGTATATTTTAGTTGTGGGTCCTTCTAGTTGTGGCATGTGGGATGCTGCCTCAGCATGGCCTGACCAGCAGTGCCATGTCCACACCCAGAATCCAACCAGCGAAACCCTGGGCTGCCGCAGTGCGCGCAAGCTTAACCACTAAGCCGTGGGGCCGGCCCCCTAGGGCTTTTTCTTGTTTGCTGATTGTCCCTTAAGAAAAAAAAATCCTGGTTTTGTTTTTTTTGCATGGGTGCAGTACCTTCTCTTAGTTTTCTGAGGATATTAATTTTATGTTACGTATCTTTTCCTTTGGTTCCTGGCGTTGTCTGTTTCCTCCAGGTTCTTCTCTGTGTCTCTTTGGTATCTGTCCTTTAGTTGTGGTCTCTCAGGTGTCTGTGGTCTTGGGCACGTGCAGTGATTAGAAACTGGATAGTGGGTCACTGGGAGCTCTTTTGCTGTCGAGTGGGTGGATGGGAGGCCGGCCTTTTTTCTTCAGCCCCAAGTATAGATGTCTATAGGTTTTCTGTAGACGACTCCATCTTTGCCTGGGGTCTGGAGAGAGGGGCGCATGTTTGTCTGCCACGCTCTGTGAGGCCAGCAGCAGAGGGACCCGAGGGTCCCGGGGTTTGCTACTCAGATTTTGTTTCAGCTTCTTTCCTCACCCCCACCCACTTTGACCCTGGTGTTCTCAAGTCTAGACTTCTCTTATTTAATTTATCCGGAACGGGGTGTGGAGGGGAGGTGATGGGGAGGCCAGTGTTACCCGTGCAGCCTTTCAACAGGTCCTCCCACCTTTAAAGCCCCACCGGGGCCCCGTCTTACAAGGCGCCTCCTGGCGCCTCCTGAGCTCCCTGATGTTCTGGGGGTCAGTGGGAGGTTTGCTGCCCTGCGCTCCTCAGTTTGTAGGATCCTTCAGTCTGCTAAATCTCTTGCCACTCGTGTCTGTTCTTTGTCTGCCGAAACCATCCCTATCTTTTGGGTTCTCTTTGTCCTTTATGTTCATTTTAGGGGGTTTTGGAAGGGTGAGCTGTAAGTGCCTGTGGTCCTTCTGCCATATTAGGCAGAACCTCCCTGTATTCTAAATAGTGTTTCTATGAATTGATTGAAAGTAAATTAAGGGCCACTTCTGGGGAGGCTGTGTGTGTAGACAGGTAGACCCCGTCGTATTTGTGTACATGTATGTTTGAGTAACTGTTGGTAAGCACATTTGTCAGTTACACCACTCTGCTCTTCTCACGGATCGGTCCCCCGTGTCGTTTTGTGTTGGAACATCTAGAGCTACCTTTGCTGGAGCGGCTGTGGAGCACTCTGAGTCCCAGAAGAAAGGGCAGGTGGGGGTTCTCGTCGTTTGTCACTCCTTCCTTACGTTTGTGGGGAGTGAACTCTGCCCTTCCCCTCTGGAGCTCCTGAGAAGGGAGGGGGGCCTGGAGGTGCTCAGGTGCCTGGGAGCCACGACTTGGGGACGAGCGAAGTCCCTGTGCCCGTCTGTGGAATTCCTCCTCTGTGCCTCTGAGTGCTCCATTAGGGGTGTTTGTATCACACCTTGTGACTGTTATCTCTGTCCTTCCAGCAACCTTCTAAAGTAGATACTCTGTCCCCGCTGTGCAGAAGAGCAAACGTAAATGGCTGAGGTGGCGTTTGGGCTCCTCCCATTCTGGCCATTTGTGCGTAGAGAGAGCCGCTGCCCGCAGGAGGGCACGCGTCCTCAGCAGGGAGGGTTTGCCCAGAGAGGCGCGTCAGTGCCCTTGGCTAGGTTGGAGTTTGAACAGCCCCGTCAGCAGGGGCTGGTATTTGGTAGACGATAGAACCGGACTCTGCCTCCCCACCCTCCTGCGTGCTTTCAGCAGCGAGTCTCTGAGAACACGAGGTTTGGCAAGGTGGGAGGGCCGCCTTCTCCTGGGCCAGAGAAGGGCACTGCCCATTCATCCTCCCTCTGCTCTGGTGCCAGATTCTAGCTGCTACAGATGACGTTCCTACGGGGAAGGCCGTGGGTGTGAACAGTCGCTGTGCTGCGGGGCCCGAGTGCTTGTCCTGGGCCTCTATGCAGTCCTTTCTGAGCTTTCCTTCAAACCATTTTCTGGGGGCTGGCCCCCTGGCTGAGGGGTTAAAGTTGCACATGCTCCGCTTCAGTGGCCCAGATTAGTGGGTTTGGATCTGGGCGTGGACCTGCTCCACTCGTCAGCCATGCTGTGGAGGCCTCCCACATACAAAGTGGAGGAAGGGTGGCACAGATGTGAGCTCAGGGCTAATCTTCCTCAGCAGAAAAACCCGCCAAAAATTTTCATCATGTTTTTAAACAAATAGCAAATCTTTTTGGAATTTATGTACAGTGTTTTATGACCTTCATTGCTGGACTCTTTTGAAATAGGAAACAAAAACACAATAGGACAGAGTAGCAAGAGACAGATAGTTAGTATTGCAACATGGTGGCCCCAGAATTTAAGTGACTTGTGCTGGTGAAGAAAGATCCATCAGTGTAGCTGGGAGCTGGGCTGCGGGTGATAATTTTTCTTGAGGCTTTACAGTTTTTCTCTACCAAGCATTTCTCTACCAACATTTTTTGTTACTAAAAAATGTTCCGGGTAAACAAATGAGCAGGACTGGGCTCCTGCACCTCCAGGAAGGGTCTATTGCAGCCCCAGGGTGTGATTGCCGGGAATAACCGTGCTTATGGTCCTGAAGTGGGAAACCTTGAAACTGGGGCAGTTTCTTGTTGTTTAAAATGTGGTCACAGTGGAGTGTTTACCTCAGGAGGGTTTTCTGAGAATTAAAGTGCATCTCTGTCTCCTGAGAGTTAATTAAAGGGGTCTGCCGGCAGGTCCTAAACATCTGTGATTTTATGCTCATGGTTTTGAAGGTCTCTCTGCCTCGTACCGCTTAGGCTGTGATGCGCCAAAGTGGGGACAGATCTCTGGAGCACGGGAGGTGGAAGCACAGGTGCCAGGTGTGTGGGCACCTGGGGCTGTGAGGGCCTGGAGGTGGGTGGGAAATTGGAGGCCACCGTGGTTGCCTAGGAGCCTGGCAGGATGAGTGTTGTAAGGGCGACAATGGGGCTGGGCAGCTGGGAGGTGACGAGTGAAGAGCTGGGCTGAGAGCTGCCGTTGGTGAGAACCTTCTACTGGCGAGTGGGGACTGGGTCACCTGTGTTGTGTTCCTTCTCCCGTTTATTCCTGATGTCAGCCCTGTGAGGTGTGGGTAGCAGTATGTTCATTTCTGTTTAATCCACGAGGAAACAGGCCTAAAGTCACAGCCACTGTGGAGCAGAGGCGAGATGCAAACCACATGTTTTGGAGAGGTGAGACTGGGGGGAAGTCGGGGGGTGGTCCGTGGTGGGATGAGATGGGGTGGCGTTTTGAGGCCAGTGTGTTGGGCTAGAGGGTTTAGACTTGACCCTGGAGCAGTAGGATGATGCTGAAGTCTGAGCAGCTGTGCAGGATCTCTCTGGTTCTGGCAGAGGAGGGATTGAGGACCGGTCAGGGAGAGCTGATTCTGCCTGTGGTTCAGGGAGGCAAGGGTGGGGCTTAAAAACCCAGCTGTGCAGGAGAATTGGGGATGGGGAAGTGCTTTGTTCCCCCCCCACCGGCCTTGTTTCTTATTTTTAATTTCTGTTGCTTCCTCTCGGGGGTGTGGCCCTCTTTTGGTGGTGACTTGTATGGACGTTGGGTTACCAGAAACCGCAGTCCCATCCTTTTGTTGTTCCCTCACACCTCCTTTTCAAGCAGCTTATTCTTGGAGAGGTGTGTGCTGTGTTCTGCAGGCACCACATACCTTTCTGGCACAGAGCTCGCTCGCTTGGGCTTCTGCAGGTGGAGTGACTGGATTGTGTCGCAGGCTGTCCAGGCTCTCGCTTTCCAGATGGGAACGGAGAGATGTGGGCGCTCTGTGCTTCTTGCAAGCCACCTCTGCTCTTCTGACTGGTCCCTGTAGGGAGCCTCTGAGAGCTGGAGGTGTGGGGAGTGATTGGTCCCGCTGTGGCAAAGCGAGGCAGCAGAAGTTCCCCTGCAAAACCCGGCCAGGCTGCCCCCGCCCTGGCGCCTACCCCCCGCCACGTCCTGGTGCGTGTGTGAAACCTTTTGTTGAATTCTTCTTGCTGTAGTGTATTCCTTTCCTTATCTGTTTCTCCCTTTTGGCTAGGCGTCAGCAAACTGCAGCCCCATATCCGGCCAGCCTCCTGTTTTTGTAAATAAAGTTTTATCGGACCACAGCTGTGTGTTGTGTGTGGCTGTTTTCGCACTTGCAGGGCCTTGGGCAGAGTTGAGTGGTTGCTACGGACGCTGTGTGGCCAGCAGAACCAAGCTTACCTCCTCTCTCACCCTTCACAGAAAACATTTTGGGAGCCTCCTCCAGGGACTGGGCAGAGTCTCCGTTGTCTCCACCTCCCCAGCACCTGGGAGCTCGGGTGTCTGGCACACAGAGCAGTCCGTAAACATCTGAGGATTTGAAGGGCCTGTGGCACCTCCCTTATGTTAAAGGTGTTTTTTTTTGCCAAACACTGGCATGTTGGAGAAGGAGGGCCAGACTTAGTATTGTACCTGCGTTTCATGGCGATGGTTCTTTACGTGTTGGCTGAGACTTCACAAGAGTACTGTCCCATGACCACGTCCTTTCCCGGCCCGCGTGGTTGTTTCCTGAACTGTTTATCCGGCCTGCTCTCAATGTCCGTTCCTGTCGGATCATGCTTTTTGGTATGTTTTGTCCAGCAGTGGGATCTTTCCATTCCTTCTATACAGAGACATTTCACTTTCCTTTCTCTCCACCCCACGTTGGGGACTTCTGCTTCTGTGTCTCATAACCGTGGCACTTATGCTGAGCTCATACGTCTTCCCCAAGTGACCCTCTGTGCTCTGGGAGGGCGGGGCTGGGGCTGGAGCACACTTAGGTCCTTCATCAATGTTGGTGACTGAGGGAAAGAGCCCAGTGGTGATAGGTTCGCATGTATTGGGGGTTGAGGACTACTTGAGAAAGCAGATGATTCTGACCATGTGTTACTGGAATCAGGGAGACCTGTGAAGAGTGAAGGCCTGGATGTAAATCTGGCTGTTGGCAGCATTGGCATAAATAAGATGCTCGTCTTTGAAGACTTTGTCTAATACCGTCATGTGTGCAGTCAGCCAGAAGGCAGCCTTTGAGCCTGGGCTGACTCATGTCAGAGCCAGTGCATCTCTTTCCTGTCTGTGCCCCCTCGCCCATAGGTAAAGCCACAGCAGCCTGGAGTCAGGGTCCCCTTGGGCATATAGTCTGCAGGCTAGTGTCCTGCCTGGGCTTCAAGCCTGGCTCTAGCCCTCGGTAGTATTGTGACCTTGAACAAGTTACTTCTCTATCCCAGCTTCACCTTGGTGTCCTCTATAAAGCAGGCTGATGATGGTGGTATCTTCCAGAAAGGGCTGTTGTGAGGAGGTGGAGTGAGGGCACGAGCGTGCTCAGTAGGGTGCCTGGCTCTCAGAAGTGCTGCTGTCCTGTGATTAGCCTTGAATGTGTAGCTGTAGTGGTTCCCGGTGAGTTGCAGGCCATCCAACATCGCCAGGCGTCTGACACTGGCCAGTACCCAAGTGCGGAGTGAAATTAATCCTGTTGCCAGGAAGTGGCCTTTGATAAGGTGGAGTGCAGGGAGATTTTCCTCTGGCGGGCAGATAGCAGACAGGCTCAGTAACCTGTTTGACAGGTGGGACTACTGTCTGGAGAGGCGGGGCTTGGTATTAAGTTGCCTTTGTTGGCGAATCTTCCGTGTTTTTGTTCCAGCAAAGCCCAAGCCTTGAAGCGCTTCTTTGGGTAACTTGACAAAATATGCAGACCTGTATTCGTTTTTAAATGTCCTTTTCTTCACTCCCCAAGGCTATCCTCACGTGCATTTTGGGCTGTGTTTTCCTCCGCCTGATAACAATATTTTCTTTCTGGTCAGTGATTTTCAAAATGCTCCAGGGCCTCAGGGAAGTGCCTCAGGGTGGCTGCTGTGGGAAAGGAGGGGTTACAGGCAGGACTCCTCCAAGCAGGGCACCCTGGCCTTGAGTCTGTTTTATATGTAATACTGAGGATCTAAATTAGATTTGTTTGGGGGGAAAATAAAAACAAAATGAATTCTGTTGCCTACAAAAGGGAGAGAGAGCAGCGTGAAAGCTGTGGCTACAAGATAGGTTCCGTCTGTGCCCGCCTGCAAGGACCTGGTGCGTCTCTGCCAGTTCTTGTCCCACGGATCCAAGCGTGAGTCAGGCTTGAATGGACACGCCTCTGTCCCACCGTAAATCGTGTTCTCTTGCCTCTGCCGGCTTCATGATTCACACCCAGATGTTTGCCTTCACTTCTTTCTGCCATCTGACGGCTGGTTGAGCTTAGGGTGTGTGTATGTGCACATGTGTGTGGTTTGATGGTTAGAAAGTTAGCAGATATTTGGAAGCTGGTTAAACCCCTGCTAACAGTGCTCCTGGCCAGCGGGCCAGCAGAGTAGCTAGATGGGCGTGGGCGTGGGCCTGGGCAAGGCCCCAGGGTGGCACCGCTTCACTGGAGATGCGCACAACTAGGGAAACCCAAAGGATTATATTTCTATCTTGGATATTTATGCAGTGAAATCTGGCTTAGTGAAAAAACCCTTGCAAATTCTAGGCTAGTGTCTGTAAAGGGCCAGACAGTGAGTAGTTTATGCTTTGTGGGCCGTGTATGGCCTCTGTTGTATATTCCTCTTCGGGCTGACTGTAATTTGCCAACCCCTGTTCTCAGGGAGGATCAGGCCTGGAAGCACCTCCGTCTGTGCTCTTGCGCTGTGGAAGATTAAAATGAACAGGCGTCAGGCTCCCCTCCCCGAAGGTGCTGTTTCTGTAGCATGGAGACTCAGTTGCATTGCCTGTTAGCACCCAGGGTTATAGAATCTAGCTTTATATAGGCGTAGAGAGTCCAGTCCCGGATGTGTGTTAAGAGATGGCTGCTCTGACACTAAGTCATTTGTGATTCCGTGGCTGTGGGTTATTATCATTGACGTGTTTGATTTTAGAACCTGCTGGTACTTGTGGAATCTTGTCTTGGCCCCTCCATTCCGTAGACGGGGAAACTGAGGTCCAAAGAGGTCAATGGTGTGCCCAACAGGTGCAAAACTTAGTTTAAAAATGGGAGGAGGGGCACTCCAAAAACAGCGTGCGGGCTTAGTGCAGGCATTGGTTCAGGTGTCCTGCCTGGCTTGCTGAGGCTCTGGTCACACGCTTGGGGAGCGTGCCGCCCGGAACATCGTCAGTGCTCAGTTATTCACAGAGTCGTTGGATTTACTGGGAGGACAAAGCCCAAGCACCTGTTGCAGCCTGACTGACGTCTCTCAGACATAACAGGTCTTTTTTTTTTTAAGATTGGCACCTGAGCTAATATCTGTTGCCAATCTTCTTTTTTTTTTCCTTCTTCCTCTCCCCCAAAACCCCCCAGTACATAGTTGTATATTCTGGTTGTGGGTCCTTCTAATTGTGGCATGTGGGATGCCACCTCAGTGTGGCCTGATGAGCAGTGCCATGTCCACGCCCAGGATCTGAACCGGCACAACCCTGGGCCACCAAAGTGGAGCGCCTGAACTTAACCACTCTGCCACGGGGCCGCCCCCAGAGTCACAGTTCTAGGAGAAGAATGGCTCCTGTTTGCCCAGAGTTTGTAAAAAGTTTTCTTCAGGGATGCTAGGAAGGGGTTGTGGTCAGGCTTCTGGTGCCCAGTGCTTCCTAGGGGTGGGGTGGGGACTGGTTAGTTCTCAGAGAAGCATAGTGTCACCAGGAAGACCCTTGAGAGCTATCTGTGTGTCCACTGTTACCTTTGCCCTCAGGCTCTGGGCGGTGCCGAATCAAAGAAAGATCTGTTTGGATCAGTGAACTGGCAGAAGTTTGGACTAACAGATTTTAAGAACACTTTTTAGCAATATCTATAGAAACAAGTATTTTCTGGTCAAGTTTCAGAACTAAAAGACATTTGATCTTAAAAACAAGCATGTTAAGATTTAATGTGGAAAATTAATGGCCCAGAGTGGCTGGTAAATAATTTTTCCTTCTCTTGCCTTTGTCGATGTGGTTTTTAATTTAGTAAGAACTAGTTATCTGAATTTAGATTAACCATGCTAAATCTGTAATCCTGCAAAGTGTGTGTGTGTGTGTGTGTATGTGTCTCGGTAAGTGTGTGTGTGGCTGGGAAGGAGGCACCGCTGGTTTCCTTCAGAGATGTTGGTGGATTCAGGGGTCAGGTGACAGCTGTGGTCGGGGACAGCAGAGATGGAGCTGCACATTAGCGTTTTTCATCACTGTACGGCCGTGAAAGATTCTGGAATGCACTTCGTGTAATTAGCTCTGTGGTGGGTCCTGTCCTGTCCTGTCTGTAGGCTGGACGTTCGCTGGGGGTTGTGTCCACCTGACCCTCTGCTATATCCCAGACCCGGCTCAGTGCAGGGTGGTGCCTAATCGGTGTGTTGAATAAATGTGTTAGTTTTGTATTTTGTAGTTACAAGTTACATATTTAGTGGCTTAAAACAAATTTATTCTCTTACACTTCTGGAGGTCAGAAGTCAGAAACGCGTCTTACTGGGCTAAAATCAAGTTGTCGGCAGGGCTGCACTCCTCTTGGAGGCTCTAGAGGGAGACTCTGTCTCCTTGCCATTTCCAGTTTCTAGAGGCGCCTACATTCCTTTGCTCATGGCCTCTTCCACCTTCAAAGAGTATCGCTCCAACCTCTGCCACTGTTGTCACACCTCTCTGACTCTGACCCTCCTGCCTTCCTCTTCTCAGGACCCTTGTGATGACATTAGGCTCACGTACATAATCAAGGATCATCTCCCCATCTCAAGATCCTTAATTTAATCACACCTGCAGGATCCCTTCTGCCCGTATATAGTCACAGGTGCTGGGCATTGGGACGTCAGCATCTTTGTTACTCAGCATGCCACAGAGTTTGTAAAAAGAGCGCTAAATAGATAGGATCCCACCATAGTCTGCGGAATAGTCTCGTTGGGGCCCAGGGCAGCCACCCGAAAATATCCCACACTGGTATCCAGATTACGTTGAAATAAAGTTACCTGAGAAACAAAAAGGGCATCTTGCACCTCCTGTCTCTGTCCCCCTGAAAGCAGGAAACAGATCCCCCGTGTGAGAGGGGCTCTCCTCGAGTCCTCTCCAGAGCTGGGGATTTGGGCCCGAGAAGCTGTGTGAGGAAGCTGTGCTGCTCTGCTGCCTGAACTCGGTTGAAATTCTCACTAATTACATACCTCAAACCCAAGTTTCTTTGTCCTGTCATTCCTCACAAGTTTAGTGTTTCTTTGTGTAGAAAGATGTATGTACTGCGTGCTGTGTTCACTCTGGGAGCATCACTTCTCTCTGATCTTCAATACGTACATATTAAATTGGGTTTTCTCTTCTTAATCTGGTCTTGTGTCAATTTTATTATTGGTCGACCCATGAGAACACAAGGCTAGAAGGGGGGATTTCCTCTCCCCGACAGTCTCCGAGTGAATAAAGGACACGTTTGTCCCTCCACCTTGTCACGGGCCCCACGCAGACCCCTGCTTGAGCTGCGAGGCCTCGGCACGGTCCTCTCAGGCTGCCCGTCTGTTTCCCACCTGGAGACCTTTGAAAGTGCTTCTTTGGGGCTTTTCCTTTTAGACCTTGAGTCAGCAAACTGCGTGTGGCATTTTCTTTGTTTTTTTTTTAAACAAATACAGAAGTTGTAAAAAAAAAAAAAAAAGAAAAAGAAAAAGAAAAATCGTCCTTAGCTTGAGGGCCTTAGGGAAACAAGCCATTGGGGGGCCGACCACTGTTTGCTGACCCCTGTTTTAAACTGTCAGCTCTATGAGGCAGGGGCCGCTGGTGGCCGTCACCATGGTGGCATTCTCAAGGGCTTTACTAATAGTATAGTGAGTGTGTGTGTGCCTGTGTGTGAGTAGTGGGGGGGCTTAGGGTTCCTACCCAAGTGGTGTTTTCTGTTGGTTTGATTTGACAGAAATGTCTAAAAATTAGACTTAATGGAGAATTTCAAGTTGTTGCACATCTGAGAGCCTGTTAAATGCCAGTCACTGTGACCCAGGTGAGATCCAGTTCCTGTCCCGGAGGGGCTGCAGTCCTGCCGGGAGGGGCTGCAGTCCTGCCGGCGGGAAGGAAGCTGTAATTAGTGACGACTGTTGGGGTGGGGCAGAAACTTCCTGCAGCCGGCTGCTCGGAGGGGGCTTTAAAGAGAAAGGGGTGTGTTGTAGACCTTTGGGCACCCAAGTCAGGATTTGGACACTTGTCTGATTCCCATCCGTGGTCATTACTGTCCTTTGCTCCTGGCACATGGGACAGACCCTGGGGGGTGCTGCTGGCATCGAGTAACCTTGGGAACAGTGAGCCCTTGTGAGGGTTTCTGCCGGTCTGTCGCTTCATCGTGCGGGCACGCTCTGGTTCATTTAGCTTCCTGGAGCTTGGCCACTGAACGCGAGCCTCCTTCCTAGGCGGGAGCTGACTTAACTGGGATCCGGATGAGGAAGGGAGTTAAGTATCCAACTAGGGTGGCTGAAATGGTGTGGTGAGGAGCGGAGCATTTCCCTGAAGAAGAGGTGACCACCTGGGAGGTGACCCCTGCACTTATGTATCCCACTCGCAAGGCTCACCCGTTGGCCTCCATCTCCGTGCATTCTTCATGACCGTTTCCTGATACGAATTGCGTGCTTATCTGTTCCTGCGCCTGAGGTGCTGACTGGCAGATCTTGGATATCAGTCAAGATGTGTGAAATGAATGAAAGCTGGATGTACCTTGTGTTGTATGAGAGCAGGCTTTGTACACGTTTGGCACGGCGCAGGGCTTGGGCTGCGTGGAGGGGTGTGCTGTCAGCATCTCCTGTTCTGCTTTTTTTGGGCCTCAGTTTGTAACTGATCTTTGTTCTCTGTGCTCTTGGAGCATAATATATAGAGTTTTAAAATTGTCTTTGGGTGTGCAAAATGCTTCCCCAGCACACTTGATGTGTGCCTTCTGGCCTGTGTGGCTTCAGAAGAGGGTGAAATGGCAGACCTTACTGCTGCAGCTACCACTGAGGCCTTTTGTTAGTGGATGTTTTTACAGTTATCTCCATTTTGTCATTAAAGACACATTATCAATATGTGTAAATCGATGCTTTAGCTTTCTTTTCCATACGTTAATTCCAGTGAGAAATACTGGTTACTCAGACAAGTTTTTCTTTTTCGTGATCAAGTTTAGAACCTGTAGCCGAGGTTGAGCGTAAGAAAAGGCACTGGCCCAGAGTACTCACTGACCTGTATTCACTAAGTATTCAGATGAATGAGTGAGTGAGTAGATGAATGAACTCATGAGAAAAGTGCTGACGGACTCGTAGATACCTGTAGAAAATTAGAAAGTGGCACAGGGAAGAAGCTTCTTTCTTGGTGGTCTTTTCAAGATTTTCTGTAAGTCGGGGGAGCACATATTGGCGGTGCAGCCCCATGTGGGCTTTCCCTGGGGAGCACTTGCTTTCTGTTTTCCACGTCTGCACCTCAGAGAGCCCTGCCCTCGTTGCCCAAGCAGGTGTTTTCTCTCTGGATGCTGGTTCTTTTATTTTGAAAAGTGTGGGCACCCGACTGTTCCCGAATCATTTACTGGCCTTGGTTGCTCCCTTTGATTTGCTTTTGCTCGTCCTTGAAATGAGCAGCCTTGTGTAAGTGGGTTGTGGACCTCCCCTGTTATGCCTGCCTTACTTTTGGTGCGTGTACTGCAAGTGATGAACATTTACTTTTCCATCTTGAAGAGCTGTCCTTGACTTAGAAAGAGCACTGCATGTGTGAAAAGTTTATGTTTCTATGTAGTTGGTGAGCGGTGGGTCCCAGTGATTCACATGGGGAGAGTTCTTAACGCTTGGGGCTGGGGCTATCTGCACAATGCTCTTTAAATGTGTGCACAACTGCCTCTGCGTGCTAAGGGCATTTTCCTAGGGACAGATTCCAAAACTTTCTTCAGATCTTCAAGGAGACCCACGCTGAAGGATTCAATCCACTGGGTCAGAGGTTCTGGTGCATTAACACTTTTTCTTTTTCCATTTCAAAGGCAGATTGGGAGTGGTGCCGAGAAAAATTTCCTTACTAGATGACATTTCATCGCAATGTCCGATCGTTTGGGGCAAATAACCAAGGGCAAGGATGGGAAAAGCAAGTATTCGACTCTCAGCCTGTTTGATAAGTATAAAGGAAAATCAGTAGACGCGATCAGGTCCTCAGGTAAGAACCAAGCATGAAGGCCAGTTCTTTACACTTTCCCTTCAGTGAGAACCTCTTGGTGAAGGCCTGTGAAGACCCGCAGCCCCCGTCTCGTTAGGCGGATGGGGTCCATGCACACCCGTCTTCTGGGTAGGTAGTGGTCACCCAGTAGTTCTGAGGAAGCAGAACCCCCTGCTTCTGTTCCGAGCCTGCAGTATCCTGACTGCTGCAGTGGGATTATTTCTCTGTCTCACTTGTTTTATTGAAGCCGTAGGTATTTTTAGCTTGATGAGTAGAATGGAACTTAATTTGCATCAGAGTTACTCTTTTTAGATTTCATGGTTCCAGTCTTCTGGAATTTGGTGGGAAAAGTTCCTGTTGATACTCTCCACACCCTGTGAGGATTTGATAAATGTCGGGGCGCGGCTCAGGCTTGGCTCGGGTCCAGACAGAGGCTGTCCTTTCAGTGCTGCTGCAATGAGGTCAGAGCAGTCTCAGCTTGCAGAGAGGGGGGTGCTGTGTGGGATGGAGGTTTCTGGCCTGGCTCCTCACCCATGTTGTAAACTCTCTGAGCCCTCTCCTGCCCGCTGGTAAAATGGAAGCCTCTGCACAGATCGCAGCAGCTCCCGTGTCTCCTAGGTCCTCGGAGAAGAGCTTGTGGAGTGACCACCAAACTCTTCTCGTTTGTTTCCGCGGCGGGTCTGCTCCTTGTTTGTGTTCGGCTGCCTTTGTTGTTGTCACTCAGAGTTTGAAAGAGCGGCTGAACGAATCCAGCCTGTTTTCTTCTGTGACTTTCCTGTGCCACATCTGTTTCCACCCCTGTCTTCCTGCAGTTATTCCTAGACATGGCTTACAGAGTCTCGGGAAAGTTGCCACAGCCCGGCGTATGCCACCACCTGCAAACTTGCCAAGCTTGAAGTCTGAAAACAAAGGAAACGACCCCAACATTGTGATAGTACCCAAGGACGGAACGGGATGGGCAAACAAGCAGGATCAGCAAGACCCAAAGAGGTGAGGGCGGCGGGGCGGGCGGGAGCCTCGCAGCGGCAGAGTTGGAGAACTGGGGCGATACCAGAGGAAGCTTTCGCCCCACTCCTGCTGCTGCTGAGTTGTTTCTTGCTCCCTGCCTTCATTTTGTGTGGCTTTTAGAGCTGATGCTGCAGTGTTTCTGTGGGCTGCCTTGTCCCCAGAGACCAGTGTCCCCTGTGCCTTATTAGGAAAGGCATCATCACCCTGGAGGAGCTTATGCAATAACTGTGGACAGAGCTGGTCTTGGACCCTTGATTCTGGTGGTGGTCTGTGTGTGCTGGGCTCCAGGTTGAGAAGGCAGCCTTCCCCACTGTGGGCTGAGGAGCTTCCCACGCAGACTGCTACAGTTGCTCCAAACAGACCCAGTTACGAAGGAGAACGGCCCAGAATCCTTGTTACCCGGAGTCAGTACGCAGCCTCCCTGAGGCTCACCCCTCTGCCAGCACAGCACTTAGGAAGCCTTCAGAGGCCCAGGGTCTGGCACAAAAATCATCATTAGAGAAACAGAGCAACTGTTGTGGCTGCTCCTGCGTGGTGGAGCTGAAAGCACGAGGCCGGTTCTGTTCCACTCGTGCCCGGGGCACACAGCCTGTGCGATTCCCTCTGACCTCTGAGCCTTCAGTCATCTTCTCTGACTGGGTTCCAGCCAGTGTTGAGGAAAGAGGATTTGTGCTGGGAGGGGTCTAGCGAGGGACAGGGCCTTGCTAAGGCTGCAGGCAGAAACCCGCTGCTGGGGTTGCCTGTTGGGGAATGAAAACACAACAACCCACTCTCATGCACCTTCTTGTCCTGCATCCCTCGTGGTCTGGCTGCTGAGACTCGGGATCCAGAAAGGAAAGGTGAACCAGTGTTCTATTTTCATTGGAAGTGGCCGCAGTAGCTTTTGTAAAACTTCCCTGTGGTTGCTTCAGACAGGATGTAGACAGCAGGTAATTCAGGCAGATGATCATGTAGTAGTAGTAATCGGAGTCGAGTCTTAAAGCTGTTGTAAAAATTTTCTGTTTGCTTAGGGATCATACTGGTTGATTGTTTAGCATGACTTTTGGAATCAGACAGACATGTACGTGATTTCCAGCCAGGCCATTTATTAGTTTTATGGAAGCTGGAGAATTATCTGACTTTGAACTTCTACATCCTCCTGTGAAGTAGAAGTAACAGCTGGCTCCCGGGGGTGGTTACAGGAAATAGCTGAGATAGCACGAGTCAAGTACTTAGCACAGGGCCTGGCATGGAGGAAGTGCCTGGAAGATGTCAGCCATTATTGTCATCATTCTATTCAAATGGTAAACACTACGAACTCTTAAGGAAACCGATATTACACATTTCAATGTAAGCATTGAAATGCCTCTGCTATCAAATTCTTGAGAGAGAAGACAAAGCATTGCTCCTTCCTCTTATGCAGTTTTACTCAGCATCGGCATAGAAAGTATCAGGCAGCTTTAATGAGGCCAGTCGTGCTGCACGTCTGCCAGGGAAGAGGTAAGAGTGAGTGTTGGAGAGGGCAGCACACCCCAGGGGCTGGTTCTCTGCTGCCCTGGGCCACGCCCTCCGGCGGGGTATGAGGGATGTGTTGGAGTGGGGGCCCCTAACTGCTGGGACTTGTTGCTTAGGTTTGGAGAACACAAAAGTGACACTACCTGGAAGCTTCCATTTTAGGCAGAGGTGATGTGAAGGGAGCGTCAGTGGCCTTTGTTTTGTAATGATCGTGAATGTGAACGGTGAGTTACTTGGGTTAAGTAAGCCTCGGAAGAGGATGTGTGTGTGGAATTTGGCTTCAGCTTACAAATGAGCCACCGAAATTGGCCAAGTGGATCGCTGTCCTCCTTGATTCTCACTGGGTGGAAGGTTGAATGGAAAGAGTGGCCAGAAAGCTGCTGAGTCAGCCGAAACCTTCCTTCAGAATCCTTTCTTGTTGCTTTCTCAAAAGATTACCTGTGAAGTGTAAATTGACTGACACAACATTTTTTGGACAGCAGTTTGGCATCTTTTTTAATTTATTAGTTTGTTTATTTTTAAATATTTTATTTTTCCTTTTTCTCACAAAGACCCCCAGTACATAGTTGTATATTTTTAGTTGTGGGTCCTTCCACTTGTGGCATGTGGGATGCCGTCTCAGCATGGCCTGATGAGCGATGCCATGTCCGTGCCCAGGATTCAAGCTGGCAAAACCCTGGCCGCCGAAGCAGAGTGCGTGAACTCAACCACTCGGCCATGGGGCCGGCCCCAGAACATCTTTTGATCCAACAATGTTATTTCCAAGAACTGAAACACTACTGAATTAGTAATCCAAAAGTGTGCAAAGATATTTATACAGAAATATTCATTGCAGTTTTATCTATAACAGAAAAAAAATTGGAGATTGGTCAATTATGGCCCACCCAGTTGTACTGTGTCGTTAAAGGGGTAGATTCATATGTGTTGTCATGAAAAGGTGTTAAATATGTTAAGTAAAAGACAAGTTCTGGAATGGTGTATATAGTGTTATTCTATTTGTGTTAAAAATATACTATTTTAATATATATAGAAGAATCTGCTTGGACTTTCTCTTTGGAGATGATGAATTCTGTGTTATATATATTTATAAACTTAGTTTTACTTTGAGCATATATTTCTTTATAAGCCAGGAGAAAGTAAAAACATCTGCTCCTGGTTCAAGGCATCCAGCCCCCTGCGTAGCTGTGAGCTGCTGGTCAGGAGTGAGGGACTCAGAGCCCCTTCTGTGCAGTGACTCAGTTTCCCCTTTGGCAAATCCTCCATCACTTCAGTGTTTACAGTGAGCTTTTGGTCTTTGCAAACAGAAGACTCTGCAAGAAGGCAGAGGACTGTCTGTCCTGTCAGATGTCAGCGAGGAGACCTCAAGCCTGGATCAGTTCTCCTTGTCTTTGCCAGCGTGAGAGTCCACTGGGGAAGGTCTTATTTGTGTTGGTCAGAAGAAGTTTTGCCCGCAGTGAGCAGCTGAGCAGCTGTGGCTCTCGGAAATGCAGAGGGACCTTGTCTGCATGGCCTATGTCTTATCTAATCTCCACTCTGTCCTGCCTTTGTCTAGTTCCAGTGCGACGGCCTCTCAGCCGCCGGAGTCGCTGCCGCAGCCGGGTTTGCAGAAATCTGTCTCCAATTTACAGAAACCGACACAGTCAATCAGTCAGGAGGTAGGTGCTGGGGGCCCCGTCCTGACTGTGGCCCAGGCGTCAGAGCGCCTAAATGCTTCTGTTGTTGGGGACTGGTAGGAGCCGTCACTGGGAAGGGTGGCTTTGCGTGACCTGCTTATTCCTAGAGGCAAACCTGTTGGGTGACTTTGGGAAATGAGCATAGACATTGTCGTAGTCACTGAAGAGCGATTTTAATCTGCAACTTTTCGAAAAAGACCCCAAATATAGACTAGAATACAGACACCTAGTTTGATTCCTGTTGACTTACCTTGAGGTGAGGTCACTCAGGCCAGCTACAGGCCAGACCAGGGTTCCCCCGGATGTGCTCCCTGGAAACTAGTGCCATACGAAGACAAAAAGTGTGGCCACAGAAAGGGTCAGTAGTCAGGTGAGTTTGAAAAACAGACTTGAGCAAGCTCCTTTACTGTTAGACTTCTCAGTGTCTTTAATATGCTAGTGTGTCCTGTGACTCTAAGAACAGGACACAAGCAACAGCATTCCCCAAATTCATTTGTCCTAGGAAGTCTTTTTAACTGAATGTGTCTAGGGTCTTGTTCTCTCAGAACACACTTTGGGAAGTACTGAGCTGTAATCCTTTATTTGTTGATATATTTAAAATGCTTTTCTAAGCAGAAGGTCATGATTTAACTAAGCAAAGCTGGTAATAGCCTCAGTCCCTCGGAGTCTGTGGGTTACAGAGACCTACAGGAGGGTGTCCTTAGCTGGAGCTAGAAATCTAGATGAGAGGTCTGGGAATCTTTTAGAAGACAAAAAGAAATCGAGATGTAGATACCTAGCATTCACCTGCTCTCTTGAAGACAACTTGAATTACTGTTTATTTTAGTTTTTGTTGCTCCCTGAGCAATAGGAGATCAGAGATGCCATCCCCCATCTGTGGGGGATGCCAGTTTGCCAGAAGAGCACCCCTCCTCCCCAACACTGAACTGTGCTTTTGAAATTTAAGAAAAAGGAAAAAAAATCCATATTCATGTGAGACTCCGTATTCATTGGCCTAAATCCACTTGGGCCTGTTAACCAGTCAGAGGACGTGGAGATGAGTTTGTATCTGTTTCCCAGAATTTGAAACTATTTGTACCCTGGCTGTACATCCACTCACCTTTGGAACCTGTGAAAACACATACATCTGCCTGTACCCCACCACTGGAGAGTCTGAGCTGGGGCCTGAGTACAGTCCTGGGCATCTGTTGAAAATAAATGCCGAGGGAACTGTGTGTAGTCAGGGTTGACGCCCCATCCTGGAGCCAGCACACAGGTCACTTGGCCCAGTGTTCAGCCTTCTTGGCTGTTCCCTAGTTTTCTCTCATGTGCAGAGGTGGGGAGAAGGGGCTCCCAGTGTTTTCCACCTTCTCAAACCTCACCCCAGAGAGATGACAGCAGTTTTACTCTTGGGGGGAAGATTGCCAGCGGTGTTGGTACCCCTCCTTGGTCCTGTAGGCCTTCTCTTCCAGTTCAGCGCCTTTGGTGGATGAGGGCGGGGTGGCGTTCCTTGGGCTGCAGACAGCAAGTGGGAGGCTGTGGGTTGGCCCTGGTGCCCTCTGCTTCCTGCAGGCTCTGAGGCTCCCTCCTCCCTGAGGCACTGTCCAACCCCAGCTGTACTGTCCCCTTATGTTGCTGACACATCTTTTCTATGGTCTGTGTTGGGGAGACCCGTGGGCATTTCAGGCCACCCGTGTCAATCACTCAGGGCAACTCCTGATAAATAAATGGACCGTTAGACCTGGTCAGCTCTGCGTTGAAGGCAAGAGAGCAGCCATCTGCCTTGAGTGTGTTTAGTGGTGGTGGCAAGGGGGCTAGATGTGGTTAGGAAAGAATAATTATTTAATCTGGTATCTGATCCGATAGGGGATGAAGCTTCATGCTGCATCAGGCTTGTTTTCTGTATCTTCATTTCAGTTAGAAGGGGAAGGCTAAGTTGAATGTTGTTGAGAAAGGCAGGTGAGCTCAGAGACTGGGGACCCAGAGGGGCTTTGGATGCAGGTAGAGTGGGGACAAGTCCTGGTCTTGCTGTTGTAGTTGGGACTAGTCACTCCTTCCTGAGCCTCAGTCGAGATACGACTAGAACCGTCCCATGGTGTGGGAGGACTTGGTCAGGCAGAGCATGCCCAGCCCCTAGTGAGCTTTCAGCAGAGCTCAGCCAGGAGGACTGGAGTCCAGGCCAGGCAGTCTAGATGAGTGGAGGGGAAGGCGTCTCGCCTGGGGAGTTGTGCCTTGTAGAACGACAGTACAGTCATACACCGTATCACAACGTTTCAGTCAACGACGGACTGTATATATGGTGGTGGTCCCATAAGATTAGTACCATACAGCCTAGGTGTGTAGTGGGCTATACCATCTAGGTTTGTGTAAGTGCACTCTGATGTTTGCATGGCAAAATCGCCTGGCATTTCTCAGAACGTGTCTCCATCATTAAGCAACACGTGACTGTAATTATGGAAAGTGGTGTGGTGGTCTATCCAATGAAAGATCAGGCGTGTTGGCTTTCCCATGTTTGCACGCCTCTGTTAGCAGTGGCACACAGTTTTTGAGACACATGCTAGAATTGGGTTTGTTTTTTTGTCTCTGGAGCAAGACAGAGTAGCTCTGTGTGGGCAGGAGAGGCAACTTGACAGAATATTCTGGAGCAGATATGGGTTTGAGTCCTGGCTTTGTTATATAACCAGCTGTGTGACTCTGAGCTGGTCACTTCCCCTCATCTGTAACGTGGGCTGGCCAGCTGCTGACTCCTCGGCTGCTGGACCCAGTGGGATCTGCAGTGGGAAGCTCACGTGGTTAGATGCTGCTCAGCAGGTGGTAGTGGATATATTGGTGTGGGATTTGAACCTAAGGTGCGGGCCTGTGGGCACCTTAGTTTAACTTGCTCAGTGATGGACTGCAGACCGATTGGGCTGGCTCTCTTCTAATTTTCTTCCTTCTTTCAGAATACAAATTCAGCGCCAGGTGGACCAAAGTCATGGGCACAGCTGAATGGAAAGCCAGTAGGACACGAAGGTGGTAAGTGTGTGCGTGTGGCGTTGGGGTGGGGGTTTAGGAGGGATGAGGACCTTTCTAGACTGTTCTGGTAGGGTCTAGGCAGTCTTTGTGGACTCTCTTCCCTGAGAGAGAGACTGCTCTGTGGAGCCCTTGCCATTGCCCCTGTAGGGGAAGCGCTGATTCTGGGAAGTTTGTCGACTCTTTGATTTCATTCAGTGTTATTGCTAAAGACGTTCCTCCTGAGGCGTACAGAGACCTGGGCAGCTGGCCCTGCTGCTGTTTAGTTCGGCTGTGCTGCTGATGGAGTTAATACCTGCTCAGCAGTGTTGCCGCACACATCTGCCTCCTCTCCTGGGACCGCAAGGAGGAGGTGCTGCGCGGTCTGCTAACTTTAGCATGGTTTATAAAGAAGCCAGCCCAGGCACCTGAGCTGCCTGCTGGGGGACCGGAACACCAGAGCGTTGAGAGGGTTGTGTGGTATTTGTCACCTTTGGTGCCTGCCTGACCCTCAGGAAGTGCTCAGGAAGTGTGGTCGGCTGAGCTGCTGCCATGCTAGTTCGGTGTGATGAGGTAGGTGATGGGAGAGGTGAGCCCAAGGGAATGGGTCAGAGTTTTAAATGAATTGTGAACAACAAATTCAAATGGCTTCCAAGGCAGGCCCAGAATCCTTTGGGGTGAGGGTGGGGCGTGAGCAGAGGGTAACCAGGCTCCCCTCCAGTGACTGGAGCCCTCTGAAAGGCGGGCCCAGGGTCAGGGGCATTTTTGAGAGAAACCAAAAATCCAGATTTTTTTATGTGAACTCTTCTAATTTTTCAATGTTAGCTTAAATGTTTCTAACCCACTGTGCAGACCAAACGAGGTGCCTCAGAGCTGGAAGGTGAGGGGCAGTGGTGTGAGTGGTTAACCCACAGTTGCTCCTGCTTCTGTAAGCAGCACTGGCTGCCTTTTTTACCCCCTGCCCTGGCATCGCCCTCTGCCTTCTGCTTGTCCCTGCCAGCCAAGGCTTTGCCAGACTTTACTTTGTGTAGCTTATATTAGAAAACAGCTAGACGTCTAGCCTTCCGTATCCACCCTCCCCGGCCCACCAGGACCCCAGTGCCCCTCTGGGTTGGGACCACTGTGTGGTTGAGGACGTTCCCCTCAGTCTCCTGTGGGGAACGGCATATCAGTCAATGTGCCACTGGAGCTGTGGGCAGAGCCCAGGCGCTCCTGATGTCACAACAGGCAGGGGAAGCTTGGGCCTTGTCGATAGGAGAGCTTTACGGATGCTGGAGTCCCCAGAGGGTGAAGTGGAGGGAGCAAGAGGGATAGGGAGAGGCAGTGACAAGCATTTCACTACCCTAGAATCAAGTCTTTAAAGAGCACTCACAGGGGCTGGCCCCGCGGCCAAGTGGTTAAGTTCGCATGCTCTGCTGCGGCGGCCCAGGGTTTGGACAGTTCAGATCCTGGGCACGGACATGGCACCACTGGTCAGGCCATGCTGAGGCGGCGTCCCACATGCCACAACTAGAAGGACTTCTAACTAAGATATACAACTATGTACTGGGGGGATTTGGGGAGATAAAGCAGAAAAAAAAAAAAAAGATTGGCAACAGTTGTTAGCTCAGGTGCCAGTCTTGGGGGAAAAAAAAAGCACTCGCTGAACTGTTGACAGTGCTTCTTTGGCTCTCTACAGCTTATCTTTCTGTAAAGTTAGGTTATTTATTTATTTTTTTTGCTGAGGAAGATTAGCCCTGAGCTAACATCTGTGCCACTCTTGCTCCACTGTATATGTGGGTCGCTGCCACAGTGTGGCTGACGAGTGGTACTAGTCCACACCTGGGATCCAAACCTGCAAATCTGGGCTGCCGAAGCAGAGTGTGCCAAACTTGTATGCCACAGTGCCAACCCCTGTAAAGTTAGAATTTTAATTAAATGTATTAATTTTTATTTAAAAAGAATTACAAAGCCAGCCCTGATGGCATAATGGTTAATATTCACTGTGCTCCATTTTGGTGGCCCAGGTTTGGTTCCTGGGCATGGAACCGTACCACTTGTATGTCAGCAGCAGTGCTGTCACGGGGGCTCACATAGAAGAATGAACTTACAGCTATACACAACTGTGTACTGGGGCTTTGGCAGGGGAAAAGGAGGGAAAAAGGAGGAAGATTAGCAATAGATGTTAGCTTAGGGCAAATCTTCCCCTGCAAAAAAAAAAAAGACAAAGATTCAAAAAAAGCTAGTGTAAATGGACACAACCGCTGTGGAGGACAGTTTGGGACTCCCTCTCAAAATATTAACACTTAGACTCTTTGATCTAGCAGTTCCACTTTGAGGAAATCACTCTGTAAATTACACTTGCCTGTGTATGAAATGACATACATACCAGATCATTGGTTACAACATTGTGCTAGTAAAAGATTGGAAACAATCGCTTGAAATATCCAACAAATTATGGTACTTTAATGAAATACTTTTTGGCTCTAAGGAAAAAAAGCAGTTTTCTCCTGATAATGGCAAGATCTCCAGGACACATTTGTAAATGAAAAAAAGTACAGAATAATGTATAGAGTATGTTACCATTCATGCAGAAAATTGGGATGAGGGAGAATCCACTTCTGAAAAATGTTGTATATGCATTAAAAAATCTCTGGAAGGGAACACATGAAAGGAGGAGGGAAGCAACCAGGAAAGGCCCTGTTTTTTGAGGGCATTAGAAGTGGGCCGATGCGGCACAAGGATGGGAGGAAAGCTCTTCATGGCTTCTTTCTTTTGGACCTTGTGATTGTATTACTTAGCAAAAAGTAAGAGCATTTAGAAAACAATTCTGAAACACAGTAAAATGCTCTGTAAACATGTGATAGCTCACCTGGGAGATGGCAGAACCCAGGATCCCAAGAGGAGAGAACGCACTCTCCCCGGGCCCAGGTGGGGCTGCAGTGGGCATCAGGCTCTGGTTCCTCCCCTTGTGCCAGAGGCGCAAGTCTGTGGTGCCATCAGGGCTCTGAGGACTTGGGGGTGTTGCCCACAAACATTTTCATGACTCTTTGGCATCAAAAGGACTCTCGCAGAGTTGATAGACTCTCCATTTGGAAGATGTTCCATCGGTCTGTTTCACCTGGAACAGACCCAGGAGGCCCGATTCTGTGGTTCGGGCAGAGGCTCACGTCTCATGGGCTCTGGTGCTAGCAGCACCACCAATGGCTTGATCTGGGCCCTGGGAAGAAGCTCCCTGATTTTACTGTGTCACTTTCTCATGGCGGAGAACACATGGTATGGGAGATTGGTGGGCGAACATGACGGAGCATTGAGACCTTAGGAACACGGCTGCTTTGGCTTGAGATTTTGAGTTTTACCCTTTATCCTTGTAATCCGTGGAGGGTAAGTTTAATTCATACTTAGAATAATACCTTCATGACTGTTGAGGCAGAAAAAAAGTACTGGACATTTTTCTTTAAACTTCCAATATCTACCCTACTTTTTTCTTTTTTAAGGTTGGCACCTGAGCTAACATCTATTGCCCATATTTTTTTTCCTTCTTTTTCTCCTCAAAGCCCCCAGTACATGGTTATATATGCTAGTTGTAGGTCTTTCTGGCTGTGCTATGTGGGACGCCGCCTCAGCATGTCCTGAGGAGCGGTGCCATGTCCACACCCAGGATCCGACCCGGAGAAACCCTGGGCCCCTGAAGTGGAGCGTGCGAACTCAACCACTCGGCCACGGGGCTGGCCCCCTAATCTACCATACTTTTGAAGTGTGACTTCGGTATTTCATTCTTGCCAGTGACCTTTTAGCATAATGAAGTGACTATATGATGCGTCAAAGTCCCCCTTCACAGAGCAGTAGAGCCCCTTCCTGACACTTGGAAATTGTCTCTCAGGTTGATCATTGGTGAATAATGTGTCCATTGATTACTCTGGCAGCTTTGTTTGACCCTAGACCTTTTTACTAAGTGGGATGGTGAATGAATTGCTGTGTTGTGCATCGACACTAATCCCACTGCATCTTTCTGGCAAAGTCTTCCTTGGTTACAGGTCCGTGAATCAGTGGTGCTAAGAATGCTGCCTAGAGAAAAATTTGGCTCTTCTGTCTAGGGAGCAAGACATATCACAGTCCGACATTGTGCTGTGTGATCTTCCTGTTACTAGGTGTATATGGTGCTGGAGATGTGCTGCGCATTCCAGTTAAAAGGACCAGATCCCACTCTCGACCCTAAAATGCATTATTTGTCATTATCCATTCATCCAGAAGATGAGTGCAGGTTTTTTGTGCTGCGTGCTGTGAGTGACAGGAGCAAGTTAAGAAAAGGCTTCTTTACGGCCGGCCCGCTGGCGCAGCGGTTAAGTGCGCACGTTCTGCTTCTCGGCAGCCCGGGGTTTGTGGGTTCGGATCCCGGGTGCAGACACGGCACCACTTGGCAAAAACCATGCTGTGGCAGGTGTCCCACATATAAAGTAGAGGAAGATGGGCATGGATGTTAGCTCAGGGCCAGTCTTCCTCAGCAAAAAGATGAGGATTGGCAGTAGTTAGCTCAGGGCTAATCTTCCCAAAAAAAAAAAAAGGCTTCTTCTCTAAAGGAGGTTATGGTGTTGGGGAATGAATGAAAGAACAAAGAAAGCAAGTGTCCCAGGATTCCAAGTGGAAAATGTTTGGTCTTGTAGGGCTTGAGGAACTTTGTAGAAAGTGGTAAACTGAAACGGACAATGAGGAGGTACTCAGGAGTGTAAATCTAGGATGGAGGCCTTTGGGGAGGCACGAGGGGTGACCTGTTGGCAATTACCTCCACACGAAAACGGTTGACTTCCTTGGGCTGACTTTGTGGAAGACGGCTCTTGTCTGCCCCCCGGGGCTGCCAGAAGGACCTTACTGTCTTCTTTGTCGTCTTCTGGGAGCTGGGAAGGATCTGGGCTGGGGCAGCTGTGAATCTTGCCCCGTGCACTTGGTAACCAGCTCCTGCAGGTTAGCTGGCAGGGGGCCTGATGTAGTCTGTGACCAGCTCTCCTTGTCACCTTTGGGGAACCCTTGTGCTGCTCTGCACGGTGCACTTAAAATGAGCCGGCTGCAGGGCGCTGTGGCTTTCGGTGCGTGGAGTCGGTGGGGCAGAGAACTGGTGATGCCCATCTCCCTTGCTCCATAAGTCTTCCTGGTTTTCTTGGCAGGTTTAAGGGGCTCAAGCCGACTATTATCCTTCTCTCCCGAGGAATTTCCGACGCTGAAAGCAGCTGGAGGGCAGGACAAGGCTGGCAAAGAAAAGGGCGTCTTAGATCTGTCGTATGGGCCAGGACCAAGCCTCCGCCCACAGAGTAAGTGACCTTGCACACATGTGGGACAGCAGAATTTCCCTTCTTCTCTCTGCCCTCTTAGAAGAAGTATGCTCGTTCTCAAAGGGCCAGAGCTCCTTGAGTCCAGGCTCCTGCCTGGGAAGTGGTTATTGACCCTCCACCTGACCTCTGCATCTGTTGAACTTCTTTCCTAGGCTGCTCTGGAGGTCATTTCTTGTCTTTTTGGTTGGGCCAGGCCTGTGCGCCTTCCCAGCTGTCGTCGTATGTTAGTTCTGATATGCCTGCGTGGTCATGGCAAGGATGGATGGGCCAAGGGCCAGTTACCTTGGTTCCTGATTTGGGAGCTTGTTTTCTAAACCGGTGATTCCTAAATTTAGCTGAATCCTATCAGAATCACTTGGGGAATTTGTTGAAACGTCTAATTCCCAGCCTGCTCTCTCCCCGAGCCAAATTAGAATCTTTTTTTTAAACGCGTTCCCCTGGGGATTGTTATGTAGCCGGCCCAGCGCCAGTCTCCATGGTCTCCTCATCTGGGGTCTGGCCAAGGAGTCCGCAGGATTGTATTGTGATACTTGCTGGTAATGTTTTCTCCTTAGTGGCCTTGGGTGGTCAGAGGTTGGGGTGTTGTTTGGGAATGAGACATTCTCTCTGTTCTAACTGGGGATTCTGAAATGGCTCCTGTTCTTTTAGGGGGCATGGGAGCTTGATCAGGTCTTGAAATAGGAGGGATTTTTGTTTGCTTGTCTTGATTAATCCTTGAAGTATTCCAGAGTCAGAATTGATATCCTGTAAATGAAATGATCACTGTGTGACTCTTTAATAAAACATACTGCTTTTCACTAGCCTAAGCTGGGTTATTTTGTCTGCTCCAAATATGTAATTAAATTCCTTAGGCCAAGAATTGTAACTTTCTGGGATTAATTAAGATGAGCTGCTTTGTAGGACTATAAAAATTTAAAACTAGGAGAAGCTTCCGGGATCAATTCCATCCTCCTTCGAGAAGCCCCAGATGGCCAGAGGGGTTACCGCAGGGCTTGCCTGAGATCACACGCAAGGTGGTTGAAGAGCTGGGAGCAGACCTGGATTTTGTAGCTCCCATCCTGGGTCTCTTTCTCCTAAGGGTCACATACTTAGGGACCTTTCATGTTTCAACCACTAACCAAAAGTTGACTCAAAAGAGGAGTCTTTTGGCTCATCTGATTTCTTGCTGGCCTGTAATTCTGCCAGATCTTGTGTGCGTTTGGCAGTGGAGAACATCATTGTGAAAAGATGGGCAGATAGGTTGGCAGGTTCTTATCATGACCTGTGGAAGGGCTCCACGGGATGTATGCAGCAGCAAGCGGGGGCAAAAGCCTGGTGGGCTGGGCCTCAGGCCCCTCCACACCCCCACTGGAGTAGGGGCAGCTCTGCTTTGTCTTATGACCTGGGCAGTCTCTTTGACTAGCCCTGCCACTGCTAAACCGAGTTTGAAAATGTGTGTCGGGAACTCAGTGGTTTTAATGTAAACGTCCGCGCAGGCACAGTGCTGATCCTGACGGGGCCAGGTCAGTATTTCTGGAATAAAGCACGCAAGGCTCTATTCATCAGGGCTGTCTTAATTTCTTGGGGGCATTAGATCTGTGGCTGATGTGGTTTCTGTTAATCAGTGAAGACTGTGTCTTGTTTTCACTTGTCTTCTCTCTCAGTGGACCTCATTTTGTATTCCCTTATGATCAGACTTCCCTCAGCAAGTTCATACTCATTGGCCAGGTGTCTGCCCCCCACTTTCCCTGACCTACTTGACCAGTTGACTCGATTCTTCACTTTTTGTTTTTTTTTGTTTTTTATTTTTTTGGTGAATGAGGGGGTCCCTTGACCTTCAGAACCTCATACAATCCCTCCTCCCCCTCCTCTTTCCTCTCCCCTTTTGCCCCCTTTCAATTTCCAGATGTGACAAGCTGGAGGGAGGGCGGTGGGCGAAACATAATTTCTGCCACGTCTCTGAGCGCCTCCCCAACTGAGCTGGGCAGCAGGAACTCGAGTGCAGGAGACGGAGCCCCCTCCTCGGCATGTACCAGCGATTCTAAGGACCCCTCTCTCCGCCCGGCTCAGCCTGTCCGCAAAGGGGCTTCACAGTTCATGGGAAATGTATACCACCCACCTACATACCATGACATGCTTCCTGCTTTTGTAAGTCTTCAGAGTGTCCCCTTTTTTCCCATGAAGTCGGATTGTTCATGTCCAGTGGAACCTGCTTCACATGGTTGAATGTCCACCTTGGCTTCTCCCTCCCAGTTTCACTCTTTGCCTTGAAAACCCTGCTCTGGAGGTTCCCATTAGTTTTGCATTTTCTCTCCCCTTTTCATATCTTAAGGGCCTCTGGCTTCTTTCCCTGGTGATGTGGATATTATTTTAGCCTTGGTTCTTTAGAAAAAGGAGAGGCAGGTCTTCCCCAAGACACAGGTCCCTTACTTACTTACTGACAGCAGGAAAGAAATGGGGGAGATGGTGGTAGGATTAATTGGGAAACCCCAAGACTTTCCTGTTTCTTTTTCCCGTGTTTTATTTTCCAAGACAAATTCTAATGTAAGTGGAACTTAGAATTACCAGAAAATCCTGTTCATTGGTGTTATGTTTCAGATGTGTGCGCCACAGTCATCAGAGAACCAGGGTACAGTGGAACGAGGATCTTTCCCCCTTCCCCAGCTCCGCCTTGAACCCCGTGTTCCTTTTAGACAGTTCCAGATGAATGACCAAGATGGGTAAGGCTATTGCATTGTAGTCACATATGTAGTGATTACCCCTGGTGGTGATATTGGACAAGATACTAAGCTGATGTTTGAAAGTACTTTGCCTTCTGGAGACCACAGTGAACCTAAAAATGAGCTCAAAACCCCAGGGTGTGTGGGATGGCTGGGATCTGGGGCTGCCCAAGAGATTGGGTTACAATTTCAGGTTCCTGGCATAGTTGAAGTTTTGGCATGTGCTTATTACTAGGCATTTGCATTGAGCATATGAAACAGGAGAATGAGGCAGAACTTCTCTCTGGGAGGTATTTGTTCATTGTCTATTTCTTTTAAAAGGAGATGATGTGTAAATATTAAATGCAAACAAGAACCTTTGCAATGTAGAACTTATTTTTGGAAAAGTATTTGGTTTTACTTCCATCTGTGTACTTGACATGAGTCCAGCATCTTTACTCTTCTTTCCCTCATCAGAAAAGAAAACAGACTGGGAATGGCTCGCCCTATCCGTCCACTAAGGCAGCTGGTGGAACGGGCACCACGGCCCACCATCATCAATGCGGAAAACCTGAAGGGCCTTGATGATCTGGACACTGATGCTGATGATGGCTGGGCAGGTGGGTTATGGTGTCTCCTGATGGGTTTATCACTGCAGTGTAGGAAGGCAGGGCTGAAGTCAGTCTCCGCTCTCCAGCGTTGAAAACCCTCTGACGCAAACGTGTTTTCCCTCGGCAAGCTGGGATGAAGACAGGGCCAGGGAGCAGCCTCTGTGCCCTGAGTTCGGATCCTCGTTGGTGGTCAGACCAGTGGTTGCTTCCTGATGGAGCCATCATCTTCTTTTTGGTCTTTGGTCTTGATCTTAGAGCTATGGGTGATTTTGCTGTTAACTTTATTGAAAAAAGAGCTTTTATAATGGGAAGGTTAAAACAAAATAGTACAGTGAACCCCCAGCTCCCCACCATCCAGCGTCACCAGGGACACAGTGTTCTGCCATTCTTATTTATCTTCACCCTTGCCCCAACCCTGTTATTTTCTTTTAAAATTCTTTTTGTTTGTATTCAAGTAGATTTTAATTACACTGAAAGGCACATATCTTATTGGTACAATTTTGACAAATGGATCACTTGTGTGCCACACCCCTTATCAAGATAGAGAACCTCCCGCAGCACCCCGGATCCTGTCGGCCCCAGCCCTAGCTCTGCCCAGGGCCTCCCCCTCGTCTCGTGACCTTACTGTAGGTTAGTTCTGCCTGTTGCAGAACTACCAATGAATGCAGTCATGCAGCGTTTACTCTCAGGTAATGTTTTCGAGATGGAACAATGTCGTTATATATCAGTAGTCACTTTTACTTACTGGAATATGTTTCATTGTATCAATATACTGTAATTTGTTTATCTATTCGGAAGTTCCATGATGAGTGACATTTTCCTTTCTCTTGAGTAAATGTCGAGGAGTGGAATTGTTGGGTCAGAGGGTGGGTGCGTGGTTAGGTTCGTAAGAATCACCCCAGCCTTTCCCGTGGCGGTTGTGCTGTTTTGCATTCCCAGCAGCAAGGTGTGAGAATTTGGTTGCTCTGCGTCTTCACAACACTTCTGTGTTAGTCTTTTTAATTTTAGCCATTGTAGTGGGTGTGTAATGGTATCTCATTTAATTTGCATTTTGCTGATGACTAACGATGATGAACACATTTTCTTGTGCTCTTTGGCTACTGGTATATCTTTTTTTTTCGTTGTGAGTGTTAGAATGTAAGTCATGGATACAAGTCTTTTGCAGCTTATATTTCACAAATATTTTTTCCCAGTACCTCCCTTGTCTTTTCACTTTTTTCTTTTTAAAAGATTTTCACCCGAGCTAACAACTGTTGCCAATCTTCTTTTTTTTTTCCTGCTTTTTCTCCCCAAATGCCCCCAGTACATAGTTGTATATTCCTCTTGTGGGTCCTTCTAGTGATGGCATGTGGGACTCCGCCTCAGCATGGCCTGACGAGCGGTGCCATGTCCGCGCCCAGGATCCAAACCGGTGAAACCCTGGGCCACTGAAGCAGAGCGTGCGAACTTCAGCACTCGGCCACAGGGCTGGCCCCGTCTTTGCATTTTTTTTAAAGATTTTATTTTTCCTTTTTCTCCCCAAATCCCCCTGGTACATAGTTGTATGGTTTTAGTTGTGGGTCCTTCTAGTTGTGGCATGTGGGATGCCACCTCAGCATGGCCTGGGATAAGCAGTGCCATGTCCGCGCCCAGGATTCAAACTGGCAAAACCCTGGGCTGCCACAGCGGAGCTCGCAAACTTAACGACTTGGCCGGGGGTCTGGCCCCCCGTCTTTTCATTTTTTTAGCACTGTGTTTTGGTAAGAAACTTTTGATTTTGGTGAAGTTTAATTTATAAATTTGTGTTTTTTTATGGTTATTACTTTTGTGTCCTGTCAAAAATCTTTGTCTCTCCTTGGTGGTGAAGAAATTCCTTTATGTTTTTAAATAGTTTTAATTCTTTATTTTTGGGTCTGTGATCCATATTGAATTAATTTTTGTGTTTGGGGTAAGGTAGGAGTCGAGGTTCATTTTTTTTCCATTTGTTGGAAATGCACCATTTGTTGATAAAACTTTCCTTCTGCTATTGAATTGCTTTGGCACCTTTGCCAAAAATCAGTTGACCATATAAGGGTGGGGCTGTTTCTGGATCTGCGTGTTCTTCCTCATCCGACACCACACTGTAGCTTTATAGTACGTCTTAAAGTCAGGGAGTGCAAGTTCTCCAACTTTGTTCTTTTTCAAGATTCTAACTATTCTGAGTTCCTTTCATTCCTGTATAAATTTAGAATCAGCCTGTCAGTATTTACAAAAAGCCTGTGGGCATTGTGGTTAGGATTGTGTTTGAATATATTTCTGGATACATGACATCTTAATTTTGAATCTTCCATCCAGGAAGCTGATGAATGTCTTTATTAGGTCTTTGATTTCACTCAGCAGTCCTTTATAGTTTTCAGGGTAGAGGTCTTGAACATCTTTTGTTAAGTTTATTCTTAAGTATTTTATGTTTTTTTTTTTTTAAAGATTTTATTTTTTCCTTTTTTTCCCCAAAGCCCCCCAGTACATAGTTGTATATTCTTCGTTGTGGGTCCTTCTAGTTGTGGCATATGGGACGCTGCCTCAGCGTGGTTTGATGAGCAGTGCCGTGTCCGCGCCCAGGATTCGAACCAACGAAACACTTGGTCGCCTGCAGCGGAGCGCGCGAACTTAACCACTCGGCCACGGGGCCAGCCCCAGTATTTTATGTTTTTTGATGCTAAGTGGCATTGTTTTTTTTTATGGTTTAATTTTTTAGTGTTTGATGTTATTATGTGGAAATAAAGTTGATTTTTGTCTATTGATCTTGTACCAAGCACTTTGCTGAATGCGCTTATTGGTTTCACTCGTTTCTGTTGACTTCTTAGAATTTTCTACATAAACCATCATGTCACCTGTAAATAGGGACAGTTTCCTGTCTTTCTTTTCAGATTATATGCCTTTTGTTTCTTTTTCTTGCCGTGTTGCACTGTCGTAATTCAGTACAATGTTGTGCTCGAGTTCTTTGTTTCTGGTACTAGGGAGAAAGTGTTTAGTGTTTCAACATTAAATGTGATGTTAGTTGTAGGTTTTTGGAGAACCTCTTTATCAGATTGAGGAGGTTCTCTTCTCTTTCTAGTTTGCTGAATGTTTTGTTTTTTAAATCAGGAATGGATGTTGAATTTTTGTTAAATACTTTTTCTTTCTTTGTGGTTGTATAATTTTTCCTCTTTATTTTGGTAATCTGATGGTTTCATTGATTGTTTTTTTAATGCTAACCAATGTCACGTTCCCAGAATAAACGCCACCTTTTTTGTATGCCTAGATTCAATTTGCTGATACTTTATTAAGATTCTTTTTCTTTTTTGGAAGAAGAAGCTTAGCCCTGAGCTAACATCTACTGCCAATCCTCTTTTTTTTTTTCTGCTTTATCGCCCCAAAAACCCCCGGTACATAGTTGTATATCTTAGTTGCAGGTCCTTCCAGTTGTGGCATGTGGGACACCGCCTCAGTGTGGCCTGATGAGTGGTGCCATGTCTGCGCCCAGGATCTGAACTGGTAAAACCCTGGGCCGCCGCAGTGAAGTGTGTGAACTTAACCACTTGGCCATGGGGCCGGCCCCGAATCCTCCTCTTTTTGCTGAGGAAGACTGGCCCTGAGTTAACATCCATGCCCATCTTCCTCTACTTTATATGTGTGATGCCTGCCACAGCATGGCTTGCCAAGCGGTGCCATGTCCACACACCCGGGATCCGGACTGGCAAACCCTGGGCTGCCAAAGCAGAATGTGCGCACTTGACCGCTGCGCCACCAGGCCGGCCTCTATTAAGATTCTTAGTGTCTGTGTTCGTGGTGAATATTAGTCTATAATTTTCTTTTAATATCTTTCTTGGATTTTGGTACTAGGGTTATGCTGGTCTCATAGGATGAGCTGGAAAATAGACAGGACAGGACACCTCCTTCTCTGCTTTGTGAAAGAGTTTCCATAAGATTGGTATTAGTTCTTTCATAAATGCTTAATAAAAATTGATTAAAAAATTGATAAAATTTACCAATGCAACATTTTGGCCCTGGAGTTTTCTTTGTGGAAACATTTGTGATGGTAAATTTAATTTCTTTGATTAGTGATGGGGCTGCTTGTATTTCCTATGTCATTTTGTCTCAGTTTTTGATAAGTTGCGTTGGAAAGAATTTGTTCGAGTTCGATTTCTTGGTGTAAAGTTGTTGATAACACTCCTTTTCCTTTGGATATCTGTGGAATCTGTAGTGATGTTCCTTCTTTTATTCCTGATACTTAGGTAATTTGTGTTTTTTCTCTTTTTCTTGTCACTTCCACCAAGGACTTACTGGTTTTATTAGCCTTTACAAAGAGGCAGACTTTGCCTTTAATTTTCTCCATTGATTGTTTTGTGTTTCGTTGATTTGTTCGTTTTAATTATCAGAGATTTCTAGATTTCTAATTCCGTTATAGCCCAAGAGCATGTGCTGTATGATTTCAGTTCTTTTCAACTTACCGAGACTTGTTTTATGAACAGGATATGGTCTGTCTCAGTGAGCATTCCAAGTGCATTTGAAAAAAATGTGTGTTGTACGGTCGTTGGGTGTGACGTTCTGTCAGCAGCAGCTTTGTCGAGGTGGTTGGGAGTGTCGTTCAGACGGTGGGTGCTTCCTGATATTTTCGTCTGGTTCTATCGGTTACTGACAGCGAGTGCTACCCTCTCCACTGTAATTGTGGGTTTGTCAGTTTCCCCCTTGAATTCTATCCGTCTTTACTTCACTTACTTTGAAGCTGTTATTAGGCATGTACACTTCACAGTGTTTGTGACTGTGACATGCTGACCCTTTGTGCTGTTCAAGTGTCCTGTATCTCTAGTGATGCTTCTGGTCTTGGAGTCCGTTTTGTCCTGTGTTCGGATCCTCGCTCTAACTTATTGTCCACTGTTTTCATGGTTTGTCTTTTTCCACCCTTTTCCCCTTATACCGTCTGTGTTTATATTTAAAGTGATGTTCTGTGAGACGGCATACAGCTGCACTTGCTCTTTGATCCAGTCCAGCTCTGCCTTTAGTTGGATTGGGCTTTGGTTGTTTGGTTTTTTAAAGATCTAATTCACATAACTGATTTTTGTATAATCTAAAATTCACTCTTTTAAAGTCTCCAGTTCATTGATGTTTAGTACATTCACAAGTTTGTGCAACCATCTGCACTCTCCAGTTCCAGAACATTTCCATCACCCACAAAAGAAACCCTGTACCTATTAGCAGTCACTCCCAGTGACCCCTGTACCCCCTGCGCCCGGCACATGTCCTCTGGGAACCACTAGTCTGCTTTCTGTCTCTGTGGATTTGTATCCATATTAATGGAATTACACAACACGATGTGTGGCCTTTCGTATCTGGCCTCTCCCAGCATGTTTTCAAGATTTATCATATTAGAGTCTGTGTCAGTATTCATCCTTTTTTTAAATTTTTTTGGCCACCAACTGTACCGTTGTCTGGATCTCCTACATGTTGTGTACCTACTCCTCAGTGATAGTGCCGCCCGATTCCCCCAGGGGTTGGAATGTGCCCTGGGGCAGAATGGTGGCCAGCAGTCTCACTGGTTGAGTTTCCTCCTTGCTAGCTAGACTCCTTCATAGATTCTGCCTGCTTTTGCTCCCTCGCCTGCCCCTTCTAATAAAAATTTTAGGAATATCCTGTCCAGATTTAAGAACCGTTGTCTGTGGGAGAGTTAGTCTAACCAGCTGCATTGCTGTTGCCGGAAGCCAGAACTGTCCTTCACTTTTATCTGCAGTGTTTGTTTTGTAGTGGCAGCTGGGTGGTTAGCCTTACTCCCCAGTTGGGTTGGCATCAAGCCTGACGGGAGGCAGCCCCCAGTGGTGCTGTTAGCGCTGTCGAGATGCTCATTTTTTCTCATTCTTCCTGGCCCTCCTCCTGTTGTAGGCCTCCACGAGGAAGTGGACTATTCTGAGAAACTGAAGTTCAGTGATGATGAAGAGGAGGAAGAAGTTGTGAAGGACGGCAGGCCGAAGTGGTAAGGATCCCCCTGCCTGCTCCTACACCGTTCCCCTGGAACTTGGCATTAGCAGGAGGTAAATGCGTCAGTGCTTATGGCGCTGCCGTGTGCTGGTCGCCAGGCCAAGTGCGATTCCTGTTACCCCAGCAACCTTCCAGGGCAGGTGCTGTTCCCGTTTGGCAGATGAGCGGACGATAGCTCTTGAGCACAGTTGTTCAGGAAAGGAGCCAGGATTTGCATCCAGGCGCGGCTTGTGAGGCCTGGTGATTTTTAACCGCTGTGCCAGGATTTTCCTGAGTGTGTGGTTCTGCAGGTTGCTTATGGGTGTTGTGCCCAGAAAGGCTTCTCTCCCGAGGCAAGTTCGGGAAACCACCCTGGGCTCAACTTACTCCTTTCCTGCAAGGTCGCTCAGAGCCTGGAGTGTCCTGAAGTGTGTGGGGACTCTCTGGGGATGTGGGGGAAGCAGGAAGCAGAGCATGCCAGATTCCCTAACCTTATTGGACCACTTTAATCTTTTCTCTCTCTTTTGGATTGTTTTTTGGACTAATTTTACTCATAATGCTCTTTGGAAAATACTTCATTGTACTCTGGTCCGTCTAGTTTTTCTCATGACATCAGTAGCAGTGGCTAGTACTTTTAAAATAGGACCTATGCTTGCTTTAATTTGCATTTTTTTGAGTACTAGCAAATGTGAATGCTTTCCTTTGTGTGGAATTGCCTGTTTCCTTTGTACATTATCTATTGGACTTATTACGCTTTCCTTCAAAATGTAGTTCATGCATTATAATTTTTAGATATTAATGCTTCAATATTTTTCCCTTTGTCTATTTTATTGTCAATAATTGAATGTTTATATAGGTGCGTCTGCAAGACATTTTCTTTGTTTCATCTTTTGCTTCAAAGCTTTTGAAGTAATTCCCTCTCTTCTGGAGGGAGCTGGTCACCATCTTCTGCCACTCTCTCTGATGATACACAAATAATTAACTAATCAAGGCTTCTGTAATTGATTTTAATTATTTATTTTTTTAAAGATTGGCACCTGAGCTAACATCTATTGCCAGTCTTTTTTTCCCCTTCTTCTCCCCAAAGCTCCCCAGTACATAGTTGTGTATTTTTAGTTGTGGGTCCTTCCAGTTGTGGCATGTGGGACGCCACCTCAGCGTGGCTTGGTGAGCGGTGCCGTGTCTGTGCCCAGGATCCATACCGGTGAAACCCTGGGCCGCCAAAGTGGAGCATGCGAACTTAACCACTCAGCCATGGGGCCCACCCCTTTAATTTACTTTAATGCTGTTTGGTTTTAACCGAAGCTTTGGGTGCACTTGGGAAATGTCCATCAGTCAGTTCCTGGAACACTAAGCTCAGAAGGAGAGGTAATCAAGAATTTAAATCAAAGGCAGACACATGAAATTTTACAGACTTATTGGAGCAGTACGACACTCTGTTCCTTGTCTTTTCAGTTGATGTGAGTTGAATATTCAACTGAAAGAGTTAGATATGGGTTTTGGACCCAACTTCGCTACTGCCTATGACCGAGGACCCCCTCAAATTGAGAGTCCCCTAACCACCTCCTCCCTAAGCCTGCTCTTTTTCCAATGTTCTCTGAGCTGGTTGATGATTTCCAACTCCCAGACACTTCGACTAACATGCCCCCAAGCCTCCTTTGACATCTTTATTTCCCCATCCATGATGGGTGCCTGAAACTTCCTTTGACTCCATGCTTTCCTGCTGATTGTCTCAGGGACCACTGGTTCCAGCATCCTTTCTTTCCTGGACCATTCAGAGGTTAGCCAGCTTGTCTCCTTCCTTTCGTATTATCAGTGACTGTGCCTTAGTCGTCTTCTAAAGAGAAGTCTTCTCTGGAGGATCAGGTGTGGTCTCCATGTCTCTCGGAGTGAAGGCAGGAGTCGCTAGCGGTTGTTGCCTTGTCGTGGTCTCCTCATGCACCTTGTCTGCTTCCGCCCCATGTACATATGTGTGCGTGGACACATGCAGACACACGATATTAGCCAGACCCGACTCCCTGCCTTTCTCTGAACTCTGCTGTGTTTACTGGGCACTTCCTTTGCATACAAGAGGTGCTCAGCAAATGCACATATGTGTTTTGCCCCAGTGCCTTTGTTGACGAGCCCTCTTGCAGCCTCCTTTTGGCATCTTCTCTCCTTTCTTGCTGTGTGTGCTCCTCTCCTCTTGCTCTCTGTATCACAGCGTCATACTTCACTGTTTGGAGGAGCATTTATTAAGTGCCTCCTTTATGGAAAGCACAGGGAAGGAGCTGTGATTTAGGGAGAAGGACCTACACCTTCGAGTCCTGGGTTCCAGTCTGTTAGCTCCTTCCTTGGAGAGGGGCTCCCAGCCACCCTGAGACTCAGCTGCCTATTCTTTAGAATGCGGGGAGCAACGACTTTTTTTTGCAGTAAATGGAGAAATGCATGTGAAACATCCTGCCTGAAGCTTTGTGTGTACGAGTGACTTGGTGAATGTTGGTACTGAATTTCGGTGTTCTGGGCATGTCCTGTCAGCCATAAGGTTGGGTAGGTGTGTTCTGATGAAGGAAACTGGTATATAGACAGCTGGCTTTGGGATTCCTAAGTGCTTCTGGCTGGTTAAGATCACACCACTGACTGGGAAAACTAACACTCACTGTGGTTTGTCCTAGGAACGGTTGGGACCCTAGAAGGCAGCGGCAATTGTCAATGAGCTCTGTGGACAGTGCTGATGCCAAACGTACCCAAGAGGAAGGAAAGGACTGGGGCGAAACAGTAGGCGTGACCCGTGTCATCCGGAAGGTGCCAGAGCCTCAGCCACCTTCCAGGAAGCTTCACAGCTGGGCGTCAGGCCCTGACTACCAGGTACCATGGGCACTGGAGGGGTTTTGTGCCTGTAATTAGCTGGAACACACACACAAGCTCTTTTCACGTTCATTTGACCAGAGTTCCAAGACAGTGACTAGAACTGGCCGTCTAGTTGGCTGCCCCGTGCGTTTGTACTTTACTGAGTTCGGTGGCTGGGTTTTTGAAAAGTCCTTGGTGGACGTTTCTCTTTTTCTTTTTTTTTAAAGATTTTATCTTTCCTTTTTCTCCCCAAAGACCCCCCGGTACATAGTTGTATATTTTTAGTTGTGGGTCCTTCTAGTTGTGGCATGTGGGACGCTGCCTCAGCGTGGCTTGATGAGCGGTGCCACGTCCACACCCAGGATCCAAACCGGCCAAACCCTGGGTCGCTGAAGTGGAGTGCGAACTTAACCACTTGGCCATGGGGCTGCCCCCTCTTTTTCTTTTAATTTAAAAAATTTAAATTTTTGCAACAGTCACAAACTTAGATAAAAATTGGAAATACAATCCAAAGAATATTTTTTTCTGAACCCTTTGAAGAGTAAGTTGCCTACCTGATCAGGTCCCTTCACCACAGAGCACTTTGATATCTATTTCCTACCAAAAATGACATTCCTTTCTAGGGAACCACAATCAAAACCAGGAAATTAGCATTGATACATCCCTGGCATCTGATCTTTTCCACTTTCACCCCCTTCCACTTTTACCAGTTGTCCCATTGATGTCCTTTATACGAAGAATCCAGTTCAGAGTCACATGCTGCCGTAGTTGTCCTGTCTCTAGTACCCTGCAGTCTGGCCCAGCTCCTCAGCTTTGCCTTAACTTTCATGACTGTGACACTTTTAAAGATTACAAGCCAATTGTTTTGTGGAATGCACCTCAAATTGGGTTTGTCTGCTCCTTCCTCGTGTTTAGGTTCAAGGTTTCCATTTTTGGCTAGAATCTCAGAAATGACACTGACACTTGTCATTGCATCCAGCCAGGTGACCGTGATTCCCCTCTGTCCCTCTTTGACAGCCTTGACTTTGATCTCTTGATTAAGGTGGTGTCTGCCAGGTTTCACACTGTGGAATTACTCTCCTGCGCGTGTGTTAACTGATGAGGATTCTGTGGGGAGGTACTTTGAGGGCATGAATATCCTGTTCTCATGAAACGTTGACTTTATTTATATCAATGGGTTATAATCTGTTACTCTCGTTGTTTTGAAGCTCAAATTTTCTTTGATTTGGCTGTCAGGAGCCTCTTCAAGCTGTCTTGTACATGTCTTCATCCTTTTTTTGAGCAGTTCTTTGCTTTCTGATAGAACAAGCTTTTCCAAACTCATTTTCACCCTACGCTGCCTTAGGCGTGGAATCAGCCCTTAGGACATTTAGAAACCAGTTTGTGGGCACTGGGAGTGCTCGCTGCTGTTTGGGGGGTCACTGCTCCTGGGCCCTGGATATGTGTGCCCTGTTACTGTATGTGTGTGCATATACACACATGCCCACATCTTTATTATTTCTGTATCTCTATAGAGAGCCCCGAGTTCGCAGTGATATCTCCGACTCCACCGAATTCTTTCTAGTTTTCTCCCATTTCATATTTGTAATCCTTTCTCCAGCAGCAAGAAATCTGTCCCCGGTCATTCCCGATGTTTATACGTACTTGGTCAGCTCCCCTGTGTGTGACCAGTCTCCCACTTCTGCCTCCACCCTGCAATTAGTCCAAATTTCATTCGTATATTGAGGTTGCTCAGTATTCAAAAGGTTTCACTTTGATCTGCTCATAACAACACTGTGAATTAGCTGAATAGAATCAACAATGATGAAACCTGTATAATTTTATGCATCCAAATTTCTGAAGAGATTGTTGCAGTTCAAATATTTTGCAGAACATTTAGTGTATGAAATGGTAGCTAATCTTAGGGCAGTTTAGAAAGGCACATTGAAAGTCTTGACAATGTACGCATACCTTTTGATTCTGCTATTTTGTTTCTAGGAAATTCTGAAGGAAATAATCAGGGGTATGCATTGAGGGTTATCTGCAAGAGTGTATTGAACACCAGGGGTCTGGTAGATACTGTGGTACAAGCTGTGCTTGAGGCAGTCCCAGCTGTCACAGAGCATGGAGAAGTTCGTATTCAAAGGCAAAGTGAAGGGAAAGCACACACTTCGGTCCCAATTATATTATGTAAAAAATACCTTCGTGCTTCTAAATTGCAAGTTTCTGGTCTTTTATGATGATAGCAATTGTCTCTGGATTATGAGAAGTTAATTTTTAGGAGAAAACTCTCTGATTACAGTAAATGTGTTGCGTATTGCCTTTGAGGAGGTATAATTAATACACCAGAAAAGGCGTGAATCTTGGTTATTTATGTTTGTTGACTTTTGACAGTTATTACCTCTGTGTAACTACCACTCAAAACAGGAAGTTTTATATTTTTTTGATAGTTACATATCATTGGGATTTCAGTGGCTGAGGTTCAGTTAAACTTGCCCATCATTTGTGCTATTATATATTCTGCATGCACCTTCCTGAAGATCAGTAAGAAAGTCCCAGTGCTGAGCATTTTTCACACTGCATATTTGACATCTGGTTGTTGTCCAGTAACTGGCAACCAGTGAGAGACTCAGAAGTGGATGAAATATCCAAAAGACAAGCTTTTAGAGATGCTTTGTTTTAAAGATCACATTGAAAAAGCATATGTCTGACTGTGAATTTCAGTTTCTCGTGGCTTTTTATACCTAGAGGTTTATATTTTTTTCATGAGGGGGAGGGGTGGAGCAGAAATAAGGAACATGTGGTTTCCTGCTCCTGTTCATGAGCTCTGGAGGCCCTAACCCTGTGTGCCTCTGAGTAGTGGTGAGTGTCTTGTTCACTGAGTGTTTGCCATGTGTCAGTCACAGCATTGAGCGCTTTGCAAACATTTCATTGCAACTTCTCAGTCCCAAGGGCTTCCTTTATTATCCCCAGTTTACAAATGAGGAACTAAGCTATAGAACGTTGGCGCATGCCCAAACCTCATTCCAGATATAATACAGGCCGGAGTGGGATTGAAACCCAGGTCTGCCTGTTGCCTGACTGTGCTGCCTCTCAGAGGTGCTCACGATTTTGGGAAGGAGAACTGATCGTGTAACGGGAGTGGCCCTGTCTCCTGGGGTGTCACCCGCCGTTTTATCAGACTTTCTTCTTTTGGCAGAAGTCCTCAGTGGGCAGCGTGTTCCGGCAACAGTCTGTCGAGGACAAAGAGGACAAGCCACCCCCACGGCAGAAGTTCATCCAGTCAGAGATGTCCGAGGCCGTGGAGCGAGCCCGGAAGCGCCGGGAAGAGGAGGAGCGCCGAGCCCGGGAAGAGCGGTTGGCTGCCTGTGCCGCCAAACTCAAACAGCTGGACCAAAAGTGCAAGCAGGCTCAGAAGGCGAGCGAGGCCCAGAAACAGGTGGAGAAGGAAGTCCCTCGATCGCCGGGCACCGAGAAGGTGTCCCTACAGGAGAACGGCCCTGCTGTCCGCAAAGGTAAGCGATGGGCCCTCGTGCCACTAACTGGAAGCCCTGGGCTGTTTTCACTTGCTTGTACCTCCCTGGCTTCTCAGCACAACTTGTGGCTTGCAAGTCAGTGATAGCGGGAAGCATCAGTCAGAGTTTTAGCCTGGGTCACATCCTGTTTCAGCTCCTTGCACTAGCTGGCCGCTGCACCTTACCTCTCTGGAACCTGTTCTGTCATCTGTAAAATGGGATGATGATAGTGTGTACTTCCCCATATGCTGAGGAGCCTCATGAGATCATGTACATAAAGCACTGTGCCTGGTTTCTGGATATAGAAAGCGCGCATATACTTATGTTATGCTACCAGTTTTGTTGTCATCGTCATTAATACTGTTATCGTTACCACTACAAAGATGCACACGCAGGGGGACTTTACTAAAAGCGCAGGATCCTTTCATGTGAGTCCTTGTTAGAGTACATTTTTCCTGGCCTTAATTCTAAAAGGAATGGATCACATAGCTATGTAAGAGACACTGAACAGCGCTGAGAGTCTCTGGTAGCAGTTTTAGAGAATGTGATCAGCTGTATTCTTCATGATTTTCTTAAATCAACTAAAACCAACTCTTGAGAAGAGAAGGGCCTGGGTGTTAGTGTCAGTCCCTGAGAGCTTCTCAGGTGGGAGTCTTATTGGTGATGTGTTGTCAGCGCCCTTCTGGCTGAGGAACTCAGAGAAATTGACAGCGGTCATTCTGTAAATTTCCTGTCACTGAAGTCTGAGTGAAGCCTGCGCCCGGTCTCCCACTACTCTCTGAGATGGCGCAGGCAGACTCCATCTGCCCTGATGTGAGTGTGGTCAGTCGATACTGGGCCTGGGTGTTGTGTGCACTGGAGCGTCACTGCCCTTCTGCAGCATCCCTCTGTTGTGCCGTGAAGAGTCCCTGAGGCTGTGCCTCAGGGTTTGTTTGCCCTTTGCAGTAGAGTTAAGAATGCAAATGTCAATTATACCTCAGTAAAGCCAGAAAAAAATGCAAAGCTGGGATGGAGGCAAGAAAGAAGGGAATTTCAGAGGGAATGATGGTGAGAAACTGTGTGGAGTGTTTACTGCTTGTGCGGCGCTGTCGTAAGTGCATTATGTGGATTATCTCATTTCACTGTCACAGAAGCCCCGTGGGGCAGGCACAGTCGTCATCCTCATTTTACAGGTGAAGAAGTGGGCAAGGAGAGGCTCAGTGACTTGCCGGGTCACACACCTTTGGGCGTGTTGACTCATGCTGTTTGGATGGTGGCTGTGTGGGTTGTCCTCGAGCTCCTGGCTGTCTCTGATTTACCGGAGTCCTTTCTAATAAAACCTCTCCCACCTGGAGCCAGACCCCAGCTGCACTGCTGACTGTGTGATCTCGGGCAATTTGCCTCCCCTCTCAACCCTTAGTTTTCTCATCTCTAAAGTGACGCTGGGTGACGTGGGGGCTCCATGAGCTTGTGCGTGTGAAGCATTTCCCACAGTGCCAGGGTTCGGGGATGTGAATAGTCCAGCAGTGGGATGTAAGTGCCAACAAGAAAAAGCATTTGCTGTTAAACATTTGGTGGGCCAAGCTTTTGTGAGCTCACCTCAGCCATTTCTCTGGTTATTTGTTCCCTAGGCTCCCCTGAGTTCCCTGCCCAGGAAGCCCCCAGCACATTTTCAGAAGAAGCCCCCGCAGCTCCTCCCGCTGTGACTCAGAGCAGCAGCAGTGAGGAGGGGGCCAGGGAGGTGGGGTCCCCTGCACAGGAGTTCAACAAGTACCAGAAGTCGCTTCCTCCCAGATTCCAGCGCCAGCAGCAGCAGCAACAACAGGTAAACAAAGAAGAAACTTACAAGGTTGTTGTAAACAGACCTGAGTACTGAGTGATGCCCCCTCTCCTCTTCCCCATGCCCCCTTCAATCAAAACAAACACCAAAAATCTACTGTCCCATATCACAGTCATCCGTAGGGATGTCAGAAGTTGTACCTGACACTTATGGCCTTGGTAGGTCAGCCCTGCCATTATTTGTTTCTCCCAAGTTATTTCTCCTGTGAATGAATAAAAACCCTTGTTGGTAGTTTATTGACCTTGCTGTCAAATATTGGTCAGGAAGAGTTGGTGATGTATGCGCTGGATTCACTGTAGTTGAGCTGGAAGAGTGGTTTTTCATTCAGAGCACCGCCCTGTGGCCACTCCTTAGACTGAGAATGGCCCCACCTTGGGATCCTCTCAAGGAGTAAGGGAGGCCTGGGAGCTGCTTGGAGAGCTGTCAGAGAGAGGCCTGTTAGCTTTGGGGTAAGACGTAGGTTTGTCGGGTTTGAGTCGGACAGTTGTGGGTTCTGATCCTAGTGATGCAGCTTATCTAGTCGTGTATGGCCTTGGACAGATCAGTGTAAACCAGGAAGAATGACCACCTGCCTCTCAGCATGGCAGTGAGTGTTTCATGACGCTCTGTAAACTGATTTGTCAGTATTAGCAGTATCATCTTTATTGGTGGGTCATAAACCTTAAGAGGGACCTACTCTTTGCCCTGAAAGTCGTGTTGGGTAATGGTTGTAATCATACCAATTTCTTGTAGTCTTGGTCATCTTGACCAACTGGAACCACTCATTGGCGATTCTGCATCTTACAGGGGTAATAAACGAAGGAACAAATGATTACTGATGAGCAGTGCATTTTGGTGGGAAACTGAGATGATACCTGGACATTACTTACCCCACAGCTGGGTGTGTGGTAAATTGTTGATAATAACCAAAAATGTTCCGAAATGTGTGTGCCCTGGAGAAATAAATCAAGGTCTTGAGCCTTTTCCCAGCATCTCTTTTAGTTTCCTTTAAAACCTACACCCCAGATGCTCCTTTCCTTGAGCTCCTAGGAAGCATTGCAGGAGCTCACCAGGTCCTGTGCTGTAAACAGGAAGTACGTTCGTTGGGCTTTTATAGCGTTGTAGTGTAAGTGAGCACGATGCAGCTGCTCGTGGGCTTGGCAGAGAATTACCGAGTGGGGAGATATCCAGAGTAACTGGAGCCAGACACAGCCGTAACGGTTGCTCTAGGTAATTCATCTGGGGCATAGTCACGGGTAAATCCTTCCTTTAGAATAAAAAGAAGTCTGAAAGTGCCAGGGCAGCCTGAAGGAGTCTGGCAAACAGGCCGTCTGATCAGGTTCCCTGGGGACCCAGGGTCTAGATGGGAGGAGGAGCTGTGGGTAGAGGCCCACAGCCTCCTGTGTGGGCTGGGAGAGCTCTATTCAGTGAGTTCTGAGTACTCCTAGGAGGTGCCTGGAGCGCTGACGGAGCTGTCCGGGGAACCCAGCCTAGGCAGGCTGGTGAGGCGGCCTCTTGGTTGCAGACTGGAAGCGTGTGGCTGGGTTGGCTGTCCTCGTCTGACTTTGCACCCGAGTCCTCCTGGATTGCTGGTGTTGGGTACACTTGTGAGGGCAGCCCCGAGGTCACTGACAGGATGGAGCATGGTCTGAGATGAACCCTCACTGGGTCCCAGTCCTTGATTTTGAATATTCTGTCAAGCTTTATGTTCATCCTTGTGCAATGGATTTTCTACATAGCAAGTCTGGTGGTAGGAGGCAAGGCTACCACAGTGAACTTGGCATGTGGTCTCTTATGATTTAGTGAGGGAGACCAGCAACAGAGAATAAGAGCATATTGTTAGTGCTACAAAGGAAACTAATACCAGTGCTGTGAGAGCAGACAGGGGACCTGATCTTGCCTAGGGAGTTGTAACAGGCTTCCCAGGGCAAGTACTTTTTAAGCTGGAACCTAAGGAATGAGATGGGGGAGCTGGGTTTGGGGGCGGAGGGAACAGGAACCTCCCAGACAGACAGCCCAGTATGTCACCATGGCCTGAAGCGGGCAGCAGGCATATGGAGCAGAGGGCGAGAGCCGTCGCGTGAGGTGAAGCTGGAGAGGCAGATGGGGCAGGATCCTACAGGACCCTGCAGGTCACTTGGAATCTTGTGGGGTTCGGGCTGTTAGACGGAGAGCTGTAGAGAACCATCGGAGGCTCTTGTGAAGCATGTGTGGACATGATCGGGGGTGTGTGTGTGTGTTAGATGATCAGTCTGTTAGGTCGATCGGTCTAGAGCTGGAGAATGATTGCAGCAGGCAGCAGTGAGGAGGAAAGGATGGTGACTGTCCTCGGGTGGTGGCTGTAGATCCAGAGAGAAGCGGCCAGCATCCAGGTGTGCAGGTCAGCTGTCAGTTCCAGAGAGGGTTTGGTCTGAGTGAAAGCCCAGTCTGCCTTGGGTAGCAGTGGAGCACATGGGCCCCAGTTGTGATAATGGCATGACTGTCCATCCAGTTGTGGGAGAGGGACCGCAGCCAGAAAGCTGCAATGCACCAGGGTCTTGCCTTCAAGCAGCTGCACGTCTTTCCCTCTTTGGTCCTCTGTTCTGGGTGGGCTTTCTGTGCCTCCTCATGGAAAGCTGGAAGAATGAGTGGACATGCACACATGCTTGCGGGGCCTCTGCCCCCAGCCCCTGTCTAACCAGGCCTCTCTCCTGCTGGACAGGAGCAGCTGTACAAGATGCAGCACTGGCAGCCGGTGTACCCTCCGCCTTCCCACCCACAGCGCACCTTCTACCCACACCATCCCCAGATGCTGGGCTTCGATCCCCGGTGGATGATGATGCCTTCCTACATGGACCCACGCATCACGCCCACTCGGACCCCAGTGGATTTCTACCCCTCAGCCCTGCATCCCTCGGGTAAGCACGGTGGTCTAGTGGGCCATAGCTGCAGAGCCAGGACAGTGTGGCATTAAGGGTGTTGCCTCAAGAGGTGGAGCCACCTGGATTCCAGTCTGACCTCTTCCTCAAGTCACATGACCAGTCTGTTTGGAGACCTCCTTGTTTGCAAAATGAGGGTCTCATAACAACACCTGTCAGAGTTGTTGGGGAAAGTCCTTAGACCACGCTTTATAAATTGCTTTGGTTAATGTTGGTCTCTCTGCTGTGTTGGCTTTGCCCTTTCCATTCTTGATGTTCTTTGTGCCTTCTCTCTCTCCTTTTTTCCCTTGATTAGTTTTTCCCATGGTTTGTCTAATGCCATTTTTAAAAAGCAGCTTTTGGGTTTCTTAATTCCTCTATATTGCATTAATTTCTGCTTTTTTTCCTGTTTCCTTGTAAATTATTCTGTTCTTTTTCTAACTAATTGTGTTGGATGCTTAGCTCATTAATTTCTTTCCTGATGTGAGTATGTAAATATCACCTGCGCTCTGAGCTGCTGAGTTTTAAGGTACATTGGGGGCTGGCCCAGTGGTGCAGCAGTTAAGTGCACATGTTCCACATCAGTGGCCCAGAGTTCGCTGGTTTGGATCCCAGGTGCGGACATGGCACCACTTGGCAAGCTCAAGTGTAGGTGTCCCACGTATAAAGTAGAGGAAGATGGGCACGGATGTTAGCTCAGGGCCAGTCTTCCTCAGCAAAAAGAGGAGGATTGGCAGCAGATGTTAGCTCAGGACTAATCTTCCTCAAAAAAATAAAATAAAAAAATTTAAAAAAGAGACATTTGTATTATTGTGAAGTTTTAAATGTTAGCTTGATTTTTGTTTATTTGTTTATTTTTGGTGAGGAAGATTTGTTCTGAGCTAACATTTGTTGTCATTCTTCTTCCATTCTATATGTGGGTCGCCACCATTGCATGGCTTGGCGAGCCGTGTACTCCCGTGCCCAGGATCCAAACCTTAGAACCTGGGCTGCTGAAGTGAAATGCACCAGACTTACCCACTATGCCATGGGGCTGGCACGTAATTTATCTTTTTGATTGATGATTTTTAATAGTATGTTGTATGTTTTCCAAGTATTCTATGGTGTTAATTTCTAACATGAATGCTTTGTGGTCAGATAATATGGTATGTATGATATAGACCAGCTGTCAGCAAACTTTTTTTTTTTTTAAAGATTGGCACCTGAGCTAACAACTGCTTTTTCTCCCCAAATCCCCCCAGTACAGAGTTGCATATTTTAGTTGTGGATCCTTCTAGTGGTGGCATGTGGGACGCTGCCTCAGCACGGCCTGATGAGCAGTGCCATGTCTGTGCCCAGGATCCTAACCGGTGAAACCCTGGGCCGCCGAAGTGGAGCACGTGAACTTAACCACTCGGCCATGGGGCCAGCCCCAAACTTTTTCTATAAATACCAGAAACTAAATATTTTTGGCTTTGAACTACTCAGTTTTACTGTTGTAGAATGAAAACAGCCATGGACAATAGTAAATGAGTGAATGTAGTCACTTTACAGTAAAACTTTATTTTTAAAAACAAGTGGCAGATCGAATTTCACTCAAGGGCCATGATGTGGTAACCAACCCCTGATCGGGATTGCTTGACATTGTTGAGATTTTCTTTGTGGACCGTTACACGGCCCTTTTTTTTTAACATTCTGTATTTGCTTGAAAAGAACGTATGTTCTCCAATGGGATGTGATCCATTAAATTGAGCTAGCTAATTGCGCTGTGTGAATATCTATATTATCACAATTTTTTATCTCCTTGATCAGTTACTAAGAGGTGTGTTAAAACCCCCCACTATGTTTGTAGATGTGTCACATCTTCGAGGCCTGTCAGCTTTGCTTTCTCTCTCTGGGAGCATACAGGTTTGGACTTCACTCTGTCTGGGCTTTTAATCTGCATATGGCACCCCTGTTGTCATTAATTGTGTTTCTGCCTTTACTCTCTGCTTTGTTTGATAGTACTATCATCATGCCAGTTTTTCTTTTGATTAGTATTGATTTGGTATCTTGTTTCCAACTCTTTATTGTCAGCCTCTCTGAGCCCTTTTTGGGGGAGTGTGTCTTTGACGTACACGATGGTGTGTTTGGTTTTACTCGTTGTGAAATCCCTGACTCGAATTGCCAAAATTGGGCGCTTTAAATTTGTTGGGATTTGATGTTCCAGTTTCCCACTCTCCAGTGTTAGGCTTTCTGTTTATCTTTTTCTATGCTTTTCCTGTTCTTCTTTTGTTTGGATCAAAAAAAAAAAGTTTTGCTATTCTTTTTGTCTGTGTGTTTTTCTTCTACATTCTGTTTCTGCTATATTAGTGGTTACATTAAATTCTAAGATGCAACCTTGACTTAGAAAGGCTGAGCTCTGTGTTTACTCTTAACCTGAACTCTAGCCACCTCCTTGTCAGTCTTGCTTGTTTTTGCTGGGAATTTTAGTCCTGTCTTGTTTTATGCCCACCAGACTAGTCGTTATTATTGAGATGTCGCACCCAGCCTGTGCTTGTTCGGGTTTGCGTGTGTTCGCTAGTTCCTTTGCTGCTTTTTCTTCCTTGCGTCTTCCTCCATCTGAGTTCAGCTTACTTCATGGAGTGCGTTTCGTCGAGTCCTCCAGGAGAGGTTCGGCAGTAGCTTTCCTTTGCCTGGAGGTCTTTGTCGCCCGTTCTCTTGAACGGTAGCATAGCTGGTTGTAGCATTCTGGGGGGCAGTTGCTTCCAGGACTGTGAAGACAGCATTCCGTTTTCTTCTGGCTCCTGCTGCTGCTGGAAGTCGGGGTCGTGTCTGGGTCATCTCCCGGGCTCTCTTGGGCTGCTTTAAAGTCTCCTCTTTGTCTTTGGTCTCCTGCAGCTCTGCCTCAGTTGCTGTGTCCAGGTTTATCCCTATATCTGTCCTTCCTTTATTCTGTGTGGAACTCATCCTCCTCAACTCTAAGGTGTAAGTCGTTAATCACACCTAGAAAATTCTCTTCTAGTTATCGCTTTGGATGTTTCCTTCTCCCCATTCTTTGTATCCTTTCTGCCTAGGACTTCCACTTAAATTATTTTATACCTCCTTCTGTCTTCCGAGTCTCTTAGACATATAGGAGAAGTTATCTCTGTGGTGCCTTCTGGAGAAGTGCCTCAAAACTACTTTCCAGTTCAGTTTCCTCACCAGCTGTGATTAATCTGCTTTTTTTCTTTTTTTTCCTCCCCCTCTAGTGGGTTTTTAATTTCAGTGACTCTTTGTTTTTATTGCTAGAATTTTTTCCTCAAATTCATTATTTTTGCTTATGTCTTATATTTTTCTTAAGTTTTAAATTCCTTCTTTTGTGCTTTTAATCACCAAAAACATGATTTTCTAGTGTTTAACAGATGATTCTGTTGTCTCAAGTTCTTGGGAAGCTGTATAATCCTGGGACTTGCTGTGGACTCCTGGTGGATTGCTTTCCACTTGTGTTCTGGTGATTTCAGATTCAAGTTCGTTTTCAACAACGCTTTATTTCTTGCAGGGATGTGGTATGGCTTGGGTTGAGAGTGTATCCCTCCCGAGTGTCTTTACAGTTTTTTCTGCCAGCCTAGAACCACCTTTTACTTGAAGTTGGGAAGTTTCTGGACCATTCTGGGTTATAAATCTGCATTCTTCCCTTCCCTAACCTGCATGAAATCCAGCGTGTGGCTATGAATTCCTGGTGGGGACTATTTTTTCCCTACCCTGGCCCAGGCCAACACACAGACTTAGTCATTGTCCTGTAGTGAAGAGCATGCATTCTTCTAATCCGCCTTTTAATTGAGGGCATAGCCCTTCGAGGGTCTTTGTTTTAATGAGCATCTCAGCTGCAACTCTGCCTTGTGCAGAAAAGCCCCCTCCTTGTCCTTGAGGGTGTTGAAGACCAAGCCCTCGGGCTCCTCACGCTGTGTGCCCTGCTCCCCCTGCTCCCTCCAGGAAGCACCCCCTCGTGGCTCTGGCCTGGGGCCGTGGTTTCAGCTCCCTGAGGATTTCCCATTTCTTTGGGGATACAGCTCTGCAAGTGCTGTGTTTGCTGTATCCTGTCCAGCGTTTTTGTGGCAAGAAGTATGTGTGGCAGGAGAGTTTTTCTGATAATGAGGGCTGCCATATTGCCAAAAATAGGTCAGTATACTGTGTTGAGCAGTCTAGCATGGTTATAATCAATACTTAATGAATGCTATGTCATTTTCAGCTTCCAGAGAGGGTCCCCACCACTCCTTGACTCAGACTATCTTTGTATTGGACTCATATAGCAATAGCATTTGAACAGAGCACCCCACAGCTAAAACAAAGCTTAAAACCACTGGCCTCATGCAGAACCATTTTCCTGGCCAGATTGTCTCAGTTTAAAAGATGGGCACAACAAAATTTTTGACTACTAAGAAGCTTTGTGAAGAAAGTGTTTGAAAAATCAGAGCTTTTCTCCTCCACAGGCTTAGGCCCACTGAGCCCTTGAATATCATCTGCACCAACCCACCCCCTCCTTTGATAGACACGGACAGAGAGGCCCTGGAGGGGGTACACATTCTCCAGTTAGTTTATACCTGGTAGGGCCGAGCTGTCATCTTTATCCTAATCTCCTCCTGCCAGTTAACAGTTACTGTCATTTGTGTGGTCCCCCATCCCCATTTCCTGTACAAAAATGAGAAGTGTTGCTGTCCCTCTTGGGGTTAGAAATAAAAGGAACTAAAACCAACATCCCTTTGCTTTTCTTTTTTTTTTTTTGAGGAAGATTAGCCCTGAGCTAACTGCTGCCAGTCCTCCCCTTTTTGCTGAGGAAGGCTGGCCCTGAGCTAACATCCATGACCATCTTCCTCTACTTTATACGTGGGATGCCTACCACATCATGGCTTGCCAAGCGGTGCCATGTGCATACCCAGGATCCGAACCGGCGAACCCCAGGCCGCCAAAGTGCAATGTGCGCACTTAACCGCTGTGCCACCAGGCCGGGCCCCAACATCCCTTTCTAAGTCTCCCTGCACGGGTTTGGAGCAGGTGGACCTCAGCTTGCCCTGCGCAGGCTGTGGTGTGTGGCTCGTCTTCCCCGTGTCTGTGCAGAAAACCTTCGGCGCTGCAGCTTGCGCAGAGGTTCTCGCTGCTGACCCATTGGCCTCTCCAGCCTTTTGCCGACATTGATGAACTCGCCAACTGGCTATTTCCAGTTTCTGTTTGCCAGGTTTATATACCCTTCAACACCGGTTCTTAATCTGGGAACAGATTGCACTCCACAGGTCTTTGAATGGGTCTCTCAGCACCTCAGATTGCATGCGTGTGTGCTGTCAGAGGTTCTGTGGTCAGAAAAGGTTAAGAGCCCAGGGACATTAAGCAGGAAGGTGCTGTGTCCATGTCGAGTCAAGGGTAACCATTGTCTCCTTTGAGCCTTTGGTTGACCCTGAGATTGGAGCCTGGCTTTCTAAATGAGATGATAGAGATGAGTTCTTTGCCTTCTTCAGGACTGATGAAACCTATCATGCCCCAAGATTCCCTCAGTGGGACTAGCTGTCGCTCTGAGGATCAGAGCTGTGTGCCTCCACTGCAAGAAAGAAAAGTGACTGCCATCGATCCAGCCCCTGTGTGGAGCCCAGAGGGCTACATGGCACTGCAGAGCAAGGGCTATTCGCTCCCCCACCCGAAATCGAATGACACTTTGGCCATGGACATGCATGTCAGGTGAGACGAAACTTGGTCCTACTGACCTGCCGCTGAAGGAAGAATCTCCAGGTCTAATTGAGAGGGGCTCTGGGAGGAGGCACTGTCCCAGGAGACATTGCCTGAGGGACAGGGTGCCCTCCGGGAAAGGGTGTGAGAAGGGTTGCTTGAATGCTTTTGGGAGAGGGGCACCTGTCTGATGGCAGGACTGAAGGCCGAGGAGAAATCCTGGGGTCAAAGGCAAATCTCGCTGGACTTTGGGCGGGGGATGAGGGGGTGGGGCCCTCGCGGGGCAGGTGGGGTCCAGCGTGTGGGTTGTGGCTCCTTCCTGTGAAAGTAAAGCAAGCTGGCCTTGCCAGCCCAGTGCCCCAGACTCTTCACGGACTCCAGGCTCCAGCTTGTTGTTTGAACCCGAGGATCCCCAGCTGCTCTCTGTCTCCAGGGTGGCACGCTGAGTCCACCAGCAGCCACTGCGTTCTTCACTCTCTGGACTCCCGGGGCCACCGACCAGTCTATGGCCCAGCACCTCTGAGACCTGTGTAAAGATAGAGCAAGTGTTGGTGCTTAGGTTTTTTTCTTTTTCTTTTTTGTAATTTTTTTCTTTTTAAAACTAAGCTCTGTGTTCAGCATGGAAACCAGGAACCAGGCTCCAATCGCATTGACTGATTTTTCTGGTTCCTTTTCAGGAGTGAAAGCTCTTACTCTGCCTCCCCTGGAAGGTCAGGGGGCGTAAGTGCCCAGCGCGATCTCCTTGAGGAGAGAGGGGAGGAGTACTTGAGTGCTTTTGACAAGAAGGCCCAAGCAGACTTTGACAGCTGTGTCTCTTCTCAAAGAATAGGCCAGGAGCTTTTGTTTGCACCCCAAGAAAACGTTCAGGAAACAGGTGCTCCTGGGGGTCACACCCCGAGCCTCAGGGGTTCCCCACTGGAGCCCGACTTTGCCCCAGCAGACAAAAAGCCAGAGTATAGCAATTGGGACATTAGCCAGCAGCCTAAGACCACTGACACAGCCAGCGGTGTCGAGAAGGAGGCGCCCCCAGAGGAGCCGGCCTGTAACGTCTCCTCCTGGGAGAAGGAAGGGAGCCCCAACAAACAGCCGACCCTGGAGCCTGCGTGGACTCCCGACCCCCGGGGCTCTGGAGGCCAGCACCAGGAACAGACCAGCAGGACCCGGAGGTCGGGGCCCATCAAGAAACCTGTCCTGAAAGCCCTCAAGGTCGAAGACAAGGAGAAGGAACTAGAGAAGATCAAGCAGGAACTGGGGGAGGAGAGTGCCCGCCTGGCCAAGGAGAAGGGGCCGATTCTCAAGGCAGAAAAGGACGAGGATGAAGAGAACGATCCCGCGCTGGCCAACTCCTCCCCGTCTGCCTTGGAAGACCAGGGCTCTCCCAGCGCTAGTTTGGGCCGCGAGCCCAGCAAGTCTGAGGAGGATGAGAAGATGGACAGGGCCTGGGAGACCAGAGCCTCCCGGGAGTCCGGCGATACACCCCCAACAAAGAGGAATAACTGGATCTTCATTGATGAGGAGCAAGCCTTTGGGGGCAGAGGGCAGGCCCGGGGCCGCGGCCGCGGCTTCAGAGAGTTCACTTTCCGCGGTAGGCCCGTGGGCGGCGGCGGCATCTGTGGTGGTGGGGTCCTTGGGGCGCGGGGCATCTACAGCAACAGCCAGAGAAGTGGCCGCGGCCGGGGCCTGCGCGAGTTCGGTCAGCCCGAGGACTTCCCCAGAGCCAAGCCCCGGCGAAGAATTGCCAGCGAGACCCACAGCGAGGGCTCCGAGTATGAAGAACTTCCCAAGCGGCGTCGGCAGAGAGGCTCGGACAACGGGCACGAAGGCTCGCTCCTGGAGAGGGAGGAGAGCGCCTTGAAGAAAGGCGACTTCAAAGATTCCTGGCGGTCCAACAAGGTGTACTCTGAGGAGCACGGCGGTCTGGATGCTAAGAACCGAGGCCCTCGGGCCTTTGGGCGAGCCCTCCCTCCCCGCCTCAGCCATTGTGGGTACGGGCGGAGAGCCTTCGTGTCCAGAGAGTCAGCCCCCTGGCACAGCAAGAGTCCGGGCGCCTCCTGGCAGGAGTACAGCTCTCCTGACGCCTGTCCGTCCCGGCGACCCGCGGACAGAGACTGCATCCCAGATGCCTACAGACATTCCGACTCCTTTGGCACCAGGGGCTTTGAGGACAGCCGCTTGGAGGATAAGAGGTCCTTCTTCCAAGATGAGCACGGGGCAGATTCTGAAAATGCAGAGAACCGGCCCTTCAGGAGAAGGCGCCCCCCGCGCCAGGACAAACCCCCTCGCTTCAGGCGCCTCAGGCAGGAGCGTGAATCCTTGGGTCTCTGGGGACCTGAGGAGGAGCCCCACCTGCTGGCAGGTCAGTGGCTGGGCAGGTCCAAACTCTGTCCTGGGGACAAGAGCAGCACTGTGGGCCACAGGTCCCCCGAGCTCTCGTACCAGAACTCCTCTGATCACGCCAACGAAGAGTGGGAGACAGCCTCCGAGAGCAGCGACTTCAGCGAGAGACGGGAGCGGCGAGAAGGCCACGGGGCCGAGCCCGACTCCCAGGTGGATGGCAGCCTGCCTGGGGCCAGTTTGGGTGAGAAGAAGGAGTTGGCCAAGAGGAGCTTCTCCAGCCAGAGACCCCTGGTGGACAGACAGAGCCGAAAGCTGGAGCCGGGAGGGTTTGGGGAGAAGTCTGTTAGGCCAGGTGGTGGTGAAGCTTCTCCCCGTTATGAGAGCCAACAGAATGGGACGCCTTTGAAATCCAGAAGGTAAAACAGAAACAAAATCCCAGGTTCTTATTTGTTGCTGCTGTTCTGTTATGAAGCCAGTTTTGTAAGCAGCACTTCATGCATGCATGTCCTGCCATGTGTCAGGTGCCCCCAGTTCTCCCTGTTGTGCTCCAGGTGGGCGACTGCCCACCACGGCCATTGTGTGTGAGCCTCTCCATCACTTGCTCTTGCACTGCTTGTCCGCTTCTCTTGTGGCGTGTTGTTGTTGTCGTTGTGTGGCTTGAAAACCAAAACTAGAGTCCCCACTCCCATGGTCCTCCTGTAGCAGCTGTCCTAGCACCTGTCCCAACAGTTCAGCCTCCACATGTGTACTCGGAGCTCCGCCAGGGGCCGCTGCAGTGAAGGGGCGTTACCCGTGGGTGGAGCCTGGGGAGCACCAGATTCCTCTGTTCCAGGCTTGCTGCTGGGCAGTGTCCTGGTGGCGCATTGCTGGCCTCCTGGCCCTGCAGAGACGGCTCTTCTCCGAGCCGCTCTGCTTCTCAGCAGTGAGGAGATGTGGCACCGTCTTGGGGATTGCCACTGTGGCATGGTTAAGGGCCAAGCAGTAGCAAAACAAAGCGGGCTGCCTGAGGCCAGGCGAGCATCTCTTATCTGGAATTAGAGGCTTCGAGGTGGATGGTCTGTGCTCGGTGTCGGCTCACTGCCCACAGGCTGCCCCAGAATCAGGGAGGGAGGAGCCCACGTGCAGGGCATGTCTCATGCAGCCCGCGTCCCTGACCATGCACAGGTCCTGCCCCAGCATGCTGAGGAAGACTGCTTCCCACCTTCCATCCTCCTTAGAATCCAGGGTACGGAGATGTGGGGTGTAATTGTCATACCCCCAAAGAAGGAGTCACAGGAGGATGCTGAGGCTTTCAAGTATCGGTCTAGCCTAGCTTTCCAGGCCTCCGATGCCAAGACTTGGCTTTGCTTCTATTTCTGCCCCAAGAGCCTCGCAGTAGGTCAGGGCCCGGGCTCCTTGCTGGTCAGTCTCCTGTGATAGGAGCAGAAGGTTCAGCTCTGTTCTGAGTGTGCCCCCTTCCTTCTCTCCTTTCTGCAGCCCCGTTGAGTTAGGCACACAGTGGAAAGGAGCAGAAGTACTGAGCCCTGGGAATGGGGTCGGGGAGAGACCAGCTTTCCCCATGAGCAGGTGGAGCGCTGCTATAGTAGTGAGGCTGGGGGTGGCCTTCCCCCTCGGCTTACACATGATGCGCTGCTGCTGGTGAGCAGCGTCTACAGAACAAAGGGGCCGGTGGCAGGAACTGGAGGTGGATCAGGGCACTGCGTGTGTTGGCGTGCTGTGTGCATGTGTGATTTTTCCTTTCCTTTCCTCCCCCAGCCTGTGGTTGCTGAGCTCAGGATCCTCCTTCTTTTTATAGGTCCCCAGATGAGGCCTTGCCTGGAGGTCTTGGTTGCAGCAGTGGGAGCGGCCACTACACCCTAGAGCGAGCAGCCCATGCCGCCTCTGACATCCCTGAAGCCACCTGTGAGAAAGCAGAGAAGGAGGCCAAGCTGGCTGCTCAGAGGGCAGGCGAGCAGGGAGAGACCATCAAGCAGTTTGACCTGAACTATGGAAGTGAGTCTGTCCCCTCACATCTTTGTGGGGAAGAACCCAGGCAAAAGTGAGGTCCACGCAGCTCCTCAGGGCCCTGAGTTTGCCCTCTCGCTGACCATCTTAGCGTCTGGGCAGCTGCTGGGCTAAAGTTCTGGGGCTACAGCAGTGAGCAAAACAGATACGATTCCTGCCCTCGGGTCGCTCATAGCCTTGCGAACCCTCATAGCAGCCCTGCGGTGTCCCAGTTTTTTTAGAGGGGGAACCTGAGGCCCCGAGGGGTTGACTAGTTTGTCCATGGTCACGCAGCTGGTTAGGAGCAGAACTGGGACTCCAGTGCATCTGTCTCCAAAAACTGTTTTCTTAATTGTAGTGCTACTCAGGCCTCTTGTGTTTGAGATGGCATTGTGTTGGAGGGGGTGTGGAAGGGTGTAGAAATCACAGCCGGTTTCTGTAGACCCCAGTGGATGCAGTGCAGCTTCTTGGTGGTATCAAGCCAGGTATTGCCCAGCCTTCTGGACTGAGCCCATCCTTAGCCGTCATGTGCCTGTAGGGTTGGGTTATTCTTGGCTTCTGATGAATGGAAACACTGTCCTTCTTGTGGAATCTTGATTCAGATGCCATCATTGAAAATTGCGGGTCCAGCCCCGGGGAGGAGAGTGAGGTGGGCTCTATGGTGGGTGAAGGCTTCATTGAAGTCCTGACCAAGAAGCAGCGCCGCCTGCTGGAGGAAGAGAGGAGAAAGAAGGAGCAGGCCGTGCAGGTAAGCGGCTGCAAAGTGAGCAGGGAGCTGGAGCGGGAGGGCAGGCTGGTGCAGAGAAACCCAGAGCAGAGGTGAGGGAGTCCTGAGTGGAGCCCGAGAGAGAAGAGAGGAAGAAGGGAGTGTTTATTAAGTGTGCATTGTTACCCAGTGCCCACTAGCCTGGTAGCCCTGTGGGATTAGGTGGTGGTGTCCCTGTTCTTAAAGAGGGTGACTTGTCCTGGGTGACAATAGCTGAAATATGGCTGAGCAGGTTGGAGACCTCCATCAGCCCCAAAGTCCATCCTCCTTCCACTGCTCCCGCCTGAGTGGGATGAGACTTGTCACCCTGGGAGTCACGGGGGTCAGGGACCCTGTACTCAGCTGGAGTCAGGGCTGGGCTCTGCATGCTTGCTCCTGCTGTCGACATTCAGATCGCAGTCTTGTCACCCCTTCTCCGGGGTGGCTTGGTTGGCATTGCAGTTTGCACGTGGTTGAGGTCTTGAGACGAGTGTTCCAGCGTCTCTGGAGCAGTTGCTGGTGGTGTGGTTTTGGTGTCTGGGGTACTCTTCCGGGGAGAACTTGTTATTCTTCATGCCTGACATCTAGGCTGGGCTACGTTGCCTTATTTCTCCCTAGGTGCCTGTCAAAGGTCGAAGTCTTTCCTCCCGGATTCCTCCTCGGTTTGCTAAAAAGCAAAACAACTTATGCCTGGAGCAAGGTGACGTGACTGTGCCTGGCAGCAGCCTGGGCACTGAGATCTGGGAGAGCAGCAGCCAGGGTAAGAGTTCGGGAGCGGAGCTCAGCTGCTTGGCCCGTGGCCACCTCACAGGCCCGGGGTGTGTTCTTCAGGAACAGCCTGCTTTGAGGGCTGTGAGTACAGATGGAGCATTACTGTTTCCCAGCTTTCTCTGCTGGGACTTAGGTGCCATCCTGGCACCCTTTGCTGCCACAGCCCCTGAATGGATGTAAACTTCTCTGCCTGAAATTTGGAAGGGCAGAGTATTCTGTTTGTGCAGTGATCAGGAGAAGGATAGCCCCCCGCCCACCCAGCCACGGTCATTCGGAGAGTTGGCTTGACCTGGCCCATGTCAGCTGTCCCTTTTCTGTACCTTATGGGAGAGCAACAGGTGACTGTGAGGGGGACGAGCAAGAGCCCAGAGGCTGTCTGTCTGTGCTCTGCACCCTTCCTAACCCAGAGGGAAGGGACTGTTGGCTCCTCCCTAAACGCTCTCTTAGAAAGACAGCCTTGGGACAAAGGGGGACCTTACTTGTTGGAAAATTTGTGTCCCTAAACTTTAAAAAAAAATTCATATCCAATGCTGTTTTTCTGCCAACTTTTCATGTTAAAATACAAAACTGGGGGCCAGCCCTATGCATAGTGATTAAGTTTGGCACACTCTGCTTTGGCAGCCCAGGTTCACAGGTTTGGATCCCAGGCACAGACCTGCGCAGACCTACACCACTCATCAGCCATGCTGTGGTGGGGATCCACATACAAAATAGAGGAGGATTGGCACAGATGTTAGCTCAGGGCCAATCCTCCTCACCAAAATAAATAAAGTACAAAGCTGTTTTAATTGAAAAGATTCTTCTTTAATGCCTATTTGGGGCAGGGCCCTGCAGGATGCACAGATGCATAAAACAAAGACACGTGACACCTCAAAGGAGGAGCTTGGAGAAGTCATCCATTTCTGGCTTATTTTTATATGAAATAGCAAAAGCTCCCAGAGTGAAGTGACTTGGCCCCACAGCCACATGACGAACTCCCAAGATTCTTGGTTCTGGACCTTGATTCTTTCAGCTTTAATCACATGGCCTCTCCTCATGTTCCTGGTTAAAACCTTGCTTCCAACAATTGCCAAAATAACATTGGAAAATACTCAACTCCGATTGAAAGTATGATGATCCTGTAATAAAATATTGACATTGGTCAGTTGGGTGGTGTGTGAGAGCGATGGTTATCATTATGTAAATGTCCAGAAGCACCCACCCGCTGGAGTGGGCAAGCAGAGCAGCCTGGACTTGAGTCCTCCTGGGTTGTCAGGCCTCTCCCTCCAGGATTCTCCCTTGTGGCTTCAGAGGGCTCCTGGACCTTAAAATAGCGTGTAGGGTTTTGTGTACGTACACAAGGTCCGTGGCTTTCGTGGGAATCTCAAGAGTGGCCTGTGAGCTAATGAAAGTTGAGGAACACTGGCTTGGATCTTTCGAAGTCTCTGTAGAAGTAGTTGACTTAAGTGTAGGAAAGCTTCGCCACAGCAGAGGTGGTGACAGAATTCTAACAGGTGTGAGTGAGAAGTTGCTGGTCTGTTTACTAGAGCATATACTCAATGAGATAATGAGAAACACGATTATTGAAATCCGTCTGCGGGGCTTGGCAGGTTGGGTGAAGCTGTCAGACGGACTCCTGTGTATTCAGTCTGTTCGCTAGCGTGGTGTTTGCAGGGCGGGAGGGTGGTTCTGGGCTGGGGTGGATGTGTAAGCTGCACCCGTGCCGGTTGGTCCTCTGATGCTCTGGTTCTGTCTTCCTCCCTCTGGCAGCCCTCCCTGTTCAGGCCTCGAACAGTGACTCCTGGACTAAAGCTGCCACTGCCTTCAACAGTACCGAGTCTGGCTCTGCCGAGGTGAGTGGCTGCTGTACCTCTCGAGTGCTGAGTGTGTGCTTACCGTCCACGTGGCTAGCTTGTCCCGGGCCCCCTTCATCCCAGCCACCCGCTGAGCTCTCCCTCAGCCACAGCGGTGGAGCCTGGGTCAGAGGCCATTTCCATAGGCCCTGGCTCACTGCTGGTCTTCAGCCTTGATTTCTGATCTGTGTGAGGTACCTGTGGGAGAGGGAGGAAGAGAAGGATGCCCACAGAAACCCCCCTGGTAGGGTGAGCGATGAGGGCCTCTCCTCCGAACCTGGGATCAGTGGGCGCTTGGCCTGGTTTGGGTCATGAGCAAGATGAGTTTGCGGTCTCGGCCCAGGGCACCGTGTGTCTCACAGTTATGAGCTCGGGCAGGGTTGGTCTGTTTGGTCATGTGTCTTCAGTTGTCAGGCACCACTGGCAGGTCAGGACTGAAGTCAGGGTGAGGCTCTGCGAGGGGCCGGCAGTCGGGGAGACCCAACTCAGGGCCGCGCTCAGCCTCGCTTTTTGGATGGTCGCGTTTTTGAGCCTGGGGTCAGGGCTCTAACCCATTTTGTGCACAGCAGGGTTTTAAGAGCAGCCAGGGAGATAGTGGCGTTGACTTGAGCGCCGAGTCTCGAGAGTCATCTGCGACCTCCTCGCAGCGCAGCTCCCCGTATGGCACTCTGAAACCCGAGGAGATGAGTGGGCCCAGTCTGGAACCCAAGACCGACAGCCACAAGGAGCAGGCTCAGAAGCCATCTGAGCACAAGGTAACCTGCAAGTCCTGTTGACAGGGCCAGGGCCTGGGCAGAAGGGGCCCTGTCTTTTGTCCTCTACTATTCCTGGGTGCTTAGAAGCTAGCAATTGGGGTCGTCACAGTCTGTGTGTCTAAGCCCTCTCTGCTTCTCCATCAAGGATTCAGAACAAGGCTCAGGACAGAGCAAGGAACACAGACCAGGACCCATCGGCAATGAGCGTTCTCTGAAAAACAGAAAGGGCTCGGAGGGGGCCGAGCGGCTTCAAGGGGCCGTCGTCCCGCCTGTTAACGGGGTAGAGATTCACGTGGACTCTGTGCTCCCGGTGCCACCCATCGAGTTTGGAGTCAATCCAAAAGTGAGGTTTTGACTTGTTCGCTTTCTTCCCTCCCTTTTTTGTTTTTTTGCTGGTACTTGGAGAAAAAAGAGGGGCTTAGACAGGGTGTCTCTTAGGGCAGCGAGACGGGAGCTCTGCACACTGCTGGAGGAGCTATGTTGGGGTGGAGTTGTGCACAAGGGTGCGCTTGAGCAGCCTTCTAGATTGTCCTGCTGACTCCAGCCGGGTTCTCAGGCTGAGCAGGCCGGCGATGCTCCCTTCTCTGTTGGGTCAGCCAGTGGGCATGGGCGTGGGAGAGGATGAGGGGGTGGTCATCTTGCTCATGTGCCCTAAGGAAACATCTGGCCATGTTGCTCGTGTGGTGAATGCTGCTTAGTGGAGTTTCTGAGTCACTGAGACCAGACCATACCTAGATCAATTAGTGTGCGTCTCCGCCGAAAGGCGAGCCCGGATGATTTCACTGGGCTCTCTCCCCTCTCCTCAGGACTCCGATTTCAGCCTGCCGCCTGGTTCTGCATCTGGGCCTGCAGGGAATCCAGTTGTCAAACTGCAGGAGGCCTTGGCCAGTAACGTAAGTCTGTGCTTCCACCTCCAGCTCTGCTGGGCCCGTGCTGGCAGGCCCTGGGCGAAACGAGCCTTATGTGGCTCTGAAGCCGAACCAACACCAGCTGTGGGGTCGGGCGGACCTGGGTTTGAGTCCTGATGCAGTCGCCAGCTAGTTACATGTTCTCGGGCATGTTGCTTGAATGTTCCACGCCCTGATCTTGTGACCTTAAAATGGGATAATGTGATTGCTAAGGTCTGGTTTCTTTGGTGTTCTTTGATTTTACAGTCTTCCAAGTTCTGTGGAAGCATGTGTTTGAGAATGCTGGGCTAAAGGCACTTGTTTACTCTGAGATTTCTTAGAGTCCCTGTAATATGCTGATGGGTGCTGGGCATCTGCAAGAGGAGGGTCTAGCAGTTGCATTTTCAAACATATGTTACCTGGCACCTCTTTTCCAGTTTCCTGAGGGGCTGACACAGGACTGGGGGAATCCAAGCCAGGTAGCAGGTTCCTGCGTGCTGGTAGCCAGTCATTTTTATGTTGTCGAGACATGGCTGCCCCTGCTGGAGCGCTCCCTGGGCTGTGGTGTGGAGGTGGTTTCCAGGGACTTCAGTCGAGGGAATCTATGATTCCCTGCTTGGAGGAGATAAGCTGTGGTCTCTGCTGCTGGCAGCTTCATCTTAGTGGTCTCGAGTGCATGCGGCCACAACGGAAGGTGCATTGTGACGTGCTGTCTTGTTTCCTCTGTGCCTGTGTGTGTTCCATGGTTTTTTTCCTCCCCCCAGGCTGGGTTAACACAGAGTATTCCCATCCTCCGGCGCGATCATCACATCCAGCGGGCCATCGGCCTCTCCCAAATGTCCTTCCCCACTGCTGACCTCACTCTGAAGGTAACACCAGCCCTGTGCGAGCAGCCCCGCCTACCTCCTGGCCTTAGATTTGTGCTGTCCACCGCCTCCCTGGTGGTAATTTTCATCCCTCCCTTGCTTCCAAAGATGGAGTCTGCACGCAAGGCTTGGGAAAACTCGCCCAGTTTGCCAGAGCAGAGCTCTCCAGGCGGCGCTGGCTCAGGCCTCCAGCCCCCGTCCTCTGTGGGAGCCTCCAGCGGGGTCAACTACAGCTCCTTCGGTGGGGTTTCCATGCCACCCATGCCTGTGGCCTCTGTAGCACCTTCTGCTTCTCTTCCAGGTATCTGCACTCCCCCTACCCCTGCCAGCTCAGGGAGCCTTCTCCATTCCCTCTCGCGAGAAACCCTGGATTGACAGCCCGAGCATCACCCCCGCCTTGACTTAAGGAGTGTGAAGAAGTGGGAGTTTGTGTCTAGGCTGGGTGGTTCTAGCTTCCCCTGTTCGGCAGATAATGTGCACTTCCTGCTTCCCTACTCTGGGAAGCAGGGCCAGGGGACTTGGGCGAGGTGCTCCCAGCTCCTGGAGAAACCTGGCTTTGAGTCAGACCCGAGTCACGTGCAGGGCTGTGCGCCTCATTCCTGCCCGCGAGTGTGTCTGCCCTCTGGGCTGCGGCTCCCTCTGTTAAATGGGAAGAGGGCGGTGGTGGCGCTCTGTGTGGTGGCCGCGCTGAGGAGAGGAGGTGGTCCCTAGAGAGTGCTTTGCATCCACCGAGCTCTCCACAATTGATAGCCATTTTTATTGCTCTGTTGGTGCCCCAAGGGAAGAAGATGGGGTTTTTGAGGGCTCAGCTGCCAAAGTCTCAGTGATGCAATTCCAATAGATCCTTCTGACCCTCCACTGTGGACTCAAAGCAGGGAGATGAAGAGGAAAGTGACTGAGAGACCAAGGCAGTCCTCAAGTAGAGTGCGGTCCCCTCCTGAGCGTGCGGAGCAGGGGGCCAGTGGTTGGTTGAGAAGGGTAGGCTGGAGCCCGCTACCCTTGGCCCCTGAGCCACTGCCTCCCCAGGTTCCCTGAGGGATGAGGTAGGGGTGTCAGCGGCGGGCGTGGTGCTGCAGGAGCACAGGCCCAGCAGCAGGGGACTGAGCACACTGTGCACGCTCCTTCCCTCCCACTGATTCCCCAGGAAAACGTGCACTTGTAGAATGTCCCCTAAAGGGTCACTCAGGAGCAGTGGACTTGATCCTGTTGTACCTCCTCTCGGATTCTGTTTCCAGGCAACCACCTGCCACCTCTGTACCTAGATGGCCATGTGTTTGCAAGTCAGCCCCGGCTGGTTCCTCAAACGATACCTCAGCAGCAGAGTTACCAACAGGTGACGACAGCAAGCAAGGGGCCCGGTGGGGTTGGGGGTGCAGCACACAGCGTGATTATTGTCTTCATTTATTTGTTCGTTGTCTGTTTCGTTTTCTGTGTTTCTCACGTGTAACACCTAGCTCCTGGCACACCACGGCAGTCAGTCCATTTTTGTTGAATGACTAAACGAGAGACAAGATAAATGGAGCTCAGTACTCCAGACTCTGCTGGTTTTCCTTTCTCAAAGTTCCCCTTCCTGTGTCCTAGCTGGGAAATTAGCTGAAATGGAGTTCTCTTTGGTGGTCAGGTATCCTTCTGATGAAAAGAAGAAAGGCCTAGACCCCCAGGCATGGATGCATTTAGAGAGAGGTAGTTTTAGAAACCAGCAGGTGTTTGTCTTTATGCAGGATTGGCATACTTTCTGTGCTGCAAGGGGTTGATTTCTGGAAGTCTCCCTCCTGAAACTGGTGCAGGGCCTTCCAAATGGTCCAGCACCCCCACAGACCCGTGTGCCTGCACAGACCAGGACAGTGGAGCTCTCGGGGAGGAGCACTGCTCCAAGTGCAGATTCAGGGACAGAGGACTTGGCCTGGCCTCAGCCCTTTTTAAAACATCTTCTTAAATGTTGCCTGTTTAGTTGTGCAAGATTCTGATCTTCGTGTCCTTGGCTCGTACTGCAGTACTGCGTGTGCTCTTCCCCGTGCACGCGTCTGTTGACGGCTGTGTTCCTGAAACCCGTCTCTGTTGCTGAGCGCAGCTAGGATCCATTTTGGTGCTGCGCAGAGTCCAGTAGAGGAACATGCTGTGGTTGGGATGGCTACCAATGTTTTGCTTTTTCCTGAGAGCAAGGGAAGCACAGGATGTGCCCGAATGTGCATGTTGGGCAGTGTTCCAGCTGCCTTGCAGAGGGGCCGGGGCGGTGGACGGTGGGTGACGGAGAACCCGCTGGGAGGGCACGGTCGTTAGCTCCCTGGCTTCCCGTCCGCAGGCTGCCGCTGCCCCGCAGATCCCCATCTCCCTTCACACGTCTCTTCAGGCTCAAGCGCAGCTCGGACTGAGGGGCGGGCTCCCCGTCTCCCAGTCTCAGGAGATCTTCAGCTCCTTACAGCCCTTCAGGTGAGGTGCGAGCGCTCGGGGCTGGCAGCTTGCACGCAGAGGTTCAGACCTTCGTGGCCTGTGGGTTTGTTCCTTTTGTCCTGCTGCTGTTGTGCACGCTCTGCTTTCGGGGGCTGGGGGAGCTCAGTGATTACGGTTCATTATTCCCTGTTTTGCAGGAGCGGCCATGGGTTCGACTGGGCCTTGCTTTTCTTTCTGTGTCCTTCTGCCACCTTTCCTTCTCTTCACCTCCTCTCTTCTCCCCCTCCTCCCTTCTTTCCTCCTTCCCACCTGGGACGTGCTCTTTCAGTGTGTCTGGCGTCCTGTGGTTTGGCATCACATAGGGTTTCCTGTCCTTGTGCAGTCTGGATGTGTCCATGTGTTTAGTCCTGTGATGTGCAAACTGTGCTCCGTAGACCAGCAGCATGAGCATCATCTAGGGGCTTGTTGTAAATGCAGATTCTCAGGCCCCGTCGCAGACCTTCCGAGTTACAATCTCCGGGATCCGGGAGCGGGGCCAGCAGTGTGTGTTTCAGCAAGCCCATCGGGGGTTCTGATGCGTGCTCACGTTTGAGATCCATTGTGTACTCACATACCTGACGCCGACTGTCTGTCTGGCTTTTGCAGATCTCAGGTGTACATGCACCCTAGCCTGTCGCCGCCCAGCACCATGATCCTCTCTGGAGGTACAGCCTTGAAGCCTCCGTACTCGGCATTCCCAGGCATGCAGCCCTTGGAGATGGTGAAGCCCCAGTCTGGCTCACCCTACCAGCCCCTGAGCGGAAACCAAGCCCTGGTCTACGAGGGCCAGCTCGGCCAGGCTGCCGGTCTGGGTGCCTCACAGATGTTGGACTCCCAGCTCCCACAGGTCGGGAACACAGTCACTGCCCCCTAGACACTAGACTTCTTTTCCTTCATGCTGTTTGTAATCCTGACTGGTCCTCGGGCTGCTAGAACCAGGGCTAGATCTTCCACCTGTTCAGAATAGTCACGTCACCTCTTCACCCCGGGACAGGCTGTCGCCTCAGAGCACTGCTGCCTCTGCAGCCTCTCCCCCCGCTCTCAGACCGTGGGGCTAGGGGAAGAAGGGAGTGACCTCTTGGCATACTCACTGATGCTTCTAGACCGCTCTCCCTCCCTTCTCCTTGAGACCCCAGCTTTGAAGCCCACACCGAGCTGGCCTCCGTGTTCCTGTGCACCCGGTTCTGAGTCCAGTGTTTGGTTCTGCGTCTTCCTCTCCCTTGACCCGTCGGCAGTGTTGGACGGCTTGAGGGTCACTCGCCTCAGTCCTTTGAGCCCTGGCTCAGTCTCTCCAGCATGGCTCCTGTTCTGGTTCTCGGTAGTTTCGATGTCTACATAGATGACACCCCCGGGTCTCCGTCCCCATTGGCTTTGTCCCCCAGTTATGTGGCCTCGCCACCGGGGCTTGGCTCTGCCCACACTCCCGTCTGGACCGGTCACTGCCAGTAGCTGTACCTCTTCCATCATTTCAAGTTGAAGGGTCCTACCCGGTCAGTACCTCTGAGTTTTCTGACTTGCTTTCTCTGCTCACCCAACTCCAGCCACCTCTCTATCGTCCCTCCCTTGACTGTGGGCTCGCTTCCCTCCTTGGCCTGGTTACCAGAGCCAGCAGAGCCTCCCCTCCACATTTGCCCCAAACCCCGCCCTCACCTCCATTCATCCTGGTTAAATCCCGTGTAGCCTCTGCTCCAGCTGTCTGACCAGAGAAAACAGACCCTCGTTTAGGCTGGACTCGGGCTGAATGCGACCTTGCTCCGACAGCCCACCTCAAGTGGGTCTGGGCGCCTCCCTGCACTCGGGCCCAGTCCCCTGCCCTCTTGGTGGCTGGTGCAGACTCGCAGCTTTCTCTGCATTGCTTTCTACCCCACTGATCTTGGTTCTGTGTCACCAAGGAAATAAAAGTAGTGAAAAAAAAAACCCCAGAGAACTTCTGCAAGCTCCCACCGCCTCTTCTCTTTACCCGTGTGGGCTGTTGCCCTGCATCCGGTGTAGGCCAGCTGTGCGCTCTGCTCTGGCACCCCTCCTTCCCACCTGCTCTGGGCCAGGCTCCAGCACGTCTCCCTCTTTCCTGCCTCAGTGTCCTTTCCTGTCAGCACACAAATGTGCTACAGTGCTGCCCTCCTGGTATGAGAGTCTCTGATTACATGCCTGCCTACCCCTATCCTTCCTCTTTTTAAAAAAAGCAAAACTTGAAGGATGCAGTAGATTCTATGTTGCCAAATCCGATGGTTCGTTCTTCCCACTCCTCCTGCTGGCCCATAAGCGGCATCTGACCGCTGATCACCCTTTCCCCCTTGAATCATGCTCCTCTCGCGGTTGTGAGGACTCTGCTCCCGGTTTTCCTTCTGCCCCGCTGAAGCCCTCTTCCTTGGTCTCCTCGGCTCTTTCCTCCTTGCCGCCCCCCGCCCCATCAGTAATGTCATGTTCCCCCTGGGTTCTGTCCTCGGCCTAGAAATAGTCTGATCCATTTCTCTCAAATTTATGTCTTCAGCCCAGATCTGCCTCCTGGACCTGAACTCCAGACCAGTGGGCTGCCCAGCATCACTATTGTTATGTCTTGTGGGATCTCACACTGAGCATGTGCAAACATCATGTCCAAAACGTGATCTTCCTCGCAGTCCTGGTTGTCCAGCCACACTATCTTGGGGCCCTACTTCCCCTCACACCCTCTCTGCTCCTTCAGCAGAACCTGTTGGCTCTACCTTTGGAAAGTATTCAGAATCCAGCCATTTCTCATCCCCTCCACCCACTACTTTGTCTGGGTGATGCAGGAGCTCCTGCCTGATGATCCTGCTTCTGCTCTTGGGCCCTGACCGTCTGTTCTCAACGCATCAGGCAGGGTGCCCCTTAAAACACAAGTCAGCTTATACTATACCCAGAGCCTGCACTCCGCGGGTGGCAGCACTGTCCTCATCTGCATCCTGCACCATGTTGTGTGCAGGGGGGAGCACGGGGTCTTGAGGCTCTGGCTGCCGCATGTCTCAGTGATGCAGTTCCGATAGATCCTTGTGACCCTCCACTGTGGGCTCAACAGCAGGGAGATGAAGAGGAAAGTGACTGAGAGACTAAAAGTGGCCCACCCCGTTCCACTGTCCCAAGGGTCTCCAGGCCCCCCTCCTTCCTGTCACCCGTCTTGTTCTGGACTTTAGAAGTGGTCACTTAGGCCTGCGGGCATCCCCCCGTTCTCCTGTCGTAACATGCTTCAGAAGGATCCAGGAGGCTCCCTAAATCCCAGAACCCACTTGCGTCGTGTTTTCTCCCACCTTAGACACGAAACAGTGAAGGTGTTTTCCCATTCTGTGCTACACAAAGGGCTGCAAAGATGCCCTTCCTGTGCAGCTCTCAGCTTAGATGTTAGTGCCTGAGAAGCCTTCCTGACCTTCCCTGACGCTTCTCCCCCGCGCCCCCCACCCCCTGCGCACAGGGTTTGCTGCCCACACTCCGGCACCGTTTCTGTGTCCATCATGTCACTGCGCTGTCATCACCATTTCCCGGTCTGACAGTGTCCTGGTGCTTCCCAGCATATAGCGTGCCTTCAGTAAACCTTTGTTGGATGAAAGCAAGAGGGGCCGGGGAGACACGACCCTTTGTGAACTCAGAGAGGAGCCGCACGCTTACACCGTGAACTCCTTGCAGTGTGGCGCCTGCCCGTTGTCTCATCACCTGCTACACACCAGTGATCAGACCTGCCCCCTGCCATCGAGAGTGTAAAATCTAGGGTCATCTCTGCTGTACTCTAATAGAGACCTAGGATCTTTACTGTTGTGCAAAGGCCCTGCTTTCATTCCTTTGAAATAAGAATCTGAAGTATAACATATAGTCACTCTTGGATGCATGTATAACCAGTGGTTTGTGGCTTTCTCCCCAACGTCTCTTCCTCCTCCTGACTGTCCCTGTCGTCCAGCAGCTGACGATGCCGCTGCCAGGCTCCCAGTTGCCCCTGCCTCGGTATGGCTCTGGGCAGCAGCCCCTGATTCTGCCACAGTCTATCCAGCTGCCGCAGGGGCAGAGCCTCTCTGTCGGGGCCCCCCGAAGAATTCTTCCACCTGGGTCCCAGCCTTCGGTCCTTAACACCAGCAGAGAGGTAAGGATGACGTCATCCCGCTGTGATCCTGGGGACAGTCATTGTCTTATCAGCCCTTTCTAGCTAGTCAGGAACCACTGTTATGGCAGAAGATGCCAGAGGTCTGGGGTACAAGCTCCTGGCCTCACCATGCCACTGATTTCCTACTTGTTGCAAAGTCCTCTTGGGATCCTATGACAGGAACAGGGTTCGGGGGTATGCTAGCAATGTGTGCAAGCTCGGGTGTGTGTGAAACCGCAGGGCAGAAAGGGAGGTGTGTGTGATTGACGCCCGAGGGCCAGCACGGCCTGGGAAGCATCTGTGGAGGCCGTCTCAGATCAGGTCCCAGAGATCCTGTTAGCATAAGCCTAGGGCTGGGGTCCAGGGGTTCTGCTGAGGATGGCCTCTGGGGTAAGGAGGTAATGTTCACAGCACTGCCAGTGCCCTGTGGTGGTGCACAGTCCGCTGTCCCATCCCATCCAAAATAGAACAAAGACACGTCACAGCTCCTGCTGCTAACGAAACGGGGTGGGAGGGCAGCTTGCCTTAGAAGATGCCTCTTTATCAGAAATTCTCAGGGGCTCTTACTGGCTTTGCCCATGGTGGTTCCGCGAGGGTCAGGCTGTCTCCAGGGCCATCAGGTGACAGCTGGTTACCTCTTGGTCTCTCTAGTCCTCTCAGATGGAGATGAAGGGCTTCCACTTTGCCGACAGTAAACAGAATGTTCCTCCAGGAGGCTCTGTGCCCTCACCGCAGGCCTACAGGTAAGAAGGGCCCTGGGAGTCGGATGCTGCATAGCTGAGCGCTCGCTGTAGGTGCGACTCGGCGCTTCAGAGGAACCCGTGGGGCCCAGGGAGGACAGTGGAAGGGCACTGAGGCTGGTCCCCTTTGTAAGCCCATGTGTCACTGTGAAGTTTCAGTGCTGGGACACACTCATGTTTTAGTTAACCACAGGAAAAGCAGCAATTGGGAGAGTGGTTTTGTTTTTAACCATCGTCATCAGATGCTCTGGACTGGGGAGCTTTTTGGAAAGGCAGGAAAGGGAACGGCTAACGTCAATAATGTCAGAACCGACGCTGACTACTCAGAGCTTCCTCACCGGACTTTCAAAAAGGATTCACTGGCCAAGAAGCCACGCACCCCAGAAGGTTCCTTTCCCAGGGGCAGCTTTTCCCTGGACGGGCCTCTGAGCCTGCCAGGGCTTGTGGGGCCGTGCCTTACATACTACGAACTGCCACCTCTTCTTTGCTTCCTCTGTGTCTGTCTCTGCTTCCAGTAACTGTCCCAGGGCCCTCAGTTGGGTTCGGAGGTGGCTTTGTACGAGTTATTTCGTGGAGTGACTTATATTAAAAAATGAGAGAACCTCTGGTTCTGCTGACTTTTTCACCCCTAAGGAAGATGTGCTGGACAGGAAGGCGCATGCTCTGGCTGTGGGCCCAGGGGTGGCACAGTCCACTCTTGTTAACATGTGGGAGATTCCTGGCGAGCCCTCCTGTCTGCACATGAGTAGAGCAGACGTGCTGACTTGCAGTGCCTGTGAGGTCGACAGCGCAGCTGCGGAGCACCATGAAGGCCTGACCCGCTGAGGAGCCCTCTTCCAGTCAGATCACCTCACCGTCTCTGCGAGTCGTTCACGCTGCCCGCGATCGCTCTGCCCAGCTGGTCTGGGGGTGTCCAGGCCGAGGCCTCTCCTGTCACATCGTTCTCTACTTCCCACTGCATTTCCAGAGAAAGGGATTTTTGTGACATTTCCCCGTTTCATCATCTTTTCTGTTGTTTTCAGTCTCTTGACTTCACTTATTTTTGTTTGTTAGTTCTGTTGTCTGACTATTTTTCACATAGGCCAAAACAACAGAGCTGGAAGGAAAATATATAAGGAGAGCAGTACAGAACAATGCGTACAGTTTGGAAGAAAGAAGGAAGCTTCACGTAGAGCCGGATGCTGCCACAGGCAGACTCCAGCAGCACCTGGCCCCACAGCGTTCCTCAGAGCTGCGGCCAGAGCGGGAGGCTCCCGTAACAAGAGTCGTCTGTGTCCGTTTGGTGTAGGAATGGCAGCAGCTTTACTCTTTGGAGAATATTTAGGAAGTATAAGCCTTAACTAGTAGCCTTTGTTTTGTTGGTGTGTTAGTAGGGTTGGGAAAATCAGTGTAGTTTTACAGAGCAGCGTTTCCCAAGTTTTCTGGAAACAACCTCTGAGGCATGCCCTGCCAAAAAAGGGTTCCCTGGTCACATCCTTGGGGGCATGCTGTACCTGAGACAGCTTGTTGGGAGTCGTCGTGCTCCTCAGCCTGGCGTCTACACGGCCTCCCTGTCGAGAGTCCTGTTCAGCTCGGCACACAGCACTTGCCACACGTTTCTTGACCACAGACTCTTTTCTCACATAGCGCCTGATTAACACCCCTGAGAACTAGTGTCTCGTCAATGGAACAAATTTAGAAAGATGTTCTACATTTTTGTCCCTCCTGGTATCTCTCTCTACCACCCCCTCCCCCCCAAATGAAGACCAGAAAAATATTCGGCATAATTCTCATGTCAGGTTTATAGACCTTTTTCTGGGTCATAGAATCACGTTGCTCCAGACCCTCCAAACCCTGAGAGATGGTTAGTGTCCTCCGTCCATCCGGTCGGTGTCTGCCCACAGTGGGAGCCTCGGCCTCTGTCCCTTCGGGTGTGCCTCCGTGAGCTGTGTTGGCGGCGCCAGGGCAGGCCGTGCTGACCGCCGTGGCCCTCTGCACTCCGGTGCTGCGGTCCTTGTCTCCGCTGCGGAGAGGTCTGCGCCGCGTGCTAGGCTTGACTCCGTTTCTGTGGTGACGCGTGTGTTCTCACCCCCTGCCTTTGGTTTTTTCAGGCCTAGCTCTGCTAGCCCCAGTGGGAAGCCCTCTGGATCAGCAGTTAACATGGGCTCTGTGCAGGGACACTACGCTCACCAGGTAGAAGATGGCTTTCCAGCCCTCCAGCCCCGGACGCTTAGGCCCGTCTCCAGGCGCCAAAAGAGAGGGGACGGTCCAGCCCATTTGAGCACAGCTCTCAGACAGAGACGTGCCCTAGCGCTTAGAGCATGGCGCCGGGAGCCGGGCAGCCCGAGTCCCTCCTGGCGAAGGCATTTCTCCTCTTGACGGGCGTCTGGATCCTTCCTTGTCCTGCAGAGAAGGGAGGATGCGGATTCCTCTGAGGAGGTGACGCCAGAAGGTGGACTATCCCTGCTAGTGATTTGGGCTGTGAAGGCGCTGGACGTGGTTAGGTCTGTGGGTCAGCTCTGGAAGCCGGGGCGTGTGTGCGCGTGTGTGTGCGCGGTGTCACTCCAGTGAGTGCTGTGTCTCGTCTTGGTCCTCGGCCGGGTGGGGTCACAGATGCAGTGGCAGTTCCCCATCGTATGATGCCAGGGATGTCTCAGTGCCTTTGCCTGCAGGCGCTGCTCTCTCCACAGTGCTCCAGAACTCGATGGGGCTGCAGAGCTCAGACACGGCAGGCGAGGGTTTTAGTAGAACAGGATTCCTGGCCGGTGAAGGCGGAAGGTTGATGGCTCGTTTCACTCCTCCTCACTGGGCTCCCCAGAGGGTCACTCCTTGGATTGCTTGGACTGAGCTTCTAGGGCTTTCTTCCAGAGTTCACCCCACTGTGTGAGGCAGGATCGAGGCTGGTCACTCTGTGACACGCTCCGCTGTGCAGAGTTGCAGACTGATGGGACCCTGACTGGGGATCTCAAACAAGGGTCCTGGGGGAAGGTTTCCACAGAGTGGGGGTCGGGAAATGGAAGGGTCTGGGAGAAGCAGTCCGCCGCGTGGCCCCACGCCCCTTGTGCAGACAGTCGGGGGTTCTGAGCTCATAGGCTGCGCTGGGATCTGCTCGGGGCATTTTCACCTTGGGGCGTGGGGTGCACTGATTTGAAAAGGTTCTTCCCATCGGCCTTGGATGTGCTGCTCCTGCAGAGGCCCCTGGGCATCGCAGAAGCCTTCCCGGAGGGAGTACCCAGTGCCTCCCTGCCTCTCCGAATCACTGCACTCAGTGCCCGTGGGAGGGAGCAGAGCAGCCTCATGCCAGTGTCCTTCCTAGGAGAGTTACTTCTAAGGTCCTTCAACCAAAGGATGGCCTTCTTAGCGTAGCTTTTCTCTGTGACTCAGGAGCAGGAAGCGGGTGGTGGGAACTATGTATCTGGACAGGTGTTCCTGACTCAGGGTAACTTTCTTTGTCCCCATTCATCTGTCCAAAGGCAAAGCAACGAGTGGATGAAAAACCCAGCCTGGGAGCCGTGAAACTGCAAGAGGCTCCTGCGGCCACCTCCCAGATGAAGCGGACCGGAGCGATCAAGCCTCGGGCAGTGAAAGTGGAGGAGAGCAAGGCCTGAAGGTGCTCGGCCACACCTCGCCCGGCGTGAGGACAGTGCCACCGCTCGGCCTCTGTGCAGCCTGATGCCCAGGAGTGTCCCCAGGCCCCCGTCCAACCACCCGGCCGGACTCAGATCTCCCTTCTCTTCTCCACTCCCGAAAGCTCCATTGTCCAGCCAGCTTGCACCGTGGATTTACGGCATTGACCTGCTTGCTTTAGTACGAAACAAACAAACAGATGAGCAAACGACTCCATTCCCACCTCCTTTCCACCTGCCCTGGAGTGACTGGAGCCTCGTGCAGTGCAGCTTCCCCACCCTCCTGCCTCTCCTGGCCCGCTCCGCTCCGCACCGCCGGGCACCTTCTCAGCAGTGCTTCCTGCCCTCCCGGCCCTCTGGGCCCCAGGCACAGTGATTTGGCAGCAGGGTCATTTTAATTTGAGGCTTTTTATTTTAAAAAGCAGCTAAGGTTTTGTCAAAGGAGAAAGGAAAGGAAAACAAAAACACAAGCTACGTCTGTACAGCTAAACTTTTCTACTTTGTTCTCCATCCTCTCCCTGACCCCCACTTCTGTTTCTGGTAATTTCCTTTCATCTCTCTCCTGTTTAGTTTTATACATCACTGCGATACCTTAAGAGCTGACTCAAGAATGCGTCTCCTCCTGCTCTCAGTTGGTTAACCTTTGAGAGTTCTTGCAAAAACAAGTGGAGGGTGCTAACATCCCCCTCGTGAGCACTCTGATGGCCAGCTACCTGCTGTGGGAGGCGAAGGAGCAGGCGCCTCAGTTGGGTTCCACGCCCTGGGCTGATGAGCACAGGGAGCTTATGGGCAGCCCAGTGAAGATGATGACATTTTTTAGCATAAGAATTACACAGAATTTCTGTCCTGGACTCTTCTAAAGCCAGTGGATACGCTGACTGCTGGGCACCCAAGATGAATCATGGAGATTTAAAGTCACTGGTGTTTTCTAGTTTGGCCTGGACGGGGCCAGCTGACCGCACCATAACCCCATCTGTGTCCCTGCTTTGGGGCTCCAGCCCCTCTAGGGGCTGCTGTTTTACACATACTCCCATTCCTGGAAGCCTTCCAAAATACACCCTCCTCCTCCTTCCTGTGCCTGCCTCTTAATCCTCTGGATACTCCTGTCCCTCCGACTCTCACGCAGCTGGTCACTAGAAACCACGAGGTTTTTCCACGTGGTGACTGGAGTGCACAGACTGTTGTTTGGTGGGTCTTCAGCAGAGGCGTGTTGTCCGTGGGGCTGCTAGGAGGGCTTTCTTTTTCTCCTTCACTCCCAGCAGAGGCCCAGCTGTTGGGACAGAGGGCCCTGAGCTGCACAGTCGTTATCAGTCTTTCCAGATGCTTGGGGCAGGGTCCAAGGGGAGGATGGATTGCAGGGTTGACCGTGGTTCCCAAAAGCCTGGGCAGCCTCCGAAAAATGACAGCCTCTCTAGTCTGCACAGCCGCCTCTAGCAAAGCGTTTGTGTGAGCCATTTTATGCTGGTTTTTCTGTTGTTTTTCAAATAAGAACTAGAAGGAAATCATCCCAGATTCTGTCATTCCACGGAAAGGGGAGGGGAAATTTCAAGTTTTGCACATGCTCTTCAGAGTAACTAACCGGCCATCTACTTAAAGGAGCTGCTGTCTGCCACCGCTGGTGGTCCCAGGGAAGGCCTGGCTCAGAGGACGAGCAGTAGCAGGCAGGGATGTGCCCTGCAGAGTCCACCCTCGGTGTCACCGTGGGTGTGTGACAGTCGCTCAGGCTGTGGTTCTAAGCTCTGTGTAGTGTGGAACATGGGGAAAGAGGCGCCTCGGGAACCGCTGGGGTAACTCCTTGTTGCTCTGACTGCTTTGAGGAAGTGGGGAAACAGCCTCCTAGCAGGGTGCCAGGTGTCGTCTGGAGAGGGCCGTGCTCTTGAAAGATGCTTTCCTGCTCAGTCTGTAGCTCTCAGCATCCCCCTCTGGCCTCCACCCGCAGACCCCATTTCTTACCAGCTTGACGTTTTTTTCTTTTTCATCCCCTGAATCTTTACTCTGAAGGCTCTTCTCAAGGAGCTGCCCGCTCGCCTGCCATGTGCTCACCTGCTCTTCCCCTCTTCCCCGGCAGCGTCTGACTGCAGCTCCACTCCCTCCGCCTGCCTCCATTGCCCTGCTGCCCCCGCTGGGCCACACACGGCCCGCTGCCTGCACGCTTAGGACCACGGCCAGACCCCTCACCTAGGTCCAGTGCACGTTGTCTGTCAAAAGGAAAAAAGATTTTCTCACTTGGAAATTGAACAGAACAGTCCTGGATGCTGTTACAAACTCAAGATGTACCCTTCAGGTGAACCTGCCGTCAGAGTGACAGTACTTCCTGTTTGAGAAAAATAAACACAAAAGGGTCACCTGTTCTCCAGCCCCTTTCTCTATCTCTGTATCCCCCCTCCCCAATAAAAACAGAAAACACTAGAATTTATTTATATGTATTGATGTTGTAGGTCTAGGTGGAAACAAGTAAATGTTTCACTGCTCTATTTATATATAATGTCTGAATTGTTCTGTGCAGGAAAGGCCAGGAAATTGCATGTGAAGTTCAGTGCGTTCACCACCTCCATGTGCCCGTGCTGCGGTCTCTTTCCCGCTAAGATACAGATGTTAAATTGGACTGTGGGGGCAGAGGGCAGGTCTCGGGCCTGGCCAGCACCCAATCCCTTCCTTGGTCTGATTAAATACAGTTTTTAGTGCAGAGATGTTTTAAGGTGCAATATCTCTCTTCCTTTCATGTGGTTTTAGAGCCAAGCTCAAGGTAATAGGACTAAGGGTTTTGTTTTGGTTTCAAACCCCATCAGAGTGCAAATCCATGCAGAGACCTCTGCCAGGGTCCGTGGGGCCTTTGGCACAAACAGGTGAAGACCAGCACTTAACCTTTCTGCTGCTGAGATGGGGGCGAGGGGTGTCAGAGCCCCCTCTCACTGCACCTTTGCTTGCTAAAATCACCCTCCCTTCTAAAGTTGGCAGCTTTGCCCTGGCCATTGATGGTGCAGCCCATTGCTTGGCAACCAGTGACCCTGCAATAGTGTCCCTCCAGTGTCAACTACTTGGGGGTGAAATCCCAGAGTGTGGGCTTGTGTATCCGAGAGGCATCGTCCACCCACTGAAGACTTCTCTGCCAGCTGTATTTGGTCTGGTTTTCTTTACTGTTGCTTCCCCTTTTTTATCCACATTATTATTGTTTTCAAACTTGGAATTCCGACACTTCTGGCTCTAGCTTCCTTAAGGGAGAAAACAAAGGATGACTCTTAAACGTACAGAAAAATTGGTTCGTCTGGTTCCAAAGCCGTGGTCATTCCAGCCACTTCTAGAGATACTGGGGTGTCTTGTCATTAAATACTGGCATCAGTTCTCTCCAGCCATGCCCTTGCCCTCCTGTCTTCTGGATCTGCCTTCTGGATGGTTGATGAGGTTTGTGACTGATGCTCAGAGCCTTAGGCTGAGGGTGTGCCCATGGCCATGTTCAGAACTGGCCCACTGAGACAGGCAGTGTGTGGCAGACTGGTAGAGCCCCTCCCTGCTGTCTGGTTCCCCTCTGCTGAGTAGCTGCATGTTCTCTCTCCAATCTATATTTGTCCCTTTTCACTTCTTGCAGAGCAAGCCTGGGTTAGAAGGTCTGTTGGAAACGGCCTTCAACAACCAAGGACACTAGTGTTTGTGCTTTGTTGTGTTCTGTGATGAATGGGAAATGCGGACCTCCAGAAAGCCAGCTCTTCCTGTTTGAAAATGTGAGATGGTTCTAAGACAAACAGACCCCCGGGACAGGAGCAGCTCAGTGTTGGGGTCAGACTCTGTCCCCCGCCGTGCTCTCCCCGGAACCACCAGCGCATACCCGGCTAGTGATCTTCCAGGCGCATCTGACCTGCTGCTCACCAGTTCTCCACCCCGATTGGGTGGCCTCCAAGATGGTAGCACGTCCCCAGGGCCCTGTCTTCAGCATGTTACGAAGCCTTGGAGTGGGAATTTCTATTAAGGCTCTGTGGATGACTTTCTTACATTGTTTAAAGGGGTTACTGTACTCTAAGCTTTGGACCTCATGCCTTGCATAGTAAAAGGGGTTTGGGGTTTTCTTGAGAGGATTGTGTTTTGTTGTTTCCTTTTGTTTTTATTTTGGCCTTTCCTCTCTTCGTCTCCACGTAGACCAGATATTTGAAAGGGCAGACGATGGCTAAAGGTGTAACGTGCAGCTTGTTCATACGTTATTTTGGGGATGCTTTTACCTTGGATGGGAAATGGAATCATGGATTCACCGGGCCGTGGCGGCACACTCACCCTTCGCCCTTTCCCTCCGGTTCAGTACCTATTGTTTCTCCTTTCAAATATGTGATTGTACTAGCTCTTTCCATATGAAAGAATTCTCCTTATTTAAATAAAAAAAAAAAGTAAAAAAAAAAACTAAAGCTGAACTTGCTTTCTCAGGCCGTGTCCGTCGATTCTCTGTCGTTTCACTGGACAGACTGACAGATGGAAGCCTTTGACTCTTGAGGGTCAGTTTCCCTGGAGAGTAGGGGTGACTTGGCTGAAATGCCTTAAAGCAACATGGGGGAGAGGAGATTGAAACCTGTGGTTAAGGTGCGTCTTCCAAGTGGGTTGTTGGCATAGCAGTCCCCACCCTCTCGTCACCAGTGGATGTACTGAGGGTGTGCGACATCTGTGTGCCCTCCACTCCCGCCCCCCACTTCACCTGAGAAGTAGGTGCATCCGAGGAGATGTGATTGATTTGTCGTGTTTTGTTGCCACTTCTGGTGTCCCTTCTGCTGGAAGTAGGAGAGGATTATGCTGCATTTGCAGGTGGGAAAGAGGAGCAAGCCAGGCGTGGGGCATTGAAGGGTCAAGGGTTTGCGTTTGGGTTCAGGCGGCAGTTCTCAGTTGTGCCGCCTCCTGGCTGTGTGACCCTGGGAAAGACTTCACTCCTCCCAGGCACAGTTTCCTTAAAACGTGGATTGTAACAGTACCTACCTCATGCGGTAGTGAGGATTCAAAGGGGCAGCGCTTAGCATAGCGCTGGACACCACTTAGAAGTTATCCCCAAGTAAGTTTAAGTGTTTCCATGAGGAAGCCGGCCCGCCCTGTCCTTCTGAGCCTCTTGACTGTGGGAGAATGGGACCGGGCCCATGCTGTCAGCTCGACAGGCCACACCCTCCCCTGGGTTCACTGCCCTAGGGACAGGAGGTTCACAGAAGTGCCGGGAAGGAGGCTGAGCGCCCCACAAGATGGGGGCTCTGAACCCTGCAGGCGGCCCCTGCTTGCACGAAAGACCAAAGCAGGAGAGTCGGGCCCAACTCCTCCAGGGGCCCAGGGAGCCGTCTCTGCCACAGGCGGGGTGAACACCGGCTCCCTCCGTCTCTACAACCGTGGGTGGCTCAAGGCCAAGTCAGAAGTATCCTTCACTACATTCTAACCGCTGTCATCTAATTCTGGGTTGACCAACACGTGGGAGAAAGTCCTTGCAAACACTTTAGAGCCCTAATTGCAGTCATTAAATCAGTAGTACACTATTTGTGCGTGAGTATTAACACAGACCAGGGGATCAAGAAGGGGTGGGGCTGGGGAGAAGGGTTGTGCCCCGCCGGTCCAGTGAGAACACGGGAGGGAGTGGTCCCCTTAACGCAGGGTACCGTGTCCCGCCCAAAGCGGGCTCCGACACAGAAACCCCCGCGCTCGGGACAGAAACGCGGACGCGGTCTGGTCGCCGGACACACTGGGCCGGCGCCCACTGAGCGGACCGCGGGCGAGCGCCCGCCGTGCTGTAAAGGCGCCGCGCGTGCAGCGCGCGCAGGAATCCCGGAGCCCCGGAGCCGCTAACAGCAGGGAGAGGCGGGCCGCGAGCCAGTGCGCACGCGCGCCGCTCCCCCTCGGCCCCGCAGGCGCGGTGAATCGAGCGTCGAGCAGGGCGGAGGGCGGCGCAGATCGCCGAGCGGCCTCGCCCCCGCGCGCGGCCAGAGATCCCAACGGTCGGCGCCCGCGGAGGATCCGACGCCTGGCTTGGTGCAGGGGGCGGCTCTACGGGGATTCGAAGAAACGCGAGTACGTTTGGGGCGCCGGGGACAAAGAGCCCAGTCGGGACCTGGGAGAGTCGGTGCAGGACGCGCGCGCGGCCTGCGGACGTGCTGGCGCCGGGGGCGTCGGGGTCCTGCCCGAACCGGGGGCGGCGCCCATGGCGGGTGCAGCCTGGAAGGAAAGGGCCTGCAGTTAGACGCAGTCTCCACTTGAAAATGGGTCTCCGGGGCTGGTGCGCCTGGGGAAAGAGGGAGGGCACCCCGGGGCAGATGAAAACTTCGGGAAAGACAGTGGCCGGACAGTTGCAGCCTGCGGGAGAGAAAGGAAGTGCCCGGGAAGAGGAGTAGGGGCTTCCCAGGGTAGAGGAGGTCTCTGGAGAGGAGTTGGGTGCTCAGGCAGATGCGGCTTCAGGGAGGGAAGGGGGGCATCAAGGATAGACGGGCCTTAAGGATAGAAGGGGATTGCCAAAGGCCAGACGGGGCTTTGGTGCGAGAACAGGGGCGCCCAAGGTAGATGCAGCCTTAAGACAAGTGGAGCTTAAGGGAAATGAAGCCCCGGGGAGGAAACGGGGGCGCCTCGGTGCAGGTGCACCCTCAGGGTGAGAAAGGGGACGCCCAGGGGATGGTGCTGCCACAAGGAGGGATGGGAGAAGGCACGTGAGGTGGATGAGGAGGCTCTGAGGCTCTGAAGGTCGAGGTCACTGGGCTGTAAGCCTGCCACACTGCCCAGGTGGGGCGGGCAGGGGAGGCCATTTCATTAAGGCGGCCTCCCTCCCGGGAAGTGCTGAGCAGGTGTTCATGGAATGAGTTATTGAATGAGTGCCTGTTCAGTCCTGAGATTCCTGAATTCCCACCTTGGCTGACTGCTGATGCCCTCCTGACTTTCTTGGCGACCCCACAACGTGGTTCTCCCTGATGCATCTGGGGTCCTTTTCTCAGCCTCTGGTGAGACTTCAGGGTTGCCCCCCATTTACTGATGACAGTTCTTCTCTTTTCCAGGGCATCTTCCCAGCCTGCTTTTGTACAAGATGTTGGGGTTTTTGCAGCGCCCTGTAGTGGTGACGGCTGACATCAACTTGAACGTCGTGGCTCTGACTGCCCTGGGGTTACTGAGCCGGCTGTGGCGACTCTCCTATCCAAGGGCTGTGGTGTAAGGCAGGCAACTCCATTCATGGTGAATCGGAAAGAAGTGTAATTTGTTCAGTGCACCGGTGACAGGAATTCCCTTTTTAAACAGTGTAAATGGGAGAGTAAAATTCTAGGCTTCTTGGTGATGGGTGTTGTGGGCAGTTAGAGGACAGACCAGCTTGTCCCAGGCCAGCCCCTGCAGAGCCCACCTGTTTGGTCTTGC